>NC_134572.1:177341919-177941919 GCF_050947875.1 Dermacentor variabilis | reverse complement strand
GAGAATGACATCGCGAGAACATTGTTGGAGGATAACGAAGGTGGCAGGGTAAGTCCGGTCATGAACGCTAATTCTTGCCGTGCAGATTCCAGTCGGCGTAATCAGGTAATCAGGTGTTCTCCAGCGGTTCGAATTTGAGGGCCCCCCCATACAGTCTTAACCTTCTTCAACTGGGTGGCGATGTGTCCACTCATGACGGAGTAATCGGCCCCTGTGTCGACTAATGTGGTAACTGCATAGACGTCGACAAGCACGTTGAGGTCGGTGGTTCTTTGTCTTGCGTTACAGTTAGGTCTTGGCGTCGGATCACGGCTGTGTCGCGTTGACCTGTGGCTGGTATGGGACGTCGTCAGCTCGTCTTTTGTCATCGTACTTCGTACTTCGTACATCGTACTTCGTACATCGTACTTCATCGTACTTCACACTTCGTAGGGACGGCAGCGTGTCGGTATGCCGTCGAGGTAGTTTCTTCGGCGTCTTCGTCGGCGGCGGAGGATCTTCGTCAGTTTGACGAACAGCAACCGCACCTCCATCGGTTGCTGCTTTTAGTTTTCCGGATATGGACTCGCTGACCGGCCCCGGGCTGGGCCAGTGTATGGACGGCGTTGCGGCGACAGGTAGCGGCCTGGTGACGGCGAATGGGACGGTTGTCGAGAGTCGCACTGAGTGGCGGCTAGGTAATCGGCGATGTCACGTGGGCGCTCCCCAAGCTGTGGATGCGGCGCGTTGACGGCGAGCCCTCTCAGTCCCAAGTCGCGGTATTGGCATCGGCGGTACACATGGCCGGCTTCTCCGCAGTGATAGCAGAGCGGGCGATGGTCGGGGGCTCACCAAATGTCCATCTTCCTCGCGTAGCGGCGCTGGGCGACGGGCGGGCGGGCTGGCGGTGGTGGACGACGGAATTGCGGCGTCATAGGGCCCTGGCGGGGTCGTGGAGGTGTGCCTTGACGTCGGGCGACGGCGGCGTAGGACATAGCTTCTGGCTGCAGCTGCGGTGATTCTGGTTGCAGCTCAGGAACTCCAAGCGATCTCTCAAGCTCATCTTTGACGATTTCGGCGATTGAGGCTACTTGAGGCTGCGACCTGGGGTACAACTTCTGAAGCTCTTCCCGTACGACCACTCTGATAGTCTCGCGCACATCGTCGGTGTCCAGTGATTGAATTCCTGCGTAATTGGTAGAGGTCGTGCGGCGGTTGAATTGCCGGTTCCGCATTTCGAGTGTCTTCTCGATGCCGGTGGCCTCGCGAAGGAACTCTCCTATGGTCTTCGGTGGGCTTCGTATCATTGCGCCGAAAAGTTCTTCCTTCACACCCCGCATGAGAAGGCGGACTTTCTTCTCCTCGGGCATATCCGGGTCGGCGTGGCGGAACAGACGGTTCATTTCTTCTGTGAATATGGCAACGTTCTCGTTAGGTAGCTGCACTCGGGTGTCCAGCATGGCTTCTGCCCTTTCCTTGCGCAGTGTGCTCGTAAAGATGCGCAGGAAGCCGCTCCGGAACAGGTCCCATGTTGTCAAGGTCGACTCCCGTTTCTCGAACCACGTTCTAAGGCAAAGTACACATGCCGCAGCTTGTCATCAGAGTCCCAGTTGTTGAAAGCCGCGATTCATTCGTAGGTCTCCAGCCATGATTCCGGGTCTTCAGTCGCTGCTCCATGGAAGGTCGGTGGGTCCCGAGGTTGTTGTAGGATAACGGGGGTCACTGGGGCAGCCATTGGGGTTGTTTTGACTACGATCTTCTTTGTCGTCTCAGGTAGAAGTCCGTGCTCTGGGGGCAGTCCTTGCAGTCTGCGGCTAGCACGCTGGTCTTGGGCGATGTTGGTTTTGTCCTCGGGCTTCGGGCTTGGATCGTGGCTTTGCGGGGGCATTCGGTACATGAACGCACTAGCACCTCCACCAATGTCACATGGTAGTGACGGTTGAGAAGGCAGCAAAACTGTGATTAATGAAACAAGATTTTTATTGGGCAAACTTGTGCCCTCAAGAACAGGCTACACTCAAAGAATGATGGTAGCGGCGAACACGATCGGCGGTCGTCGAAAATCTGATCAGCGGGTCAAGTGCGTCGGCTTTTATACAGCAGTCATCGAATGTTCCAGACTAATCGTTGGGACCCGCATGCCTTCCACAAAGTTCTACAACATTTGAGTCACGTGATGAAATCAGATAACACAGGGTTTCGGCGACAACAGACAGCGGACAGAAGCATCGATAACTTTCCAGAAACTTCGGATACATGCAGACGCGTCCCGCGCTGTGCGATAACATTTGTTAGGCGGCGAAACGTGGTCGCCCGTTAAATATAAGTACACGTGTCAATATTATAATTGGCATTAAGAGAAAAAATGGAGCTGGGCAGGTCACGTAATGCGTAGGTTAGATAACCGGTGGACCATTAGGGTTACAGAATGGTTGCCAAGAGAAGGAAAATGTAGTCAATGACGACAAAAGACTAGATGGGGTGATGAAATTAAGAAATTTGCAGGTGCAAGTTGGAATCGGTTGGCGCAGGACAGGCGTAATTGGAGATTGCAGGGAGAGGCCTTCGTCCTGCAGTGGACTTTAGATAGGCTGATGATGGCGATAAAGAATTATGACTGTTGTCATCATCAACGTTACCTTGTTGTTGTCAGGCCACCTTCTTATTGTGAGTTTTACTATCACAATAGGGTCGAAAAAAAAATAAAACACTTCGCTCACAAGTGCCACCACTGGGCTACGAGGCCATGTTCCCACAGCAATGTTTACCTATGATGCGGATGCGTTAAGCACTGCTGCTATCCCGCAACAATATCATACATACAATTGCGCTTGGTAATTAGAGCAAGGTATTGCACTTTAAAAGCTCCAAGAGTGGTAGCGTCTGCACAAGTGTTTCGGAGGTCAGAACAACCCGTACAGTGGCAGATAAATATTTGCACACAAGCTGACCTCAACGAGATGCTGGTGTTTGTATGTCATTCTTTGTCATGCTCATGAAAACAGCTTCAGCAACACAAAAGTGGCGTACATGACAGTAAGCCTCATATGAAACACATAGTGACAATGCAGGATGCAGCAAGAATCAAGCAGCTAGTGGAAAACAATGTCAAAAGCATTGACAGCGTCACTGCCAACAACAGCATCACAAAAATGCCACATAGTTCTTCAATAGTAGCTCACACAATAGCCACCAAGAGTGCCGCTTTATCAGCACTGCAAATGTGCACGGGAAAAACTCTTTTGCTCAAATCTTGCGGGAGGCACTGCATCATTTCACTTGTGGCCTCAGTTAGTAGAGTTCTGCCCTCACAGTTCGAAAACCTGAGCCAGTAGTTTCAAAGTGACTCATGGAACCTGAAAGCAAAAAGCCTTTAACGGAACAGCTGCTGCATCACTAGCGACTGAATTCATTTGCACAAATGCTTTATATTTACTCAAACTTTATATTTCAAGGTTGTATCAAGTGCCACGCTGTCAGTGGATTACAAATTTGCATGCACATCAATGTTGTACCCTGCTTTGTGCCACTGGGGGCACAGACTTCCTTGCGCCATTCATCAAATGGCTTTTTTGTCTGTGCTTTTGACACCATGTAATGACACCAATAATGATGTTGAATAATCTGAACTGAAATGGACTTCCCATCTTAGCATGAGGGCTTACGCTTTAATAAGAATTGCTTTCAAGGAAATACATAGCAAAGCCAGCATGTAACACACGGTTTGGCTAGAGTCTTAACGCATACCACAGAAAGTGTATTGCTCACTGCGCATGACTTCGTCATTTTGACTCTCCAAGAGTCAACAGAATATACACACTAGTTGGAAATTCATATTAAAGCGATCGCAACACAGGAATGACAGAGGATGGATTACAGGTTATTGTCAGTTTCATAAATACAGCACATAATATACAGAAATTCACGAAGACATGACAACCAATTGTTAGACATGCGGGTAACAAATTAATAATGACAGTGTGAATCAGCAATAATGCAATTCCTGTCATTGTGCCTTCGTTAACCACGTGTCCTGGGATTGGAAGTCAGCTGTTCATTAATTCCTGCACATGCGTATATGCGAAACTGAAAATAAACCTTTAGGTATTATAAACCTGTTATTCATTCTTTGCAGTATTTGGTTCTCTGAAAGGGATGTCAGCCTAAAGCCTCCCTTTTCAAGCAATTTCTTGTATGCGATGGCGCAGTAGTGCCACTTTTCCCTAGTGGTAATTGTAGGAAGCTCAACAGGCGAGTGTCTCGAACACGTACTGCATGCACGAAAAGCAAATGACATGTAAAGTGGCTCACCTTGCAGCGACAGACTCCTTCAGCTGGATGTGATGACCCCTTGATGACCACAGCACTTTATTGCAGACAGCCAGCATGGTGAGCTCAGCTAGATTTTGCACTGTTTCCACTCTTCTGCGGACCTCCCCATGAATGTCAGTCTTCAAGTCCATGAGCATGGGGGAAAGAGCAGTCCTCCTTAGCAATGTAACTGATGGCCGTTCCGCTGCCTTCAGGCCAAGGGAGAGTTCTAATAGAGACCAGATTTGAAACCGACCTGGCAATGAACCGAGTCGGCTCATGTTTTCAGGGCTCAGCTCTGATGGTCTGAACGTTAGCATGAATTGTGCTGCCAGAGCTAGCGTTCCGAGTTTCCACGAGCTCTCCAATTCTTCTCTGCTCCACTCCAGCACAACAGACTCGAAAGGCTCGCTACGAAAGCGTGTCTGCTGGTAGCAAGAAAAGTAACGCCTTATGAGTATCACCAGCGATGGGTTGGACAGGTCTGCCGCTAAGTTCCAGAAAGTGGTCAACAAATCGAAACTGGTGATGGGAAGCCGTGTGACGATGTCTGCAAAGTCCACGACACTGCGGTGCGAGAGGCCGGTTGCCAAAAACTTGCGAAGAGAACTTTCAAGCTGCTGGCGTTCTGGCTGCTGCAGCCGAGGGCCCATGATGAGAGAATGCGCAGCCGACACAGACGGTGCTTGCTCGTAGAGCTGGCGCGCTCGTTCCCTGATCAACCTTAATGTGTTGCTAGCATTGCAATGAGCGTCAGCTACGACGTCAGCAAGAGATGCAAGGTCCTTCGTGTCCAAAGACGCTATCAGTGGGTCGACATATGTGAGGACTTTGGACATACAACTGTCACAGAAACTGTGTTGAGGCTCATGACGGATGACTGGTAAGCTACGGAGAAGTGTGTGAGCATGTGATGCAGGGGTTAGAATCTCGGAGGCCTTACTACAGAAAGCAGCAATGAGAGATGGTGATGATAGGCGCAGTAGACGCCTCAGCGAAATTGCAGCATACTTGAGCTCCTGCTCTGTCCTGCAGGACGGAAGCAACTCCTGTAACCGCGAGACAGCAAGACACTGATATGCAAGACTGACATTCCTAGATTGGTTTAGGCTCACAATGAACCGTGAAAGATCTTGGATGTTAAAGGACGAGCACCGTGAGGCGGCTTCGCTAAGCAGTGCATGATAAACGGGAATTGAAGGTTCTTGAAAGAGCCTCTTCAGTGACACCAGCACGGCTGTGAGGCAGCTGTTGCTAAGTGAACGACACTCACGATGAAGCTGATCTGCCAAAGCACTGAAGCCTGGCGAGGAAAATGCTGCTGCTGTATCAAAGGTCTCGTTCCTGGAGTCTGAGACTTTCTTGAGATCCCACAGGGTGACGACAGCTTGCGCAGCATACACCAGTGGACATGGCATCCCAAGCATGGATACACATGAAAACAGCTCCTAAAAAGAAACAGTGAGGAATGGTGAAGAGAAGGAAACGAAAAGAGAAAAACAAGCAAACAGGCTAAATGCACTGCCTCAGCAAACACGAGAGCTTGAGACTCAGCCTTATACCTCCGAATCTGTAAACATAAAAATTTGTAAAATCACTGGACATGACATTGAATTGGGGGGGGGGGAGGGGGAGGAGATGGTACACAACCTTTTTTTTTTTCAATCTTGCTACGAACAAGCCTTGTGAGAAATACGCACACACTTCAAGTAAAAGCTTTTACCTTTATACGCTACACACAAGCAACAGATAACTTGGAACAGCAGCACACAAGGACACATAGTTTTCAGATCACTTTACCAGCAAATTTGATGCAGCCGATTACGCTTTTTTCAGGGGCTTGCTCAAGGCAGCTGCCGCTCTGATGCCTTTTGACCATTTAGAAAACTTCCAATGGAACATTCGGACACCGATGGGCAAATCTTTTTCGGTCACAGAATTTACTTTTCACAAAATTTGACACAACCTCCATAAAGATGGGAAACTAGCGCAAAGGTGTAAACTTGACAAATAATTCGGGAAGATTGGCGGTCATGCAGCCTCCACGATTTAACGCGAGATTATAATGTATGTAAAAATATGCTACGCTTCTGACATAATGCAAAATGAAATCAAAGCATCAGCGTACTGTAGGATTTGAGTGTATCGTGGTCTCGGAGTCTCGCATCACACAGAGGCTTGCGTTCTAGCCTATGCCGCTGGTGCATTTCAAAAAGGTAGCTGGCCTACGATACCCGGGCATCACAAGGAGACTAAGCGGGCCCATACCATTGTGCATAATTTTTGCATAATTTTGTTGACCAAAGTTGCCAACTTGTTGATAAGTATGAGGTCGGGAGTTTGGAAGATTAGAACAGGTGGCTTAGTAATATGGGGGAAAAAGGGCAAACTTATTTTACAGAAAAAGGCATACTTGTACTGGCGGGATCATCGAGCATAGTACACACAGCATGCAGCTACAGGCTACATATCAGAGTAGACTACATCATTCTGGGAGAACACACTCCACACTCTGATGATATCTCCTAGAAAGCCTTTGTCTTCCCTAAATCACTCGCTAGGGAAACAGGCAATGTTCCAATCAACCACCCCAGTGGTTCATATCAGCAAAGCCTCTGAGGAGAAAAGAGAGAGAAAGCAAGGAGAAGACTGGCAGGGAGGTCAACCAGACGACAGTCCGGTTTGCTACCATACATTTGGGGGAAGGGAAAGGGGAATAGAAAGAGGAAAGTGGAAGAGAGTGAGCACTGTGCATGCACACAGCAAAGCGCCTTGAAATCAGTCAAGTCGAAGTGCCCCACTGGTACATTGGGCTGCGGTCATTCTGCTGTCCGAAGCTAAGGTTGACACAAAGCCCATGCACTGCCACTAAGCTGATCCTGGAAAGGGGGAAGCAAGCATACTGGACCCAGTGTTTTTTGATGACTGGGGAGAAGTCAATGGCCCAAGCTCGTCAGACGGTAAAGCTTCTCCAGGTACTGGCGACTTTTGCTGAAGTTCTGCGAAGACCTCCATCGTCTCGTTCTCACGCCAATCTCTTAACATAACTGTCAGCATCTCAGTTTCCACATTGACTATGTGGGATGTTGTTTGATCTCGGTACCACAATGACCCTGGCCTCGACTCTTCAGCAAACAAGCCAAATGCAACAGCTCCTCCACACCCCAGGAAATCTCGACTGACCAGTGCTGACAACTCCTGGGCAGGATGAGAAAGGCTGGCGGCCAAGAAGATAGCTTGGCTCTCTTCAATAACTGCAAACTCCAAATGCTTCCAACCATCTCACAACGACCGGCATGGAACAGTTGATCCCAGCAACACAGTACCACACAGCATGCAAAGGCCCACAATCGGCTGTTAACTCACCAGGATTCATAGTAAAATTTCAATAAAAGCCGCTTAACTGGGAACTGAAAATTTCGACCACAAAATTATGTGACACTAAAGCAAGCACTCACATTCCTCTTGAGTTCAACCAAACCTGATTGTCGCACTGCACGAGAGCAAAGGTATATGTGCAACAGGCTTTATGAACAGCCTGTTCATACTCTTATCAGAGTGGACTACATATCGCACGTACTGGTGCCACTGAACAGCCTCGTCAACTCAACGCATATGTAATGAAAATCGCGCTAGCTTTGTGGTCACAACTCAACGCATACCTGCACCCCATGTATACATTTCATAATGCCTACACACACTTCTTTCCTTTCTGTCCATGCAGGACACACCTTAAGGAAACCACAAAACTAAACATAGGAACTTATGCACTCAAAAGAGCCTTAAAAGATGTGTCTACTCAAAGCTACTTTCATGCACGCTTCAGAGAAAACTCAGAACACTGCCACCTTAAATACACACAAGAGGCCCAGCCACAAACATTGCTTCCTTTCATCTGGAACAGTATCAACGCTTCTCAGAACAAAGTATTCATTCACTGAAAACCAACGTGCTTAACTGTAGAAGAAAAACTTGCACTTTTAACAATGATCAACTGATACACATGCGCATTACTATGTGTTTTTAACAATTGCCTTGATGTTTCAAGCAACTAAAAAAATAAATAAAGACTAAGTACTCTTCAATGGACACTTTGCGAAACTAAAACTTTACAAAAGACACATCTTTCAAACTTTGGAGCTTTTCAAACGAAATCCCAAACAAAGCTCATAATTTATTTTTTGAACGAAACTCAAGCCTCAAATAAATCGCAAAGCTTCTCACACGCTCAAAAAGAAATGCACAAAGCAAAGTATTTGTTTCTACGGAATTTTTTCTATTATTCCAAATATCTTACTACAGACTCATACTTTTGGGCTGTACTCGAGGTGGTCGCGCCCTGAAAGCCGTTCTGGCTAGCCAAGAACAATAGGCCTGACACTCCACCAGATCTTTGCAGACATTACAGTCCCCTGCCAATTTGTGCTTTGGCGACATACTGGCATCATGACCTTGGCTGACCACGTCATGTCTCCCTACCACCTCATCTTGTCCAGCCACTTTGCACTCCTTTGCAATGCATGCTGCACGCTGAAAAGAATGAGGGAAACGTAAATGCTCCATGCCCTTTGTTCGCTTAGAACATGCTTCTGCGTCTCTTTTTGTCCGGTGGCTCGGACGTGCTTGGAATGAACGCCCTGTAAACGACAAGTGCGCCTTTTCTCTCTGCATCTTTCGCTGTCTTCGGCTAAGCTGTGTTCTTCACTACATGCTGGCCTTTACAGTGTTTTTTTTTTCTCTGGTGCTTCTTCCTAGGGCTTACTTTTAAACCATCTACTCATGCCTCGTGCTGACCGTGACTCATACATCTCGTCAGTCCGGATCACTGTCTTACTTGCACAGTCTGAGTGATTTTCAATCAAATCATCTCTCTTTTTGCCTTGACTGGCGGACAGCTTCACCGACCCTGGAACAATGCAGCAGTCTTTACTTGAGCTACGCAACTCGCGATCCTGTGAAATTCCCTCTACTGTATTGTCCGGCTTACATTCTGCATCGGCATCACGACTCGTCTGTCTCGATCACTGTCTCACCCACACTGTCTGAATAATTTGTATCTAAATCACCACTCGTTTGGCTACCTAGATTGGTGGACAGCTTCACTCATCCCTGAACAATGCAGCTGTCTTCCTTTCAGCTATGCAGCTCACACTCCAGCCAACTGCCCGCAACTGCATCGACCAGCTTGCACTGCACTTTGGCATGCAGCCCTGACTCAACATGGGTGCCCACGTCTCTTGGGTCAGCAGTACTCTGTACTCCGTTAATGACCTTGTTAGCAATACCTGAGACACACACAAACAGTGACTGTGTTAATTGATCCACAGCTGGCTTAGCTGTTTCTACCGTACTCTGTTGGCCCAGCACCTCGTTCTCACTATGGCCTCCAATGGCCTCTGTTGCCGCTAAAGCATCATTAGCAGTTAACACTTTCAGTTCACCTATGAATGTGCTGCTAACCTAACAGGTACGAGTTCTCTCTTTGGCTCTTGACAAAAACCTGCTAGAGACTTGCTCCCACTTTCACTGCATTCTACTTACTGTTAGATAGGGACCCTTTTCCTGACATCACTCGAGCTCACCAGACCACATCGAATCGCCGTCGCACCCAATTAAAGTGCGCAGAAGCGTGTCTAACACGTTCCCGGACCTGTCAGACAAGCTGGCGACCCCCACTCAAGGTACCGCACGTGGAGCTATTGTCCCACTGCTTGACTTTTCCCGAAAGTGCAACAGGAGCCTGGCACGGTCCTAGGTAGTTGATCCTAGACTCGAGCAAGGCTGTTTTGCAGCTCTGAAAGCTCGTTCGAAAACAACCCGTCTCCTCCAGCTGAGCGCATTCACACGGGGATGCAACACCAAGGCAACACCGGCTGTAAGTCACCCGTGAGTAAGTCACCTTGAAGCCCTTGGAACCCCCATCCGCCAATTGTGACGACACTTGCAGACCAGGAGGCAATACCGGTGGCAAGTCATCCCTCGAAAAGTGGAGCCCTTGGAGCGACACCATTGGCCGAATGTGACGGCACTTGCACGGGCGCCTACCATTGGAGGAAAATGACGACACCTGAGTGGGCTCGACGACCGCCCGAAAATGATGTGACCCCGAGACACCGAAGGGGTTAAAAGTGAGAGACAGGAACCAGAGAGCGCATTCCCTCATTCATTCATTTCTTTCGTGCTTCTTGCCACGGGCCGCAGCGTCCTATTTGCTGCCGGCCATCAATGACTTTATGACTGTTAATTACTTTGTGTTTTTACTGTAAATAAAGTAAATAAACCTCCAAATTAATCTCAAAATCCTCCTCAACGTTGGCCAACTCCCGCACTCAACGGCAAGACCCAATAACTGGTTGACAGTGGTGGGATTGTCCTCCAGATCAATTATTACAGATTTTTCAAGTTGCAGTTGTTTTTGTTCAATGGCCTGCTCGAACCATTCAATATTTTTGTCCAATATGGCCATTAACTTCCTCACTATTTCACTTTCTTCTAGCCTATTGTTTTCCTGTGAAATTCTTTTCAGTTTCTGCCTCGTTTCTTCCTGTTCTTGCCTAATTGCTTCCTGTTACTGTCTTTTGCTTAGAATTCTGTAACGGAGATGTATGATGATTTTCAAATCATTGCCACTTCGGAGAATGGTTTTAGAATCTCAGCTTCCTTGAAGTCCTCCTCTACTGCTACCTCAAGCGGTTAGCTCTCATAAAACATGATAGGACCGCTACTTTAAGCCTTGGCTCTGCTGTCACACAATACTTGCTGCAATACCCATGCAAATCAGAACACAAGTAAAAGATGTCCAGCGATTCAAATCTATTAAACCAGAGAAATTGAAGCCTGGTAAGTCTTACAGCCAAAACCAAAGATCTACCCACAGAAGCAGCACTATGTCACCAGTTCTTCTTCACCGTATGGTCACTTGCAAGAGATGGTTATTCCAATGCGCCCCTACTTGATTGGAATACCGATCGGTCACCAGGTCCAGAGGTTCGTGAGGTAAACCCCACCGCTGCCGGCAGTAGTAGGATTCGGGTGTGCCATGTTCTCCGAGTCCGGCATTCCACAGAGGCTCATGCTCTAGCCTACGCTACCGGGGCGTCATGCAGAGGCTAAGCGGGCCCACACCATTGTCCGTAATTTTTTAGACGAGACTCGCCAACTTAGCAATGAGTACGAGGTCGGGAGGTTGGAGGATTAGAACAGGGGGTTTATTCACATGAGGGAAAAGAGGCAACCCCAGTAAAAAAAAATTGCTCAAACCAGTTGGAAATTTCTAACTGGAACTAATTAGATATTTCCAAGAGTGTTTTGTGACACCAATTGGTTTTTTTTAACACAATTGGACCCAAATGATCTCTGATCGAATTACACTTTAGACCGACATGAAGACCGAAGGAAAGGGAAAAAAAGCCTAGATGGGCTCTAACCTTGATGTGACACAGCTATACCTGAAACTCCTTCCAAGAAGCGCACTCATACATGAACACACTACGGCAATTCTCTTCATGGACATGCCCAACACTCACCACTTCACTTAGAGAGATGCATGTGAGGTACTATATATGTGAGCAAAATTTGGTTGACCAAGTATTAATAAATTTCAAGATAAATATTTAACTTGACAGAAAGCTAAATATTGATCACACCAAAATACAAAGATCTTTTACTTTAAACTACCATTATAACTGTGATATTATTATTATCAACTAGTCTGTTGTTTCGCAAGATTACTCATGGACTTCCAATTGGGTCCATTTGGGACCAATTGACATACCAAGCTTCAGGAATGTCCAACTGGAACTAACTGGACTTCTCATGATGCACAGTTGGAACTTGGGCCTCCAATGGCGTCTAATTGGAACCAGTTGGGTCCCACTGAAAAAAATCCAACTGGACTCAATAGTTCTTTTTTTTTTTAACTGGGATTTACAAGAAAAGGTATACTAGCACTGGCGGGATCATCGAGCGCAGTGCACGTAGTGCACAGCTGCAAGCTACATGTCAGAGCACACTACATCGTTCTGGGAGAGTACACAGTACACTCTGAGGATGTCTCTTAAAAAGCATCAGTCTTCCCTAGATCACTCGCTAGGGAAACAGGTAATTTTCCAATCAACAAGCCCGTTGGTTCGTATTGGCACAGCTTCTGAGGAGAAGAGGTTCAACACGAAGCCCATGCACCGCCCCCACGCTGATCCTGGAAAGGGGGAAACAAGCATACTAGACCCAGTGCTTCTCTGATGACCGGGGAGAGGTCAATAGCCCAAGCTCGCCAGAAGGTATAGCTCCTCTAGGTCCTGGCGGTTTTCCTGAAGTTCTGGGAAGACCTCTCTCGTATCGTTCTCACGTCTACCTCTAATTTGGCATCACTTTCAGCACCTCAGTGTCCACGTTGATTCAGTGGAATATTGTTTGACGTCGCTGCCACAGTGAGCCCGGCCTCCGCGCTCTTCGGAGAATATGCCAAACTTACACGTCTAGCTGCTAAATGTTACCCTGACAGGGGATAGGACTGTAGCACTGGTGCCTCTTTCTTTTCAATTTACCCCCGTATAATTTCAACAAAACTTCGCAAACTAAACATCGCATCAGAATTGAGAGCGTGCGACGAACGTAACTTACCGACGGTGTCTGCGAGGACAGCAACCGCTGAAGCTGCAGGTCAGAGACGTCAGGTATCAAAACAGTTTTATAAGGGTACTTTGCTAAGAGTGCATCGAGTTCATCAGAGTCAGAAGATGATCCGTTATCAAGTTCATGGTCTTCATTACTCAATTTAGCCGAAATATGCATGGTGCGCCTAACGCGAGCTGCCCGCTTCGCGCCAGACATCCGAGTAGACAACGGCAGGTGCCGTACCGCGCTTCTAAAATGTCGGTAGAATGCATTCATTGCAACATGTACTTTTAGTTAAAAGCTAAAAGCACCGTCATATCAGCGTTAAATAGCGACGATCATCGTCATAGGTTGAAACAGTTTTCGTGCGCGACGACCCACGTTGTTTCGAGAGCGGACGCTTTTTTCAGTGAGCACAATGCTTCGGATTATACTGGATATGACTTGTATGTAGATCATCAATAAAGCTGTAACTTATACTTTTGCTTTAATTTTTTGTAATGGGACAAAAAACATTCCTTTATAATACAATAATTTTAGTATATTTGTGTAGTTTAGGTAAAAAGCTAAAAAAATAGAGTTGCAACTCGAAGTGTTCACAGCCTCAACTGCTTTTTAGTCTGGCAACGTCAAAATCTAAACAACGGACAAAATTTATTTTGTTATGTTGTCGGTCGGCGTTGGATGATGGCAAATGATATTACAGCCGTTATTGCACGCAAGTTGTGCTCTGCGAATACCGTGTCGAGTTGCTTCGCGATCTGATTCTTTGTCGTGCCTAACAGTTCAAAGAGCTAACGAGCGTGCGCCTGTTTTTCGCCTCGAGCCCACGCCGAGCACCAGGTATGCTGAACAGGTGAAAAGTCGAGCGTAACGCTGGGTCGGTTGCGCTGGGCTCCTCGTAGACTAGATCCGTCGTTCATCGTGTGCTGCGCGTGCCAAGTGCTCGCCGTGTTGGAGCGGCGATGTGGGCCCTACTGAGTCGCATCGCGGCCTTCTTGTACATGCAAATACGGCCAACGGTCAAGTGGATTCTCCGTAGTTTGACTCGCCTGTGCGAGCTGCAGCGCATTTGCTATGGCACCGAACGGGGATGCAAGCGCACCCGCGAGCTCGAGTGGAGCTTGCAGATGTCGCGCACCCCGGCCGTTCGAACCATATACGATCGGCTCATGCAACTCGCCGACGAAGGCCGCTTCACCAAGGAGCTGTGCGCGAACGCCGTCGAGTACGCCGTCATAGGCGTCGCCTACGTGAAGAAGATCAACACGCAGGTGCACCGCGAATTCGTGCGCTCTTTCCGGACCAGCATGCTCCAGATGTGCGGCTACAGGCAGCTCGTCTACGAGGTGGAGCTGCTGCGCAAGACGCAGTTCGTGGCGCAGGACCCCGAGCACCTGAGCAAGCTGCTGCGACTGTGGAAGCTGCTGAGGCCGGACGAGCACCTGCGCGGGCCCGTATCCAAGCAGTGGACCGAGGTGGGCTTCCAGGGCGAGGACCCGCGCACCGACTTCCGCGGCATGGGCATGCTCGGGCTGGAGAACTTGGTCTTCTTCGCCACCGAGTACACCGAGGTGGCGCGCCACGTCCTGTCCCACTCGCTGCACCCGCAGTTCGGCTACTCGTTCGCCATCGTGGGCATCAACCTGACGAGCCTGCTGTACCACCTGCTCGTCAAGGGCAAGCTCAAGTCTCATGTGTACAACGCGGTCGCCGAGAGGCCACACGTCGACGACTTCCACAGGGTGTACTGCTACGTGTTCTTCGAGTTCGACAAGTTCTGGCTGGCCGAGAAGCCGACTGACATCATGGAGTTCAACCGCATCCGGGACAAGTTCGAGGACCGCCTGGTCCAGATGCTCGAGAAGGACGACTGCGTGTTCAAGCTGGCGCTGGCCGTGAAGAAGGTTTGAGCCGCAGTGAACTCGAGGTGTTGTCGTGGCTGTTGTGCAGAGAGTGGGTGGGAGCGGGCGTTGCGCGTTTGTTTTCAAACTGCATGCGTTGGCCGTTGGCTGCGTTGGCCGGTGATCGGGAAAAAGCAATACTTACACACCGGTGCCGCGTATTTTGTCGTTGTCGTCAGAGAAGCACCAGGAGTTGGGTAATTGGAGGCTAGCCTGATGCGCTGAGGGCAGTTAACGCCCCTACACGCCAGCGTCCCGGAGTGTTTTGCATAAACCAGCTCACTTTTCAAATGGTCATTGCTGTGCGGCGCAGATGGTTGAATTATTGTCCGATGACATGCACAGTCCAGGTGGTGACCGGTGCGAGGTAAAAAGAAGAACGGTGCAAGTTTCATATTCACCATGTAGATAAATGAGGCTGCTCTTGTGCCATAGTTTGGATTTGCCTGTGATCACAATCATTTCTTCATAATCACAAATTCATTTCCTCATGCCTAGCATACTTTCATTCGTATAGGGAAGGTGCTCTGCCATGGTGCACATATTTTTAATGTGTGTGGATAAACATTTTACATGGCACCTGTGATTTTTATGTGCATGTTTCTACAATATTGAACAACCACAACAAGTGTTGTGACTGTCTATATTGTGTTGTCTTTTTCAAAATGTTCTCGATGCAACTGGGAAGTTTTAAAATGGTTTCAGGCCGTTTGCTGTGTCCCAAGTTGCCAGTGGGATAGTGCATTTTATTTATAGACATTGACTGTGTGTGCATGCAACATTTTTGGTGGTGTGATTTTCTTTCCTCCGTGCTTGCATTATTTTCTGTGTGCAAATATTTGAAGTTCTGACTGGCAGTATTGCTCTGTGAAGGCAATAGTAAAATCAAAGATTTTCGTTGTCAACAGGGTATACAAGACAGTTTATATAAGGGTGCGTTAAAGCAGTCAGACCATTTAGGTTCCAATACTGTGATTCACCTTCCGATGCTGAAAGCATTCTGTGCAGAGCTGGCTCTTTTCAGCCACAGCATTAGGCTTTCATCAGATTGTACAACAGCCTGAAGCTTCTCCATTTTTTTTTTATTATTACCCGTAATTTCTAGAAAACTCCTCCACTTGACCTCATGAAAGTGAGTTGCAGTTTTCCCCCAATGACTTAAGTAGCCAGTGTGCTTTTCTTTGCACGACGGTTCCAGAGTGAAAATTTTGTAACCATGGAGGTGCATTGGAGTGAAGTTGCTTTCCTCAAGCACTTTATTTTTTTGAGGATCTCGAAGAGGAGTTGTTGAACTCTGTAGCGCTTACAGCTAACAGTTGTGGTTAGTGTCTAAGAACTGTGTACTTTTAAAAAACTGCAATACATATTTTTGAACTTTTCTTGCATATTAAACACTTGGCAAGTTAAAGCTTGAGAAATATTTTCCAACTATTTTAATTTGATACTGCAGTTTGTCTTAAAACGCTGAACCTGGCATCATCGTCATTGCCGTGATTGTATGACACAGGGCAAAATTAGGCAATGTTGTATAGCAATAAGGCTATAGGTATGAGCTCATTGCACGTAATGGAATAGACAAGAATTCTGCATGGGTTCTGGCTGCTCCGGTGTCTGGTAACTGCAGCAATCAGAGGAACGAAGTGGGGCAACTGTATCAAGATGTCACAATGTATCCATACCCGAAGTATGAAGACCAGAACTACCTGACAGGAGCAACCATTATAGTAGATTATTTAGGGTGCTCTGACACTTTGCTGTGTATGTTTACAGTTTTTCAACCTTTATTTAACAGCAAAGAAATGAGAGGTCCAAGATGTTGTGTCAGTACTCCTTTAAAACAGCACTTCGCTTCATAAAGGTGTGATATGCGAGTAATATTGCTGACCTGTCAAGTTGTTCTTGCTGCACACAGTAGGACCAGTGGAATACAAATGAACGTTCAACAGAAGTTGCACTGTGTAAGATACCTCCCGTGGAGTAGGTGTGCAGTCCATCATTTGTGCATGCCCATGTGATGATACACCTTTATTTGCAAGTACTAGACAGATGTAACTACAACAGGACCTTGGGTTAGCGAAGTAGGACCTTGACTTAGACAACTTGTTTCACAGTTGGTGAGACTGCAGCACGACTGGTAAGAAGACAGAACACCGCATATAACAGCTCAGAACAGAACAGTCGTCGTGCTCTTCGGTCTCTGATCTAGTCGTGCTGCCTTCTTACTAAGAATGGCTTGTCGAACTTGAGCAAGTGGAAAATATCTTTACGGCGCCGGGGTGTTGGCACATGACATTGTGTGCTGTACTTTATGATTTAACCTAAAAGAAGTGCGTGGCTACACGGAAGTGGTGTACAATCTGATGGATGGCTTGTTCCCTTTTGCTGCGATGGGTTCGGTTTTAGAAATTGTAATTGTGAGCGTTGTTATTGCAAGGTTATTTACCAGCAGTGGGCTTGTTAGGCTATGTGCTGCGAGAGGTGAATTATGGTTGTGCTGCCAAGCACGAGGCTGTGGGTTCGATTCCCAGCTGTGGTGGCTGCATGTCGATGGAGTTGGAATGCAAAAAAATGCTTGTACACATATATTTCTTTTGTTTCGAGCCATGTCAGTTGGAGCTTTGATTTTCATCTTTGTCTGCATTATGGGTGCTGCATTAATCCATAGTTGCTTCTGATCTTTGGATATCGCTGCACTGTAGTGGTTTCATATTCATACCTAAGGGCAGACTAAATCCTTCTAGGTTGATAACCCTTACTTTGAGCAATTGTTGCTCACAGAGGGCCGACTTACCTGAAAAGGCTGTCACCTAGCGCCCTGCTTATTAGAGGAGCAACACAGTGCTTTTGATCTCTTTTTGCACAGACGACACCAGGAGCTCTCGGTCCCACACTCATTCTAGCTCACGTTTTCCCAACCAGCAGATTATGAGGTGACACACTGCAACGGCATGAGCATTTCTCGTGATTACTGCCAGGGTTTGTGGTGTCACTATGGTTCAACTGGCTGAAGGGTGTAGAAAGTTTTGTGTGTGCCTTGGCAGCAATGAACCAGGGACCTTAAGAAACTTTTGGTCCTGTGCCCTATCAGCCTACTATTCTGCAAAAAAAAAGCATGTTCTAAAGTTGGCACAATGTCTAAGATACTTTTCTATGTTTTCAAATAAAAGAAATGGGTATAATGCCTCAAGCACAGATAATTTGTCGAATAATTTACGATTTTGATTTGTGGTTTATCATTGGCTGCAGAGAAAAACTGTTGAAAATGTGGGCTTTTGATTGCAACGCTACCGTGGCTCGTCGCTCTCTTCCTTACCCTCTGTGAGGAATGCTGGAAATTTGCCACTGTCTCAGTGTTTGTAAACAGCTAAATTGTGCGTTCTCACGTGGAAGTAATTTTTTTTCTCGCTGCCTTGTCCACATAGCGGTGCAGACAGTTAGTGGCAAGAGCTAACGGAGGAAGAAAGGGGAGGCGAGAAAGCATGTTGCAAAGGAGGCTTGAGGAAGAGAAGAGGCAAGTCAAGGCACTGTTGAAGGTTATGCTCGTCGCATTCCCAGAGTATTAGTTGGCTGCTAGGTGGGCAAGTCGGCACTCATGTTCATCTTGCTCCATGATTTTTCTTGGAAATTGGATAAAATTTATGTAACATCCGGTGGAGGTTATGAAAGCAGTATTCATACTTCGTTGTAGCTTCAGATGTGTCGGTGCAAATTATTGGTTTGATGTGTTTCAGTGTTTGCTTTCATGCGTTAGGTTGCGCAATTATGAGAGGAGCGCATTGTATGAGGTTTGTAGTTTCTGCTATAGACATGTGCAAGAGTTCAAGGTAGCTGTTTTGAATCTCAAATACACAGCACCCTAAATGTGCTGAGGCTAAGAATATTAGGTGAGAGACAAAAGAAAGGAATTTGCTGTAGAATGAACATTTCACCACGACGCAGCATTAGTCTTCAGAATAAACTTTCTCTCTTTGTTAGTCTCCTGCATGTTGACAATCGCACTTGTGTGCATTAGGAAAGATGCTAGGTGTTGCATAAATAATGGAGCTAGCTATAAAGGGCTCTTCTGGCTGTACCACTGGCTTGTTTAAGTTGCAATTTCATTGAGAGGTAGCATTTTGTGGTGTATTTTGTCTAGTACCTTGTTTGTGTGCATTACATGTCTCTTTCAGACAGAGTAAAGTACACTTATGCCGGGATAATGTAATGGTTCCTCTCGCTTGGTTATTCTTTCATCACCTGCCAGTCATGACTGCACAATACTGTTGACAAGAAAGGCCATATGTGCTCGGACCACTCTCGCATTGCAACACGAAAAGAAATTGGATATGATCATTACATTATCCCGGCCTACATAGAATGCTGCTTAATAGGAGCGCCAAATACACGTGACTGTTTCATCAATGCACTAGCTCATTTGTGCTTGAATTTTCCATGGAAGTGGTTTTTTGTGGGGTGTACAATACAGTGCCATGTTTCAAAGCATTACGTGCCTCGTTCGCCTATGAACAATGGTATTGCCACAGGCAATGCTATTAGTCGTATGCTCGCCTAGTCACTTATGCTTTTGCCCTAAAAATTGCTGATGTCACCATTTCTTTACTACAAGTTTACAACTTTTGCCTGGCATTGCCTCAGGCAGCGTGAGCTCGAGTATCATGGAAAGAAGCAGGCATGTAATGCATTAAGCTGCGTCAGCTGCGCAATGCCACTTTTGTGGTAAATGTGAGTGTAAACAAGCGGGTGGCTTCCGGAAGAACTGTGTATGTTTGGCGATCCTATTTATGACACATTTTGTATGTCATCCGCAGTGATGTGGGGCAAACTTGAGGAGAAAGCTTTAGTTCAGGCCCAACACCGATGCTACTTATTCAAACACATGTAAAACACATGTAAATGAAGTATGTTGTATTCGAGACAAGAAGTTCAATTCTAGTGACTGTTGGAACCGGACTTTTGATTTAGGAGCTGAATTCATTAAAAGGAAATTTCCAAAAACTGGCACGTTTGAAAAAAATAGAAGAAAGAAGTTTACAAATCTGTAGCTCTGCACCAAAAGCAGATATCAAAGTTCTGTAAAGTGCATCTGTTATGGCCTCCAAAGCAGACAAATTTGATATATTAATTAATGTCTTGTGTGAATTTGTTACATTGTTTACAAGGGTTTTGTATATTTGTATTTGTCTATTTGTTGTATATGGATTTGGTATATTTCAGAGCCATGTATAATACATCAATTTTGTTCACTTTACATGTACTATTAGATGCAATTGATAGAATTGTGACATCGTTCTTCATTGCTGAGTTACACAGTTATAAGCTTCATAGTTTCGTTTTCTGAAAATTTGAGATTTTCAACAATTTTTATTAAAAATTAATGGCCTAAATCAAACATTCGCTACCAACAGTCACTAGAATTTAACCAACAAAGCTCATCAAATTTAGTGCAGTGGTTACCGAGAAATACGGTTTCTCCTTTCCCATGTATTTAGATGAGAGCCCGCTAAAGCGTCCTCTTAAGGCTTCAGCAAATGCAATGCACTCTTTAAAACATTTTATGTCCTTTGCAGGTGTAAGAAGCACAGATCTTTCTCCACAAACAACAATTGTCTGTCTTGCTTGAGTTCCCTCTAAAATTCTGTGCTTGCTACTTTCCTGTCAAGAATGCTATGTTATGCTAAGAACATGCATGCCATTAGTGACCTGGAAGCAATGGGTGTGTAGCATTAAAAAAATGCATGCAATATAGATTATGATTATTGTTTAGGGTGAAAATAACCTTCAAAGGATGCAAACTTAGAGTGTAGTGATGCTGCCTATCACTGTTAGGGGAACAAAGAGTGCCACTGTTGTGTTGTTAAAAGCTGTCCATTTCTTGTCTGGCACCACTGCAGATGACGGATGCTTATGAGTTATTCTCAACAAGGTGAGAAAGTACCGCACCCAAGTGTGGGTTAATCAAAATACCTTGTGGAACCCTCCATTTCAGTGGAATTTGAGGGGGACAGAGTCAGCAGTTTGGCTGCAGAAGCCAGTTATAGACAAACTGTAGAGCTCGACATGAATATTCAACAGTGTTGCCATCACATACCATGTGGACAAAATAATTTTGACAAACTCAACTGCCCTCAATTATTGCTGCAGGAAATTTAAAGGCCAGCTGCAACAAGATTTCATTTTGGCTCTAAGTGTATAAGCTATACCTCGATATAATGAAGTCGGTAAAATCAAATTTTCTTTGTTATATCGAAATTTCGTATTGAAATTCTACCTTTTATGTGAATAAGTACAGTCACCGATTGGTTTTTCATACACGGAAAGGGGCCGCAGTATCTTCCTAATTTACGGCAATCGAAAAAAGGAAACTTGAATGAGGAAACAATTTATTTTGATGAACCAGGGTGGACGACGAATGATACGGTTTCATGCCATGTCGATACCTTCACAACGGCGGTACGAATACAAATTAAGCGAAGCCAGCCGCACTTTTGTGTGCACTCTGCCCCTGCGGCTGATAGCATCGTTGGCACTGGGACGATGCTATCATGAGAAGCACCGGCAGCGGGGAGCAAATGCTTCATCTGCCTCTCACCCCAACAAGTCATCGAAACTCAGATTCCGTAGCATCCAATACTAAATGCGCCGGAAGACAGCTTGCATGACACCACGCTGTTTCGGCATGCCCACTCTTTGCACATGTGGCCGATTACCTCTAAAGCAAGGTGCGCGGCAGTGATGCACTCGGCCCCCCTTACAGCGTGCGCAAGCACGGCCCCGATGCGCGCTGACGCCTCCCCCTTCCCCACGTCCCTTTGCGCATTCGATCGCTGGCTCCCCTCCCCCTCTTTCGCTTTGCTCGCGCAGGAAGGCAGCATTCGTGAAGTCACCATTTTTCTTGTCTCACTCTCGCACACTTTCAATTGCACTTGGACTTTATACGGAGCATGATGCAGCTCTATGTTGAGAGGTGCGTTTGCAAGCAGCTGCTTGTAATTCAATCAAATTATTTCACATCTATACATGATGTAGGCGGCACAGACAAAAAGCCAAAATCAATTTGGCTTGACAAGGATCTGCGCCCCTTCCAAAATTTGTGCTCAAAATAAAGGAAAACAAGAATTGGCAACAGTAATCGGACATTTTTAGGTAGCATTATACAAAGGCAAGAGAAGAATCTAAATGTATGCAATGAGAAAAGAGAAAAAAAAAAGTGTTATTCAAGCAGTGTAATACAAGGACAATCATCATTGTTGCACAGAAAAAAAAAAGAATTCTAAACACTAATCAGACATTGTTTGGTAGCATTTCAACTAATCTAAATATACGCAGTGAATAATTGTAATCAAAGCAGTGTAATGCAACTTACATTCATCATTGTTGCAGAAACATAAGGAACGAAGGGAGTAGTAAAAAACCAAGTGAATTTAACAAGGACGGTAATGAGTAAGAAAGTAGTTGTGTACCATAATTGGTGCGTGTGTGGGGTATGAAGTGGGTTGCATTATGACAAGCATTGTATTTTTTTATGCTTTTGGATAAGTTGGATTGGTGTTCAGTAATGTGACTTTCTCGCTTTTTTTCTGTAAGATAGCGTTGCAAGAGTAATTCATTGAATAGCAAGTTTACAGGACAAACTGTTTTTTAAAAAGAGGTTCAGTGTGTTTATCGTAGGCGGAGTTGCTGATTTCATGCACAGCCTTTTTTTTTTTTTTTGTAGTAGAGAAAGCTTAGTAATGTTTGACCCAGCAGTGTTGCCCCAGACAAGGTAACAGTATTTTAGCTCTGAAAAAAAAGAGAGTTATAGACTAATAGCTTGACGAAAGTGGGCAGAGAAAAGCGTACCTTTGCAAGAGCACTCACAATGCGTGCAAGTTTACCGCTGCAAGTTTATCGCTGAGCATGTTGAAATGTTTATTCCAGGTTAAATGTTCGTCAAAAATGATGCCAAGGCATTCAACCGAGGAGGTTATATCAACATGCGAGTTCCCTAAAATTATACGGTTAGTAATATTAGCCCTGACATTTTTAGGCTGAAATAGAATGGCTTTTGTTTTGTTCGTGTTAATGGTTACAGTCATTTACAATCATTACAATCATTTGACCACTCGCGGAAGTTTCCATTTATTGTCTCGGCATTCCTTTGCGGCGGCAGTGAAATTCCGTTACATCGAAATCACATACAAACACAGTTTGTTTATTGAGGTTCTAAATATATGGTGGTCTTGGACAAGAGGTTATGAAAAGGTGAATGCTTTGTTATATCGAAAATTTGGTTATATTGAAGTTATATCGAGGTTTAACTTACTATCAAGACATCTTGGCAAGGTTGAATTGCTGGCAATTGATTAATTTTCCTATTAACTGCCTTCAAATAGCACTCAAGCAGATGCATCAGGTACATAGTGGTTAAAAAATTGCAGAATATGGCCTCGGATGTTTAGTACACCATAGTTGCTACATGATCTCTGAGGTCATGTCCAGGTGGCACGCTGGTTCTTGATGTTCAAGGTCTTTTATCAGTTCTAGTGAACAGTAATGGCAGTGTTTTTCTGTGAATATGACAAACTTTTTGCAACATTTAGTGAAGTGATGAATGGGGCTAGATGGTGCACGTTCATGATTGTGTTTTCAGTGCGATTCCTTCTGTGTTAAAACTCGGCCCAAGACAACGTTTTTACGACGTGATTTCAAACATAAAGCATATTTCAAACAAACTTTACGGGGAGGCTGCCCTTTATCTACACTGGAAGCAAAACTGCTTATGTTGTCCAAAATTTGGCCTTTAACAGATGTTACTTTTTAAAGAAGTGTTCGAAAAGTTGGTTTGCAGAGATTGTTGTTCAATGTGGCAACCAGCAAAAAAAAAAGAAGCATAAGTGTCAATGTAGTTGTCTGCTGTTTTCGCCTGTATTGTTGTTTGTTTACGAAGTTGCGGTTTGTCTGCATCTGTCATTGCACATAATTGAAAAGTGCAGTTTGTGCCCGAGCCTTGAATGTAGCCCATTAGAGGAGCAGACACAGTGAAGTCGCACTGAGAGATATGGCCCAGTAACTGCCACATTTGTGATATTAAAACATTCCAGTCGAATCTGAATGTTACACTTCCTTGGATTTTGAATGTTGCATCAATAAAGTATTCTTTTATTTCAAGGCTGTGGTGCTTTTTCTATGTTAAACAGACTTCCATGCACTTGTTTATAAATGCTTTCAAGTGCAAGAAATTATCATGCAGGGACCTTAATCTCACGTCACTGATACAAACCTTTTATTCAACCCAACAGATATATATGCGATTTGACAAGAGGTAGTTCCAGCGTGTCCAGTAGTCCAGTATACACAAGGGCATTTACATAATACTGAATTACCGGACGCTGGTAGTGATGTCTTGTGATGCTTCACCTAACTGCAGTGCGTTATCAAGATGTTCTCGTGTGCTGCAAGTTTTCTTGTGTGAAAGAAAAAAGAAAGGAACAACTTAAAAAGGCAACGTGTCCGTGATTACACCACCGCCAAAGATAATACCAGCAAAGTAGGATACGGTGGGTTACTGCAATATTAGCTCTGTGTTTGTCCAGCTGAGCTCTGCACCACCAATGGCAGTCACTCACTTGGCACCTGCACGTACCGTCCATGCTAAAACCCTTTATTTTTATAGGGCACTAGAGACGGCTGTTCAGCTGTACCAGTAAATTCTGCTTCTGCAAGGTCACTCCGATTGTAGGAGAAGGCCGAGTACACCAGAAATGGAAAAACAAAAGATGGGTGGCAATACCTCTCTAAGTTTCCTGCTCTCCATGACGACATAGATTTTGGCAGTCTACTTCTGTCTCTTTAATTTTTTGTATTTTTAAACGAACTCCATTGTGTTCTATAAGATCTGAATACTCAACCTGGCGAGATTTGAGAAGTTTTCGGGTGGCCCAATATCGCCCAAATATGAGAAAGTACTCTGAAACTCATGATAGCAATGACATACAGGCATGGAATGTTTGCTTCATTTTTTTTTTCCAGTAGTAAGCCATATTGCACGAATATTAGATTTCAAAACAATAATTACCAGCCTAAATTGATTTAGTGCTGCTGTTTAGCATCCTTTTAGCTGACCAAAAGCATGAAGATTTGCCAGCAATATATGCAGCTTGAGGTAAGCACCAGATGACTCGATTAATAGTAATATAATGTACACCCGTGAGCAAAGGTACTGGACCACAGGGTCGCTGAAAAAAGAGAATTTATTTGTAATTAACACATATAAACGGAGACAAGTGCAACAGAAAATTTGCAATGCAAAGTTTGGACTGCACTGTTTAATTGCGAGTTGCATTCACAGAAAGAGAGGAGAAAATGAGTTTTATCGTGCAATCCTTGGTCTGTATACTTTTGCTCACGGGTGTACATGTAAAATTGTAGGCGCATCATTTTTAACCCCGAGTGTTTTCGTCTTCTGTGTGCCAAAGGTTCTAAAGTGTATCGAATTCAATTTCTGCTTAAGTAACACGTTAGCAGACATTAAACAAAAATGTATCTACTGGTGGCATGTTGCATTACGTTTTGCAAAGCTTCTGTTATTTGAATGCACCAACAAAGCTAATAATTATGCTAATGAATGATTTGTTCTTTTTGTCGCTATCACTGTTACCAAACACACATTGTACTGTATATCAGACTACTCCAAATCAGAGTTCATAGGAAGCTCTTGAATTTTTGCATAATTCAAAAACCGCATGAGCTTCTTGTGCCAGTCTGCCTAGGAAAACAATAAGTTGCGAGCTCCACATATAGATCTAAGTATCGCCAGGGTCCTTCAATACTTTTCATCTGGTCCTGAAACTTCCGCATAACGCTTTAGGAGAGCTTCATATAGCGCCCGCAGCGGACACGGCACCGGTGCAAGTTGGACTGGAGCAGACGCCGAACAGACGCCACAGGCATTCCGTGTGCACTCTTGGTATTGCGCAATGGCCGACTGCCTGTATTGGCATGTGAATATTGTAAAACTTAAACGCAAACAATTTCGAAACAACTACAACGTCTTGTTTCATTTCCACGTTACACTGTGTTCGCAATAGCGGCTTAATTCATAATTCAAATTGTACACTTCGACTTCTCCATCTTCAGAAACAGACTACAGAGCAAGTTTCTATCGCACTTTTATGTAATTGCACAAGAAAAATGTTTAGACCTAACCAACTGATCAACTAATGAAACAAATCGGTCTTAAAATGACAGCGCTAACCAATTGATTATTAAATAATTACCAAATTACTAAACTCATTACTAATTATTACCAAACTAATTACTTATCACCAAATGATTACTAAGCTAGCAATGTTAATCAAGTGAATAACAAATAACTAACTATTAAAGTAATTAAACTAATAACTAAATAATCCAACAACTACATTAAATCACTAAACTCAATAAGTAACATAACTACAGTAACGAAACTAACTCAACCATTAATTTCAAAATGACTAAGTAATACACCAACACAACTACATAAATAACTAACAAAGCTAACTAATCTAATAAGGCTGTCCAACTGATTAAGTTATCTAACTGAAATAAGATCACTCAGTAATAACCTAATCATAATAACTAAGCAAATATATTTAACTAGCTAATCAACTAATAACTAACAGAGAACTTGCTAACCAAATAAAACTGACTTATCCAACTAACTAGACAAAGTGCAAATAGAGACTGCCGAATGAAACAGTTTGTGCAAGGAAGGCTACTAGGGGGGAGGAGGGGCGACGTCAATCATAAAACGGTGCTGTGTACAATTTAACCCTTTCAGCCCTGGATTTTCAATTATTTGCATACATTTTTTTGCTTTGCATATTCTGCACCATAAGGACTCTAGAAACATGCCTGAGCAAAAAATAAGTCATTTGTGTTATTATTTACCGGTTTACAATCATGTCGTCAATACCACACATCAGGGCTCAGTGGTTGCGAAATGCAGTGAAAAGCTCATTTATTCAGAGGTGGAAAACACAATCATGGCAAACACAAACATCACTAATTGTTGATGTGGAAGCCTCTGAAGCAGTTTCGAGCCTTGGCAAGACACAGGTGGGCGTTGCATTTTTCGCAGATGATACGGGTTTGTCCTGTGCATCCCTCGAGCTTACAACGCTTTCCTTGCTGTTGGTACGAAGACATTACCAAACTTTACGTCTTGTACAGGCCTATTTTTAGCATACCTAGCTTTTTTCGAAGTCACCAGAGGGGAGAGTGACGGCCTTCCTCGCTTTTGCATCTTTGGCAGGCTGTCGGCTCGTGCAAGTGCTTCACTAATATGGAGGGTGAAGTCAAGTAAGTCCAGTTGCTTGGCAGGCATCAGCCCTCGTGCAGCTGCATCACTTCTATACTCCAGCCATGTGTTCACAACTGAGGCACTGATAACGTGAAATATCATCCTCAGCGTCCACTTTCGCGACCGAATCTTCATACGGTAGAGCGTTACAAGGAAGTCGGTTTTATCGACTCCACCCATCCTGCTGTTGTACATCCTTACAACAGCTGGGCGTTTCACTTCAATGTAGCACTTGTCTGTCTTGCTCCACCGCTTGGCGGTGTCCTCGTCATCGATGGCCACAAAGTTCGATGCTATGGTTACAGCTTTGTTGTCATACCATCGCGTGACAGCTACTTTTCTGTCCTTGCTGACCATGGAAGCAGAAGTTCTGCGGCCTTTTTTCTTGAGAATTTTCTGACTCCAATGGGCATTTTTCACACCGGTTGGTTCGAATAGTTCCTGCCGCAAATATTTTCTTGTGCAGCAGCGCGCACAGAAGAGGTAGCAATGTAAAATGATTGTCAAAATATAGCTTGTGTCCCTTGTCACAGGGAATTCAATAGGCCAGCTGTGACACTATAGCACCTGTCACACCATATTGTTGCTTGAGGCTTTCTTCATACCGTGTCGTTGACCCCGGATACGGCAGCGAAGAATACACGATGCCAGACTCTCCACAAAGCATGAAGATTTTTATACCCCAGGGGTGTGGTTTCCCTTTCACGTACTGTTTGATATCCAGCTTTCCTTTGAAGGGAACAATTTGTTAATCGATACACAATCGCTCCTCCACATGCAGTGCCTGACACCTTCCTTCGAATTTATCAAGAAGAGGTCTTATCTTCCAGAGGCGATCATCAGAGTCAGGCCGCGACATGTCAACAATGTGCAGATTGTTTCTCAGCTTTTCAAAGCGGTTGCATGAGAGCTCGGTAGATGCGACCAGCCTAGTCTTCATTTCCGGCTTCCAATGTAACCGCAGCCTTGGGTATCGCATGACGCAGTCCAGAATGTAGGCCGTTCATATGGGTATGTGCCGCTGTTCAATGAACCTTGTTGACACAAACTTGAGTATGTGCCCCTGGGTATGTGCTGCTCTTCAATGAACCTCTTTGGCAGCAATTTGGATAAGTGCATATGTGCCACTGCGAATGCATGGACTTCACAGCGTTGCCATCCAAAGGTGCAGTGTCTAGAGGGAAGCAAGAGAAAAGCTCGCCTGTGGTACATACGTCATACAAGAGTTTCAATTATTCGCTTATTTGGATAGTCATCGTAGACAAATTCTGCCTGAATTTTTTTTTCCAGGTTGCCCAAAGTTGAGGCCAGTACCTGTTGCAGGATATGCGTGGTCTTCATTAACAATGATGTACCCTTGGATGTGGCCCACTGGTGGCAGCAAACTTGAAACAGTGGAGACTGACAAGCAGCACATTGCATTGTTTTAATGCAAAGCATTTCCTTGGCTCATCCCAGATATTTCGCAGTAGGTGGGGAGGTTCCCGTCTAATTGCTTCAGGCAGCTTCAATTAAAAAAAAAATTGCCTGACATTGGGACCAAACACGGGCCAACCAGCACAACAGCCCAATGCCTTAACCATTACACAACACTCGCCACAAATATAGTACCTCAAATGCCAACACTAACTAGCTTTTTGGTGTGTCTTGGACTAGGACACAGCGTGAAAGGCAACAACCACACGTAGCATTGTGTGCCTCTTCTGCGTTCTCGTCTTTCGTGCCGTTCCCTAGTTTAATATGCTCAACCAACTAGCCAACATGTTCACTTTATTACACTTTGGCATGAACGGCATGAATGTGACATTGCGTAGCACAAGGCATGCGAGAGCATGGGCACATGTGCCAATTTCCTTTAGGCCACAAATGCAGGAATAGAACACGTGAATAACGGCGGACCTTCCCACAGCCTTCCAGGTGTGTCGGATCACATGGCGAGAAGTTGCTTACAAAAGTGGGTGCCCCCCATCTTCTCTCGTGGCAGGCAGTGCTCCGAGACATTGTGTTAAATTGCACTGCTTGCAGCATCGGCCCACATTCTCCAGCCCTTTCCTCGTAGTTCACCCATGGTGGTTGCTCAGTGGCTATGGTGTTAGGCTGCTGAGCACGAGGTAGCGGGATCGAATCCCGGCCACGGCGGCCGCATTTCGATGGGGGCGAAATGCGAAAACACCCGTGTACTTAGATTTAGGTGCATGTTAAAGAACCCCAGGTGGCCGAAATTTCCGGAGTCCCCCACTACGGCATGCCTCATAATCAGAAAGTGGTTTTGGCACGTAAAACCCCATAATTTAAATTTTCCTCATAGTTCTTAGTGCTACACAGATGCTGTGAGACACTGCCTTCAGGATCCGTGCAGGTAACGGTACATGTAGTAGCATTTCTTTGCCATACTGCTACTAGATGTTGATCCATCTTGTAACACTTTGCAGAAACACAAACAACACTGGAGAGCCAGCTACCTGCAAAATACCTCACATAACATAGATTCCCACTGTGAGTGGAACCTGCATAATCTTTTACATCACAGTGATTTTGCTGTTGCCGGTTCCGTCTGCTGTTGGAACTTGTCTGGATAAGCTTTCTCAAAAGAAGTTTCCTTCTGGGGTTCTTTCTCCATCAGAAGGTTTCCTAAGGCATGATTGGAGAGATTGACAAGGTGTTGTTTGGAGTACTAAATATCCATTTGCATTCCTTGTAAAATTGACAGGATACCCACAGCTATCACTGCGATCCTGCAAAGCCTCCGCAATTCGTCCACAGATTGAATGCTTCCTACTTGTGTGCAGTATATGTCATATCTCGGTTTTTTCATATTGGCATGAGATAGGCTGGCATCTGTGGCCACTGGCCACTGAAACGAGAACGAGGAAGTGTATAGTGGGACGTGTGCCCTCCCGAGTTACAACTATAATTAAAGAATGAGAAGAAAGAGGGTTAACCGAGGGGCCCGATTTTTTATTAATCATATCATGAGAAGCCAACAAACAAGGATACAAAGGAAAACATAAGAGAAATTACTTGTACTTATTAATTGAATTAAAGAAATAATAAATTAATGGCAATGAAAGTGGACGAAAAAAAACAACTTGCCGCAGGTGGGGAATGATCCCGTGTCTTTGCATTATGTGTGCAATGCTCTACCAATTGAGCTACCACAGCGCGGTTTCCCCATCCACTATCTTCGGTATTTATGTGTTACTACTAAACCTAACCTTGGGAATGTTAGCCAGCACCACCACTCACAGACCTTGGCGGCGGATGTGGAACATCTTTTCTGCCGCAGGCGTCATGAGTACGTGATCTTTCTGGGTGAAGGCAACTGTTCAATAAACTCGCACATGCTACCTGAAGGCATTAATGTTGCCAGACTCGAGAACACAGTTTTGCCAAGGCCTCGCTTGTTAACTTCGTGACATTTTTCTGGTGGTGGTGCAGACAATACGTTCAACAAAGGTTTACTTACACGTTTGCAAGTTAATGAATGACAAGTTCTGTAAAATGACGCAACATTCGTAGAGCCCAAATGCATGAACTTTACATAAATTTTCGACATTACAGTTATGAATCTAACAAACTTCTGTGTGGATAGTGAGCACATTATACAGGCTTTTCACATCTGCAAATTATCTCAGGAAATTTAGAGAGTGAGCGGGAATTATGGTGCAGCTTTAATACTGTGACACAACCTGATGGGTACACAGGCAACCAGCTGAGTTACCCAGGCATGGCACTTAAAAGGGTTAAACTTCCCTTACAAAATTAATCTCAATCGTACTTGTGCTGCCCCATGAATTGTGTGATGCCATCTACCAGAAGCTTGTCAAGTCACCGAGACGAAAACAGCTCAACCCTGGCATTGCTAGAGAATAAGTATTATCAATGAGCTGAGCTCGCCCTGGGGTGTTTTTGCTAGAAACATGTAGATGAACTCAACTCGTTGACGGCATGAAAGAGGTTAAGCATGATCTTATTTAAGGTGTGCATTGCCTAAGAGGAAAAGTAATTGATCACTTTCTTGAGCAGAGCAGTTTTCATAGGTGCATGTATTTTTTTTCCCTCTCATTCATAGACAGCCTCCACAATCTGCCAACTTGAGGCTGAATATGAGAAGCAAAATAGCACATAACAAAAAGGATTATGCAGATCCCACATACGGTTGGAATTGAAGTTATGCAAAGCATTTTGCAGGTAGCTGGCTATGACATCAACTCTACGGTGGCACGCCTCAACCGGCTCTTTGACTCTCTCAATGACTATGAGCAGGCACTCACTGTGGAGCTCAGACATACTGGGGGGTCAGAAAGAATGTGGGCTTGCCTAGCTGCTCAATGATTGTGAACATGTTCCCCTTCCTGGGCGCCAAGTAGTACCCCAGTAGTACACCATCCTCGAGCTGCTCAAGTAAACTTTTGAGCAACACAATGTCTGAGCCGACGCATTTCTTGATGAAGCTGCGGTCTTCTGAGAGCTTCTTTGTGAGCATCAGGAGCTTGTTGGCGTGCACAGGTGGGTCATTTGCTTTTGGATCACTGTTCGCAAAGAGGTGACTACCATCCGGTGTTCCGTAACCAACATTGCTGGATCTTCGTACGCGTGCCATCTGGCTTGGCGCATGAGAATCGGAGGTGTGAATCAGTTGATGGAGCTCAAATGACGAAGATGCCACGACCACGCTGGCACCGCGAACGTGAGCATATACCCATCAGCTCAAGTTTGTAGGCACCGCCAGCCACACCGGTGTAGAAGGCTAGATAGGTAGGTAGATTGACACACACGCAGTGACTGAAGTTCGCAAGAAATGCTCCACATTAATAAGTGCTTAGTTCAATTTTATTCATGGCCTGTGCATGTACCGTGACCAGACACTGCACTAGACACTCATGAACATTCTTAAGCCCCATAGTGGTTCACAGTCACTCTGGATTACCTGCAGAGAAGTGCTCACAGGTAATGAGATCATTTTTTTTTTTTTGGCAAAAGTAAGAACACTTAGTTTTAGTACAAAACTGGAGAATCACCACATGAACCTCTGAACGGCCGGGTTACCTGTCCACGCGAACGTACGGTTTAGAAACAGCCACAGCACGACAACATTTAGCAAAATATTGGCAAAAAGTTCCAGAAGCACTTGCCAATACTTGACATCTTTTAACTGCAGCCGAAAGAACAGATACGGAACAACAAAGTAACGAAACTCCAGCAATTTCTGAGGCACTGTAGCGGCGACGACGCACAAAAAGAACAGAAGTTGCCATAGCGGTTTTTTATGTTGCAGCCGGTGTAACATGGCGTAGCCTGCGTAGATGTAACACGGCACAAGACAGCATCGGACAAGCTCGCTCCTGCCTAACAGCCGCCTCCAAATGTAAAAGGGAAAGTGCCTGTTGTCAGCAAGGAGATAAGGGTGAACGTAGGTAAAATTTTGCACAGAGAGAACGCAAGTTAAAGTAACAGCGGCGTACAAGAATGGCCTCCGGAGAACACTTTGGCAGAAGCCTCTCAATATGCTGGGCAGCACCAAATGCGGAGCAGCGTGGAACAGCGTGAAAAGTGCGAAGTAACCGAGCTGCGGAAAATGCGCGCAAGCCTGATGCGAAGATTTGTCGCCCAGAACGATGCTGCCGTTGAGAAGCACGAACGCCACAAAGGACAGCCCGACGACAACGTAACCCAAGCACTCGTTCAACACGCGCATCACAAAGTCAGAGAACAGCCGCGCTTGTTTCATTGGCTCAGCGGCGATTCTAGCGGCAGCGCACGAAAAATCTTCCAATTTGTAGTCGCTCGCAGAAATTGTACTTTCGGCGATTTCCATGGTTTTGCAGGCGGCGACCATGAATACCCAAACTACGGAGGTTTGTCGATAGAGCACAGCTACGGCTCCGAAGCACGCAGCGAGGTAGTGACGGTCGAATAGGGAGTACAGGTACATGAGCTGCAGGAAGAATACAGATCCCGGGTCGGTGTAGTAGAGAAATGTGAAGAAATGTAGCACTGGCAGCAGAGACATCGCAGAGCTCGACACGACGAGCTTCGTACGGGCTTTGCTTCCGGCGGCACCCGCGAGCTTGATCGAGATCAACGACGAAACGTAGAAGTTTCCAAGTGTCAAAACGATGTTGCAGCAACGCAACACAAACAGCGTGCAAACTTCAGAGTTCATAACCAGCCCGAAGGGGAGCAGGAACAGCACCGATGTCAGGTAGAGTCCCGGAGGTGTAGTGATCATCGGATCCCAGTGAGATACGTTGAAAGCGCAATAATTCTGCGCTTGCGGAACGTGGAAGATTTCGTCCATATAAGGCTTCGGTTGAACATGATGCACTGTGAGAGAGACTAGCACTGACGAGGACAGCACCGCACTTAAAATTGCAGCGAAAACGACGAGATGCATGACTTTGTGAATGCTTTCCACCACTTTTTCCGCAACAGAAGTTTGTAAACAACGCCACGGCAACACCACACGTACCGGAAGCCGTAAGGCCAGCGTTCGTTGCGCCCAAGTAATCGCCCCCCGGGTTCAGCTGTAGAATAAAGAACCAACTGGTTTACCTCTCTATCTATCTTTTTTTGTTGTTGTTGCGTAAAATAAGATTTTAAAACAAAACCCAAGACTGGCAACTACAGTTGAAGGGTTCAAAGTTTTTGCTATTTGCTTTGCTATGGACCAGTTTCGGTTTATTTTCCCACGTGTAAGGTAGTCGGTTTGATTCAGCTGAAGTCCTTAGCAATTTCTGGGCGGCCCCACATCATGCGATGCAACAAAACCATAGATTTGCGCACAGCGCTGAACGATCGAGGGTGTTCTGCAGAGAACTTCGGCTGATTTGAACAAAGTTTTTGGTAGCGCCAATGCACGGATTCCGAACCGCGGCGGAGATGAAGCAGGCTTCGAGCACTTCGCCAACTTGCAAAAATAAGTTTAATGTCTTGGTTCCAAATACAACCCATATAAGATATGGTCACGTGGTAGTGACCGTAAAGAACACAGTAGCAATACTGTGAAAGACGAAAGTAATTTTTATTGGGCGAACCTGTGGCCACAAAAACAGATCAGTGGGTCAAGCGCGTCGGCTTTTATACATCAGTCGTCGAATGTTCCAGAGTAATCGCTGGGACCCGCGTGTCTTCCACAAAGTTCCACACTATTCGCGTCTTGCAAACATGCATTCAGATTACACAAGGTTCGGTGAGAGACTGCGGATAAAACCATCGATAACATTCCAGAAACGTCTGATACACGCAGGCGCGTCCGGCGCTGTGCGATAACATTTGTTAGGCGGTGAAACGCGGTCTCCCGACAAAGATAAACAAGTACGCGTGCCAATATTAAGTTGATAAGAACAGATAATACATTTTGACCTGCGTCGGTCGCGTCTACGTTTGCACCGCCCTCACTGCTGTTCCAATTAAACGCTTGCGTGTCTCCTTAATTTCCTTCCGCTCTCCTGTGGTGGCGGTCCCGTCGATTGAGAGTGTTGACGTATCTGTACAGGAAAAACATTGGTTCCCAGCGGAGGAAAAAAAACTAGGTAGGAAGCTTACCAGCAAGTATGCGGCCTGTGCGGTGAGCAACACAACAACAAAGAACGTCAAGCGGAAAGTCAGAGAGGCTTAAATAATCTAATGTGTGGCGGCAATGGAAAAGAAACCTGCCATGAGTAACTACTTAAGAGGAAAAAACGAAATCAGGAAAGAAATAATTTATGACAACTCAAAGGGAAGCTCATATTTATTTTCGAAGCGAGATCAGGATGCCTTAGAACACGCACCTATAAAGCGCGATGTAAGAAGGAAGAAGAGGCATGTGCTTATTGCTGTACACTCTAAAAAAAGCTTACGCCCTTTGGGTTGTATTTGTCCCGAAACAATGATCGTAATCTTTTTTGCCCGCATTTCCTTTTTTTTTTTTTAACGCTGCGAGCCCGGTACTTCGTTGTCACGAACGGCTTGCGCGTTGTCAGCTTGACACAGCATTCTCGACAGGAAATTAGCGAGCGCCGAGTTTTCATGAGAGGAAATGCAAGCACGGCAGATGACGATTATGGTTTGGGGACAAAATGCAACCTAAATGGTGTAAACTTTTTTTTTTTTTAGAGTGTAAAGCTATCGAAACGATGGAGCATGTTTTATTAGAATGTGAAGGCATCTGCCCAGCGGTCGATTTAGGTACCACTGGTCTCCTTGAAGCCCTTGGTTTCAGCGAGAGCCGAGGAAAAGTAAATATGTCCGCAGTAGCGATTAGTAAGAGGCGATTGGAAGGTTGTTGGAAGAAAAGTGGGGAAACGACAACAAACGGAGACGTACGAAAGCAAAGTTTACAATAGGGGTCAGAAAATGTGGTTGTGGGAGTTCATCGTTTTTTTTTTTTGCTTTCTTTTTAAGCCTAGGTAGGACATGCTAGGCAGTATAACAGCCAGAGCTTGGCGGCGCAACCCACTGCCCTTTCCAAAGAGGACGCTCATAAGACCTATCCACCCATTCATCCATGAAATTAGGATAACCCGTGGCCTAAAGGGATCATGCGAAAGGAAGGATGCCTGCCTCCTTAGCAAAGTACAGCGAAGCGTTAATCCTTTTGGTGGCATCTGCTTGCGGTGCAACCCAGTCTACGTATGCCACCTTTAGTGGTCGGGTGTGCTTGTCCCATGAGGCTGGCGGTGGCAGGACAGGACCAGATCAGATGCTTGAGATCGACGTTGATCGCAGGGCAATTGGGGCATTTCACATGTGTTCCTCTGCACTTACTCAGGACATCCGGTATAATGGATGCCTTAGCTCTTGCTTTGTGTATGAGAGCTGTTCTGGGAAGGCGAGTGGGAATGGGAGGAAGGATGCTAGGAATGGACTCCCATAGGGGTCAGAAAATTTGCTCTCGTGCTACAGCCGGGAAATCTGGTGATCTCGTACAACGACGGAGGACGCGTGGAGCTATAAGTGTGGTCCAGTAGGGACGGGCTCATTTCACGGCTGCGATGGCGGTTCCCTAACTTTTGTCGCCGGCAGCCTCATGGGCCACCCTGTTCCCCGCTCCCATCACGTTGTGGCCATGCATCATGCATTTTCGCCAGTGTACGAAAATGCATGCATGTCTATTATCCCGCAGGTGGCGGCAAGCTTGTTTCATGCAGTGCGCTATATGGTAGTTGTGTAGGATCGGGAGTTCAGTTGCTTGAGGGCCTCTCTACTGTCAGTGTAGATGTGAGTTAACCGTGTCTTAATTCTGCGTACCCATCACAGAGTTGAATGGCTTCTTCGATGCCTAGTACAAGATCGGGGCCGTCCAGTGAGCATAGCCGCTGTGGCTCACGGCGTGTGCTTGCCCGTTTTCTGTGTAAAAAGCGGCTCCTCGGGGTGGTAGTGGTGAAAAAGCATTTATTGGACTATGTATATATATACAGCGAGGTGCTCGGAGAGAGGCAGCGGTCCCGTCGTCCACGTGAATGTATGCAGGGTCCTGAATATTTGGCTGTGTGTGTTCAAAAAAAGATTTTGCAGCCACCGCTGCTCTGTTCTGGCTCAAATTTTGCAGAACGATTGCATTTTGTTGTCTACTTAGTTTAGCATAACACTTGGCACGATTAGTCGCCTGTTCTTTTTAAACAAAAATGAGAAAACTGTTTTCGCCTGTGGGAGAAATGGCGTCTGAAAAGCCAGCCCTGGCACAGACTTGCGTTGTCGCCTGCCGGCAGCAGCGGGAAGGAGCTGCTTCGCAGACGAAACAACGGCATCTTGAAATCGGTTGCTTATGCGACCGCAGCTCCTGTGCTAGATCTAGAACCAATTATGGAAAACAATGTTTGCATTACAACATCGCAACCCTGTGTAATACGTACCAATCGATTGTAGAAATAGCTGTAGAAAGTACTAGTGTATCAATGTTTAAGAAAAAGTAAAGATGTTTTTTCCTTCTGTATGATTTTGAAACGTATCAATTGGTTTCTTTTTCTTTACTGATTTACTAATGTTTTTGTTCTCGCCGCAGCGTTTTCTGCCTTCTGTTTAAGCCAGACGAGCAGCAGGTAACAAAAAGCACTTTATTCGGAAACGCAGCCGTGTATATAAGGAGCATTGCGATAAGCAGTGGGCGTGTGTTACACATGCGCACTGGTTGCCTTCCAGGCCATGATATTGAGCTTCAGTACATGTTCCCTTCTTTGGGAAAAAAGAAAAAGAAGAAACATTGATGAACATTTTCATTTACAAACAAGGATTGCTTTGCTATTTACGTTCTGGTAGTGGATAACGTTGCGGCTATTGGCGTACCCGTTCAGTTCTTCAGGGCTTGAATTGCGTCTGCTGGGGTACTTGGCGCAGCCTGTCTTGGGGTTTCTGCTTGTGACAGCAAGCTGAGCAGCATCTGTGGCCCTCAGATGCCCTCTCGTACGGCGTAACTGCTGTCCACTGTGTGTATAGCCACTACGTAGGATCGCGGTGGCCCCTCACGACCAAGTACCATGGCTGGGGCCCACGTTCTGCTGTGTGTGTGTCGTATACGGACACTATTCCGCTATGAAGGTCTGGTAAAGCCCGTTTCGTTCTGTTGCAGTAGGAATGCTGCTTGTGTCGTATTTCTTGTAGTCGCTGACTAACTGCTTCCGTGGGTATTGCGTTGGGCTCCAGGTGACAGTTGAGAACCGGGAGTTGGATTCTGGTGTGACGTCCCATAAGCCTATGAGCTGGCGATTGCAACTGTCCGTCCCTTGGAGTGTTCCTTCATTCCAACCATCTGCGAGTTTTTACTTAATAAACAGTCAACATAATGAATAACTGAATAATGTTTTGTATACTTTTCTAAATTTATGTACTTTCTGGCTTGCACTGTCGTGTTCTTATAAGTTTGGCAGGCCTAAAAATCGCAACAGACCATCTGACTACGTGGAGTGATTTTTAGCCATTACATATTCACTGCGTTTGCCTGCTTTCCACATGGCTACCAATAATCAGTAGATATGATGCAGGTTCTCTATATTTGGAATTAGTGACTTACAAAAAACCTCATAGTACCCAAAAGAAAATAAAGCCATTGCATACATGCAACAAAAGTTTAATGCACCCATGGAAGGGGAAGTACAAGATTTAGGTTAGAAGCTAAGAGTGAGATGACATTTTGACGTGAACAGTAGATTCCAACAAATAAAGCAGTGGCACAAAACAAAGCGAATGAAAAAAGTATTGTTCAGCCAAAGAAAACATTTCACTGTTGCAGCAAGGTGAGACGATGACGGAAGCAGCACTGCACTCGCCCCAGCAACTACAGGCTTGACCGAAGGGTCCAAGACATCTCGAACACAATGTCCACACTTGGCCAAAGAAGGGGGGCCATATCGAGAAGCTTGTGTTCTGGCCGCAGAAGCGGGAGCGCACAGGCCTTGTGTTAGAATTCTTTGGCCTGGTGAAGTTTCAAAACGAACTCTTCTAGTGATGTGTTGGCCAGGTTTTGACTGGTTGCCCTGGTCTAGTGAAGTCTTGACGGCATATCTTCAACACAATCCACAGGGCGACCTTCCTACCTGGCTTTCCTCCGTGTTCCAGCTATTTCCTTCATTTTTGTCACCCGGGGCTTCGTGGTCCGCAATGATTAGTTCCTTACATAATACATACAAATAGGTCCTTTAATTTTTCTGTTTTCTTGCCTTGAATGCCCTTGTACCTATTGCAAACAGAAGAGGAGGATAGCGCCACTCTTTTATCATGAACGTTCACACTAGAGTTCTATTAAAGGAGCAAGATCGGGGTACCCATGGCATCTGTCTCGACTCTTTATATTTTGTGCCTTAATACCCAGGACCCATACTCTAGCTGCAGGCGTCATCTCTAGGTTTGTGAGGTGGGAGCACCTTCTGCTTGCTTCAGTTCCTGTCTGACCTTGCCCTTGAGCAAAACGGCCTAACGTTCACAAAGCCAGGATGCCCCCGGAGGTGAATGATGCAACCTGTCAGCCCAGCCCTCGGAGCAGCCGATGACCTGCCTATCGATGCGAAGGACAACTGCAATGACAACTGCAAAGCTCGCAAGGCTGGGACGATAAACTTCTTCGGTAACATTAATTTTGAAGGCCTGGCCCTTGAAGTGAACAGCACTGTTACGTTTCGCCTCCGACGTGCGGTACAGCCGGCGCGGATGCAACGGACGCCGGGGCTTCGTTCACAGCGGCGGACATTTTGGCCAGTTCAGCGCTGTCCCAACGCCTCCTGCTGAGCGCGTCCAGGCATGTTTCAATGCCACGTGTCTTCGTGCGTGCGTGCGTGTGTGTGCGTACATGTGTGTGTGCGCGTGTGTGCGCGTGTGTGTGTGCGCGCGCGTGGGTGCGTGTGTGCATGCGTCCGTGCGTCCGTGCGTGTGTGCGTGCCTGTGTGCGTGTGCGTGCGTGCGTGCGTGCGTGCCTGTGTGCGTGTGCGTGCGTGCGTGCGTGCGGGCGTGCGGGCGTGCGGGCGCGCGCGCGCGTGTGTATCCGTGATCGTGTATACATGCGCATCTGTGTGCCTGCTTTCCTGTATGCGTGTACCTGCGTGTGTATTTGAGCGCGTGCTTGAGCGACGCCAAGAGAGAAGCTTCGATTTATTCAGTCGAGTAACGTGGGCTCCCGTTTCTCCACTTCGGTCGACCTGACCGGCCGCTCTTTTGCGATGCTAGAATAAACAAGTTGTTCTGTTAGCAGTCGACTCATCCTTTGCCAGGACCCTTGGGGCTTCGACCCCATTTGCAACAACTAGTTGCCAGCGGTGAGATCGCGACAACGGAGGCCAGCAGTGAAGATATGCGGTCGACTGTATGCTGAGCAGCACAACGGCCATCCGGGAGCAGGGCAACGAGCCCTGTCTGATGACTGGTTGCCTGCAGCGGAACGACTGCGCTGAATTCTTGGCTGCGAGGTTTGGTGAGTGCGGGACTTTCTTATTCTGAGTTTTTCCAGGCTTTTGTTAGTGTCAGAAACAGAGCTGGTAATTGTGGTTGTCGTTGCTGCCGGGTTAGTTTGCGGCAAGACAATAGTAGGCAGTAGAGAAAGCAGCATTCAGAGCAGCCATGGATTTGAAGTCGTTGCGCAAACCGAAACTGCTGGAGCTTGCAAGAGAGTTGGGTCTGGTTGTCTCAGACAAACTCAGAAAACCAGAACTGCTAAGGGCTATTCTTGAGTTAGAAGCTGAGGATGACGAGCTGTCGGAATTGATTGATTGATTGAGTAACTTTTATTTTACAGTCCTGCAGAACGCGCATTAGCACGTCGCGGGCCGCTCCCACGTCGGGACCGACAGGCCTAGCCTGCCAGCCGCATCGTGGGCCTGCTGGACAGCCCAACGTTGCTCAGCCAGGAGTGGGTTGCGGAGGGCCGCCTCCCACCTAGTTGAGCTGAGGTCAGGGCTTGCTATAGAGATACATCCCCAGAGCATGTGCGAAAGTGTTGATCTATCCCCGCAAGCGGGGCACGCGTCGTCAGTGTAAATCTCCGGATATATCGCATGTAACGTGAACAGGTTGGGATAGGTTTCTGTCTGCAACAGTCTGAATGTCAGTGCCTGAGACCTAGTGAGCTTGGGGTGAGGAGGAGGGTATTGTCGCCGCGAGAGATAGAAGTGTTTAAGAAGTTCATTATAAGTGGCAGGCGCGTCCCTACCATGCGTAACTCTCTCTTCGGCTGTTACAGCGCCAGCGCGGTCAGTCAGTGCGCGCGCGGCAGCGTGGGCCGTCTCATTGAGGTTCGTGGGGACACCCGCCATGTGCCCAACGTGGGCTGGGAACCAAGTAAGCAAGTGATACTTGATTCTATCCGGACCTGCCTTACGAAGCAGCCCAAAAGCCTGTTCTGAGATCACTCCACACTGAAATGCCCTAATGGCCGACCGTGAGTCACTGTAGATGACGTCGCTGCTGTCATCAAGCATCGCCAAGGCAATGGCCACCTGCTCGGCTATCGCCGGATCTCCCGTTCGTACAGATGCACAGTTCGTGAGTCGCTGTTTGGAATCTACCACTACTGCAGAAAAGGAGCACCCCTTCCGATATGCGGCCGCGTCAACAAAGCAGGCTCTACGCCCCTCTGTCTGGATCTGTTTGAGTATGGCTGAAGCTCTTGCTTTCCTTCTACCCTTGTTATATTCAGGGTGTACATTTCTTGGTATCGGCGATACGGAGATCAAATCTCGTATGTCCCGTGGTAACTGGCATTTTCTTGGTGCTTCTGCAGATGGTGGGTAGCCGAGCTCTTGTAATATCCTCCTACCGGCGGCGGTCGTGGAGAGTCTGGCAAGTTGCGCTCTTTCCTGAGCCTCTGCAATCTCCTCCAGAGTGTTATGCACACCTAGCTGGAGGAGGCGATTGGTGTTGGTGAAGATCGGTATACCCAGGGCTCGCTTAGTTATTTTCCTGAGCAACGTGTTGAGTTTGTTCCTCTCTGCTCTTTGCCATCTGTGCATAGCCGCCACGTAGGCAAAGTGGCAAAGCACAAAGGCGTTAATCAACCGTAACAGATTGTCTTCTTTAAGGCCATGATGACGGTTAGCCACCCTTCGGATGAGACGTACTGCGTTGTCCGTCTTGGTCGTGAGCTTGATTATCGTTTGCGCGTTAGAGCCAGTAGATTCGACTACCATGCCGAGTATTCTTATTGCGTCGACCCTAGGAATCTTGTCTCCCTTGCCCGTGCGAAGACAAATGGTGCTGTCAGACAGTGGTCTCCAGTCCATGGGCTTACGACCTCTTCTTAAGGGGCGGTACAGTAAAAGCTCTGACTTCTTAGCCGAACAGTTTAATCCCGTGGGTCGAAGATAGCCCTCCGTGACCTCGATGGCCTCCTGTAACGCACTCTCAACCTGTCCATCACTTCCTCCAACACACCAAATGGTAATGTCATCCGCATAGATGGTATGCCTGATGCCCTCGACTCGTGAGAGTGTTCTGGAAAGGCCGATCATGGTCAGGTTAAACAAAGTGGGCGAGATCACCGAGCCCTGTGGAGTGCCCCTTGTTCCAAGCTCCACCTCTTCCGCGATCATGTCTCCTGCGCGGAGAGTCGCTCTTCTTCGGTGCAAAAATGACCTAACGTAATCATGGAATCTTACGCCCAGACCAAGCTCGGATATCGATTGCAGTATGAATTGATGGGCTATCTTATCGAAAGCCTTCTCCAAATCTAATCCAAGGATGGCCCGAGTGTCCCGCGTGTCATTGTCGATTATTTGACTCTTGATGAGCTTCATGGCGTCCTGTGTGGACAGACCTGCCCTGAAGCCAATCATCGTGTGGGGGTAGAGTTCCTTGTGTTCGATGAACCTCGTGAGCCTGTTGAGTATGACATGTTCCGCGACCTTGCCAACGTAGGACGTGAGCGATATTGGTCGCAAGTTGTCCAGGCTTGATGATTTGCCAGGTTTGGGGATCAGTACTGTAAGTGCCCGCTTCCATGCTTCCGGGACCTTGCCTTCCTTCCATGTCTCGTTGATGAATTCTGTCAGGTATTCTATCGAGTGATCGTCCAGGTTACGGAGGGTCCTATTTGTGATGCCGTCGGGACCAGGAGCAGACTTGCTATTAAGCTCATGCAGCGCCCTCCTAACCTCTTCCGTGCTGATGTCTGCATCCAGCTCGGAGTTGGGTGGCCCAAGGTAGTCTGCGTAGGCGACCGATGTCCCTTGCCGGGGACCAACAGGGAGGTACTTCTCCACCAGGCTCTGCAGGACTTCCTCCGTGGACTTGGTTCGTGTGGCTGTATGCAGAAGCTTTGCCATCACATGCTGCTGGTTGGACCTTGTGTTGGTGTCGTCCAGAAGATTCTTCAAAAGATTCCAGTTTCGACCATTCCGCATTTGACCATCAACTGAGTTGCACACCTCGTCCCATTGTTGCTTTGAGAGGATGTGGCAGTACTCCTCTGTGGTTCTATTGAGTTCAGCAATCTTTTTGCGTAGTCTGCGATTTAGCCGTTGGCCCTTCCATCGATTGAGGAGGGACTGCTTAGCCTCTAGTAGATGGGCTAGGCGACTATCCATCTTTTCCACGGGAAGGTCCGTGCATATTTTGTGAGTGTTACTCTTGATATCTTCCCTGATCTGGTCCATCCACTGTTCAAGGCTCAGTCTGGTGGTTGGAGGTTGGCGCTCATTCCTTATCTTGCGGAACTTGTCCCAATCCGTGAAGAAGAACTCCTTCGGCCTCTTAGGTGTTGTTGGAAAGTGTGTAGCGAGGATATAATGATCGCTGCCAAGATCAACAGCAGTGTTAGTCCATTGCGCCTTTGACAAATTCTTGACGAACGTTAAATCCGGAGTCGAGTCCCTGCACGAAGATGTTCCCATTCTGGTCGGAAAAGACTTATCAGTGACGAGCGTAAGGTCCAAGTCTGTAGCATTCTGCCATAACTCCTTTCCCTTGACCGTGTTGTACATGTAGCCCCACGCGTAGTGCGGGGCATTGAAGTCCCCGGCTATCACCAATGGATTAGTCCCGGCGAGATTGATTGCCTTCCTTAGAAGCGCTTGAAAACGCTGGCGAAGGTCATTGGGGCTACTATACACGTTAAGAATGAAAACGCTCTGGCGTCTCAATCGGCCTGGTATGATTTCTATCATCACATGCTCTGCCTTACAGGTGGCCATCCCCAGGTCGTGAGTGATATATGTGAGCTTACGACTTACAAGGGTGCATACACCTCTCCTCCCAGTTTGACCAAGAATCGATTGATATCCCGACAAATTGACTTCAGCAGATAGGGTTTCTTGAATAAGGATTACATGTGGTTTTTCGGAATTGCTGCGAATGTATTGCTGCAGAGGCGCTTTCTTCTTAAGAAAGCCCCTGCAGTTCCATTGCCAAATGCGAAAAGATTCATTTGAGCCCGCCATCTTGTTGCTGTCTACTTTTGTCCCCATATTCTGCGGATGAATTGTCCCCAGTTATAGGGGACCCAATGGTAGTATGTGGTACGACGTTGACGCTAGGACCAGGGATCGGCAACATTACGTTCTCTAGGAACGATTCTATTTTGGACACACGTTTGTTCATACTTTCAGTTTGAAAGGCCATCTCGCTTTGTATCTGGGAGACCTTCTCCGCCAGTTGCCTTACGCTGTCGCTTAGCGCTGAAAACATTTCGCGAATTTCTGACCTTGCGCGTCCCGGAATACTATCCTGCTCACAAGCCACTGCTCGCTTTTTAGAGGGTCTCGCCTCATCTTGTTCGCCCTCCACTATAGGAACCTCCATAGGTTGGGGTGTTTCCAATGGAGCGGACGCAGGCGGAGGACGCGTTCCTCTCGCGTGTTTGATCTCCGCGATTTCGGACGTAAGCTTTTTAATAACCTCCCTCATATTCGCATTCTCGCGTTCAAGTTGTGCTATTTTATACGCGCTTCCTGTCACATGCTCTGAGGATGCCCCCGACCTCACCTCTGCCTGTCCTCCACGGATAATGTCAGCCCAGGTGGTTGGTCTCGACGATCCAGGAACAGGTCCTGTCTGGTGCCCTCTGGGTCTGGAACTGGACCTGGTGCGGCTGTCGGGCCTAATGCGGCTTCCGGAATCGATGCGTATTCTCGTCCCTCTAGACGCTGTCCGTCCTCTGGATCTGGAGCGCCCCCGGGATCTGGATCGCCCTCTGGATTGGGAACGGCCTCGGGTGCCGGATGGGGCCGATGAGTCCGATTCTTGAGAGCGTGGGTGCCTTTCACCGGAGATAGCTGGAAAGTGTTGCTCATCCTTGAAGGGTGGTGATGGCTTGCTTCTTTCCTTCCGCTCAGCGTTGCGAGCGCGTTCTCCTCTTCTGCGTCGAACTACGTACGGCGTCTGGAAGCGTTTCCTGCATTCCTTAGCTGCGGTCAGGTGGGCCTCGCCGCATAACTTGCATTTTGGATCGCAGCTGTGTTGTTCATCGGGATTGGTTGCTCCGCAACCCCTGCATACCACTTCCTCTGGTGACGGGCAGACATTGGAGCGGTGTCCAAGCCGGCCGCAGGTGCAGCAAACATCCATCTGTTTGTGGTAAAGCGTGCACCTCATCAGAGTGCCCCCATACGCAACGTAGTTTGGGACCTTATATCCCTCGAATAACACCACCACAGTTCCAGTATTCTTGATTCTTTTGGCACCGAGCGCGAGTGGATTTCTCCGGTTGACGATCTTCCTGTCAATGACCTCAGGTCCGTCCTCGATTGCGATGCGCCGAATTACCCCCTTGCAAGTGGCGTGCGGCGCAGCAACATACGCGCTCACCTCATGCTGCTTCCCGGCGACTGTAATGTTCTCCACAGCGGCGTAACGAACCGCGTGTTCGTGACTAGATGTGCTGATCACCATCACATTTTGCATCGGATTGGGGCACATAGTGTCCCATTCTCTTTCCGTCGTACTGATACCCGTTGCAGCCCATATGGCTTCTGCGACCACTGTTGGGCCTGCCTTGGTAATACTCAGTCCGCCTCTGGGTCTGACCACAATCTTCATTTCGTCCTTTGGTAGCGGTGGCATCTTGCTGCCCCGAATAATCTTGCTTTTAGCTTCTTTATATCTATTTCGGTCCCGCAGCGTATCTTGGCCGTCAGGGTGGGCCGCGGACGAGTTTGCGCCAAGACGCCCGGAAGCGTTCTTGCAAACGCGCCGTTTGGCGACCGTTATCCAGCCAGAATCTTTCCCAGAACCTTCGGGGGCTAAATCGTCCCCGTCGTCTTCACTCTCCATCGCACAAAAAGCGGTGAACTAGCGCCTACAGGCTAACGCAGGCCAGTGGCAGCAGCCCAGCGTCTCGTCGAGACCGGCGTCGTTGCGTTTAGCGTTAGGACTAGCACTCAGTCCGGCGTGGTCGGCACAAGATCGGCGATAAATGTCGGAAACTCCACCCACCTACAAAAAACTGCTATCCACGTGTTCGGTAGAACTTCACTGAAATAATGCACGCAAAGTTCACGGGCCACCACTTCATAAACCTCCAAGAGATCGAGAAAAAGCAGGAGCCGATCGGAGCGCGTCCGACCTACTCGGCGTCATCTTCTTCCTCGAGCTGTCGGAATGCCTTAAGACAATTGAGGAGCGCGAACGTAAAGAGCAAAAAGAGAAAGAGAAAGAGGAGCACGACCGTCAACACGCTTTGGAAATGAAGCGTCTCGAGGTAGAGATGGAACGCGCTCGTAATGGAAGTCAGGCACACGGTGCAGGAGAACGAGTATCGTTCAAAATGACTGACCTGATGCGGCCGTTTAAGCTTGGAGAGGACATTGGTTTGTTCCTGGTTAACTTTGAGCGAACGTGCGAGAAGCAGGGGTTCTCTCGGGAAACGTGGCCGCAGCGCTTGCTCACTGTTACCCGGCGAGGCGGCCGACGTAGTCGCTCCCTTGAAGAGAGAGGAGGCAGAGGATTTCGACCAAGTGAAATCGAGTCTGCTAAAAAAGTACAGGCTGTCAGCGGAGGCGTTCCGTCGGAAGGTTGGGGAAAATGAGAAAGGCAGAAGTGAGTCATATACAGAGTTTGCCTGCAGGCTTATGTCAAACATGCAGGAGTGGCTCAAAGAAGAGAAAGCGTTTGGAGACCACGAGAAAGTTCTGCAGTGTTTCGGGCTGGAACAGTTTTATAGTTGGTCACCTGAGAACGTGCGGTACTGGGTCTTGGATAGGCCAGACGTTACTACGGTGGCTAAAGCTGCCGAGCTAGCCGAGGAGTTTGTGACGCGTCGGGCTCGCGGAGCTAAGGACGGTCAAAAGGGTGAATTTGGCTCCAAGTTTGAGAGGCCGAAGTTCACACCCATGAGAGCAAGGGGGGACACACGTAGTGCGGATGCGAGTGAAAGCAGTCCGACCGAACGTAAGGAGACGGCGGCAGCCGACGCCGAACGCAGAAAGCGGTTCGAGACGAGGCAAGCGCGCGTGTGTTATACGTGCCAGAAGCCGGGTCACTTTTCGGCGCAGTGTCCAGAAACAAAAACAAAAGTCGTGTTTTTGTCATTATCCAGCACTGATGAGAACATGAAGCTTCTCGAGCCTTACATGCGAGACCTCCTCGTGAACGGGAAAGAGCGCCGAGTGCTTCGTGATTCCGCAGCTACAATGGATGTAGTTCAACCCTCTTACGTAGAAACCGATATGTTCACGGGCGAGTGCGCATGATTCAAGCAAGCCGTGGAAGCTCATAGCGTGTGTCTGCCCGTAGCAAAAGTGCTTATTGAAGGACCTTTCGGAGCACTTGAGACGGAGGTCGCAGTGTCATCTATGCTGCCCCCCAGTACCCGTACCTATCTTCGAACAGGTCCGATCCCCTCCTGCGCGAGAAGGGGCTTTCGTTTGGTGAGGCTAGCGTTCAGGCCTTAACCAGATCGAGAGTTCGGGATCTCGCTGCAAAGGTGGTAGTTGCGGGGCCGACGTTGTCGAACAATGAGAAAGGGTCGGAGGCGCAGCAAGCTGATATTCAGAGCACGACCGAACTGAATAAAATGGAGCCTGTAGCGCTGAAGGCACCAGACACTGGAGAGGAAATGCCCGACACGGGAAAGTTAGAAGAGCTATCTGCAGATTTGCTCATCGCGCCTACGTCAGATGGACTTAATAGGTTGCTAAAAGTCAGCCGGTCGGCTTTGATAGCCGAGCAAGAAAAGGATGGCAGCCTAGAAAACATGCGCTGCAATGTCAAGGAAGGTATCGCCAAGAAAAATGCTCGTTTTGTGGAAAGAAGCGGGGTCCTGTACCGGAAGTATCTAGACCGCATGGGAGTGGAGTTCGATCAGCTGATCGTGCCTCAGTGCTACCGTCAGGATCTGTTGCGCTTGTCGCATGGAGGTTCGTAGTCCGGACACCTAGGAGTTAAGAAGACTAAGGACCGTCTCTTGCAAGAGTACTATTGGCCAGGGTGTTTTCGTGACGCAGAACACTTTTTGAGGACATGTGACACCTGTCAGTGGGTGGGCAAACCAGGGGACAAATCGAGGGCGCCGTTGAAGTCGGTACCTATCATTACGGAGCGTTTTAGACGGCTCGTTATTGATACAGTGGGACCTCTGTCGGTAACAACCACGCGGTACAGACACATTTTGACTGTGATCTGCCCAGCGACAAAGTTCCCTGAAGCAGTGCCGCTTAAAGAACTCAGCTCAGTTGCGATAGTCAATGCACTACTGTCCATATTTGCGCGAGTTGGTTTTCCTGCGGAAATCCAGTCAGATCAGGGCACAGTGTTTACTAGCGCTTTGACGGCAGCCTTTCTCGAAAGGTGCGGGGTAAAACTGTTACACAGCTCAGTGTACCACCCACAGTCGAATTCCGTTGAGATGCTCCACTCCGTCATGAAGCGCGTGTTGGGAGCATTGTGTTTTGAACAACAAACTGACTGGGAGCTGTGTCTGCCTGGGGTGATGTTTGCATTAAGGACCGCGCCGCATGGGGCTACGGGGTTTTCGCCAGCTGAGCTGGTGTACGGTCGCTCGCTGCGGTCTCCGCTTCGCATGCTTCGAGACTCGTGGGAAGGCAGGGGCGACGACCCAGTCGTGGTGGAGTACGTGCTTAGGCTCCTCGAACGCTTAAGAAGGGCACAGGAGTTGTCGGGTGAAGCAATGGCAAAGGCCCAGCAGAGGGCCAAGGTTTATTATGATCGGACAGCCAGGGCCCGTCGTTTTGAGATGGGTGATGAGGTAATGATATTGCGCACATCGCTAAAAAACAAACTCGACGTGCAGTGGGAGGGCGCAGCACGGGTTGTTCAAAAACTGTCGGACGTTAACTACGTGGTGAGTCTGCCAGGAAAACGGAAAGCACAGCAAGTTTACCACTGTAATCTGCTCAAACCCTATAGACAACGGGAAGCAGTGGTGTGTATGATGGTAAACGTTCCCGAAGAGCTTCCGGTCGAACTTCCGGGAGTAGGCTCGGTGACGAACAGGGAAGACACCGATCAAGTCATTAGTGACTTAATCAGTAAAGCACCGCTGTCGCCTGAGCAGAAAACCGAACTACACCAGCTCTTACAAGAGTTTCAAGGTCAGTTCTCTGAGCGGCCTGGTAGGACTTCTGTCCTAACTCATGAAATAGAACTTACCTCCCCAGAGCCAGTACGATCCAAGGCGTACCGGGTGCCACCCCGGCAGCGCGATATTATGGAGGCTGAGGTAAAGAAAATGCTACAGCTCGGTGTTATTGAGGCGGGTGAGAGTGATTATACCTCCCCTTTGATTTTAGTTGAGGTACCGGGCAAGGAACCTCGTCCTTGCGTCGACTACCGCAGGCTTAATTCCATCACTAAGGATCAAATTTATCCGATCCCTAACATCGAGGAGCGCCTTGAGAAAGTTAGTAGCGCTCAGTTTATTTCCACCCTAGATCTTGTCAGGGGTTATTGGCAGGTCCCACTTACAGAAGAGACTAGTAGGTATGCGGCGTTCATTTCACCAATGGGAACATTCCGTCCTAAAGTTTTGAGTTTTGGTTCGAAGAACGTGCCATACTGCTTTTCAAGCCTCATGGACAAAGTGTTGCGGGGACAGGAAGAATTTGCTTTACGGTATTTAGACGACGTGGCGATATTCTCCGCATCCTGGTCTGAGCATATGGCATACTTGCGGGCAGTGCTAACCCGCCTGCGCGAAGCGGGCTTGACAGTCTAGGCTCCCAAGTGCCAGTTAGCACAGGCCGAGGTTGTCTACCTCGGTCACGTGATTGGACGGGGTCGTCGCCGCCTCTCTGAAATAAAGGTGGCCGCTGTGCGAGACTTCCCGCAACCGCGCACGAAGACCGATATTCGGTTGTTCTTAGGTGTCGCCGGCTACTATCAGAGGTACATCCCCAGGCACTCTGATATCGCGGCTCCCCGGAAGGATGCTCTAAGAAAAACAAAGCCCCAAACAGTCGTCTGGGACGAGACAAGGGAAAGAGCTTTTAGCGCCCTAAAGAGCGCCCTAACAAGCCAGCCTGTGCTACGATCGCCAGACTACACAAAAGGGTTCGTTGTTCAGTGCGATGATAGTGAGCGAGGCATAGGCGTTGTACTGTGCCAACGGGAAAATGGAGAAGTGGAACACCCCGTCCTGTATGCTAGTCGTAAGCTGACCAGTCGTGAGCAGGCATACAGCGCCACCGAGAAAGAGTGTGCGTGTCTCGTGTGGGCCGTTCAGAAATTGTCATGCTACCTAGCCGGCTCGAGGTTTATCATTGAGACGGATCACTGCCCTCTCCAATGTCTGCAGACCATCTCTTCCAAAAATGGTCGCCTCCTGCGCTGGAGCTTCGCTTTGCAACAATATTCCTTTGAGGTGCGTTACAAAAAGGGGAGTCTCAACGGTAACCCCGATGGCTTAAGTCGAGGCCCCTAACGTAGGAATCAGCCTCAAAGTTGTTTGTTACTGATGTTTTCTTCCTGAGGCAGGATATTTAACATATTACTTTTGTTTAGTGTTTCAAAGCCATGACGTGCTTTTTAGTGCAATTTTCCAATTTGTGGACGCGTTCTGAGTGCTGCTAGACTACTGTAAGGAACTAGGCAGTAGTATAAAAGGGGAAAGAGCCTGGCATGGCTTAGTGAGGGTTGTGTCGTGCTTGCTGACTGAGCGGTTGAGTTTCGGCGTAGTTCTAACGCTTGCTGGGAACGAGAAAAAAATGGCAACTCTCCCGAAGTCACTTTGCAGTGTCCTGTGTGAACCTGAACGTGAGAACGAGGCCTTTTTTGTGCGCTGCGCTCAGGAAACGCCGAGGGACGACCGACTTCGGTTATGAGCATCATCGAGCGACATCCCTCCGGACAGCGGATGCAGTCCCCTGACCATCGGGATCTCCTTCTCACGGCGGGGCGGTCTGTTATGTTTCGGTCTGTTACGTTTCGTCGGCGCCGGTTTGACCGGCGCAGACCCGGCGGATACGTCACTTCTTGTCACAACGTGTCCGTGCGCCGCCGTCACGTACGCCTCTTCCGAGCCGTTCCTTCGCCACGCCCTCGTGTCCGAGAGTATAAAAGCAGCTGCCCGCAGACACCAAGATAGAAGCTTCGATTTATTCAGTCGAGTAAAGTGGGCTCCCATTTCTTCACTTCGGTCGACCTGACCGGCCGCTCTGTTGCGATGCTGGAATAAACAAGTTTTTCTGTTAGCAGTCGACTCATCCTTTGCCAGGACCTTCGGATGCTTCCAGCTGTGCCACAGGCCGCCAATCCAACGCTATCCTTGGTGCTTGCGACCCATTTGCAACAGCACATAGAGTGAAGGCTTATCTCGCCATCACAATGATGACTGCTCCATAGCTCGCAAGGCTGGGATAGCAAGTCTCATTGGAAGGCTGATCGTGCAGGCCTCGCCCTTGAAACCACCAGCTGTGTGCCTGCCAATATTTTGCGCCTTCATCGTGATGGGCACTCCAATGTTTGCAAGGCTGGAACGCTGAGGTCATCCCATCTGAAATTTGGAAACTTTGCCCTTCAAGCAGCCAGCACCGCCACGGCAGTATTAAAGATTGGAGGAATTGCGAAGATCACTGATGTTTACAAACAATTATGTAGCATCCTTGGCTGTGCACTCACAAGTGCCCGGGTGCCTAAAAGACTGAAATACCAGACATTTAGTGGCTGAGAATTATTGGAATATTCTTGCGCACTGACATCAAAGAAATCAAAGAAAAGAGATAGAATATTTACATCTATGTCACAAATAGTTGTTAAGTTCATCTTGCTTACATCTACAAGTGATGCGACAGGCGTTGAACAAACTAGACCACCAGATTCATAACACTAGCAGTCTGGATCAACAAGAGTGACGTAGAGGCTTTTGAATACTTTGAATTGGACATCTGCTGCTGTAAAGTGAAGCTCGAGGTCCGATTGACCAAATTAGACAAGAAAGCATGTTACACATGCGCTATGCCAACAGGGATTTTGATAAGTAGGCCATAGAGCTGGGTTTGTTCACATGACGAGAGGATGCCCATTGGTGAGGCTAATTAACTCAGTATAAAGAATGCTGCAAGAAATTAGCAATACTTGAGTAGCGATATTGTCACAGCAAATAGATGCATTGCAGAAGCAACAGTCATAGCTCCAAAAGCACGAAAACTCACAGAGGTGAATCTGAATTTGTGCCACAAAAGCCATTCTGTTCTCTGTCAGTAGGTCTGCTATGCTGTGTCGGTGAATGGGTGCTGTGTCTGCCCTGAAGACGGCGAAAGCTTTCCTTTAAGTGGGGCTGATAATCCATCTGGCACCTCTGCTAAAGAAATGTTAAACGTTTGTCATAAAGACAAAAACGCAAAACAAAGGGGGGGGATGAAGCTTGCAGAAAAGCGAGACAAGGATTCTTTGAGATAAGGTGTGACAGTCGGAATCAGAACCAGAACGATAAGTCGAAGGAGAGTTTGCACTTTCTTGTGTGATCAAACGGAGAGGCATCATACTGAAGGCATCAAGAAGAGCACAAGGATGAAGCGAAGGCATTTGGCAGCTTGGAAAGACAAGTCATGCACTCGAAGGCAGAAAGATTGCGAGATATAAGTCAAGCACCCGAATGCAAGAAAAGAGTGAAAATTATACTTTATGTTAAAAAAGAAGGATTTCCTTTAAATACAAGGTTAAAATAATACTGCCCCACTGCAAGACACACAAAACACAGCTCCAACAGCTCCAAAATTGCATAACTGTGCAAACTCAACCTTAAAGCCTGAAATAGATGGAATAAAATTTGTTCCTTGTGAGCACATCGGGATGTGTGGCTTCGATAAGCTGAATATGTGCAGTTTCAGCTTGGCAGAAAGGTTATTCATTAGTTAAACTTCTATAGTGGTGAAATAGGAGTTCGGCAATGGGAAAGGAAAGAACATTTGTGTGCAGTAGCGTGAGAGTTAACCTGGGTGGAAGTGCAATGTGTAAATAAGGTTTATTTTGGGCAGGATTCCGAGATATAAATTGCACTGGTATTGTACTGAGTCAGGTTATCTTGTCAAGAAGCAATAGCCTGCCCTTTAATTTGCACAGATTTCGCCATACAGTTTGCCAACACTTGCACGACTGTTACATTACTGCCTACCTCGGCAAAGCCAGATGGCTTTCATGTTAAATGGCATGTATAAGGCAGCCATTTATGTCTATCCACGAGCAGGCATATCTGTATTTTAAGACTGTGCGCAAGTTTATTGTTGACAGATACCGTATGTTGTGCTTAACATAAAGTATGCCCTTGCATTCATGCTGGACGGCAATATTTTTCAGTTCTACCCTGCCTCTCACTCTAGGTCTTTGTCCAGAGAAGGAATGCCCACTGCTTGAGTGCCCATGACAGAGTCGATGCTGCTTCAAACTTCAACAATTCTTCTGCCAGTTACAGCTGTGCAAGCCAATATTTGAACCAAGAAAATGCTACTTAGCCCCTTCAGGTTTTTCAAATGAAGTACTTTACCAACAAAACTATGCCCGGGGGCTATCCCCCTTCGACTTTTCTTGGGCATTTGCAACACATCATCAGACCATAAATGCTTATTCAAAGCACCCAATACACTTTAGGCCGAACATCTGCAAATTTCCAATTGAAGAGGTACTGACATGACATCTTCAATTATTCCTTTTTTTGTAGTTAAATTAAGGCTTTACAGCTCAAATATATATATATATATATATATATATATATATATATATCCTTGGAGTGGCGTGATTTAGTATAATAGCTTTCCTAGAGCCGGTTTCGGGTTTGTTTTCTAGGAGGATACTGTGTAGTGACGTCACAACACAGTATGTGGTCATGTGGGAGAAGGACATTGCGACGTTTTGACACTCTCTTGGGGCCTCCGGCTCGCTCGGTCGGCTTGTGTGCTGCTACTTGTGAAGGCCACTGTAGCAGCATAGCGGACGACTGAATGAGCTAGAGCGAGTGGCGTAACATCGCAATGTCCTGCTCCCACATGACCATATACTGTGGCGTGACATCACGGCATAGTATCCTCCCGGAAAACAAAAGTGGCTGTAAAGAGGCTACTATATTAAATTATTTACGGCGTTTTGAGGCTTCACCCCTCTAACGCTGTTTGTCGTCTTCTCTCCACCCATCTTCAGCACTGTTAAATTCAATTATAAACGTGCCCTAACCAGCTCAGTTAAGCGCACTCTTGCAGTATGTACTACCAAGCGCTTTTTTTATCCCCTTCCATGTCGCACTGTTACCCGATGGGAGCGAAATGCAAAGACACCCATGTATTGTGCATTTGGCGCACGTTAAGGAAACCCAGATGGTCAGAATTAATGCGGAATCCCCCACTATGGTGTGCCTCATAATCATTTCATAATTTTGGCATGTAAAACCCCACAATTCGTTTCATTCTGACCAGAAGTGGCTAATGTATTTTTAAAACCTCAATTCGCAACGTGTTTTACCTGCTCAGAAAGAACAAATTTGCTTGTTCTTGCGCTGTCCTATGGATTATGCATTGCCTTCGATCAAAAGCCTGACTAAGCATTGAGACACATCCTGGCTTCTCCGTGGCATTGCTAGAGAACGCGAAGTACTGCTTATGAGCTGAACTTGTCTTTGGCCGTTTTTAGCAAAAAGCCAGGGACGAACCTAGCTCGTCGAAGGCGCGGAAAGTGTTAAACATCCCACACAACGTGCACAAGTACTTCATTTCAGAATCAAGTAGGGGAACACAAGCTGCACACCTGGCAAGTATTGTTTGTACAATTGACGGAAAGCTAAGTTTACTAATCTTGCTAGAAAGCACGCCTGAAATGATGTACGTCATTCCAAAACTAGACAGCAAGGACAAAAGTCTAAGAATACAAGGCATGCGGTGAAAATTTTTGGGTAGCTTTTGCAAAGAAACGGCGGCTAAATTATTAGGCTACTATGAAAAAGCCTTTGGCAGACCAGTTCTTTTTAATATTTAAGCTTGATGACACAAAGTTGCATTGCTTAGACAGAAAAATGCTGTTAAGAGCTTGGGTTATGGCTTTCAGTGCAAGGCAATAATGAAGCTTAACACAGCCACCTACATTATCTGTTTGGACAATGATTTAAAGAGGGGGGGGGCTCAGTAGCAGATTAAGAAAAACGTATGTAGGACATGTCCACACATCATTAACAATGGCAGGTGACATCGGTGATACTTCTGGCTCCTGTTCCGAACATTAAAATATGAACCAGATTCTCTCTACAATGACTCCTTTATCATCAGGTTTATAATATTACCCTGTTTTATACACCTAAATTTATAAAAAGGAGCTGCAGACAGGTTTCACACAAATCAGGTAGCAATGTCTTTTGACAAATTAGGTTATTAGCATCAGCATTCGACCCCCGTGCATTAAATTCTATTTGGAACATATACCGAGGAAAGGTCACTTATACTGATATCAATTACAGCTGCACGGTTCTCAGAACTTTCAAGCAATCAAAGGGGCTCCATGCTGTAATGTCTTCCTAGTTGTATTAGTATGTATGGAAGACAGATTTAGTCATATATGCACACTAAAGGCAAAAGATTTTCATTAGTGAGTATGGTTCTTTCTTTTGTATTTCTTTTTCAACTTGGAAAGAGAGAAATGAGTGCAAGATGATGGTGTTGGTACATTTAGACTGCCACAACATACTGATTATTAAAAATAGAGTTGCCGTGAACCCATTAAACGCATGTAAAATATATAAAGAAATGAACCTTAGCAAAGCTGCACAACCATAAGTCAAGTCAGTTCAAGTGCGTATACTAGTTAAAAACAAGCTTAAAATGTAACGTACCACATAATAATTTAGCCACTCATAGGTGCTAGTGTGGCTGAGCTGGTGATCAGAAATGATCCTACAAAAACCATTGTTGTAGAAAAAACAAAATCCGTGTTCCTGCTAGGGTTTGAGTGCATGACTTTATTTATAAGGCAGGTGTTCCATACACGACACGGCAGCACTTCAATTTTTTTCTTTCCAATGCAGACACAATCCAATAATAATTGTAACCCAGTGTATTTGAGCACATTTGAATGTTTCAACAAGTCAAATGCTGAACTCTTAAGAGTACTAAAAGTGAAATATTTTCATGTGAGTAGTTCTATCAGTCAAAACAGTCATCCTTAGTCCGCTATAAATGCTGTTGTCTTAAATATTAAATGATGTGTAATATTGGGAGATGTTGCACAAGTAAGCACCATCGGAAGATAAATAAATTTTGTACACCACAGGTCTTAGAACAGTTACCTATTGACAAAAAGCTGATAAGATTGACATGGTGCTTAAGAAGCCCGAGTATGTTAATGTTAGCAAAGACTTTGCAAGTTTAAAAGCTGTCCATCAAGAAAAATGTGTTTTAAGGTAACACTATATCATAGTGAATACAAAGAGCAAGTGGAATAGTAGGAGCTCCAGATTATATTTGGTCATGGCCAGAACGTCCATTATGTGAAATGATTATGAGATACCTTCAGCTGTCCACGGAGTTGACATTGCAAGCCTTACCTTAATTAAAAGGTTTCCCTAAAGGGCTGCCACAGTAGATTGACGCCTACTTGTATGTAATGGTTCATTTGAAGTTCTGTGGGTGTTTTCGTCACCCCACTTGGGAGAACCCTTAGCACACCCCTTTTACTATCGCAAACTAATCCTTGCCTTCAAAACTTTCTGCTTCCCCTTTCCATAGCCTTCATTTTACTCTTACGCATCTGCTTATCATCCTCGACCCTTGCGAGCGATGAACTATGTGGAAATCAGTTGTCGCCCTAAAGAAGACAAGTCCCTTTGTCCAAACGTTGACTTCAGGCAGAACATTCTCTTGTTCAGTGTCTGTAGGTCATTTAATTAGTTGTGTGGTGCTCTACTTGCTCTACACAAAGTATTGTACAATAAGGTGTAATTTAAAACCACCGTTAATTTTTGACGAAGTAGTACCTTAGTTGGCCAGGCCATTGCCTGACCAAATGTGCTGACCAACTAGCTATCTCTGGTTAAGGCATAAGTACAAGGGTATCTCAGTCGTTCAAGTGAGTGTGGGAAAGAACATTTCAACAATAACTTTGGTTTATTCTCAAACAATTATAACTTATTCTGATAGGGCTGCCTTTGTGGACTCGCTGGATTGAAAAAGCATACATGCATGGATCGCTGCATGCTTTCATATGAAAAGCTGACATTTCTACTGCGTCATTGTTTCACGCTACAAGTAAATAATCTATTTCATTAATCTGGAAAGCTGGGCTAGTTGGTGATTAATCATCATACCTTGCAGCGAGCGTCGTGTATTCTTGTGTGTCTTCGCCTTGTCCTTGTCAGTGCACTTCTTCACCACCAAGATACGATCATCTATTTCATATTTTGCAAAGGTTAACCATGAAGCTTTCGATAACAGTAGATAAAGAACTATCAACTGACAACTCTGACTACCTAAAACATGGACCATCAGAACACCGACATGATCGGGTAAAAGGAAAGCAGAGCAGTTTCTGACTGCCACCTTTATTTCCTATACTAGCGAAAGTGCCACAAATGTCGGACACGTACATTGGGCAGCCACAACACAACGGCTCCTGAATTTCACAGGTGCAAACACCCAGTCAAAAATTGTAATGTGAAGTGCGGAAAGACATTTTTATAGTGTATTTTGTATGTATTGGTAGTGCGCTATCAAAGAACTGCGGCGCAGAAAAATCGTGAAGATATTACAAAATCAGCTATATTTATACATCCTTCGTTGCAACCAAGAACGTTGCCAGAAAGCAGTTCCTGCCTTTTACACACATAACCGGAGCCAGATTCAAAACTATGCATGCTGAGAGTGCTCAAAAAACAGCGCTATCTTTTGCAAGTCCCGCATCGTTAACCTGTACAACGCCTTGTATTACATTGAAAATAGGAATAAAAAATAACAAAAATGTAAATATAAAACATAAAAATTAGTAAATCATTGCACATTGTCCAAGTTTCTAAATACTAGCACATACGGCTTTAATAGACGACTGCAAACAGCAGACATGAATTACTGATTGGTAACACACACCAAAAGACACGTAGTATGAGCCGAATGAGTACTGATCTTCAGGGACGTTGAGATCACTGTGACCACTGTGTATATGGACAGCAGTTCATGTTGAGAACCACTAATTTGTTAGTCACTGCGCAACGAGTAAAGAATATGTACTTCTGACATGCAGCTTCTCTGCAGTACAACGTAATAATGAACCTCACTGACAAAAAACTAGCAAGTTGGAAACATCTCACACGCACGAAGACAGTACAACCTTGAAACTCAAGCTAAACAGTTATTGGTTTAATTTTGCGTATGGTTTTATCATAGTACCATTGCAGTCGGATATGTATAGTACACGTCGATTCATCTTCACTGCAGCACAAATTTTACGCGATGAAGCCGATAGGTTTTGGTGTAAAAGTTCATCGCAGCCACGACTACTGCTGAGAACAGATCGTAAAAACTTTATTTGTATATATATATATATATATATATATATATATATATATATATATATATATATATATATATATATATATATATATATATATTGTAGTGGGTAATATGCATGTGGCGCTGTGCGGACTGCCCCCGCTGCGGCGCGAGACCCAAGCTCGGGCTGTTGATGCGAAGCGCTAGGACTCGTGATCTAGAGCTACCTGCGATCCCTCGAACGAGCTGCAATAAACCCCATTTCATTTGGTGGAGCTGCGGGGTAACCTCGAAAACTGGAACTCCGAAGCCGGACGCTACCGACTGCTGCGACCATGCCTGACGAAACCACCCAGGAAGATGCACCACAGCCTCCGACGGTCATAGTTTCCGGTGCATTGCGCCAGCGTGATCCCGCCATCTTTAGCGGCACCGATGATCATGACGTGGAGGATTGGTTGTCATCTTACGAACGGGTGAGCCAGCATAACAAGTGGGACGACGTCACCAAGTTGCACAAAGTGCTGTTTTACTTAACCGGCGTCGAGAACCTCTGGTTCCGAAACCACGAACACGATTTCACTACGTGGAGCACATTCAAGACAAGTTTCACAGAAGTGTTCGGGCACCCCGCTGTGCGCAAGCTTCGCGCAGAACAACGCTTACGGGGGCGTGCGCAACATCACGGTGAAACGTTCACAAGTTACATCGAAGATGTCATTGATCTGTGTAAGCGCGTGAATCCATCAATGGCGGAACAGGACAAGATAAAACACATTATGAAAGGCATTGATGAGGACGCGTTTCAAATTTTGTTAGTGAAGGATCCGCGTACCGTGGCCGAAGTTGTCAATTTGTGCCAAAGTTTTGACTAGCTACGGAAACAACGCATCTTAGCTCGGCGCCCACCGCCTACGGAAGATTCGTTAGCAGCATTGGTTATTGGCGGCAACCACACAACTTTGCTGACGCAAATAAAAGAATTTGTGCGCGAGGAGGTCGCGCGACAGCTCTCGATTTTGCCGACCACGGAGAAGCCTTCTCAATATTTGGCTCCAGCGATCCGACAGGTAATTCAAGAGCAAGTGACCGAAGCTCTTCCACCTCCGTGTCAGGCGGGTCCCGTGGCCGCGCCTCTGACGTATGCTGAAGCCGCTGCACGGGCGCCTCGTCTGCCGGGATTCTCTCCTCCGCCTTCAGCGCCTCTTCAGCCTGTGTTCTCTCCTCTGCTTCGCCAGCCGGTGGCTCCCTTTTTCAGCGCACAGCAGCAAGGTACAAATCCTTGGCGCGCTGCTGACAACCGCCCAATATGCTATGCCTGCGGTACACCGGGACATGTAGCGCGCTTCTGCCGCCGGCGCTTGCCGGCCTTCGTGGGCACCACGCGACCACCCAGCTCCGGCTTCCGACCATTCCGTATGCCTCAGCGACCACCACCGGAAGTCTACGCTGCTGATGGCATACCAGCATCGCAGTCACAGCTGTACAGTACTCGTCGCTCGCATTCCCCTCGTCGGCGCTCACTCACCCATGCGTCGTAGGCCCAGTGCCAATACTACTGAGGCGGAAAACTGATTTCCGCAGTTCCTGAGGCACGAACTGCGTCATCGTCTGAACATCAAAGTCCTCGTTTTTCCCCCGCTAACGTTATTGAAGTGTCCGGTGATAGCATCAAATGTCTTGCGCTCGTCGATACAGGTGCTGCTGTATCCGTGATTAGTGAGAAACTTTGCCGTGAATTACGGAAAGTGACCACGATGCCTTCGGTACTATTGCTTAGAACAGCCAGTGCACAACAAGTTCAGTCAGTCACTATGTGCGCTGCCAGGGTGCTGATTCGAGACATTTTGTATTCGATTGATTTGTGTTAACTTGTTGCTCCCACGATGTGATTCTCGGTTGGGATTTTCTGTCGCGCCATCACGCCGTCATTGACTGTGCACGTGCTGAGGTTCAGTTCTCCGTTCTGTGCGATTTGGCATCTCACGACTTTCAAGTTCATGATGTTACCAGGATCTGTGTAGCTTCAGATATTGACCTTCCCCCTCACAGCGTGGCATTCGTCCCTCTTTCATGCGCATCGCTTGCCGAAGCGACAGTCATGTTTTCACCCGCTGCCGTCTTCATTCGCCGCCAGCCTATATTGTTGCCTTTCGCCCTCCTCACGGTTCACCATGGTGCTGCAGAAATACTGATTTCAAACCCAAATTCGTACACTTTGGCTTTGCACTGTGGCGAGACTATTGGTACCATCGACTCTGTGGACGCTGACGTTATTGTGCATTTTCCTATTACCGACGACGTAGATACTGCCAACGTAACAGCACTGACACCCCATGTGCCATCTAACGGAGTACCGCCGGATGTTTTTTGTCGCTCCATTGCCGATGACCTCGAACCGACACAGTGTGAGCAGCTAATAACTCTTTTAAATGATTTTCACGCCTCTTTTGACTGGAACCAAGCATCATTAGGCCGCACAAGTACCGTCTCTCACCACATTGATACGGGACATCACGCACCCTTACGCCAGCGTCCGTACCGCGTGTCATCCACCGAGCGTCGTGTCATCTCCGAGCAAGTTGAAGACATGCTTGACCGTGGTGTTATCAAGCCATCCTGCAGCCCTTGGTTGTCTCCCGTAGTACTCACTAAGAAAAAAGATGGCTCGATTCGTTTCTGTGTGGACTATCTTCGCCTCAACAAGATTACACGAAAAGATGTCTATCCTCTACCGCGCATAGATGACGCCCTGGATTGTCTACATGGTGCTGAATTCTTTTCTCCTTTCGACTTGCGATCGGGCTATTGGCAAGTGCCAGTGGATGAATCCGACCGCTCGAAGACAGCTTTCATTACGCCTGATGGCCTGTATGAGTTTACATTATTGCCATTCGGCCTCTGCAATGCGCCCGCGACATTCGAAAGGATGATGGATAACATTCTTCGAGGCCTCAAATGGAAGACGTGCATGTGTTATTTAGACGACGTGGTAGTTTTCTCCCCTATTTCACCACTCACCTCTCTCGTCTACGCGAAGTGCTTACTTGCTTGCCACCGCCGGCCTTCAACTTAACTTGAAGAAGTGCCGCTTCGGAGCCCGCCAGCTGACCATACTTGGCCATGTCGTTTCCAAAGACGGCGTCCTTTCCGACCCTGACAGACTTCCTGCTGTCGCAGAATTTCCGCGGCCGACTACGCTGAAAGAGCTCCGAAGTTTTGTCAGTCTTTGCTCTTTTTTTCGACGCTTTGTGCGCAATTTTGCCTGCAACATCGCTCCCCTGACGAAGCTCCTGGCTGGCCCTGGTGACCTTCGCGATTGGACTCCGGCATGTGACCAAGCCTGATCACCACTTTGCGTCGTCTGCTTACCTCACCGCCTGTTCAACGCCACTATGACCCGACTGCACCGACCGAAGTTCATACGGCCGCCAGCGGCGTTGGTCTTGGAGCCGTCCTTGCGCAACGCAAGCCTGGCTTTCCGGAATATGTGGTTTCGTATGCGAGTCGTGCCCTCACGAAGGCAGAAACCAATTATTCTGTAACAGAAAAAGAATGTTTGGCTATAGTTCGGGCGTTAAACAAATTTCGCTCTTACTTGTATGGCCATCCGTTCGATGTTGTGACAGACCCCCACGCGCTCTGCTGGCTTGCGTCACTGAAAGACCCGTCAGGTCGTCTTGGACGTTGGGCTCTTCGGCTCCAAGAATTTGACATTCGCGTCATCTATCGATGTGGACGCCAACATTCTCATGCAGATGCACTCTCCCGATCGCCCATGCGATCCGACGAAACGCCACCCTCATTCATAGAGTGCCCGGTTGCTACACTTGCTGTTACTGACATGCCGTCCGAACAGAGGAAAGATCCATGGATTGTGTCTCTCATTGACATTCTTCACTGTTCTTCAATGGCTACATGCCCTCGAGCTCTTCGTCGCCAAGCCACCCATTTCGTGCTACGGGACGCCATCTTGTACCGCCGAAACTATCAGCCGGACGGTCGCAAATGGCTGCTAGTCATCCCTCGCCATTTGCTCTCCGACATATGCACGTATTTCCACGCCGATCCACAACAAGCTCATGCTGGCGTCCTGAAAACCTACGAGCGGCTCCGCCAGCGCTACTACTGGCGCGGCATGTATTCTTATGTCCGCAAATACATTCGGTCATGTGTAGCCTGTCAGCGACGCAAGACATCTCCTCATACGACAGGCCCTCTGCAACCTTTATCATGTCCTGCACGTCCTTTTGATCGGATTGGCATTGACTTTTATGGGCCTCTTCCATGCACTGCTAAAGGAAATCGTTGGATAATTGTCGTAGTATACCACCTCACAAGATATGCCGAAACTGCTGCACTTGCTTCGGCTGCTGCTCGCGACGTCGCCGCATTCATCTTACGGCATGGCGCACCGCGAGAACTGCTCAGCGACAGAGGCCGTGTCTTCTTGTCCGAAGTTATTAATGAGCTACTCACCGCTTGCCGCACTATTCACTGCACCACTACGGCGTATCACCCACAGACTAACGGTCTAACGGAACAGTTCAACCGCACTCTTGGTGACATGCTCACCATGTATGTTGCGTCTGATCATTCCAATAGGGACGATGTCCTCCCTTTTGTGACGTACGCATACAATACCGCCGTTCAGGCTACCACCGGCTTCTCACCATTTTTCCTTCTTTATGGACGTGAGGCATCCACTACCCTCGACACCGTGCTACCATATCATCCGGATGCCTCTGAATTCACCCCTCTTTCCGAAGTAGCTCGCCACGTTGAAGAGTGCCGCCAACTGGCTCGCTCGTTCACGTCGGATACCCAAGGAATCCACAAAGATCGCCACGACAACGGGCAGCCCACACAGTCCTTCGCCGTGGACTCTCACGTCTGGCTGCAGCTGCCCTTCCAATCTCCAGGCCTTAGCCCAAAGCTTGCTCCGAAATATCAGGGTCCGTACCGGGTCGTCGCGTGTACATCGCCTGTGAATTATGTGGTCGAACCGGTGACGCCATCTTCGGACAAACGCCGCCGTGGACGCGAGACGGTTCACGTCAGCCGCCTGAAGCCCTACCACGACCCCCTTATCATGTCATCACCTCAGGTCGCCAGGATGGCTCCTCTTCGCCGCAGGGGCAATTGTAGTGGGTAATATGCATGTGGCGCTGTGCGGACTGCCACCGCTGCGGCGCGAGACCCTATCTCGGGCTGTTGATGCGAAGCGCTAGGACTCGTGATCTAGAGCTACCTGCGATCCCTCGAACGAGCTGCAATAAACCCCATTTCAATACATATATATTATGGGGAAGCGCGATGTGTTTACCCGATCGAGTTCACATTTTTGTACGATAGCGCTTCACTGCATAATAGTTATTGCTGCTGTAAAGCCCATTTGCAGACAACAATTATGCATTGCAACGAATAGCTCGGTTTATTAGTTGGTTTTATTGTTGTTCGCGAGTGAGTGTGTAAAGAGGGCGCAAACAGAGAGGAATCATGAGGGCAAAAGAACGGCTTAAGATACCACACCAGAATCACCTCTGAATGCCTGTCGGTACACATATTAGATGGTTCAGTGCTCATACTGTGACCGGAGACAACGTGTACGCGCATGTGTAATTAGGGACTCTTACTATAGTCCCCGTGAGAGTTGAACAGAGCCCCTTTCAGTCTCAGTATGCTTCACGGCAATGCAGTTTGTATAACTCACCATATAAATTGTGTGTATTGTGGTGAAGATAAAGCAAATGTGTCGACAAGCATTAAGAAACAGATACAAGGCCTTTGCCCACGTATATATATATATATATATATATATATATATATATATATATATATATATATATATATATATGCTTCTCTGCACTGCATTTTGTACAATGGAGCCCATAAAATGTCTATATTGCGGTGAAGCTAATGCAAGCAAATTTGTCGACCATTATGAGATGCATACAAGACCTTGCCCACGTGTGGATTTATGTGAGCTATGACTACACTCTAGAAAAAGTTTACACCCTTTGTGTTGTGTTTTGTCCTCAAACAATATACGTCATTTGTCTTGCCCGCATTTCCTTTCTTTAATGCTGCGAGGCCGTTTTACTTCTTAGTCAAAAAGGGCGTGCACGCAATCAGCTTGACACAGTACTTTCGACAGGGAAATAGCGAGCGCCGAGTTTTCAAGAAAGAAAATGCCAGTAAGGCAGAGGAAGATTATCCCTGTGGGACAAGACAAGCCCCAAAGGGTGTAAACTTTTTTTAGAGTTTATAAGAGTTAACTGCAGGGCTAGTTGGTGATCTTGCATACTGAAAAATTTTGCGCCAAAAAACAACACACACAAGAAAGCGCCCGTGGTGTCGTTGTCTTTCTTGTGTGTTTTGTTTCTTGGCGCAAAATCTTTTGAGTTTTCTTAGAGTGTATGGTGGACTGTCAGTGGCTGTGAAATCTTCAACATCTAGCTGCTCTCTCTGTTTCTCTTTCGAGAGAAAATTTAATTGCATCTAGAGAAGCCCCAGCCCTAGGCTCGGAAAACTTGATGCCAGTGTAAGATGGCAGGGACTAAAGAAAGGAAGTGAGAAAAAAAGAAAACAAGCCCACTTACTTACACATACGTGCGTGCGAAATGCACTACCACAAAAGTGATTTTCTCATTGCCTTCGCGGAGCACAGCTCAGATCTATATTTAGTTGCACCACAAATCATGTTTTGTGCGGCTACTGAATTCCTAAGGACAGCCCTCACTGTTACAAAGCCTCTGCAAATATAAATCAATGGTCCCTGTCCTAGTCAACACAACAGGGGGATACATGTATGGCATGCTGGACAAATAATTTTAAATAAATTCCTCTTGAGCGCATGGCTGTTAACGAGACCTTTAGCAGTTTAATATGTGTGTAAGTTCAGCTCTGAACTGGTTAAATTGGTGATATAGCCGTGGCCGAGGTAGCCTTTTCTTGAATCTACTGTGTGTAAAACACACTCACGATGTTGACAGTTAAATCGTTACAATTGCAATCAGTAAAGACCTAAACTCGGCCTACATAGCTATATATGTTAAAGTGCTCAGGGCACATATTCAACATTCCACCATCTTGCTTGACTACCATCTCGTTTGCTTGAAAGTGGTGAGCTCACTGGCTACATTTTCAAGAACCATTGTTACTCACTAGCCTTCACTTTCAAAGATGTTTGCACCTGCTGCAACATCACCATCTCGCTTTCGTGGTGAGAGAAAGCTCTATTAGAACTGTTTATGACATCTGGACCTTCTTTGTAACCCCTGGTATTTAGAGGCATACTTGATCAAGTGTCTTTACAAATTCACTCTTCTTCGTTATTAAATGTGACCATTGTAACTGTAAAAAGACCATTGAGCACGTCCCCTGTCAGTGAACCCACTTTGATGTCCAAAGTCAGGCTCTTTAGAGCGTACCCACCCAACTGGATAGTTGACCTTTCACAGAGGCTAGAATCCTGGGTGCTTGCCCATATCAATGAAGAAAGCTATACATATATATCTCATGACTTTCTAAAATAAACGAATCCGAAAAGACACTTATAGACACCGTCTGTCTTTTGTGCGAGTGAACTGTCTCTACTTGCCTCCTTTCTTCTTTTAACCCCTCACCCCCTACCCCCATGCAGGGTAGCCAACTGGAAGTACGTCTGGTTAATCTACCCGGCCTTCCTTGTTCCTTTCTTTCTCTCTCAGATGTAAATCCCATGCAGGAAAACTAAAGACCACACAAAATCCAGTCAGCCATACCTGTTTAAACTAGGATGCGACATGCTTAAACAATTTCTGACGTGTAAATGCACCTAAAATACAAGGACAAAAGAAAGGACAACACACACGTAGCCCATACACTACTGAGCAATTCTTGTCTTTTCTTTTAATTGTCCTTGTAGCTTATGTACTTTTACAAGCCTGCAATGCTGAACCAACTTGCCCAACTACCTACATTGCTTAAACCAATTCAATTAATCTTTTGGCTAATGCATACTCAGGAATTCGTGCGATGATTAGGCAGATTCTTCTCTTGCAAAACTTCATCCGACCAAACACCAGAGAAAGGAGTGATTCTGTTATGGACACACAAGTTTTGTTGGCAGTGGAATACGTTAGCTGGGCAAACTGCTGCGAGCGTTGCACAGCATAATGCGTTAATGCTGGTGAGCAAGCTGAAGTGCATGACCTGCAAATTTTCTGCCAATAATTTGCATTGTCAGACATTTGTAACGAAAGTGAGTAAAGGACTGCTGGCATCCCAACCAGGTTCTTGCTAAGTTCCTAGAAACTGCTATTACATTGAAAGAAAAAATAAAGCAATCACTATGCCACCTGAAGCAGTATTCTCGCTTGTTGCCTAATCTAGGAGGGACAGAAAAAGAGTGGAGAATGCTGCCTTCCAAGCTTAATTACAAGCAATACAAAAGCAACCCAGGAAATCGAATCAACTGCATCATTCTGGCCAGAAATGGGAGAAGTAAGAATATAGGATGACATGCAAGAGTACAGAAATGTCTGCACATTGGCCCATCACATATTAACTTTATATTATTGCTGCAACTGAAGGAAGCTGTGCTAAAGAAAGAGCAGCAGGGCTTGTAGCTGAGACACTACATGCCATAATCATAATAAACTCAGCTTTTGCCATGACTGGCAGGAGCTATGTCGACATGTACAAGCATAAATTACCAGCAAATTAAACTCCACCAAGAAGGAAGGTGACTAAACGAGACATTTGCTTGAGCTTTGGCAAAATGTTATTACCTGGTATTTCTGCTTTCATGCACTCGCCAATAAAATAAAGTCGTATAAGTAATACAGTATTGCTTTTGCTGTAATGTACTTTTTATTGTGTATTTGCTTATGTTAATACGTGATTTCTTGATGTAGTTTTATAGGTGCAACAAGGCACAAACTTTTTGTTATAGTTTGTATTGAAAGATTTCAATATTGGGGATTGTTACTCTTAAATGTTTTTTATACCAACCCAGTAGCCCAAGTTGTATATTAGCTTGTGCCACTGGATGTGTGGTTGTGTTTGTGATGCCATCGTGTTCCTTGTATTGTCGTCATTCCAGCTTTGTCATGCAACTCTTACGCTACCTGCGTTGGAAACAGATGGCTGACATGAAAAGATCTGGGTACCTCAGCAGCAGCACACCCGCCCGTTGTTGGTTGCCTCCGTTTGAGATTGAAAAGCAAGTTTCACACGAGTGTTCACTTCGGAATGACCGATAACAACACTTTACTTTGGCATAGCCAACTACCTGTAAACTACTTCACATAACATCAATTCCCACATTGCGTGGGACTTACGCAAGTTTATCTCATAGTTTTCATGTAGAGCCTTTTGGACATTTATGTGAGGGATAATAAAATGGCTTTTTATGCCTAGCTCCTCCTCTGAAATATATATAAATCTAAACCTTGCATGCTAAGCTGCAGCTTCTTAAGTCCCAAACTGGCATCAAGAAAGCCAGGACCGTAAAATGATACTGGGCTGGGCAAATCAGTTTCCAAAGATTTATGTTGCGTTCTTGACCACCTTTCCACAGTTCCTGTGACAAGTTTGTGTGAAAAGACATTCTCAAAGCTAACATATGTAGAGACCAGGCTGAGAAGCTTTATGCCAAGAAAGGCTTAGCTGGCTGATGGTGCCTTTGGTGCTGCAATGAATTACAATTTTTTTATGATGTTATGAAGATAAATAACACTATCGCATGCACACTTCTGCTGCAGCTTTCTTTCCTGTCATGCAACACCAAGAAAGCAAACGAGTAATTGCAAAGTAATCTGCATATTGTATCCCAGCTGTATTGTGTGTGCCACATTACCAGAGAATCCTGCTGACCTTTAATTCTCCTTTCCAGCACAACACATCTTTATCAAGCCATACCTTTATGTTGGGTTGATATATGTAGGGATGCCCGTTCACCTTCATGTCAGCTTAGCTCTGTCAACAGCAGATGCACTAAAGCTACACACTCTTCTACCTACTTCGAATATTGCAACTGAAATGTAGGAAAATCAGGTCTTAAGAGGAAACTATTAAAGAGTGTATTTAAATACTTGTGCAACCTTCTTTTTGGAAAGACCATGTGGCACCTACTGGTGTAGAGACGTAGCTTGGCAAGTAAGAAACAGATGTGCTTTTATCTAAAAATATAATTGATTGATGTTTTGTGGGACAAGGTGCCTGCTGTCTCAATGAGCACATTTTATGGCTGACAATATTTTTGCTATTGCGTCAGCCTTGAAAACGTCAGAATCTTTAATCTTGGTGAATTAGAAAATACCTTGACACAAAATGAATGTAACCCTTATTGTCATATTGAAAGAAAGCCTGAAAATAATTCGGTGAATACAGCAGGATGAAATGCAGGGACTTGGATGGGAAATGGGTAAGCAATTTACCAACCACGTTATGAATGCAAGCAGCTGACACTTAATAGAATAATAAAGCCCTGAAGCAAGTCTTCGGCTTAAGACCTGTGCACACCTATTATGATATTGCAGTATTCATGGCAGATACGGGACTGTTCAACCTTGCACACTGTAACACTCTGTATATCTCTTTCAAATCTTCTTGTACCAACATGTACAAACTGCATGTTGCAAACAGTAAAATCATTGTTATAGTTCTACAGACAGTTTCCACGTTTATTGGAGTCTCATTTTAAGAGCCAACTTTAAACTTCCACACTGAGAGCTGGGCGAGTTAGTGCATTCTTGAAAGACTAGAAACAGTGCGCGAAGTATGAAGGACAGTGAAAACGCAACAGGAGCACCGACTTGCAACTGAATTTTTTATTCAGGTACAAGAACAATATGCGTACATCAGGCAATGTCAAAAAAGCATGCAAATATAGTGCAGACTATTAATTATGATTGACATTGCTAGAAAACACAAGCACAAGTGACGTCGTGAGTTAACTGCGACATGGTACTAAATCCATGCAGAAAGCCATGTTAGAATTTACATGGGCATTGTGTGATTCAATGAATTTAACAATATGCTTATAAACTATGTATTCTAACATTTTACTGGATAAGGTGCTAAGAAGATCAATCTATATATAGCTACAGATGCCTTAGTCACCAGATTCAAAAAGATGGAGGTCTTTCGTTTGTTTCAAAGATGAAGGAATACCTGTTGTGAAGAGAATGCTGAGAAATAACAGTGATACTGAAGAGTCCATTGGGAATAATATAATGTACCAAAATTCATTAGGAATTACGCCAGGGACTCCACATTTCTTAAATTTGCAGACATACTTCTATATTTTAACAATATTATTAAGGCATACAAATTTAAAAAAGAAGCGCCACTACGTTACTATTTGCCATAGGAAATGATTTCCTAGGGGTGCATGTACAATGGCCCCCAATAGAAAATTGTACCGCTAAAGCTCTACCACATGTGTTTGACCCCTGTTGATTGCTTCAAGTACAGGTAAGTCGCACAAGCCATTTCCCTTAGTGAGTGAAACTCAGTGAGAGAAACTTGGCCTTCTTTGTAGAGCAACGACAGTTGGCGAAAATGAAGCACAGAAAAGTAGAGAGGTTTTGGTATAGCCTGTACAGTGAAAGATCCACTCAAGATCCAGGTGCTGTACCATATTTTTAGAAGATAAAGTATTTATCTAAACACGTGCATAGGATGTAAGTGATAGCATTCCCATGCGTGTGATACATACTGACAATCACCACAAAAACCTATCGCATAACTATTAGGTCCACAGATAATTTTCATTGCTGCTATGGAATGGCTGTCTCACTGCACCACAATCTATAGCAACTAATACACTGGGCATTTCAAATGGTTCATGAAAGCGGGTTGGGCACTGGCCAGACTGAAGCAGCGGCACTCCACACACTGTTCAACGCCCAGCCTCGTGTGAGTCATTTAAAACTCGTCACGGACGCTTGCTGACACTGCCTTCAGGCGGGAACAGGCTTTTCTGTTAGATTCACATTTCACGTCCAGGCTTTCGTTACTAGGCTTCTGCGTGCGTAAGGCGACGCGAAATGTGTGAATGCACTTTGTTCATCGACAAAAGGCGCCCTTACTTTGCAAAGTGATTTGGAAATGTGTATGCACCCTACATCGACGTCAATGCCGGTGCGCACCATTTCTGCGTTTTCGAGCTCGTGAGCAGTGTGTCGACGTGATGTCCAAGGCCAAACAGGCATCCGGCTTTACCAGAAGGCGTAAGTAAAACTTGAAAAAGCGCCACACATGACATTTTCGAGCTCCTGATCAGTGTGTCGACGTGATGTCCAAGGCCAAACAGGCATCAGGCTTTACCAGAAGGCGTAAACAAAACTTAAAAAAGCGCTACACATGACATTTTTGATCAGGTAGCAATGTCTTTTGACAAATTAGGTTATTAGCATCAGCATTAGACCCCCGTTCATTAAATTCTATTTGGAACATATACCGAGGAAAGGTCACTTATACTGATATCAATTACAGCTGCACGGTTCTCAGAACTTTCAAGCAATCAAAGGGGCTCCATGCTGTAATGTCTTCCTAGTTGTATTAGTATGTATGGAAGACAGATTTAGTCATATATGCACACTAAAGGCAAAACATTTTCATTAGTGAGTATGGTTCTTTCTTTTGTATTTCTTTTTCAACTTGGAAAGAGAGAAATGCGTGCAAGATGATGGTTGTTGGTACATTTAGACTGCCACAACAGATAGAGTTGCCGTGAACCCATTAAACGCATATAAAATATATGAAGAAGTAAACCTTAGCAAAGCTGCACAACCATAAGTCAAGTCAGTTCAAGTGCGTATACTAGTTAAAAACAAGCTTAAAATATAACGTACCAGATATTAATTTAGCCGTCAGAGAACCACTCATAGGTGCTAGTGTGGCGGAGTTAGTGATCAGAAATGATCCTACAAAAACCATTGTTGTAGAAAAAACAAAATCCGTGTTCCTGCTAGGGTTTGAGTGCATGACTTTATTTATTAGGCAGGTGTTCCATACAGGACACGGCAGCACTTTGATTTTTTTTCTTTCCAATGCAGACACAATCCAATAATAATTGTAACCCAGTGTATTTGACCACATTTGAATGTTTCAACAAGTCAAATGCTGAACTCTTAAGAGTACTAAAAGTGAAATATTTTCATGTGAGTGGTTCTATCAGTCAAAACAGTCATCCTTAGTCCGCTATAACTGCTGTTCTCTTAAATAATAAATGATGTGTAATATTGGGAGATGTTGCACAAGTAAGCACCATCGGAAGATAAATAAATTTTGTACACCACAGGTCTTAGAACAGTTACCTATTGACAAAAAGCTGATAAGATTGACATGGTGCTTAAGAAGTCCAAGTATGTTAAAGTGAGCAAAGACTTTGCAAGTTTAAAAGCTGTCCATCAAGAAAAATGTGTTTTAATGTAACACTATATCATAGTGTTACCTTAAAATGTCACACATGACATTTTCGAGCTCGTGAGCAGTGTGTCGACGTGATGTCCAAGGCCAAACAGGCATCAGGCTTTACCAGAAGGCGTAAACAAAACTTGAAAAAGCGCTACACATGACATTTCCGAGCTCGTGAGCAGTGTGTCGACGTGATGTCCAAGGCTAAACAGGCATCCGGGTTTACCAGAAGGCGTAAACAAAACGTTAAAAAAACGCTACACATGACATTCTCGAGCTCGTGAGCAGTGTGTCGACGTGATGTCCAAGGCCAAACAGGTATCCGGCTTTACCAGAAGGCGTAAACAAAACTTGAAAAAGCGCTACACATGACATTTCCGAGCTCGTGAGCAGTGTGTCGACGTGATGTCCAAGGCCAAACAGGCATCCGGCTTTACCAGAAGGCGTAAACAAAACTTTATAAAGCGCTGCACATGACATTTTCGAGCTCGTGAGCAGTGTGTCGACGTGATGTCCAAGGCGAAACAGGCATCAGGCTTTACCAGAAGGCGTAAACAAAACTTGAAAAAGCGCTACACATGACATTTTCGAGCTCGTGAGAAGCGTGTCGACGTTGTGTCCAAGGCCAAACAGGCATCCGGCTTTACCAGAAGGCGTAAACAAAACGTTAAAAAAACGCTATACATGACATTCTCGAGCTCGTGAGCAGTGTGTCGACGTGATGTCCAAGGCAAAACAGGCATCCGGCTTTACCAGAAGGCGTAAACAAAACTCGGAAAAGTGCTACACATGACATTTCCGAGCTCGTGAGCTGTGTCGACGTGATGTCCAAGGCCAAACAGGCATCCGGCTTTACCAGGAGTCGCAAACAAAACTTGAAAAAGCTCTACACATGACATTTTCGAGCTCGTGAGCAGTGTGTCGACGTGATGTCCAAGGCCAAACAGGCATCCGGCTTTACCAGAAGGCGTAAACAAAACTTGAAAAAGCGCTACACATGACATTTTCGAGCTCGTGAGCAGTGTGTTGACGTGATGTCCAAGGCCAAACAGGCATCCGGCTTTACCAGAAGGCGTAAACAAAACTTAAGAAAGCGCTACACATGACATTTTCGAGCTCGTGAGCAGTGTGTCGACGTGATGTCCAAGGCCAAACAGGCATCAGGCTTTACCAGAAGGCGTAAACCAAACTTAAATAAAGCGCTACACATGACATTCTCGAGCTCGTGAGCAGTGTGTCGACGTGATGTCCAAGGCCAAAGAGGCATCCGGCTTTATCAGAAGGCGCAAACAAAACTTAAAAAAGCGCTACACATGACACACCCTGCAATATGCATTATTCGTGTAGGCACCATATGCAGTCGGCGCTGTGTTACCACGACTCTTCGAAACCGACAGTCCAAATCAGGAGACATGTCGCGCTGTTTCGTTGATGCAGTACAGTTCGTTCGAAGCTTCTGTAGCTTCGTAACGCCAACGTTATTCGTACTCGCAGATATTACACAGTGCTCCAGTACTACAGTACACATCACACAGCCACAAAGAACCACAATGATTCTTCCACTGCATGCACGCGCGTGTGGGCCATGTAGGCCTGTAGGCCTGTAGAACACCTGTAGACGCCGACAGTCATTTTCGATTTTAAAACGCAGCATAAGATAACTGCTTTATTTATTTAGACGTAGTGCATTTAACCACAAAACGATAATGTTAGCATTTTATGTATCTTCTATCAAACTTTCTTTTTATGACGTCATCATGCGTGGCAACAGCGGACTCCACTTGGGGTCGTCCGCTGCCACGTGCGTGCACCCAGCGCCGGCCTTTTTTTCTACTCCGAGCAGCAGCATGCGGACGGATCATGCTGGGCACGCGTCAAAATGAAGTGCGCGTCCCACCATCCGCGCGTCCATCGCGCCTGAAATCGCGCCATGCGGTTCCGCCTTCAGAACGCACCGCGCTCCAGCAGGAGCGAGCCGGCCAGCACGGCATGACGTAGCCTACGGCATCTCACGTGACACGCAGACCTGAAAACCTTTCTAGGAGGTGTTGGCCCGGGCCGCCCGGAGTAGAAGGCGCCCCACTCTTTACCCTCCCCCGGTAGACTTGCGTACGACGGAAGGCGGCGCGCTTCCTCCCTCTTTCTGTCGTTGCGTGTGCGAAATTGAGCCCCGATCCTCGGCTCGCCCTCGCACGCTTGGACTCGCAGATACAGCATACGTCACGCAGCGACAATTTTCGTGCCTTTGATCGAATACGGAACCTCACGGAGACACTGACGCTGACGTCGACAACGAGAGCGATGACGGAAATGCGCTTGCAGTGTCCATATAATTGCTATCGCATTTAAATAACTAACAATGGTGTACCTGATGTCACTTATTCTACAAACAGAGCAATGGTGCTCCCGCCATGAGTGGCCAGCTTCCCTCGCCAGCGTATTCACAGGTGCCTCTGCCACAAGGCCACGTGGAGGTAAAGATGCTGCTATACTACGCGGTGTACTACCTTACTTTTCAGCTTGTCTAAACTTTATGGATGAGCCAACAAAGTCCGAAATTTCCCTAATCTTTATGTTTCTTGCGAACAGAACGAACAATTTTATTTACACAGCCGATGCTAACAATGCGAAATAACGCATTGTGAAGCATACCATCATGTATCCCACATAACTTGTGCTGGGAAAACACGGGGAAGGCGGGAGATGGAAATTCAAGACGATGAGGAGAACCAGAACAAGGTGAAAGCAGGAGCCAACGTTTCGAAAAGTGGGGCCCTATAACGTAAAACTATTCCAATATGTTCTTATTCCAATTTGTTGACGTCACATTTGCGTAACCGCCGACGCAAGCATCGGGCAGTCACCGGCAGGGTTGTCTGAACAGACCAATGAAACGCTCTCCTCGTTCATTGGAGCTCATATTTGTTTGCTTGAAAAACGAATAACATTGCCTACACTGAGTGGCTTTTTCTATCTAATTGGCTCACAAGAGGCGAGGAGCACGCTCAAGTGGAGAGGGATTCGACGGGGCCGAGCCACTGCACTGAAAATCGACAAACGAATGAAGAGGGCCGTGCCGGCATCTGCGATTGGTCCGCTTTCTCTTACTTAGATTGCGGTGGCTTCTCGACAATCGCGGCGGCATGCAACGGAAGCTTAAGAATGACGCTAAAACGAATCCTCGGCAAAGAAGAGTTGGAAGAACGAGGTTGTAAACGTTCCGAAAGTGCTCGAAAATGTAGACGGCCACGCAAAAGTTTTATCACACGCAAATAAACCCATGCTCTCCGGCAGGTGCGAGTAGCCAGTGCCTGGGCAATCGGCGGCAGCCATCTTTTATTCCTTTCGGAACGGGGCAGCCTGCGGCTATTCAGAAGAAAATTCAGTTTTGTTTGGCATAGTAATGCATCTTTAAGACGTACAGGTCACTTTGACGCGGTGAATTTTTGCGGTCACGTCGCGTGAGACGCAGGTGAAGTGAGTGCAGCCCGAAAGCTTTTGACCGATAGCCGAGGGCTAATGGCGAAAAGGCGTCGAATCAGAAATAACTATTCTGCTTTAGTTTGGTCAAATGATGCATAATCAGTGTGTACACGTCATATCAGATGGGGAGCTATTGCGGTTTTCGTGACGTCGCGTGACAGACAGGCAAAGTGGGGGTGGTGCAAAAACGTTTTTGTCCAATCGCGGAGGGCTGATTGCAGAATTGGAATAGAAAAGTTTGGAATAATTTTACGCTATAGTGCCCCATGAACTTGTCTTCTACAAGGCGACATATGCTTTCCTCGCCACAGCCTGTATAGGTGGGGTTCTTCTATAGGGAAGAGGGCGTAAGGCTGGTTGGTGCGGCAACAAGCGAAGGTGTGTTAGCGGCGAGGGTGTCGAATTGGGAATAAAGGAGTGCTACTCACAATGTCGGGGACAAGGCCCTCTGTCAATCACGTGTCAACGCCTGTGTGTCAGCCGGCGGGTCAACGGCGTGCACAGCAGCCCTCTATTAACTGCTTCGCTAATGGTCGTGGGATACCGTGTCTCTGAAAGAGATAATCAAAGGAGCGGCAGAAACCGGTGCTCTTGAAAAAAAAAAAGAGAAATGAACATACTGAAATGGAATAAATAAACGAATAAATTGAAAAAGAACGGAAATAATAAGAAAAAAAGATCGCTGAGAAACCAAACTAAGTAAAGAACCGAGGGCACACCCCAGGCTACTATTGAAGTAGAATGCTGTCCTAGCAAGTGAATCGCTCTCTTTAATTGATATTATCGAAGAACACTGTAAGGAACAACTTACGATAATTGCTGATCAACTCGATAGCATAACTTTACCTCAACCGGAAAGGAGAGAACTTGAACAACATCCGAACTTGGGAGAAAAAATTAATAGGTAAATACCAGCACAAAGATATTAGAGGGGCATATCCACCTAAGAAAACTAATGTAACCCCTACAGCACATAGCTCCACCGATAGCCCTACAGGCTAACATCCAGAGCACCGCAGCAACGTAGTAGACATATTCGAGAGTTTAACCCCTGAGGAACTTGATCTCCTGAAACGTGGTCTAAACTTTTGTCCCACCAACAATGCGGTAAATGAATACGAACTCCACGTATATATACTAGAGTTTCCAAGACGAATGCGCATCAAGGAGTTCTGTTTCGATAGGACAGACGTAGGAAAACAAGATAGAGACTCTCTTAGACCACTTAGCACGTGGACACCGGAAACCGGACAGCGCCCAGACCTGCATTTATACACGAAGCTGACGTCAAAGGAAATTCGAAAGTCAGCGCGGCATTGGCGGAAGCGCAAGAATTTCTGCGCCGCTCAGCACCAAATTCTTAAAGAACTCAAGGAAAGGAATAATATCGCAATAAAATCAGCAGACAAACGCGGCAGTGCCATAATCTGGCCTATGGAAAAGTACAAGAGTTAGGCCTCCAAACAACTGAGCAACCGCACCCATTACAGAAAACTTGACTCTAACCCAACTTCAGAACTAAGCAATAGTGTGAAACACACAATAGTGGAGCTCATGTGCAGGGAACTAATCACGCAATCTGAATATCGCTTCATGATGCCCAAGTACAAAAAAGCCGGCCGCTTTTATCTTCTTCCTAAAATACATACATAAAATACATAATAAATTCCTAAAATACCTAAATACTTCGACTCCGGTCGAAGAAATATCTACAGTAGAAATCCCAGATCGGCTTATTGCGTCTAATAACAACACACCTACTGAGTCCCTATATAAATTATGAAATCACCACCTGCCAAACCTCTATACCACCCTCCCAACTTTTGTTCAAGACACGTTGCACTTCCTTCGAATTATCGACGGCATCAACGCCAACCAAATCCTTTACGACCACGCTATTCTAGTGACTTTGGATGTTTCTGCCCTTTACACGAACATAACCATGAGTGATCGAATTGAAGCCGTTTCTAAATCCCTCGCAATCATTCCCCAAGCGCACACTCCTGAAGTTTACCTGTCGCTCTCTTAGATTAGTTGTCGCGCTCAACTATTTCGAATTCGGTTCTATTCACTACCTGTAAATTTTCGGCACTAGCATGGGAACACCACTCGGTGATACGTATGCGAACATTTTCATGGGACAGCTTGAAGCACACCTGTTGAAAAGCACACCTGATTAATAAGGATATTGCTGGTAGCATACAGGAACTCTATAGCATTAACGAGAGGGTGGTAAGTGTTGTTGTGAACCTAATAAGAGGTACAAATTGAAGGTCGGACAGGTCTACGCCCCTACATCCAGTCATGATGACCAGGAAGTTGAAGGCTTCGATGATGACGTGAAATCGGCGATGGGTAAAGTCAAAGCAAAATACACAATACTGATGGGCGACTTCAATGTCAGGGTAGGCAAGAAGTAGGCAGGATGCTCTAGGAATAGTAGGGGAGAGTTATTAGTAGAATTTGCAGAACGGAATAATTTGCGGATAATGAATACCTTCATTCGCATGCGGGATAACCGAAAGTGGACGTGGAGGAGCCCGGATGGCGAGACTAGAAATGAAATAGACCTCATACTCTGCGCTAACTGTGGCATCATACAAGATGTGGACGTGCTCGGCAAGGTGCGCTGTAGTGACCATAGGACGGTTAGATTTCGAATTAGCCTAGAGTTGAGGAGGGAACGGCAGAAACTGTTACATGAGAAGCCGATCAATGAGAAGAATGAGAAGAAGATCAATGCAATAAGAAGGAAAATAGAACAATTCCGCATAAAGTTACAGAACAGGTATTCGGCTTTAACTCAGGAAGAGGACCTTATTGTTGAAGCAATGAACGACAATCTTATGGGCATCATTAAGGAGCGTGCAATAGAAGTCGATGGTAACTTCGTTAGACAGGATACCAGTAAACTAACGCAGGAGACGAAAGATCTGATTAAGAAACACCAATGTATGAAAGCATCCAACTTTACAGCTAGAATAGAACTGGCAGAACTTTCCAAGTTAATCAACAAGCGTAAGATAGCTCACATAAGGAAGTATAATATGGATAGAACTGAGCATGCTCTCAGGAACGGAGGAAGACTCAAAGCAGTAGAGGATAAACTAGGAATAAGTAAGAATCAGATGTATGCGTTAAGAGACAAAGCCGGCAATATCATTAGTAATATGGATGAGATAGTTCAAGTGGCGGAGGAGTTTTATAGAGATTTGTACAGTACCAGTAGCACCCCCGACGATAATGGAAGAGAGAATACTCTAGAGGAATTTGACATCCCACAAGTAACGCCGGAAAAAGTAAATAAAGCCTTGGGAGCTATGCAAAGGGGGAAGGCAGCTGGGGAGGATCAGGTTACAGCACGTTTGTTGAAGGATGGTGGTCAGATTGTTCTAGAGAAACTGGCCACACTGTATACGCAATGCCTCGTGGCCTCGAGTGTACCGGAATCTTGTAAGAACGCCAAGATAATCCTAATCGATAAGAAAGGGGATGCCAAAGACTTGAAGAATATAGAGCGATCAGCTTACTGTGCGTTGCCTACAAAGTATTTGCTAAGGTAATCGCAAATAGAATCAGGAACACCTTAGACTTCTGTCAACCAAAGGACCAGGCAGGATTTCGCAAAAGATACTCAACAATAGACCATATTCACCCTATCAATCAGGTGATAGAGAAATGTGCGGAATATAACCAACCCTTATATATAGCTTTCATTGATTACGAGAAAGCGTTTAGTTTAGTCGAAACCTCAGCAGTCATGGAGGCATTAAGGAATCAGGCTGTAGACGAGCCATATGTAAAAATACTGAAAGATATCTATAGCGGCTCCACAGTCACCGTAGTCCTCCATAAGGAAAGCAACAAAATGCCAATAAAGAAAGGCGTCAGGCAGGGAGATACGAGCTCTCCAATGCTATTCACAGCGCGTCTACAGGAGGTATTCAGAGACCTGGATTGGGAAGAATTGGGGATATGAGTTAATGGAGAATACCTTAGTAACTTGCGATTCGCTGATGATATTGCCTCGCTTAGTAACTCAGGGGACCAATTGCAATGCGAGCTCACTGGCCTCGAAAGGCAAAGCAGAAGGGCGGGTCTAAAAATTAATCTGCGGAAAACTAAAGTAATGTTTAGCAGTCTTGGAAGAGAGCAGCACTTTACGATAGGTAGCTATTCACTGGAAGTGGCAAGGGAATACATCTACTTAGGGCAGGTAGTGACCGCGGATCCGGATCATGAGACTGAAATAATCAGAAGAATAAGAATGGGCTGGGGTGCGTTTGGCAGACATTCTCAGATCATGAACAGCAGGCTGCCATTATCCCTCAAGAGAAAAGTGTATAACAGCTGTGTCTTACCAGTACTCACCTACGGGACAGACACCTGGAGGCTTACGAAAAGGGTTCTACTTAAATTGAGGACGACGGAACGAGCTATGGAAAGAAGTATGATGGGTGTAACGTTAAGGGATAATAAGAGAGCAGATTGGGCGAGGGAATAAACGCGAATTAATGACATCTGGGTTGAAATCAAGAAAAAGAAATGGGCATGGGCAGGGCATGTAATGAGCAGGGAAGATAACCGGTGGTCATTAAGGGTTACGGACTGGATTCCAAGAGAATGAACGGAAGCGTAGCAGGGGGCGGCAGAAAGTTAGGTGGACGGATGAGATTAAGAAGTTTGCAGGGACAACATGGCCACAATTAGCGCATGACCGGAGTAGTTGGAAGAGTATGGGAGAGGCCTTTGCCCTGCAGTGGGCATAGGTAGGCTGATTATGATGATGATGATGACTATTCTCGTCAGAACAACTTCCTCGACACGACGTTCTACATAGAAAACGGAAAACTGAGAACGACGCTTTACCGGAAGGCTACGGCTAGCCAGCAATATTTAGACTAGAGCAGTCATCACCCTAGGCACTGTAAGCAAGGAACTTTTGTCGTACAAGCGAAACGAATAAGAAGAATCTGCAGCGAAGACCACGATCAAAACCTCCACCTAAATGACCTTAAAACGACACTACCGGAAAGAAACTATCCAAAAGATGCTCTCGATAGAGCTTAGGATGTCGCGTCAGGATTAGAAAGGCAGTCGGAATAAGCAAAGAAACAGCCTACACGAGAAGTTGACAGGCCGCCAGCCTTTATAACAAAATATTCTAATGCCCTCCCAAACAGAAACAACATCTAACGAAAATACCCACTCAATATTATCAAGTAACGAGCCTCCGAGAAAAGCGTTCCCGGATGTACCAAAAGTGACCTATCGCCGCAACAGGAACATTAAAGACATGTTAGTGCACGCAAAAGTAAGCCAACATCTTTCCCCCGTAATAAAATCATGTTGTCGCCCCAGGTGCAAAACCTGCAGGCGCTTTCAAAGTGACATTAAAATTAGAAGCACCGCAAATAGTTATGCAGGCGAAGTCAAATATAGCTTTACTTGTACAAGTTCGGATTTGATTAATATGCTTGACTGTTCCTTCTGTAAGAAACAATATATCGGTGGAAAGGGACTGTAGCATAGCCATGGCGTGCTTGCAGTTACGCCAGACCAGTGAAGAATCAGCGTAGTCAGTAGAACAAAATGAACGTTTATTCAAAGGTGTAGAGCGTATTCAGAAGTAGCCGAGTGGCAGTAAGGTAGGAAGGAGCGCGTGTGTGTAGATAGTCCGAACTCTGAAGGATCGCCAGATGAGGCGATAAAATGTGCGCGCAATTCGAAAACACACGTGAAGTTGCAACAAGGACAATCAATGAACGTCAGATTAAACGGACATCGCGCGGACACAGCTACAAAGTTTCCCAAAGCCGTCACCGAGCATTTTAACCAACCAGGTCATAACTTTGGTGAACTTAAACTATACATCTTACAGTCAAATTTCCGTTCTGAACGAGAAAGAAAATACAGAGAATCACGCCTTATCCATAAGTTCGAGACATTGCAACCCATATGTATGAACGTTTCAAAGGGAGCTTTAGCATCTATTCGCTATGCTGAATTTCAAGCTATAGGCAACAGAACTTAGTTTGGTTTCTTAGTGATTTTTTTGTTCTTTCCGTTTTTTTCTTTTTATTTATTTATATATTCCATTTCAGTATGTTCCTTATTTTTTTTTTCACGAGCACCGGCTTCTGCCGCTCCTATTATCTGTTTCAGAGACACGGTAGCCCACGAACACGAGTTAAACAGGTAATAGAGGACTGCTGTGCCCGCCGTACACGCTGGCTGACACGCGAACGTTAACACGTGATTGAAAGACGGCCGTATCCCTGGCCTTGTGCACAGCACTCCTTTATTCTCAATTCGACACCTTCGTCGCTAACACACCTTCGCTCGTTGCCGCACCAACCAGCCTTACGCCGTCTTCCCTTTAGAAAAACGCCGCCTATATAGACAAGGACGGCACCCCCGAGCGACGCTGCCGCGCCAGCCGATGGATGGATGGATGGATGGATGGCGTCCCCTTTGAAACGGGGCGGTGGGTTGCGCCACCAAGCTCTTGCTATTATACTGCCTAATGTCCTACCTAGGTTAAAGAATGAAAAAAGAAAAAAAAAACAGTGTGAACTACCACGCCCAAGGTTTCTGATCCACTATTGCGAACTGTGCTTTTGTACGTCTCCATCTTTTGTCGTTTCCCTACTTTTCTTCCACCAATCCTCCAATCGCCTCTTACTAATGCCTATTACGGACATGTTTGCTTTACCACTGCTCTCGCTGAACCCAAGGGCTTCAAGGAGGCCAGTGGTGCCTAAATCGACCGCTGGGTGGACGTCTTCACATTCTAATAAAACATGCTCCATCGTTTCCCTAGCTTTACCGCTGCAAGCACATGCTTCTTCTTCCTTCTTATATCTCGCTTTATAGGTGCGTGTTCTAAAGCATCCCGATCTCGCTTCGAAAAGTAATGAGCTTCCCTCTGAGTCATCATAAATGGTTTCTTTCCTGATTTCGTTTTTTCCTCTTAAGTAGTTACTCATGGCAGGTTTCTTTTCCATTGCGCCACCCATGAGATTATTTCAGGCTCTGATTTTCCGCTTGACCGTCTTTGTTGCTGTGTTGCCCACACTACAGGCCACATACTTGTTGGTAAGCTTCCTAGTTCTTTTCCTCCACTGTGAACCAATGTTTTTCCTGTACAGATACCTGAACACCCTCCCCGCCCATTTACTGCCATATTCCTCAGCCGTTCTTCCTACTCAATTTTACTGCGAGCTTCCCTCACTTCAAAGCTAGTCCAGCCCATATAACCCTGCACAGCTTCATTTGTAGTCCTCCCGTGAGCGCCCAATGCGAGGCGACCCACTGACCTTTGGTTCCCGTCGAGTCCTGATTGTACCCCTGATTTAAAGCAAACACCTGCATTTCCAAAAGCAAGTCCTGGAACATTACACCTTTCCACACACCTCGGAGGACCTCGTACCTATTGTATCCCCATAGCGCTCTGTGCTTCATTATGGCTGCATTTCTCTTCCCCTTTACTGTTATGGTTTTTTCCTGTGTTTCCATATATCTATTGCCTTCGTTTATCCATATACCCAGGTATATATATTCTGTTGCTCGAGTTATAGTTATTCTGTTCCCCGTTCTGTTATATTCTGTTACCCGAGGCCCTGTATCTCCACTGTCTGTTCACTGTTTTCATTGAATACCATACCACCTGATTTTCTAACACTAAATTTCAAACCTAAATTGCTGCCTTCTTGTCCACATATATTAGCCAGACGTTGCAAATCACTTTGCTTGTTAGCTAGCAACACAATGTCGTCCGCATAAAAAAAAAAAACCTGGGAGTTGCTGCTCTACTACTGTACCCGCCTGTTTGTATGAGAGATTAAACCCGATATTACTTCCTTCTAGCGCCATCTCCATCCTCACCATGTACATCATAAACAGCAGCGGATGGAGCGGATGTACATCCTAGCGGGTGTAGACCTCTCCCATCTCTCGTTCACACCGCCTTGATTGCCTCTTGCACTGCGCGTGTTTGGCCAGGTTTCGTACCGCCCGCGGTGTGTGCCTACGTGTGTGTGCGTGGACGTTTTATTCGAAGGATGATGTACACTCTTTTATTTGCCTTTAAGAAGATCGGTACGCTTAACGATTCTTTTCATGGCTGCAATGCGGCTTAAGGGCAGCGTCTGCTTAGCCATTTAAGTGACACTGAGCAGGTAATCGGAAACGACATCGTACGTGCCGCCGGAAGAATCGTCGGCACATACGATGCGTGTTAGCTAAATAATTTTCGCAGTTTCCCACAAAATGTTTGCTACAAATTCGTGTTGTCTCTGTTGGCGACAACGGACTCTCATCGACGTGTGTGGAAATAAACAAAATATATCGCTGCATAGCACAAGTGCGACATGCGCACACAACTTTAACTAGTACGTCCCCTACAATATAGAAGAGAGGCAGCAATGTAAATAGCTTGGCCATTTTTTAAGAATGCTCAAGGGACGGAAGTTGCAAGTATTACTAATCATTCCTGCTTCAGCAATGAGGGCGCGACCAAGGCGCGGGCGTCTATCGTCCAGTAAGTCGATCGATCGGTGCAGTGGTGATGCAGGAATGAACTCCTGTCATGCTCAATGCATCGTGCACATGTTCAATTTCTCGGCTCACGTGAACTTCGGCCACTCCTAGCGTATGCAACAGAAGTGGTTTCGATTCTTGGGCAGCGCACACAAACGAAACACGAGAAAGAAGACAGGACAATTGGCGCTGGTCGAACAAATGAAAGTTTTTATTTGAATAAAAGGATTATATACCCAGAAATTATGAAATTCATGTGGATTACAAGTAAAAACCGTCATACACTCACGAGGGATCAATGGATGAAATCGCTTCGTTGGCCAGTTGTTTATTTCATTCGGCGCACCGCAGTAATCCATGTCTGTTGTCGGATTTTTCGTGCCATTTTCTTGTGAATCGGCAGAATTTCACTGGTGGCATCAACCCTTTCGTGTTTACATTGCTGTCGTGACAGTTCACAACGCATTAATAATTTCCGGTCATCCGAAGAGGCGCCGTCGCAAACAAGAGACGTTTCGCGCGCAGCGCGAACTGAACGCGGGCGCGACCGTGAAGGGAAGCGGCGGCGGAAACCGACACCCGTTGGAGGTGAAATCGTTTCGCCAGGGGAGAAACGAGCGCTGGCGTCTAGGATCAAGCTTGGCGTGCGGACGGCAAGTTGGGCCAGTTGGTTGGGATTCATGGTAAGGTTTGTTGTCCTTCTGTCGTCCTTGTCTTGGTTGCGCTGTTACAAACCTTACCATGAACGCCTATATACTATGGCGAGGAAAGCATATGTCGCCTTGAAGAAGACAAGTCCACTTGTCGAAACGTGGGCTCCTGCTTTCCCCTTGTTCTCGTTTTGCTCATCGTCATAACTTGTGCTGAAATTTTAATATACGCAAGGGCGACGTAGCTGCACAGAACTAAGGTAATGTTGATAGTCGCTTCGAGCAAGTCACACTATATTTTTTTATGTTTGCCTCTTTACGTATATACTTATAATATTTAAGGTACTTTTCAAATTCAGAGCAAACGTGTCAAGGGAACGTTGTAGAGCATCCTGAAAAATTCTTGATCCTCCTTTATGTTGCTAAACACGTGCTACATATACGAGTTTTCCCCCAAGCCTGAAATAAAGCCCGCATAACGCCTCACATTGTCGCGCAACTAGTGCAGCGGCATTTTTTCTTAATTAACACCATAATTGAAGTGTTGTCTCCTTGAGTTCGCTTTCATCTGAATTTGACCAACACAGATTGATAATTTTGTTTTCATCCTTTCTCTGTCGTGGCAGCTTTGATTATCAAAGTAAGTTTTCCCATATTCTTGTTTTAGGTACCTTATGACTGCGCGCGCGCGTGTGTGTGCATGTTTCTGTTTGTTTCTTTCTTATATGTTCGCACTTTTGGTTGTTTTACTAGCAATCAGGTGAGTTTCTTTGTTTTTCTCTTGTATGAACTTTTATTCACTGTTGTACAGTAGTCGAGCCCCATTATTGTACCGCGTACTTGACTAATACCTTATATATAGAGCGGTTTTGTGTGTGTGTGTGTGTGTTTTTGCGTGTGTGGTTTTGGTGATATTTTTGGTGCTAAAGTACCCCTTATCTCGTTGTCCTGTTTTGAAAACAAGCTACTCTCTCAGAGATTTGGACTGAGTGAATATTCTCGTGCATTGATCTAGACGAAGCAAATATTCTACTCTGTACAAGCCCCATGCTCTGTATAAGACTACGATATCAGACCAACTTGATGGCAAGCTTCCGTTCTATAGCCTAGGCGCTATCTACAATTGGCGATGGAGGCCGTCAGTTTTACAGGTTACACGAGCTTTCAATAGATGGCGCGACATCCCTAGTCAAGTTAGTGTTCCTGCATATGCTCCCGCAGGGAGGAGAGTTGCGCGTAGGTCCGTCATTTTATGCTACGGTTATGCAGTGAAGCCACCGCTCGCACGCGCAGGAGGCAAATGCCGCGCGGTGTTCCATTCGCCTTTTCATCCGCTGGTCGCGAGCTACATGCAGCAATTATTCACAAGTTTAGAGCAAGATGGCACGTTTTTATGCAGGCTACGCTCGAACCATTGTCGTAGCCGGGAGGGGGAGCGTAGAATTGCAACCCCTCGAATTTTTTAGTTTGTGTGTACATATACAGGTGCATATACAAACACACGCATGAACGTGCATATAAGGTAGGACCTCCACGATCCCCCAAAATAAAATTTTGACTACGCCCGCAGCTCGAACAGCTCGAAAGTCCGCCTGCAACACGCACTACTTTGCAACAAAAAGTGGTGCAATGTTTTCCAGCATGCATATGAAGTTTTCTTGCAGAGGCCGGAAGGCACGAAATGTTTTACAGGGTGTTTAAAGAAAGCTTCATGCACGTAAGGTAAATAAATATGTGAGCCCATGTTGGCAGCCGAAACCTGCCAATTAATGACCGTCGCCAAGCGAACTATCGTGCTTGCTGTTATGTCAGTGACCAATAACAGAGCGTCATTTATCACTAACCGTCGTTGACAGCGGCTGCACGTTTTTGATATATGCGGTGCAGATACATTGGTTTTAACGCATTCCAAATGTTCACATGCGCACAGTTTGTGCAGTGCTAATTTTTACTATTCATTCATACCGCAGACCAAACAGCTGCTTCGTAGCAGCAAATCTTCAAGTGGAAAAATATTCAAGATGCAGGAGCTTCAAGATCAAATTTATTTCGTACAAGAGAATGGAAGTCCAATGGCTGCTGAAGCTATTACAGCTGGCTCATAAGCGGGAGCGCTCGAGGTTTTCGGTTACTACAAATCAATGAACACTAGCACATCAATCAACGTTCCATAAAAATTAAAACACCGACAAAAAAAGAAAGCAAAAAAAACAGAGTAGAGAATAACCATTGTGCAGCGGGCATGATGAAGCTTTACTCGGTTTTGAACACACTGTTCTGGACCCGCATAGTCAGAACAATCGTACAAGCAACGCAGCGAATTGGGCGGGCTGGTATAGTTAACATTCTTGGCTTATATGTGTAGCGCGACAAAAACGTGTCGTTCGTTCTTTGTCCCGCGTCTGTGTCGCGCTGCACATATACGCGAAATAGCGCACAAGTGAACCTCTCATGCTAGGCGTACGCATCTTAGCGTTAACAGGGGTATTACTCGAGATAAATGTTGCGTTATTATAAACAAGGCGATCGCAGCTCGCATATCCTGGTCCCTTTCGGAGCCGGCTGGTCTCGGCCCACACGCGGTAGCCATACCAGTCGCCGGTCCACATCTGTCCGTCCGCACGGCACCACGCAGACAGCTTTGCCACCTTCCTTGAGTTTTGGGCAGTTTGGTGCGCTGCACAGCGTCATACTGGATTACAAGTGACAATATAGTGTGATAATGCAAAAAAGGGGTAAGGCGCGCAGACACGGATACAAGAGAAGTGGACATCATGAGCGCCGACTATCAAATGAAGGAAGCACTGAGGCAAAAAAAGAAAAAAAGACACAAAACTCACCTGCGCATGCTCTGGAATGGTAGCACCACGCGTCAGTCGGGGACACGTGCCGGTCTAAGTGATAGATAACTGTTAAGGCATTTGATCTTTTCCTTATGTAAGGTAATCGAAGGCTGACTCACGTACGCACTTCCACCATTATAGATATGCCATTCCTCGACCTTAAGGCACGTATCTTCATTGCTATGCCTGTGCAATATCGCGCGTTCATCTAGCTCAGGAGTGCAGTTACAATCTTGGCAATGTAAGGAAATATTAGAAGGTGATCCACTGGTTAACGACCTTTTATGTTCCATTATCCTCTGATTAATACACCGCCCCGTTTGTCCTACGTAGAAAGGACCACAGGTGAAGGAAACTCTGCATACCACACCCATTCAACAGTGCGAAAAATTGCTGTTCTGAATGTGCTTCACTGGACAAATATCTGTTCTTTTTTTGCCACTCACCTGCTCCTTTTTTCTCTGCGCGGCAGCGCATATCTTCCCTAGCTTATTGGAAGCAGTAGAAACAACATTAACACCATACCTACTTGCAACTTTTTTAAGCCTCATCATCAAGAACATCAAGAACAACAACTGCACTCAATGTCATATGGGTGTGGTGTATAAAGTTCACTTTACGTGTGGCCATTTCTACGTAGGGCAAAGGGGACGGAGCATCAACCAGAGGATAATGGAACATAAAAGGTCGTTGACCGGTGGATCACCTAATATTTGCTTACATTGCCAAGATTGTAACTGCACTCCTGACTTAGATGAAAGCGCGATATTCTATAGGCATAGAAATGAAGATACGCTTCTTATGGTGAGGCATGGCATATCAATAATGCTGGAAGTACGTGCGTTAGTCAGCCTTCGATTACCTTACATGACAAAGAGGTGACATGCCTTAACAGTTATCTCTCACGCAGACGGGCGGGTGTACCCGATTTGACACGTGCTGCCACCATTCTAGAGCATGCGCAGATGAGTTTTTTGTCTTCTTTCTTTTTTCGGCTCAGCGCTTACTTCACTTGATAGTCGCCGTTCGTGTTGTCCACTTCTGTTGTGTTCGTGTCTGCAAGCCTTACCCCTTTTTTGCATTATGAATCCTTACGAAATAGCTCAGCTTTCTGTCGTTCTAAAATATAGTGTGTTTTGCATCACTTCACCAAAGTCCTTGACGTAATATTGTCGAATACTGTGCTGCAACCCGGAATCAATAAATGCAACGCACTCTCGACGGTCCACTGTTTGCAATACCGATGGCACTGATGGAAACGACGAGTCGGCGTCGCGCCCGTAACGTTGGCTTCGCATCGGCGCAGGTGAAGATTTGACGTCATTTTGTAACACGTGATAGAGCTCGGCGAATAGCGGTGCGAGCGGCGCCAGAAAAGTTATGCGCAACTTTGCTCCCTGCGGGAGTATATACAGGAACACTAAGTCAAGTTTTGGTTCGTGATGGGAGTCGGCAGGGTATTTGCTTTGTTTGATTTAAGACAAAGGGACAGAGGCTTTCAGCGCGAGTTACCCGCAGTTTTCGTATCGGGTACGTTCCTAGCGACTTTCGTGGGGCGCTCGAGGATATAGTAAATCCTGACGAAGTGGGCATAATGATGTGCCCCTGGGGCGACTGTTTCCCGTTGTGTTATATATATACATATATATATATATATATATATTGACACGTGTACTTATCTTTATCGGGCGACCACGTTTCGCCGCTTAACAAATGTAATCGCACAGCGAGGGACGCGCCTGCATGTATCCGACGTTTCTGGAAAGTTATCGATGCTTCTACCCGGCTGTCTGTTGTCGCCGAACCTTGTGTTATCTGATTCCATCGCGTAACGCGAATGGTGTAGAACATTGTGGAAGGCACGCGGGTCCGAACGATTAGTCTGGAACATTCGACGACTGCTCTATAAAAGCCGACGCGCTTGACCCGCTGATCAGATTTCCGACGATCGCCGACCGTGTTCGCCGCTATCGTTGTGCTATAAGTGTAGCCTGTTTTGTGGGCACAGGTTCGCCCAATAAAAGCTAGTTTTGTATTCCACCGTACTGCTTCTTTCTTCACCGTCAGTACCACGTGACTATATATATATATATATATATATATATATATATATATATATATATATATATATATATATATATATATATATATATATATATATATATATATATATGGTCCATTACGAAAGTAATGCGCATGATTTTATTACGACGCGACTATCCATGGCAGCGCGGTAAAACTGGTCGGAAAATGTGGCGAGGGTTCTGTCCAAAACCAGTCCACATGTGCGCTACTTGGAATAGTGATTGAGAATCTGCATATGCGCAAGGTCTGCACGAAGCTTGTGCCGAAAGTGTTGAAGGATGATCAGAAAGAACTTCAAGTTTTGCGCTGTCAAGAATTGTTGGATTTGACTACGACACACGTCGGTCGCCTTCACCACGACGCCGTTCACTTTCCCCTTTGGTTCGTCGGCCCCGACCCGTTCACGCGGAAAACTAGCCATCGCAGTTCCGGAGGCAACAAGTGCGCTCGTGTCGACGACTTCAAGGCCGCGATTTCTACCTGCGGGCGAAATAACTGTGAATATCGAGGATATCTCTGTGCAAGCACTCGTCGATGGTGATGCTTATATATATATATATATATATATATATATATATATATATATATATATATATATATATATATATATATATATATATATATATATATATATAAATATAAATATATAAATGTATATATATATATATATAAATTGTCCTGCCAAAGAATTATTGATGACCTCAATCGACAAAGTGTAACAACAGGGTTGAAGATTAATACAAAGAAAACAAGAATACGTGAATGGCTGCCAGACTCTAGTATATGCACAGAAGTACTTTATATAGGTTAATTATTCACAGGGAACCGGGATCATGCGAATTAAACACAGAAGAAAAAATGTGTGACTATGACCGGGAGCTCACCGCTATCCTTCAAAAGAAAAGTGTACAATCATTGCATTAATCTGGTACTAAGATATGAGGCAGAAAATTTGGGAATGACAAAGAAGCTTGAGTACAAATAAGGGATCGCGCAACGAGTGATGGAACGAAAAATGGCACACGTCACGCCCAGGGACAGAAAAGAGCGGTGCGTATGAGATAGCAAACCGGGGTAGCTGATATTCAAGCCGACGTCAAAAGAAAGAAAGGAGCTGATGAGGCCATGCAATACGTAGGTCAGATAACCAGTGATTCACCAGACTTACGGAGCGGTGCCAAAGGCAGAGAAGCGCAGTTTATGATGGCCTAAAACTAGGTTAGGCGATAAAATTAGAGAAATTACAGGTACAACTTAACAATGCATTAAGCTAACCCAAGACGGGGGTAATTGGCGATCGCTGGGAGAGGCAATCGTCCTTTAATGAATATGGAAAAAGGCTGATGATGTATACGTCCACCAATAAAATTGTCCGATGGCCGGATTTGAACAGAGTTCCTCTAGCACAGAAGCCGTATAATGTAACAATTACCCCGTGGACGCTTCTCCCTCTGCAGTGAGCCTCATATTCAGACAGCGGCCTTGCCGTGTAAAATCCTAGAAAAATATTTGTTGGTAATTAAACCGTCGTTATATGTCCAAATTGGCCGATCCCGAAGGTTGTGCAGTAAAAAAAAAACATAAGCAGTCAAACTCTCCTCCTACACCCATCACGCGAGGTGGGATGCGATAGATTCTACTGCGCTGCGACTCCGCCCACTTCTCTCCCCCCACCCCCCAAATCACTCAGGAGGATTGTCTTCCGTCGACTTCAACTGGTGCTTGAATCGCCTTCCATCATTCTTTTTTTTTTTTTACTGAATCACGTTGGAGTTAATACAGTAGATAATGCACAATCCATGTAAAATATCCAGATCAAAAATTATTACTCGCAACCTTGGTACGCCTAACAAAATGATGGACAACGTTGCGGACGTAGCAGATGGGCACGGGATTAAACGTATTTTTAGCTCCTAGATGAGAAATGAAACACTAATCCCTCCAAGAGCCAATGCTGCTTCTATGAACGGCCCCTTGAATTACCCTGGCTACGCATAAAGAAAACGAGCAATCTTATGATCATTTGTCAAATAATTCAGTTCCCGCAAACTGCCATATACGTTCACAACTGCTGAACTGAACTGAAATGATTACCAGCTCACATTTTCACTAAATAATTTCGGCACTTGCTTGTACAGAATGTACGCATGGCCGATCAACGTATATATATATTGCGCCTACATTGAAATCTGGATACCCAACTAGAAACTCAAATTAGCTCAGCTCAAATCAACTCATTAACAATAAGACAAATGAAAGTGAACGCAAAGGCAACATGACACAGGTGGGAACTGGATGAAGCTTTTCCGCATTACTCGTGAGGTGCACATTATGACCGAACTACCTCGGGCGCCGTCCTGCCGTCAACATTATTTGCCGGCGCTTGCCACGATACTGGCGGAGGATATGAAACATCCTTTTAGCCGTTGTACGTGCACTTAGTGATTAAAACTAGGCAGAGTGGGCATTAAGGAGCAGACGCAATCACGGTGCCTAAGCATCCTTCGTTTTGCTCCACTGATCTCTACTATATTTCATCGCGCAGAACTTATTGTTATTCTGCGCATTGCCTCAAGTGTTCTCGGGTGTGTCGCCAGTGATGGTCCTTTCATCGAAAGAATAACTTACTTCGCCGCTTCTAAACGTCGTCACGGTTCCTGGTGAGCACATGACATCATCCGCCCTGCCTTCCGTGGGGCCAGTTACATCGACCGGGGCAGCCGTGCACAAGGCTTTAAGCGGATGGTACCCCACTTGAGTTAGGAGGGAGGAGCGGCAGCAATGACACCGCCTAAAAATTCTTTCTGTTTCATTGTGCAGGTTGGTGCTTCATCCAAGCCATCACATCATCGCTAGAGCATCGCTTCTGTTGGTTCCTATGCCAGCAGCAGGGCATAAAGCTAAACCATTCGCCGGCACAGCATCCCTTTGCGGTAGCAAGCTTCAAATTGCTCACAAACTGTGCGGTTCTTTCACGTAGTATATCTCGCGCCACGCTACCTGTTAGCTGGGAAACCCGTTGATCGAAACCATGAAATCACCTAGAGCATTGCTTCTTTTGGTTCGTCCGTGAGCAGTGCACATTCGACCAGACCAGGATCACTTTGCGGTAGCAAGCTTCAATGTGCTTACAAACTGCGCGGTTCTTGCACGCAGGTCTCTTCCACTTACGCATTTCTTTTGTCTTTATTCATATGATTGCTGATGTTGCTGCTGCTGCTGTCACTGTGCGTTTTGCTTGCTATATGCGCCGTGCACGCCGACGGACGCGCCACTGGTGGCGGCCTTGCGCAGAACACGCGGGAGAGGAGCCTTGCGCGCGCCGTAGTTTGTTGTGTCGTTAATCGTGCTTCTCTGTCTTATTCACGTTTTCAGAGCAAGATAGGCAACACCATTCGCATGTGTGGGGTGGCCTAAGCTTCAGGGAATGTCGAAGAAGAATTGTTGCAGGGTGGGGGGCTAAAATACGGTGAAAACGTACCGGCGATACGGTTCTAATCATTCCCGGCAAAGCCTCATCAGCGGGAGCAGCGGTAGCAAAAATAGATCGTCGCTTCGAAGGGAAATTTCTTGTTCTCATCCTTTCCTTTGTCTCGTCGGTGTTTTTTTCCACTCGATCATAGTTAGATGCATGAGCAACGAAGTTCGTCTGCAGTGCAGCATGAGGTTTAAAGGCATTTCGCTAAAGTTCAGAATGCTGTTTGCAGCTTATATTGCTTTCCGCTTTTTTACCGCGTTGCGCTAGCTAGGCAGCATGACTGCACGAGCGCATTGCGTTGTATGTTAAAGCTACTGAAGTTTGCAAGAACAGAAATTGTTGGTTTCATGTGGCGCGGTAAATCCTCGCACCAGCTGTCGCGCACTTCATGTTTTTACATCTATTTTATGCGTGGCTGCGCACATGTTTAACTGTTGCTAGTTGCTCCATGCATAACTCTTGTCGATTCTTTTGAGCTGCGAAGTTTTCACCCTGCCTTGTTTGTAAAGGGTATAAATCACGCTGTGTCTTATCGGAATGATACCAAGGAAGTGCTTCTTTAACAGCTTTATTATTTTCGCCCGAGGGCATCTTATATATTGTTTGCGTTTTTGGAAATGTGTTTAGAAAATAGGTAGTTCAGGGTGAGAATTGCTAATAGCTGCTGCATATGGTATTTTCGTTCCATTTCTCGCTGAAAAGTTCGCGTCCCGTTTGGGAAGTCATCACACCTCGATACTGCCTGAGCACACTTAACACGCCGAGTGATTTGTTTGTTTCACGACGTAGTCCCTTCTTGCATGTGAGTTTTGTACTCAACTGAATTCTTTCTTATACTTGCGCTGCAGACTAAACTAGGCCTTGCCGCCAGCGCTCATCTACTTTGACTGGCGCTGCTCGGCCTTTAAATATATCATGTGGCACCTCTCTCTAGTAATATAAAAAACTACTGAAAAGTTAGTCAGTCTTTAGCTTTGTACGTTTCCAAGCAGCTCCCTTGGGGAATTTAAAATTGCAGAAACTGCAGCGGGAACGGTAGTCCATCGGCGTATGCAGCAGGATTGCATCGGCGGTACAGCACTAACACGCGCTTTTATTAACCCGTGTGTTTGGTGTCTTCGTTGGCTAGTGTACGCGTTTCCATCAATAAATTGGCAATTACTCTTCTTGAGGCGACTTCGACTGCACTTATTCGGTGATGTCACATGTATTCATCGGCAGAAAAATCACAACGGCATATGCAGAGATTGCACCGTGCGGATTTGTTTGATATAAGTCTGCACTAACGACGGGTGCTTATTATTCAGGTACAGAAGCAGCATTACACCAAGGGTAGAATAAAAAAAAACATCGAGAGATCGCATCACTCAACAAAATTTATCGGCTAGTGAACATGAGCTTCACGTCATGTACATGGGGTTCATGGCGTTTGTCTGCGGGACACACCTTGCACGTATGTGGAACATGTTGTCCCAAACACCGGTAACATCGTGTTCATACCCGCTCGCGCAGAGGTCAGCATCTTCCCTACAGCTGTCACCGCAGAAGAAGCAGCCTGGCACCCAAACAAAGGAGAAATCGCAGCCGCGAACTTCAGCCATCCTTGCTGCAAATGGTTGTCGTCTGCTACTGCTCCCGCGTGTATTGTTGGAAGCGTCCGCTAGGTGGCTTTCAGTGACGCTTCTATAGGCTGTGCACGAGGCGTATATCGAAGGACAGAAACGAACTGAAGGCTCTCCTTGAAGATTTAAATCGTCAACTTCGGGTCAACTTGGAGGATTTGAAGGAGACCTTTGAGAAAGAGTTTACAAAAGAAATGAGGGAAGCGAAGGCTAACCTCACCTACATGAATCACGATTACGAGGAAATGAAAGTTTAAAACAAAGAACTAAAAGCAGCTAATGAGAGGCTAGAGGCACATTGTGAGCAACTTCCGCGGCAAATAAACTCACATGAGGCTAGGATTCTTGAATCGCAGCAGGACTGCCGCAATACGAACCAAGAAATTCAGTCTTCCGTGCGCAAGCTCCGAAAAACTAGTGGGTGTCCTAGCTAAAATTGCTGAAAAAGTCAAAGTACGCATTTCGCAGAGTGATGTGGAGGTTGTGCACCGCGTCCCTGTGCCTAACAATACAGCAGTAAAGTTCATACGTGTCTAATTTACCGGTAGGCAGAGGCGCGACGCCTAGCTTGAAGGCAGCTCGTGGAATGAAACTTAAGAGGAAGCTTTAGCTCGGGTGCTCCTATCTAAATACATGTAAAAGGAGAATTCGTTTTTCTCGGCAACCACTGCACCAAATTTGGCGAGGTTTGTTGCGTTTAAAAGAAAAACTTAAAATATAGTGACTGTTGTTTCGGATTTCTGATTTAGGTCCTCAATTTTTTATTAAAGATTGGCAAAAATTGAAAATTTTCAAGGAACGATACTATCAAGTTTACAACTCTGTAACTCAGAAACGAAACACGATAATACAACTCTGTCAATTGCATCTAATAGTACATATAAAGTGGACAAAATTGGTATGTTACACATGAAGCTAAAAGAATTGAATAACATGTAAATACAGCAATTGCGGAACCTTTATAAACAACGTAACGAATTCACGTAAGATATAAAATGACATATCGAATTTGTCCGCTTTCAATGGTCTAATGGATTCCGTTTACAGAACCGCGATATCTGTTCTTGATGCAGAGCTATGAATTTGTAAACTTCGTGCTTCTATGTTTTTCAAACTTTCGAATTTTTGAAAATATTTTTAAGAAAATTCAAGCCCTAAATCCAAATTCCGCTTCCAACAGTCACTAGAAGTTAACTTTCTCAAATGCAACAAATTTCATTAAAATCGGTGCAGGAGTTATCTCAGAAAAAACGTTTTTGCGTTTTACATGTATTTGAATAGGCCGCGTCGGAGTTGGGCCCGAGCTAAAGCTTCCTCTTAAGTGCTCCAACCTCGGCCTAGATTCACAGGAGTACGTACTTTAATGACCATCTTTGCTCATAACTAAAGCATTTTTTTGGTGAGGTCACAGCACGTAAAGATGACACTGAATGGAAGTACGCCTGGGTACGTAATGGGAAGATTCTCGCTAGAAAATTGGGAACATCACCGGCCATTTGGATAGCCAGCAGCGAAGATGTTGCAAAGCTCACCCAACCCAGCAACTATGTTATTAATACTGTTGCTCTGTTCATGAAGTTGTCGCGTTTTCCATCATGGAGCACTGAGCAGCAATGTCATGTTAAGTATGCTTGTATTTTTAAAATTTTGGTTGGCTTACCAGTATTATGGCGCCATTTTTAGTTTGCACACATTATGGTTCATCCTGCGTAACGCCACCGTATTTGTCCTGTAATTTTTTCGTTCTAGTGTACTTCGACTTTCGTGGGCTGTTTTGCCATTCACTCAGCTAGAGCTGATCTACAGTGAATGTACATCCACTCTTCATCGATGAATAATAATGACTTTGATGGATGCTATTATTCTAACCTATCAGGGTACAGTTCTCAGCCTTATTTTCTGCGATATTCTTAATGCGTTCTTTTTTGTGAGTTGGCAGATTTTTGGAAAGAAAGCTCCTTCTCAACTCTACATGCCAATATTCGTTCCGTGAGACATAAGCTTAAGCAACTGCATCACTTCATACACAACCTTCCTGTAAGCTTGGATTGTTTCATGTTCCGTGAATCTTGGTGTCAGCATTTCATTATTCATATTCACGTTTTTTTTATAAATATACATTCACGCGGTGAGGGAGTCACTGAATATGTTGTCTTCTTACAAATGCACTATTATTGAGAAATTCTCAATCGTAACAAATGACTACGAAGCTTTAACATTGTGCAATGACAAATATATCCTTTCTGTCATTTACAGACCACCGAATGGAAATCCTGAACCTTTCTTTGAATACATGCGCAAATTTTTGGAATATTGTTCTAGCAACTGCTGCTGATTAACTTTATGAGGACACTTTAATATCAAAAGAGGTCTAAATGACTCAGCTTCCTCCACCTCCCACCACATTGCATATGCGAGTAGTGACATTGAAGTAATCTTGTCTGCTGCTGGAATTACTATCTGTGGGTTCCGTATTATCAATTTATTTATTCTCAATACAGTCACAAGTGTTGATTCTGCTGGCACTTTATCACCTGAGCTTAATGGTTATTGTCCAATATGTAAGTCTGTTGCAAAAGGCCTTTGTATATGTGAGACACGACCAATGAAACCTTTAAAATCATTTTTCCGAAACCAACTTTTTCTTTAGGCAAGCTATTTGTACTACTGAATGGCGTGAGAAATATAACCATGCTCACTTAGATGATGCGAATTGTTCTTTCATCAGTAAATTCAGTAACATTTTTTATTCCCATTTCCTATAGGTAACATAGCAATTACTTGAAAAAGTCAGACAATTTTGGGTCACACTTACGTTCTGTCGGAAAACTAAACACAAAGCTGTAACAAAAGTATGTGAGTGGAAGGGACTTGGAGAATTAAATTGTATTTAAAAAGATACAGAGACGAACTTAACCGTGAGTTACGCAAGGCACGGGAAGAATATTACATAAATTTAATTGAACGTAACTATCACGGAAATCCGCACCTGATGGGGAGAACCATGTGGAAGGTAAGCAACAAAAGCAAAAAAAAAAAAAAAGCGGACAATAATGCTGCAGGAGAACTATAAATAGAAGGTTCAACTTTATCTGGAGGTCAGCTGGTGGATTCTTTAAGCCGATGTTTCATTATTCTTCTAGAAACTGTGGGGACTGCGTAGTTCATTTGGTTGCAGCGCCATAGCGCAGCACGTTTTGGGCATAGGATCCGCAGCGCGGCGACGTCGCTTTCGAACTTCGCGCGCGCGGTACACCGCTTTCTCTCTCTCTCGTTCTTCCGAGGGCGCCGAACGGCAGGGCGCCCTAAAACACTTGCTGCTGTCCGCCCCGAAACTCTCCAGAGGCTCACCCGATTGGTCTGTTTGGATGGGAACCCGCGTTCCCACTCTCCTGGCGACTCAAGCCGACCGAGGAGCGGAAACGCGGGGAGAAGCTCTCGGACAGCGAAACGGTCCGTACTGACTTCCGATTCTCCCGGTCATCCCTTTGGTTGGCCGGTCTTGCCGAAGGCCCTCGACCCGAGGCGGTTGCGTACCTATTCGCTGCTCCTGTTCTGAAGGCTACGCCAAAGAGACGCAGCTCACTTGACGTGCGCGGTCGTACTGCGCCGAGTCGCCCTCGTAGGCTACTCCGAGCTGAAAGAACGTTGCCCTGGTAGCACGGTCGTTGGGAGCATCCTCCCGTATAGCCGCGTGTTACCGCGTTTTTGAGATACTGAGTGTCACCCTTGACTTGCGGGAGCTTCGGCTCACGGGCCCCGCGCCGATACGGGTGTAACAGCTATCCCGAACGCCAAGGTGGTCGTATATTAAACAGCTTCCATGTACTCTGGGCCTTCTCCTGGCGGCGCTCTGTATCGCTCCCAGAGGAGACTGAACGAGCGTCCGCTTCGGGCACACGCTACACACGCGGCTGAGCTGATCGTCCCCCTGAGGGGCTCGGATCGTCGGACCCGCGCGGTGGTCTAGGTGGTTCCCGGCGGAGTAGCGCTATAGACGGCGACCACAAAACAAACAATGACAAAGATTGACCTTATATTTAAAAGGAAATATTTGGTTTTTCTTTTTTCGCTGCGCTGATTCATCTGAAATATTTGCTAAATTATGAAATTCAATTTAGTAAAGCAATGAAAGGGGCTAGTTGGTGAACCTTCATGGTTATATTACGCTTAGTTTTACAGTGACGATATTAGGTGAAGGGCAGGACGTGGACGTACGTAGTGCGAACTACCAACTGTTTAATACTGTTAAAGAACGCGCTTATATACAAGGAGATATGGCGCGGGGGGGGAGATATAAAAAGATATGACTAGGTGATGACATGTGGTCATAGTTCGGGCAAGGCATACATCGTTAACTTGCACCCGTTCGTCCTGGCAAACTCGACCTCAGCTTCGATAAGTGCGATGGACGGAGTGCTTACGCACATCTCTTTTTCTTTAGCTATCGCAAGCGCCTCCCATATTTCTCGCTCCGTATTTGTTTTTGATGTAGTATAAACGTAACGAGTTCGTTGGCAGGCACATTCCCCTGAATGACTCTGTGGCCAGGAATCCAGTATATTACGATACGTTGTTCAGCAGCACAACTAGTGCACAAAAGAGAACAGAGTTCTATGACTAAAGGATTTCTGTACTTTTGTGACGACAATAAAACCTTAACTACGCTTAATGAATCTGTAAATGTAATTGCCTTCTGTAATTTTATATTCATGAAAAGCTTTACAGCCGACAATAATGCATAGGCCTACACCGTAAGGATGCTCGTTAGTGGGTGCAGAACTACTGATTCCGAAAAAGATGGTCGAACTTCTGCATAGCACACGCCTGCGTGCGACTTTGATGCATCAGTGTAAAATTCTGCACATGAGTATTTCGCTTGCAGTTCTAGAAAGTGCAGTCGGATATGTTCTTCCGGAGCGTGCTTCGAGACTTGTACAAATGACGTGTCACATTCTACAGTTACCCAGTGCCACGGCGGTAGTGGCCTTGCTGGGGTCTTTAGACGGTGTTCTAGAAGCGAGACACATATTTCTTCATTAAGCCTACTAACACGCAGCGAGAAGGGTTCTCGAATGTTGGGCGATTATGAAGCAGTGTAGCGCAGGTCATGTCATTTACAGTTGCGTAACCTAGGATGCTCAGGGTTCGAAAGCACTTTGAGAAAATACGTGAACCTAGAGTATGACCTGTGAAGGTTAAGTGACCTCTCAGTTTACTACACGTACAGACTTGGCACAAGGCTCGTCCTGAAGGAGCCTGTGGCCAGGTGGATCCCTAAATGATAAACGGCATCCAGTATCTTTAATGCAGTCGGTGCGGCACAGTGATAGACTGCAGCACCATAATCCAAACGGGATAGTATGAGGGTCTTGTACATGTTTATGAGACACTTCCTATCTCTGCCCCATCTTGTATGCGACAAAATGTTAAGACGATTTATTGTTTTTAAGCATATATTACTAATATATTTAATGTGGACTATGAATGATAGTTTAGAGTCAAGTATGGCACCCAAATATTTGTGTTCTGTGTGCAGAAGTATGTGTCATCCATCAAGTTCCGTATCAGCATGTGGTACTAGTAGGCCTCTCCTCCTTGTAAAAAGGACGCAAGAGTTTTTTAGTGGATTTAACTTGAACCCGTTTTCATTTGCCCATTTCGACACCCTGTTAAGGCGAAGCTGAACTTGTCGCTGACAAATTGCCAGATTACATGATTTTAAACCTATTTGCCCGTCATCAACGTATACCGAATAAATCATGGTACGCGGAATTGATGAGTGTAAAGAATGCGTTTTTACAATAAGATGAGCACAGCTTCGTACGAAACCCTGTTGCACCCCGTTTCCTGGAAAGATGGCCTGGAGAAAGTATTTCAAATTCTGACACGGAATACGCGAAACACATAACTATAGCGTTAAGCATGTTTCCGCGAATGCCGATCTCCAACAATTCTCGCAATATCTCAAAGCGCCACGTCGTGTCGTACGCCTTTGCCATATGAAAAAAATATGGACAAGAAGTATTGTTTGTTAATGAAGGCATCATGGATGTGTGACTCTATGCGTACTATATGGTCGGTTGTAGAGCGACCTCCCCTGAAGCCACACTGATAAGGGTCAAGCGTTTTGTTAGATTCGAGGAAGTGCAACTAACGGCGATTTATAATTTTCTCAAATAGCCTGCAACGACAACTGATAAGAACTATCGGATGATTAATATTTACAGAGGAGTCATATTTACAGAGATGTTTTCTTTTACTTTTATTGTGACAATGGTCGCTCTCCATGTGGAAGGCAGGTATCCAGACGTCCAAATGGTGTTAAAAGTGCGAGAAGTGTTATTTGTGTATCTTTGTGCAAGTTTTTGATTATATGGCATATACAATCCTGTCAGCTCCGGGTGCAGAGCTCTGATATGCGTTTAGCGAAGCATTCAGCTCGGCAACGCTGAAATGACGGTTATAGAATTTATTCGGTGGGCATTTTCGATCTAGTGACTTACGTTCCGCTATTTCTTTATATCTAAGGAATATCTAGAATAACTGAATGAGCTATAGACGCCCTCGAAGTGCTCCCCAAGTGCGTCTGCCTGCTCTTCCAAGGTATTCCTTTGATCATCGACCAAGGGTAATGGCTGGGTCTGCTGCCCGTTAAGCCTCCTAAGCGCATTCCAAACTTTCGCCTCTTGTGCGTAGGAGTTTATGCTTGAGGGAAATCTCTCTCAGCTCGTTCTCCTTGCCTGTCTCCTTGTCCACCTTCCCTGACATTTTATGTGCTTAAATTCTCAGATATTTTCTGCAGTTGGTGTACGACGCAGTGTATTCCATGACTTGTTTTGCTTGTTCCGTGCCTGTCTGCCATCGTCATTCCACCATGGTACGCGTCGTTTACATCAACAACCATGTGTTTGAGAGATGCATTTTTCTACTGAGGTGATAATAAAAGCTGTAAAATGCTGTACTACTTCATCAATAGTACAACGATAGATGAAATCTTGATAGATAAAAATAAGTTGATTCATGAAACTGTTTCCAATGAGCCGTTTCTAGTTCCCCTCAAGGCATATGTGATGAACGGTCACGTTCCTCTACTTGCTTGAGTAATATAGGAAAATGGTCACTCCCTGGTGGATATTTGATTGCCTCCCATTTCAGGTCAGGAATCATTGAAGCAGAGCCAATAGCCAGATCAATAGATGAGTACGAGTTATGCACTAAGTTAACATATGTGGGTCCTTTTTTATTAAACGGCATGCACTAGAGCTTACAAGAAAATTTTTGACGAGCCGCCCTCTATAGTGCCGCACTGGGCGTCTCCCCGCAGATTGTTGTGGGCATAGAAATCACATAAGATCATGTAGAGTTCAGGAAGTCGATCCATTAAGCAATATAAATGTTTTTTTTAGCTGTTGATTAGGTGGCAAGTACAACGAGCAGATTGTAACTAACATGTTAAAAATTATTGTTTGTGCGGCGACTGCCTCAAGATGCGTCCGAAGTTCAAATGAGTGACATGGTACACTCTTATCAACTACGACGGCTACACCGGACGAGGCATTACTATCGTCACGATCTTTCCGAAAAATAGTGTACTGTCGCAGAAAGTTCGTATCTGTACGCTTCATCTTGAACACAGTACCTTTGGATTGCAGTTATAGAGGAATATTCTGATATCGCCAAGGTTATGGGGAAGTCCTCCAACGTTCCATTTTGATATATGCGTTTGTATTATAGAAGAAGTGCTAATGCTCTCTGTTGGAGAAACAAAATTTAGGTCACGGGGCTTTTTATAGGCGCCATGACACGAAGTTTGTCTTTCTGAAGTGGTCTATAGAATCGCGCCGCTCCTTAGGCGCTGGATGCGCCGTCACGATCGGTGTTACGTCCATCGCTGCTTGCGAGGCGCTGTGTTTGACGAGAGGGCTTCGTCTCTATGGACGATACCCTTGAGGCCACCAGCCTGGAGGTCAAAGGCTCCTTCTTCTGGGACGGCAGAGGGAGCAGCGCTGGCTGCAGCCACCAAGGGCACAGCTGGCGTCATCGCCAGGTCACTGTGTTTGGGCCGGACAGGCGCCGGGGGCCGTTGCGGCGCCGCCCCCTGACGCACCACTTCGGCAAAGCTGAGTTTAGGCAGGTAGGACACCCGTTTGTGTGCTTTCTTGAATGAGATGTTTTCTTTTACTTTTATTGTGACAATTTCTTTTTTCCATGACGGGCACGACTGCGAGTACGCGGCGTGCTCCCCGTCATAGTTCATACAGTGTGTGTGCGTGCGTGCGTGTGTGTGCGTGCGTGTGCGTGTGTGTGTGCGCGTGTGTGCGCGTGTGTGCGTGTGTGTGTGTGTGTGTGTGTGTGTGTGTGTGTGTGTGTGTGTGTGAGTTTTCACACTACTCAGAAGAATGCTCATAAGCACTGCATTTTGCACAATTTTGGCGGCCTCGGCAGTTCTGTGAGCTTTGGCCAAATCACTGGCATTTGAAACATCTCAGCGGGTTGGGACATATGGTCTGACGCGGATCCTCACATACCCTTTATGAATACTCTCAGGGAGTACACTTGAACCAAAAGTAAGTATTAGATTATTTTGTTTTAATCTCTTTTCCGTCGCGCCTTAGTAGAATTCTCTTAACATTGATTACGTTTTGATCGCTCCAGCCTTCTTATAGTTAAACTTCCGTGAGCCCCATCAGATCATCATCGGAAACTACACCCTGGGTAGTGTTGATCGTGCGATGCGAAGTCACTGTAACTGGGACATCTCCAAATGACACTTGGTTAGGCAGTTTCTCGTGTTGCTTTTTATCGCGGATTTCCAACAGGAGATCGCCGCTAGCCATCTTTGACGCTTTATAGCCTGGTCCAAGTGACTGAGTTAGGGATTTGGAAACGACAAAAAGTGAGATTGTTCGTAGTTGCTGCTTTTGTTTTTCAGAGTGCATCACAAGAAATTGGGGGAAGGTTTCTTCTTTGGCGACCAAAACATTCGAAGATTTCATCGGTGCGCCTCCTCACCAAGGAGCGATCAGGCAGCGAGGGGAATGAACTAGCCTTAAGTGAGTGCATCTTTCGGCAGTAACGCCAGCCACCCACCATGGAGCCTTATAGGGGGCGCTACAGGACCTGTAAAAGAGGCCCTGCAAGCGCCAGCTGTACTTTACCGCTATAACCAAATATGACGCAACACAGGTTGGCTACTCACAAAAGGTGAACTCTTGCTGCCTGGAAGATCGGAAGTAATAAAGAAATGAGTAGGAGACAGGAAAGATGGAAAGTAAGATGGGAAGACGAAGATTGAAGAGTGGGCTAGAAAGAGGGCAACTACCGATTTCTCCAGTGTAGATCAGTCCGGGGATGCCGTCTACGTGAAGCCGAGGACAAAGGGCCGTGTTGCCTCCGCTGAGGGGCCGTAAAAGTCCAAATTCCCGAGATCGGCTCAACGCCCAGGATCTCCTTTTCCCCAGACACGGCTAAGCTGCGCACGGTTAGGCGCAGGAGGGTGCAAACCTGGTGTGCTCGGGTACGTAGTGTTGCCACACAACAAACGCCGGCTGATGCAGACGCCTCTGCGTGGACACAAAATGAGATAATTAATGTTGTCAAATGCTTCTGTGCATGCAGTTAAAAAGTAAATAAATAAACGAGCCCACTACGCATCCTGAACTATTGGAGCGTTTGATACAGTCAGGGATATCAGGGCAAGGTTAGTTGAACTTGCCGCTCGAAAACTAAATTAGCATGGCTACAGTAAATTAATCTTTTTTGCGTGGTTCAAGCGAATAATAAATAGCTTCAGTATAGCTTAAATACGACAAGAAATAATACAGATGGGACGGTCGTTGGAAACTGACAGCCTATCGCACTTTTATTGCGATAACAATAATATGGACAATTCCAGGCGCATTTTCACTGCCGCCGTCACCGTTATGTTTCATATCAAGTCCAAGGGCGAATAAAGGGAAAATCAGACATCCACCCGTTCGTAGCAATTGCTACAAAGGAAACCCATACGGGTTCCTACGTCAAGTCCAAGGGCGATATCACTGTCGCCGCGTGCCCTATGCTCTATGTGCGAGTAAAAGCACGCGAGGGGAGCAAGGGATCGCGGCTCGATCTGGCGTGAGCGCGGCAGGAAGGCGGAAAGCAAACATACCATCTTGCGACGCCCAAAAGGCCACGGGGGCTGGTAGGGAGGGAGGGGGGCAGCGGCGTTGAGCTCCGGTAGCAACTGCGCATTTCGCGACCGGGCGCATGGAGACCTGACGATCGCGGCTCAAGCTCGCGCACGGTAGGAATAAGAATTATAAGAACGGGAAGGCAGCACGGAAGGAAGGGGAGGGATGGGGGCGACTTCGACTCCACCAACAAGTGCGTACTTCGCATGGCGCGCGCGCTGCACATTGAAAGGGATCTGCAGGCGGCTCATGCATTCGTACGCGCTGTGTTCTCACCGCTCTTGCTTTGAAGCGATAGACAAAGGTCACTTTGCCCGATGCTGCGGGCATGCTCGCTCACACTAGCGGTTTGACAGTGACTGACACCATGCTCGGTAATTCAGTTAGTACTATAGTTAGCATGCTGATGCTTCCGAGTTTATATGGCCGATAAAGCTACTGCCCTTACTTCGTAAAACCGTCTACTAACTTTCTATCGCTATCGATGCTTCGCCTTGCGGGCGAAACTGCGACTTTCTCGATGTACCTCATTAAGGTACGCAGCAGAGGGTGCTAGGCATCTCTGCGTCCGCACAGGCCGCCAATGGAAACTGACCCTTGCAACGTTTAACACCCGAATCCTCTCGAGTGAGGCTTGTTTAGCAGGACTCTCTGAGGAACTATCAGACATTGTTTGGGATATGATCGGCCTTAGTGGGATTAGAACTGGTGAGGCTTATACATTGCTGAATAACGGACATGTCCTCTGCTATAGAGGTCTCCCAGATAAGAAGCAATACGGGGTAGGATTCCTAAACCATAAGGACATAGCGGGCAACATTGACACATTCTACAGCGTTAATGAGAGGGTAGCTGTCATCATCATCATCATCAGCCTGGTCACGGCCACTGCAGGGCAAAGGCCTCTCCCATACTTCTCCAACTACCCCGGTCATGTACTATTTGTGGCCATGTTGTCCCTGCAAACTTCTTAATCTCAACTTTCTGCCATCCCCTGCTACGCTTCCCTTCCCTTGCAATCCAGTCCGTAACCCTTAATGACCATCGCTTATCTTCCCTCCTCATTGCATGTCCTACCCATGCCCCCCCCCCCCCCCATTTCTTTTTCTTGATTTCAACTAAGATGTCATTAACTCGCGTTTGTTCCCTCTCCCAATCTGCTCTTTTCTTATCCCTTAACGTTACACCTATCATTCTTCTCTCCATAGCTCGTTGCGTCATCCTCAATTTAAGCAGAACCCTTTTCGTAAGCCTCCAGGTTTCTACCCCGTACGTGAGCACTGGTAAGACACAGCTGTTATACACTTTTCTTTTGAGGGATAATGGCAACCTGTTGTTCATGATCTGAGAATGCTTGCCAAACGCACCCCAGCCCCAGCCCAAGTAGATGTATTCCCTGACCAGTTCCAGTGCCTCGCTACCTATCGTAAACTGCTGTTCTCTTCCAAGACTGTTAAACATTACTTTAGTTTTCTGCAGATTAATTTTTAGACCCACCCTTCGGCCTTGCCACTCGAGGTCAGTGAGCATGCATTGCAATTGGTCCCCTGAGTTACTAAGCAAGGCAACATCATCAGCGAATCGCAAGTTACTAAGGTATTCTCCACTAACCTTTATCCCCAATTCTTCCCAATCCAGCTCTCTGAACACCTTCTGTAAACACGCTGTAAACAACATTGGAGAGATCGTATCTCTCCAATGCTGCCTGACGCCTTTCTTTAGGGTAGCTGTTGTCGTAATCAAACTAAATCAGATGTATACATTAAATGTAGTACAAGCCTACGCTCCAGCATCCCGTCACGATGATGAGGAAGTAGATCAGTTTTATGAAGATGTTGAATTAGCGATGAGAAAAGTGCAAATTCAGTATACTGTAGTAATGGGCGACTTTAATGCAAAAGTGTGGGAAAAAGCTGGCCGGTGAACAAGCACTTAGCAACTACAGTGTCGACTCAAGGAACGCTAGAGGAGAGATGCTGGTAGAATTCGCAGAAAGGAATAAGCTACGAATAATGGACGCCTTTTTCAGGAAGCTTAGCAACAGAAAGTGGACCTGGAAAAGCCCTAATGGTGAAACAATAAAGAAAATTGACTTCATACTTTCTGCTGATCCCAGCATAGGGCAGGATGTAGAAGTGATAGGTAGGGTAAAGTTCAGTGATCATAGGTTAGTGACGGCTAGGATTCACCTCAATTTGAAGAGCGAAAGAGCAAAATTGGTCAAGATGAAACAGGTCAACCAAGAGGCAGTAAGGGTAAAAATAAACAAATTCAGGCTGGTACTTGCAAACAAATATGCAGCCTTACAACAGAGAGATGTTGATGACATAGAGCTAAGGAATGAAACCGTTACTAGGCTGGCCTCAGAAGCAGCAATTGAAGTGGGAAGCAAGGCACCAAGGCAACCAGTAAGCAAGGTCCCCCAAGTAACAAATGACCTAATAGAGAAACGACAAAGAAAGAAAGCGTCCAACACAAGAGATAAGATAGCATTCGCGGAACTCTCAAAGCTGATCAAGAAGGTGAAAAAAAGTGATACTCGAAACCTTAACGTGAGAAAAACTGAAGGAGCCGTAAAAAATGGACGCAGCCTGAAATCAGTGAGAATGAAACTTGGCATAGGATAAACCAAGATATATCCACTCAAAGATAGGCAGGGTAATATCATCATCAATCTCGAAGATATAGCAAAAGAAGCGGAAGCATTCTATACCGCTGTGTACAATACCCAGAGGAGTCAGGATACCTCCATTAGAAACAGACACGAACTCGATTCAGAAACTCCTCCTAGTGCTAGCGATGAATTCAGAATGGCCTTGCAAGACATGAAAAGAGGAATAGCGGTAGGAGAAGATGGAATAACAGTCGATTTAATCAAAGATGTAGGAGACATACTGCTTGGAAAACTGGCGGATTTTTATACAAAGTGTCTATCAACTGCAAGGGTCCCTTAAAATTGGAAGAACGCAAACATTATACTAATCCTCAAAAAGGGAGACGTTCAAAAATTGAAAAATTATAGGCCCATTACCTTACTTCCAGTATTATATAAAATATTTACCAAACTTATCTCCACTAGAATAAGGGCGGCACGGGACATTAGTCAACCAAGGGAACAGGCTGGCTTCAGAAAGGGGTACTCTACAATGGATCCCATCCATGTCATTATTCAGGTTATTGAGAAATCCGCATTGTACAATAAACCTCTCTATATAGCTTTCAGAGATTACGGAAAGGCATTTGAATCAGTAGAGATACCAGCAGTCATGGAGGCATAACGTAATCAAGGAGTACAGAACGCTTACGTAAATACCTTGGAAAATATCTACAGAGGTTCTCCAGCTACATTAATTCTACACAAGGAAAGCAGGAAGATACCAATAAAGGAAGGGATCAGACAGGGAGATACAATCTATCCAATGCTATTCACTGCGTGCTTGGAAGAAGTATTCGAGCTATTAAACTGGGAAGGCTTAGGAGCAAGGATCGACGGCGAATATCTCAGCAACCTTCGGTTTGCAGATGACATTCTTCTATTCAGCAACAATGCAGACGAGTTAGAGTTACAAATGATTGAGGACCTTAACAGAGAGAGTGTAAGAGTGGGGTTGAACATTAATGTGTGAAAGATAAAAAATAATGACGAATAGCCGGGCAAAGGAACAAGAGTTCTGGATCGCCAGTCAGCCTCTAAAGTCTGTGAAGGAGTACATCTACCTAGGTCAATTAATCACAGGGAACCTTGATCATGAGAAGGAAATTCATAGAAGAATAAAAATGGGTTGGATCGCATACGGCAGACATTGTCAGCTCCTGACTGGAAGCTTACTATTATCATTGAAAAGTAAGGTGTACGATCAGTGCGTTTGACCGGTGCTTACGTATGAGGCAAATACTCGGAGACTGATGAAGAAGCTTGCGAGCAAGTTAAGATCCGCGCAAAGAGCGATGAAACGAAGATTGCTAGGCATAACGTTCAGAGACAGAAAGAAAGCGGTTTGGATCAAAGAGCAAACGGATATGGACGATATTCTAATTGCCATCAAGAGAAAAAAAATGGAGCTGGGTAGGATATGTAATGCGCCGGTTAGATAACCGTTGCACTATTAGGGTTACAGAATGGATACCAAGAAAAGGGGAACGCAGTCGAGGACGGCAGAAGACTAGCTGGAGCGACGAAATTAGGAAATTCGCGGGCGCAAGTTGGAGCTAGTTGGCGCAGGACAGGGGTAATTGTAGATCGCACGCAGCCTTCGTTCTACAGTGAAGATAAAATTGTCTGTAAATCTCATATGCTGTAATTTACATAGGATGTAATAATAATAATAATAATAATAATAATAATAATAATAATAATAATAATAATAATAATAATAATAAACTGATTGATTGATTGAAAACCTTGCTGAAATTCAGGTGAAACAGTCATGCGGTGTGCGCAAGTCGGCCACTCAACCAACCGTTCGTTTCACGAGTGGAAGATGGGCGATAGAAAAAAATCGTTGCGCAGTATCTGATAACACTGACTTGGAAGTACCTGCAGTACGTTATACACCGCGTTCTATCGCAGAGTTGTATAGAACGCAACGCCTATGAAGCATCACCTGTACTAGCACTCGCTCGAACTTTCACAGCGACGTCACAGAGCTCAAACGCGGACGCGCTTTCGATCTCTGCCATCGCATCGCACTCCATCTATAATTCACGCTCACCTCTTGAAAGCGCCGTTACCGCAACTACTTATTTTGCAGCGTGTTCATTCTGCTCTAACGAGAACGCGCATGCGATCTCAGCCTGCTGCGTCTGACTCGTACTCGCCGCATGAAACTGTCCACTCTAGAACTATTGCTCTTGTAGCGACCTCGTTCCGTTGAAACGCGGGGGCCTTCACGGCCTTCGCGCGCTGCACGCCTGGCACATGTTTGCCGCTTGAAACCGTCGTTTCAAGTTCTGCCTTCGCAACGAGGTTTATCAGCCTTAATGAGTGGGCACGTTCGATCTGAGCGCGTTCCGCTTCTGACTCATGTTCGTCCCTTGAAACCACCATCTCACGTACTGCTTTCACACAGAGAGAGAGAAACAACTTTATCCCACCCTAAAAGGAAAGGGGCTGGGAAAAGAAGGTGAGGGAGGTTATCCTACTCGCTGTAGGCCTCCTCTACCCCCTCAGCACACCTCAGTATAGATTCCTAAAGTTCGTGGTGTTAGCTGCGCATGGAAGCCTTCCACAGCTTCCGACTACTTAATGCTCTACAAGGTTTGGGGGAAGGGTGTGGTTCTTGCATTGCCACATAATGTGGTTAAGGTCCACTCTGCTAGCAGCGCAAACCTTGCAGGCTGAGGTAGGGTATATTTTTGGGCGAATTTTGTGATGTAAGGCAGGGGATAGAAAAGTGCGAGTTTGTATTTTACGCCATAGTACCTCGCGCATGCGTGACGACCGAAGCATGAAAGGTGGGAGGGTTTGGTGACCTATGCGATAATTTCCGCAAATATCGTGTTATGTAAGTAACTTGTCTTTGGAGGTGAATGCTGGAGGGAGATTATCGGTGTCTGAACCATCCCCTAGTCTATAGCCTGCGCTCTGTTTGTGAAAGCTCGAGCACTTGCGTGGGCCGTTCCATTCCCGATTAAGCCTGTTTGAGCAGGTCTCCAGACTAAACTCAGAAGTCGGGATGGTGGATTATGGGATAGAATGGCTAGGGCTGTCCGGCAAATTCTACCCACTCCGATGTTACGTATGACATTCTTTTAGTCACTTACTATGGCAGAGGCATGATGTATGCGTTACCAGTCCTGAACGTACCGCCTAGTTTGATGGCCCAACTGGAACGAGATCATCGCGTTGCCCTTCGACTAATGCTTTGATTACCTCGTGAGGCGCAATGTATTGCATTATTCACTGAAGCGAATCAGTTACCCTTCAGGCTGCAAGCAGACCACAGAGCTCTATATCACACGGAGCGTCTGCACTACACATTGAATGGTCAATAACTTCTTGATCGTCTCATTCACCACCCGTTATTTTGCATGAGAAAAATGGTGGCATTATTTATGTATATCAGTGACATTTCTGAACATGCTGCTTCAGTTACTCCACCACTTCGAAAGGATATCACGAAACACGTGTTACCCATTTACCTCACAATTCCTGACATACACAAAAAGTGTGAAATGCCTGCTTCGGCAATATTCCAATTGGCTCAAGCTCATACGTTCGAAAGATTTCCAGATTATCCTAAGTATCCACAGATGCATCTGCACACTGCGACAGTCAAGTTGCCTCTGAAGCTTTTTTCTGCCCCTCGACTGAAGTACGATGTTTCTTTCAAATAACTCATGCAAATTCGTCAACAACTGCGGAGCTAGCAGCGAATAATGTTGCATTGAAATACGTACAAGAGGAGTTAACCACATCGAAGATTGCCATCTTTACGGACTCCTGCGCTGCCTTTGGCAGATTACAACTCAGATTGTTTGCCCAGTTGTGCGCAGAATGATTGACTCTGCAAACCAAATTTCAGCACGTGGGGTAGCTCTTATTGCTCAGTGGATACTTGCACACGTAGGAATCGCTGGAAATGAAGAGAGTGACCGACTGGCTTCAACTTGCGCTCATACAGCTGTGTCAGCCGTGAAATTTTGTGGAACCTTAATCACGCTTGTCTGCTGATTCGTCGCCACATACTCAAGCAGCATCCAGATCAGTGCGTCCCAAATGGAACATTTCCGTTCCGTGTTGGTGGTCGAGGCTGGACTCGTCACGCTAGAGCGGAACTACTCAAGCTGAGGGTTGGTTGCGGGAACGTGCGCGAACGTTTATACAGACGAGGACGTGTGGCCAGTCAATTGTGTACGTCTTGCGGCTGCTGCGTGACACTTCAGCACCTGATATTATAGTGACCCGCTTTCAGGGCGCAACGCATGTCGCTAGTGAGCGACTATATCATCTCCTGGGCCTGCGGTGTACGCCACTCGACGAATGTTTGTACCACAGTGGTTGTGCGCCTCGACGTGGCTCATCGCACTCTACTTACTTTTCTCGAATTAACTAACTTAGGTTCACGTTTGTAGCGTCGATACTATTTCTTCTATTTACCATTCTGCAGTTGCGTGACCTTGAGTGACCGGCCCTGCTGTGTGTGATCTATACTGTGTGCTCTAGTTTATTCTTTTAGATTTGTCTTGTTGCTCTTTCTTTCCTCTTTTCTCTTTCCTTCCTATCTTCCATTTCTGTGTTGCTGTCACCTCCCTTCTGAAGAGTAGGCAGGCGTTCTGTGTCTTCCGGTGGCAGTTACCAGCCTGCTCCTCGCTTTCCTTTTCCTCTTAAATATATATGTATTCTCAAAACAAATAATAATAATAATAATAATAATAATAATAATAATAATAATAATAATAATAATAATAATAATAATAATAATAATAATAATAATAATAATAATAATAATAATAATAATAATAATAATAATAATAATAATGTAATGACGAAAGGAAGATAATGACATCCCGACAATCATCAAGAGCGGAGGGCACGAGATCAGCGCTCGAGCACCACCATCTTGTTCTCCCTGCGTACTGTTCTGAGCTACCGCCTGTTTGTTGGACTCGTCCAATAAACCTCCTTACATTTGGTGGAGGTGCTGGGTCCGCACATCGCCGGCACCCTGGAACTCCGATCCCGTACGTTGCACTCGACCATGCAAGCTGACGCTGCCCAACCGCCGCCATCTCTCCCGGCCGCCGTTTGCCCCGGCCCGGTTCGCCAGCGAGACCCCCCGGTATTTTCAGGTTCAGAAGACCAGGACGCCGAGGACTGGCTGTCGGCCTACGAAAAAGTTAGTGGACCCAACAAGTGGGATGACGCTGCTAAGCTGAGTACCGCGAACTTTTATCTGGCTGGCGTGGCGAAGCTTTGGTATACGAACCACGAATCGGAATTTGAGAAATGGTCCGCTTTTAAAGAGGCAATATCTACCGTTTTCGGTCGCCCTGCCGTGCGGAAGTTACGCGCCGAGCAACGGCTGCGTACACGGGCACAGGAACCAAACGAAACTTTTACCGCCTATATTGAGGACATAATCGATCTCTGCAGGCGCGCCGATGCTTCAATGAACGAAAGTGCCAAAATACAGCATGTTATGAAGGGTGTCGACGACGATATCTTTCAAATGCTTCTTGCGAAGTCTCCTGGTGCAGTGTCTGAAGTGGTAACTCTGTGCCACAGCTATGACGAATTGAGAAGGCAGCGGGCTCTCACCCGACGTTCATCTCACACGTACAGTCAACCACTCGCTGCACTGGACATCGTGCCTGACCAGTCACACCTTCTCGCACAAATGAAAGAATTTGTGCGTGAGGAGGTGGCCCGCCAGTTGTCTCTCCTGCCGTTTGCTCAGCGTCAGGAGCTCCCACAGCAGCAGCAACTGCAGCGACCAATTCCGTTGGCTCCCGTGCTTCGACACGTCATCCAAGAACAGATTTCCGAGGCCATGAAGGTGCCCATTCAGCAGCAACCTGTCGCCGCGCCTCTTAGTTACGCTGACGTTTTAAAGTGGCAGCAGCTTCAACAGCCCTCACCGTCCCATGGTGTGTCGTATGCTGCAGCCCCGATTCAGCCGTCTGTGACATGGGCTGCTCCCATCACTGCGAATCCCTGGCGAACGCGCGACAACCGGCCGATCTGTTTTGCATACGGTGGCCCTGGTCATATCGCCCGATTCTGCCGCCGTCGCGCGTCAGGATACTCAGACGCCCGTTCGCAGAACTACATGGATCGTCCCCGCTCTCGTTATGAAAGTCCGGGTCCGCAAACAAGCACGTCTTCACGTGACTATCCGCAACCCACGTCTCGTCGCTCACCTTCACCCCGCCGCCGATCCTTGTCGGCCATGCGTCGTCGACCAGCCCCTGAAAATAAGGGAAACTAGCCCCCGCAGTTCGTGAGGAAAGAACTGCACTGTAGAAATGCCCAAGTCCTCGAACTTTGCCGTCGAACATTGTCGAAGTTTTTGTAGAAGGCACCCGTGCATATGCTCTTGTCGATACCGGTGCTGTCGTTTCTGTTATTAGCGCCACATTTTGCCGCAAGCTTCGGAAGGCGACCACGCCTCTTGAGATTATGCCCTTACGTACAGTGAATGGAGACTCTGTTCGGCCTATAGCTGCCTGCACTGTTCGACTTATTATCGCTAAAGAGCACTACATTGTTGAGTTTATCGTCCTTTCATCCTGCTCGCACGACATAATGCTTGGCTGGGACATTCTATCGCATAATCACGCCGTTATTGATTGTGCCAGATCTGAATTTGAGCTCTTCCCTTTGTGTGACCAGTCCTACAACCCCGTTCATCAAGCCGCACAGAAACTAGTCGTCACAGAAGGCACAGAAATTCCGCCGACAGCAGCTGTTTTGATCCCCGTGTTCTGCAACAGCATATGTGATGAAGCTGCATTCTCTGAACCATCACGCCTCCTTCTAAGTCGGAAGCCACTTCTTCCTTATTCGACCCTGTCTATTTCGAATGGAATAAGCGCTCTCTGCCTCACAAATCCTCTTCCGTATCCCACCAAACTGCTTAAAGGTGAATCCCTTGGATGCGTGCAACCCATTGATATCGGCCAAATTTTTTCCGTGCAGCAAGATTCAGCTCGACGCGACCTCGACGTCGTCAGTGCTCTTAATCCTTCTGATGTACCAGCTGCCGACCTACTCGATTCGTCGATCGCAGACGGACTGTCACCATTTGAACGCTCTGCTCTTCTACAGCTGCTCTACCAGTTCCGCGACTCTTTCGCTGTTGCCCAACGTGCCCTTGGCCGAACTCCTACCATTGTTCACTACATCGACACCGGCTCCAACTCGCCAGTGCGACAACGCCCTTACCGTGTCTCCACCGCAGAACGTCAAGTTATTACCGACCAGGTTGACGACATGCTTAAACGCGACGTTATTCGCCCTTCACGAAGTCCGTGAGCATCACCTGTGGTTTTCGTTAAAAAAAAGGATAGATCAATTCGCTTCTGCGTGGATTACCGGCGCCTAAACAAGGTCACTCGAAAAGGCGTGTACCCGTTACCCAGAATTGACGATGCCCTTGATTGCCTACAAGGTGCCGAGTTTTTTTCATCGTTAGATTTGCGTTCCGGGTATTGGCAGGTGCCTTTAGCAGAGGCCGATCGTTCAAAGACAGCCTTCGTCGCGCCTGACGGTCTATATGAATTCAATGTCATGCCCTTCGGCCTCTGCAATGCGCCTGCCACCTTCGAGCGCATGATGGACTCGGTTCTGCGGGGTTTGAAGTGGCACATGTGTCTCTGCTACCTCGACGACATTGTTGTCTTTGCGCCAGATTTCGCAACCCATCTGGAACGCCTCAACCATGCCCTGACGTGTCTGAAGACCGCTCAGCTGCAACTAAATCTTAAGAAGTGCCGCTTTGCTGCGCGAAAACTTACAATTCTCTGTCACGTCTTATCAAAAGACGGTGTGCTTCCGGACCCGGCTAAACTACGTGCCGTGACCGACTTCCCCAAACCGACGACTCTAAAGCAGTTACGAAGCTTCATAGGGTTATGCTCCTACTTTCGTCGGTTTGTGCGCAACTGCGCCTCTATAATTTCGCCTTTGACCCCACTTTTAAGCAGCGCCTCCAATCTTTCGTCACGGTCTTCTGAGTGTGACCAAGCCTTCTCCACCCTTCGTCGTCTCCTGGCGTCACCACCTATACTGCGCCACTACGATCCTACGGCCGCAACTGAGGTGCACACAGACGCCCGGGGTTGTTGGCCTCAGTGCTGTTCTCGCACAACGAAAGCCTGTGTTCGCTGAGTATGTCGTCGCATACGCCAGCAGAACGCTCACCAAGGCTGAGTCAAACTATAGCGTCACCGAGAAAGAATGCTTGGCAATAGTCTGGGCGCTTGCCAGTTCCGCCCTTACTTATATGGACGGACGTTTGGTGTAGTGACGGACCATCATGCATTATGTTGGTTGTCTTCGTTGAAGGATCCGTCAGGTCGCCTTGCCCGCTGGGCTCTTCGACTTCAAGAGTTTGACATCCGTGTTATATATTTTTCCGGATGCAAGCATGCCGATGCTGATGCACTGTCGCGGTCACCACTATCCACCGAAACTGCGTCCATATCCACTATAGACCACCCATTGTCAGCTCTTGACGTCGCCACCGTCTCCTCTACACAGCGCCACGATCCCTGGATCGCTTCGCTTCTTGACGTTTTATCCGAGGCACCCACCCTTTCGACCACTCGAACACTGCGACGCCAAGCTTCGCACTTCAGCATCCGGGATGGCCTCTTGTACCGGCGCAACTACTCGCCAGATGGTAGGATGTGGCTCCTAGTTGTCCCCCGAACGCTGCGCTCTACAATCTGCGCGTCCTTTCACTCCGACCCACAGTGTGCTCACGGCGGTGTCTTCAAGACCTATGAACGCTTACGCAAAAGGTACTACTGGCGCGGAATGTTTCGCTTTGTCCGCAAGTTCATTCGCGGCTGCCACGAGTGTCAGCGACGAAAAAAACCACCGCATCCTGCCTCAGGTTCATTACAGCCCCTTCCATGCCCAGACCGCCCATTAGACCGCGTTGGAACTGACCTTTATGGACCTTTACCTTTGACCACGGCGGGAAACCAATGGGTTATCATTGCTGTCGACCACCTTACACGATACGCCGAAACCGCTGCTCTCCCCACCGCGACAGCACAGGACGTCGCCTCTTTCATTCTCAAGCGTTTTGTACTTCGACACAGTCCTCCTCGCGAACTCCTCAGTGACCGCGGCCGCGCATTTCTCTCTGATGTAATCCAAGCACTTCTCCACCAGTGCAACATCGTACATCGGACGTGTACTGCCTACCACCCTCAGACGAACGGTCTCACTGAGCGGTTTAATCGGACACTGGGCGACATGCTTGCGACACATGTTGCATCTGATCAGTCAAACTGGGACCTGGTTCTTCCATTTGCGACATATGCGTACAACACCGCTACGCAAGTCATAACCGCGTATTCCCCCTTCTTCCTTCTGTACGGTCGCCAGCCGACGCACACTATCGACACGTTGCTGCCATACGCACCAGATGCCTCAGAGTGCACGCCCGTGTCGGAAGCCGCCCGTTATGCTGAAGATTGCCGACAACTAGCCAAGCGCTTTGCTACAGCCGACCTACAATGCCAAAAAAACGTCCGCGATGATGACCACTCTCCTGCCGCAACATTCGCTCCTGGAGCACTTGTGTGGCTGCTTGTACTACCCTGCAACCCTGGCTTGTCGTCCAAACTTCTCCAAAATTATCATGGTCCCTACCGCGTCGTCGAGCGTACTTCGCCCGTAAACTACGTCATTGAACCTCTTACGCTGCACGGCGACCGTCGGCGACGTGGACGTGATGTTGTTCACGTAGACCGCCTCAAGCCGTACTTCGACCCTCTTGTCCCCACCTGTTAGATCGCCAGGATGGCTCCACCTTTCTCGACGGGGGCAATTGTAAAGAAGAAAGGAAGATAATGACATCCCGATCATCATCAAGAGCGGAGGGCACGAGATCGGCGCTCGAACACCACCATCTGGCTCTCCCGACCTACTGTTCTGAGCTACCGCCTGTTTGTTGGACTCGTCCGAAAAACCTCCTTACAATAATAATATCGCAGAATAATTGGGTATTGTTGCGGCGAGTGCCACCGCCGCCTCCTCCGAATGGACGCTCCCGTCGCAAAACTGCCAGTGAAGTCAACGACTGATATGGCGAACTTGTGTCCATGCGGATACTCTGCGGCATCGACATAGACCACGTCTTTGTAGTTAGATAAGCTGTTCTGTAGGGCTTTAGCTCGTTGCTGCATATTCTTAGAGAGAGGAGGGATATGGGAGTGCTCAAGTACTGGGTGGGGAATATTTCATGAGGAATTTCCCATTGATCATGGGTTATGAGGTAATACTTAGCGAGTTTAGAATGTGCCTACCAGTGTGGGTGTTCGATAAGAGCTGGTATGGAACTGTCAGATGTGCCTCTGCGAGCTCAGTAAAAGTATTCAACGTACCTGTAGCCGAACGCCTCTTAGTGGAGGCTCTACTTGGCACTCCAAGGGCAAATTTCTAGAGTATGCGCATCAGTGAATTAACTTTATCTTCCTCGGCCCTAGTTTAGTGGAGTGTTACGTCGGCGTGGCCGCCATGAATGCCACGGCGAGCACGTTGAGCACGCCGGGGCGGCGGCCTGAAGAAAGAGCCACGGAGACGCAAGTGGGGACAGAGGCCGAGAGTTCTTTATTACAAGTGCGCACGCCCTAAATAGGCTGAGCGTCGTACTTCAGCGCCCCCTGAGGGCGGGTCAGATACCGTCAGATATGGTTTCGGTGTCGAAACTGCCGATAAGACATGGAAATAAGGCAGGGAGAACGGGATTTTACTAACGGATAACGCCGTACCATTCTTAACAATTCTGCCTCGCGGAGACCTCCCTGTTGATTGGACACCCTTCCTATAAGTCGTGTGATGTGATCTACGCTGGAAGTAATCGTTCGAAGTCTACAAGTATTTAGTCGGTTAGATTGAATGTGCATGACAAGTACACGGATTTTGTCCACTAAGGGAACTTGCTTCCCGTTAATGGTAATCTGAATGTTGGGCGTATCGCGTTCATTTTCGAGTAGAAGCAACACCTAAGATTTGGCGGGCGAGCACTCGAGCTCCATGAACCGGGCTTTCGCAGCCACTGCATCTGCAGTCTTTTGTAAGATATCTTGAATGTAGTCATCCAAGTCACCCTTAATCCATAGCGTAATGTCGTCTGCATATAAAAAATATTGGAGATCCGGTATTTGTTCCAGCGTCCCAGCAATAGACCTCATAGCTAGGTTAAATAGAAACAGCAAGAGCACAGATCCCTGAGGAGTGCCAAAGCTACCTAGGGTGATTGAGGGAGAAGTTTGATCATCGAGACTAATGATATCTATGCGATTGGTAATAAATTCATGGATGTAGTCATGCATTTTTCTGCCACATTTAGTAACATTCAATTCGCCAAAAATAGATGCATGATCTGTGTTGTTGAATGCACCGCGAAGGTCGAGTCCTAAGATCGCTCGGGTATTCTAACTACCTGTAGGAGTAAGGAGGCCATGCTTGAGCCTTAGCACGTCATTCTGGCAAGAGAGTGACTGGTGAAAGCCAGTCATCTCTGGCGGGGATAACTGATGGGCTTCGGTGTATTTATTTAGGTGATTAGGCATGACATATCCGAGCGTTTTGCCCAAGCATGACTTGAGGGAAATAATGTAGGTATAACTTTAGCTATGTCAGAAGTTTATCGCGTTTGGGGATCAAAATTGCTGAGCGGTTTTCCATGCCTACGGAAGGGAGCTGTTACCGAAGCAGTGACTATAGAATTTTATGAGGGCAGAGATAGATTTGTTGTCCACAGTTCGGAGTAATTTACTATTTACATTATCTATACCCGGAGGAGATGTAGCTTTAAGTAAGCTAGGGCATGTAGAACTTCTGTCTCCATTATTGGGGCGTCGGGAAGTTAAGCTCGCCTGTATAGTCTCAATTTTTGTGAGTTGGGGTAGGAGGGAGGTGAAATTGTGCAAACTCCAGAAAAAGATGGGGAATATTATCCTTGTGCTTATGCAATAACTGAGTGATGTAGTGATTGTGTTGCGCGCGTGAGGTCGAGGGATCAAACAAACGTCTCAGCAGTTACCGAGTCATTTTGCTACCGAAATTAACATGCATGCTCTCGCATACTTGGCTCCATTATTGTTGATGAAGTAGTTGGGTCGCATATGCTTGGATGTCATCATGAAGTCTAGCTAAACGGATGCGAGGCCTGAGGTTATGACACCGTCTTTTCAACCGCTTTAATAGCGACTCCTTCACTTGCCACGTGTGTAGTATAGTTTGGCGTCAGGTGTTTGAAAGGGTCTGATCCATTGGTGTATATCAAGTATGGAATTTGGAGCATTATTTGCACTACTATCCCGAAATTTGTCCCAATCTGTATGTTTGAGAGGTCGAGTGTGAAAGGGCTTGTGAAAGAAAGTAATGAAAATATGGATGACGTAGTAATCGCTACCGAAATTGATTTTGACGGTTTTCCTATTTGGTCAAGTTAACCCGAGAGGGGAAGGGGAGATCGGTGATGTATCTTTGCTGACACCATTTCCTAACGGGTAGTTGTGTCGACGTCGTTGTGCAGGGTGAGCTGATGATCCTGATTGTGGGTCCATAAAGCTCGTCCTTTAGGTGTGGATGTAGTGTGACCCCATAGCCCATTTCGAGAGTTAAAAGATGTAAAGAGAACCCGACTCGGTCATTTCAGGAGGCATTTCTATGAAGTCATGATCAATGTCGATAACCTTGAAATGGAAGCAAGCAATGGTGAAGTGCTCTTGTGCTAGGATTGCGGTATTGGGACGATCGCGTCTTCTGCAATGGAATGTGTTGCATCTGGGTAATTTGACGTAACCATTCATTTCTTTAGGGCAATGACTGCGGGTGGTTATGTGAGATTGGCTATGTATTGTTGCAAACTGGCCTTCTTTCGAAAAAGCCCTTACAGTTCCACTGCCACACAACCATTTTGGAGCACTTAGGCGACGCGGCCATGCAGTCGATCAAATCTTTCGATAATTTGATTGAATCGCTCATGAATTTTCGCGCGTCATCCTGGATGAATTTAACGTTTATGTGGGTACACAGGTTATGAATGTTAGTATCAAGGGACTCAAGTTTAGCTTCTGTGGCATCCATGTGTTTCCCAAGGGCCTCAAAGCGATGCTAGAGTTCCGAATGCGCGTGGCCAGTTTACGACTTAGCTTATCGTGTTCCTCACAAGTACCTCTCCCATCATCAATAGATTTGTGCTTTCTGGCGGTAATGGTAGTGGGAGGAGGAACGCAGTCCATGTTTAGAGTATGATAGCCATTCCCACTGACAGGGGGAGGAGTTATAGTGGATTGTTTATCAGTAGAGGGTTGAGACAGAGAAGTAGTAGTTGTAAGTAGAGAAGGTGTTTGGAGGTCGAGAACTTATTTACGCAGAATACCACTTTCTCCCTGAAGCTGCTGTAGGAAGGCATAGATGGGAGCTTCAGGATATTTATCTTTAGGTAAGCTATGGGAAGCTACCGATGCCCAGGTTACCTGGGGAGAGCTTCATTTGTTGTTAGAGGGAGGAGACGATAGAATAGGTCAATCTTCGTCTTACTTTTTCTTAGCAAGAGGTCTTTGCTTCTTGGGCATTCACAGTTCCGCGTTTATGTTAAGTATTCTCTGTGTAAGTAGGGCACACTTCGGGTTGATGTCCAGCTCTCCAACAGCCTGTGCACGCCTCCATTCTTTCTCCGAATGGCTTGCACCGGAGCATCGACGTTTCATATTTGACTAAAAAAAAGAACTTTCACTCCGAAGAAAGTCACAAGGACTGCATCGGAAGTTTTTCCGATTCGTCTGTCTTCTAGGAAACGCATTTGTGGGTTTGCAAGCATGGGTGGAATATATTTTTCGTAGATAACTTCTCCCACGCATACTCCGTCGATGTAGAAAGTGCCCCTACACGTCTCGGAGTTTGGAACGCTGTAGTAGGTGGTTTCGTGCCCTTGGCCGTTGACCGTGAGCGACTGGATGGCGAGATATTTCATGAGGTGATCGTAGCCTTCCGTGCTCAAGGTAGCTGTGCTGGTGGGGTTGATGGTAACGACATCTTGGCGCAGCTCCATACTGGCTGGAAAGACGGCTGCCGTAGAGAGGTGCTTGGAGAGTTGGAAGTGACTGAATCGGGAGGCATTGAAACCTCTGTGAATACAAAAAATAGCTTTGTATGACCCTTCTAGCAACTTGGGAGGTCTCATTTTGTTATCACTGGAGATCATCCTTTTCCATACAGCAGCCTTGGCCGTGGCAGCGATGACGTCTTCATGGAGTGACTCTTGATATGCGGATTCATATATGTGAGTTTGCCTCCACTTGAGCATCCCCTCCGAAGAATGATCCTCCCCTTCTACGACCTCAACCTGGTTCATGACACTCGCACGAGGCGGGTCAACGCCTACGGCGTCGGGGAGGCACCAAGCTCTCGTAGTCAAGGAACAAAAAAAAACCCAATAAAAAGTGTTCTGGTGCACAGAACATATTTTTAAAATAGTCTCAGAAGGTCGCATGAAATCTTCACACATTTCGCGTGAAGAAGACACTAGGGGATAACAAAAAAGACGGGCGTTACACCCAAAAACCTACGGAGCCAATGAGACACGTCCACACGCGACGACCCACCTCGCGTCCTGGCGCGGAGAGGTAGCTCGGCTTCGGCGCGTGGGCACTTTCGGTGTTAGCGGGCTACGCTTATGATTAAGTTGCATCGCTTAAGCAATAAACGAGAAGGAAGGGGATTAACTGAGGGGCCTGATTTTTTTTATTAGTCATATCAACAAACACTGACACCAAGGACAACATAGGAAAAATTACTTGTGCTTAATAAATGAAGTGAAGAAACGATAAATTAATGGAATATAAAGTGGATAAAAAAACAACTTGCCGCAGTTGGGGACCGAACCCACAACCTTCACATTTCGCTGCGGCTGTGAATTTTTCATCCCACTTCCAATAATTTATCGTTTCTTCATTTTATTTATTAGGCACAAGTAATTTCCCCTATGTTGTCCTTGATGTCAGTGTTTGTTGGCTTCTTATGATATCGCTTAAATAAGTGTTTCATGGTTTACTGCCATTTCAGCTTGCTCGCAAACGTTTCACAGAACCGCACTCGCTACTTCGCCCTCTTGCACGTAAAGGTTTTCGCGCTCTTTTCTTTTTTTTTTGAGATGCAACTCATCTGTGGTTTCTTGAGTCTCGTTCTCCTGTGTTTCTATTTTCTCACAATTTTCTTCCTTCATGAGTTTCTGCTTCATGGCCAACGTGTGCATAGGAGAACCTATATTCAACAAAGGTGAACGAGGGGTCTTTGACGAGGATATTCAATTCAATTCAGTTTATTTCGACATATATGGATGGTACAGAATGTCCACGAGGCGCAGCAAAAGGAGGCAACAATGCCTTCTGACAGAGCCTTCACGTCGGGATCACACATTATGACAGCACGTCGGCATGACAAAATGCTGGACTACATTGAGAGATCAAAGAAATCAGTGGAAATTCAGCAATACAATGCTGTGTCACATATGACAAATTATCCTATGATTTGACATTATACATTGATTACATCATTCTTACTCACGGAAAAAATGATGTAGAGAATCATTCAAATTGCACTTGCTCAAGACAAATGAAAGGTGCAATTGTAAGCAGAAGAGGCAGCAGAAGAAAGCATCATTTTCATTTTTTTCTTAAATTGAGAAAGGGTTTTGCAATCATTTATGCAGTTGATCATTAAAGGATAAGTGTTACAGAGTGTAACTATTTAGTTGTCTATGATCTGAGTACCATAATTTGTGCGTGACTTCGACCAAACCATAGATACAGTGCGCAAGTTATGGGTAAGGTTCCTGTGTAAGTACTTAGTGCAGAAGGATGCAAAATCATGCTTAATGTTATGAAAAATAAATACAGCCAATGAGAAATCGTAAAGTTGATAGTACGGCAGTACCTTAACTGCGTCGTACAGGGATTCTTTGGTAACATGTGCGGAACCGAATAACGTCTTTAACGCCCTGAACTGAAGCGAGAAAAGGCAGTCTGAATATGATTTGTTACATGTGCCCCAAACTAGCTGACAGTACATAAAATAGGAGTGAACTGCGGAGAAATAAATTTGCTTTCTCAAACGCACAGGTAAAACATATTTTACTCGTTGCAACAAACTGATAGACCTAGATGCTTTCAAACGAACCTGATCCACGTGATCTGTCCATGTTAAGTCATATTTGAAACAAACACCCAGGAAGCGGCAAGAATTTGTTGGCAATAGATCTGGTATTATAGATCTGTAGTTCTATAATACCAATAGAATTGGTATTATAGATTTGTAGTTGGACGTGATGATTCAAGGGTGTGTTTTTGGGGCGGAAAATAATATACTGTGTTTTTTATATTTAAGTCAAGTTCGTTGCTATTTAGGCATATCTGTAGCTGACTCAGCCACTGATTTGCATGTTGTTCAAGTGAGGCTAGATTTGCACCTGAAAAGAAGACAGTGTCATCCGCGTAAAGGATCAGGTGTCAGGGGGATGTTAATAAGGTCATTGATGTATAAAATAAATAACAAATGCCCAAGAATAGATCCTTGCGGCACACCGTACTTAATTATTCCTACATGTGACAGAAATTGATTCATACTAGAGTATTGTTTTCTTCCTTTGAGATGACTGTCTATCAGCTCATGTGCTATTCCTCTGGTACCATACTTTCCCAGCTTTTCTAACAGAATTTCATGTTTAATAGGATCAAAGGCTTTTCGGAAGTCAAGAAAAATGCCCAGTGTATATTGTTTCTATTCAAAGTTTTCCAAAATACGGTCCTTTACGAATAGCAGTTATGAATAGCCAATGAGAAACTGTAAAGTTGACAGTACGGCAGTACCTTAACTGCATTGTACAGAGATTCTTTGGTAACAGATGCGGAACGGCCTGAAATCCATATTGTTGTTTACATATTATATTATTAGCATTTAAAGAATTGTTTCACCTCGTGTATATTATGCGTTTGGGGATCTTAGAAAAGAGCGACAAAACAGAAATAGGTCTGTAATTATGGAGATCATTTTTTCCTCTTCCTTTGAATATTAAAGTTACGCGTGCAACTTTCATTTTATCAGGGAGTATACCGGTCTCTAATATGAGATTAAAAATATATACTAGAGGACCCACAAGTAATGGAAGTATGGCCTTGATGGGGCGTGCACTAACATCGTCATTTCCTGGCGAGCACCCATCCTTCATTGCCTTTACAACACTTACAACTTCTTCCTCCGATGTAGGTATCAGAAACAGTGAATTGCTATTAGTGGAAGGAACATATGAAGTGACAGGCGGTAACGCTTGGGTCATGCGTGAGCAATTTGGTGAGCCTGCATTGAGAAAATGTTCGTTAATCTTGTTTGCAAGTGGTACACCTGAAAAATTTTTACCATTGATGTAAAAATCCAGCGGAATGCGTCCTTTGCCACCCTTTATGATGTTGTTAGCTGCTTGCCACAATAATTTAGGACTGTTCATGACTGTAGAAAATTTGTTGTCGTAGTAAGCTGATTTTGATTTCTTAAGATCTGAAGTCAAGTTGTTACGGAATTTTTTAAACTCCGTGAAATGAACCGGATCTTTCGTTTTTATGAAACGAGCAAGCAGCCAGTTTTTCCTGTTTATCCGTCTGTGTAATACCGGAGTAATCCACTCTTTTTTTTATCCACCTGTACTTTTTTATAAGCGCGATCGAGTGGAAAAGCACATTTATAGTGGTCAAGCACTTTCGCTAAAAAATATGTCATATGCCTTACACGGGTTACTTTCACTATATATATAATCCCAGACTGCATCAGCCATTAGAGAATGGAACTGCGCAATGTTATTGTCATTGATCATTCGTCGGAAGAATTTAGTTCTATTCATTTTTTTCACCAAGGAAAAGAAGGCAAAAAAAAGGAAGCTTAAGCTCGTCAAATTTACACCGGATGTTATTTTATTTGAAGGTAAATTACTAAAGCACAAGTCTATGAGCGTTTCGGAGTGCTGACTGATTCGTGTTGGCTTATCTACAATATTTTCACAACCATATGATAACATCAGCTCGAGTAGGTGTACCTGGCTAGAATTGTTTCTTAATAAATCAATATTCATGTCACCAAATATAATAACATGCGGTTTAGTGAAGGTAGCATATTCAAGAAAGGACTCAACGTAAGTAAGAAAGCTGCTAACTAATCCGTGAGGGGGTCGGTACGTGAGAAGTGTAATCATATTATGATTGGTCACACCAACTGTCTCAAAATCATCACAAACTACGGTGAATTCCGGAAGAACTCCATAATCAATGTTTTGTTTTATATACAAAGATACGCCGCCGCCACGTCTTTCTTTCCTAAATACAGAGACGCTGTCATAACCTGTTACCTGTGTAACATCGCTATTCGATATACACCATGTTTCTGTAAATCAAATTATGTCAAAGTGACATTTTACGAGCTCGACATCAGCCTCAATTTCATCAATCTTATTTATGAGGCTTTGCGCATTTAAATGATACAAGGAAAAATATTTACAATAGCTATTTTCATTTATGAACGTGTTAAGGGAGCCGCTAGTGTAATACATCGTGAAGGTTAACAACAGCAGCAATAAAAAAGAAACCAATTTAGGCAATTAGCTCAACGTCTTCTTCAGAGGCAATCGTTATTGCCCTTGCGCCAGGCTATTTCGTTACAAAGACCTTTCAATCGGAACACCACGACAATTGGTAGCCTTGGTCGCGTGCTCTTGATTTGGCAAGCCATAAAAGCTTTCTGTTCAGTGCCGTCAGATTATCGAAAAAGGAAATGTCTTTATCACATTCTTCACAACATCACGCTTTGCAAGCCAATTTACTTTCACAGAACCCGCCGTGGTTGCTCAGTGGCTATGGTGTTGGGCTGCTGAGCACGAGGTTGCGGGATCGAATCCCGGCCACGGCGGCCGCATTTCGATGGGGGCAAAATGTGAAAATGCCCGTGTACTTAGATTAAGGAGCACGTTAAAGAACCCCAGGTGGTCGAAATTTCCGGAGTCCTCCACTACGGCGTGCCTCATAATCAGAAAGTGGTTTTGGCACGTAAAACCCCATAATTTAATTTTTTTACTTTCACAGATTGGGGGGGGGGGGAAACCTTATCAGAATGATCGGCACTTTGTTAACAGGTGCTGGCCGGCGATGCAAACCGTCCACATCAAGCTCATTCAGCTGGGGCAGTTCGAGTTTCTGAGCAAGATTATTCAGTTTTCCCAGAAGGTTTTCTTTTTCGGTGAAAGATATACCGTGTATTTCCATGTTGTGAAGCCTACTGCATTGCTGCAATTCTCTGAGCTCTTTAGTTAGCCTTGCAACTTCATTTTTGTCTTGGTGCGTCTCTAAGACTTCTACTCTCTTGGTAAGGTGCTCGATCTGCCCCTCATGTCTGTCAGACGTTTGTATGAGAGCATCATACTTGTCTGACACATGTTGAACAAACTTTTCAATGTTACCGACAGTTTCCTTTAGGTTTGACAAGTCTTGCACTTTGGCAGTTATATTTAACAGACTGCCATTAATCGCAGCAAGTTGTTTAATGACAGTTGCGGGTAAGTCATTGCTACGTTGCACTTTGCGCGAAGCGGACATGCAACATGTTGGACACATCAATGCGTTCTTTGTTTACTCATTTTTCGTCATAAACGCGCGTTCACTTATGCCAGAACATTTGCCTAGGTGGTAGTATTGACAACACTCAACACATTTCATAGATTCCTCATCATTTGGAAGTTCTTCACAACACGGAAGACAAGTATTGGTTGCCATGATAGCATTCGAAGCAGTAAAGGCAGCAATAGGGGCAGCAATAAGGGCAGCAGGGGCAGCAACAGAAATGACAAGAAATACAGGTTAGATTCAAATAATAACCAACCTGCGTATGACAAGTGATGAGAACAGGGCCGGCGAGCAAGTCGCTGCCACTGCTGCCCAATGTGTGAAGTTGGCCAGCACGGTGTTCGCTTTTTTAAGGCGAATTGAAGGGGCGGTTCCGGGGAACTGGTCACACGTGTTCCAGAAGGCGATAGTGCAACCGATATCTTGGTGGTGGAGGCTTGCGCCGTTGATGCCCAGAATTTAGATGATCCTGCGTATGACAAGTGATGAGAACAGGGCCGACGAACAAGTTGCCGCCACTGCTGCCCAATGTGTAAATCCTTTTATCCAAACTGTGGCCAGCCTTTCTGAGGCACTTTATCTCTGTTTATAACGTTTATACCACAGTGTCCTTCAGAACTGTGACAGTTACTTTCGAAGGTCTAGTGACACCTAAAATACCTTCCACCGGTCATTCGCAAGTTTATTATTGCGACGTTGAGTTTTCTACCGAAGGCGTCGTGTTTCCATGAGGTCGTAAATTGACTAAAGGCTTTTATACCTTCGTTGAGCACGCCACCGTATTGCACGAAGTCTTTCAAATCGGCTGTCAAAGTCTTCTTGAAACCAAGCTCAGGTTGCGCAATGTAACTGGTACAAAATGTTAAATAACTGATTTTTATTTTGCCTTCAGTCTTAACAGAACTGTAAGAAATAATTTCAGTAAGCTGCTTGTGCTAGTTGCTGTAGCATATCTGGTATTGTATAGGACTAGCGCATGTGTCTTTTCCGCGTGCTTCGTCTAAGCACTGGCGCTACAGAATTTCAGCACGAAAAGGACCGAGGAAACTGGATTTCAACGAGCGAGTGGGGAACTTTTTCTACAGGAGGAGTTTCTGCGCCGTATTGTTTATCAACATTTTCTGTAAGAAAAGCAAACAATAGCCTCAAGATAGTGCAGCACCTTGAAGTTAAGTCATGTGCCTACATCGTTCACATTGCGCAGTAAAGAAACGGATATACGTCGATCGATAAAGATTCCTTCCGTCGACGCATTCTTCAAAAGCTTCGCATTCTTGTTCTCGGTGCGCTTGCCCTAGTGCTCTTTAGAGAGAGAAAGAGAAGAAAGTATATATGGCTCGAAAACGCTCTTCCAAAGTTTATTCATAAGATACCGATATTCCTCTAAAGCTGGTTCAAAATATTTGCCTAAATTTGATGCGTTGTGGAGCTTGAAATTTTTTCAGTTTATTCTACCAATAAGGAAAACAAATTCACCTATGAAGAGTAAATATAATCCCATCTACACGCAATGTGGATGGAAGGGAGCTCACTTTGGAAGTACTCATATCGCCGAATGTGATGCGATAATATGTGATGCGAACATATATCGCCGAGCGTGCGTTATAATATGTGAGTTGTCATTTATTTTTGTCATGTACAGAACGTATAGAATGCAATAATATTGGCTACTTGCTGGAAAACAAAAGAAAGAAAACATAGATAATAAAGATTACGGAATCATCTGCTGCCCGAGCGAGCTAGCTTCGTCGTTGAAAGAGCACCCGCGAACGGTGCTCTCCTGACGGTTTTATCACGCATGGAGAGAGCGTACCCAAATACAGACATCGATTTCTGAAAATGAGCTCTTTGTAGTTTATTGCATTTTCTGAAAAGTGCAAATTTAATAACGCGCTCTAATAATGTCTAAAGAGAACTCGCGAGTATAAGAGCTGCCCCGGTGGAGTCCTCAGAATCAATTTCGAGCATCAGAGACCACTCAGAAAGCCCCAAAAGCATGGAACCCGAGCTTTTCTTTAATTCAGCTCCTCCTTCCTTGAAATGTTGAAACCACCTCAGTGAATAAAGAGCGCGAATGAAACTAAGGGAAGCCGAAAAAAAGCAGCACTCTGTAATTTTAGTCTCTGCTTGAACAATAAAGCAGGAGCCCCTATTTTATGCATAGCATTCAAATCCGAGCATCGTAAAAACTCTTCTTCACAGTGATTTTACGACATGCATTGGATGTGCGTATTGAAAGACATTTTACCGAGCACAAAAGTTGACTCGGTTATCATCATTTACAACAAGCTTCATCTTTTGGCACGTTTGAAATAATAAAAGTGGGAAGTATCAGTAAAGTAGCTTTCGATAACTGTATCGATAATGCAATAAAGTCACAAGTCATTTGTTATTTGTTCTTTTTTCTGTGCTTCGAAGGTCCATTAATATAGGCCTAAGCGTTTCGAAGCATCTTTTTTTTTGTTAGGACCATAGTGCTTAGGTGATGCAGACAACGAAGAGTGACAAGGACGGGCGCTACCTGTCAGCTGATTATTTCCGTAACTGGCATATTTATATCGACAAAGCACATACACACGGATAAAGAGGTTACTAATCATTGCACGTGCATCCTTGCAATTTCGAGGTCAGCCACTTCCTTTCCACTCTGAGCTACAGACGCCGCTTACACTTTTTTTTTTTTTTTGCTATCAAATTTGCGTCCACGATTCGAAGATTTATGCGATTGCTTCGTTCCGTGAGCGTCTTGACAAAGCGGTTGATCATGCGTGCGCTACCTATTGCTAGCGCACTCCACTTTGTATACTGCTTCTTTCCTCTAATCATCTACGCTGGGAATATCAATCTCGGGAAAAAAAAAAGAACTGTTCTACCTCAGACATCGTTGCTTTCCGAGTGGGTGCAGCGAGAAATCTCAAATATTTGTCTCGTCAAGGCGCTTCGCAAATCATGCCCTCATGTGATGTCTGGGAGCTTTACAAGCTCTGTTAAGCTGCCGTCAGTGACGGAAAATCCCCTTAGGAGGCTAAGTAAGCTGTGCGGCATGTGCGAGCGTAGTGAAGCAAATAGAAAGGTAGCTGTGAGTCATTCCACAGCGTCTAGTACGAACTAAATAAAGTGGCCCGTAAGGTACAAGTCGATGCGTTATTTCCTGCTCCTAATAAACTGTCAAGGTTTTGGAAAGCTGCAAATCCGCTTGCAAAGAAGTACCGAAGTTGTGTGCAGAAGCACCAGTCCCGTACCTCTCGTACCCTGCCTGCAAGGTATCGTTTATCGCTTTCCGTCCTCGTACGATAAATATACATATGGTAGACCTGGAGATAACCAAACAGCAGATTAGGCGAGAACAGGCAGAAATTGAACCGATATCCGGATGGACGTGTATCAATGCACGGCCGTGATTGTGATTGTTAGCCATTGTTCGACGAATGTTTCATGCTGCCCAGAATTGTGGACGAAGGCGTGCGGGAAATTGTGGAAGCGAATTTCATCGTAAAACCAGATGTGAGCAGCGTCAGTGTTGCAGTATACTACTCGTGATCATCGCAATTATTATTAGTTCGGTAAACGCATAATCATCAGCGAATATTCGCACGGTAAATAAAATGTTAGTGGGCAGATCGTTAATGTAGATTAAGAACAGAAAATGGCCTAGAACACTCCCCTGTGGACGCCCGAAGTTACGCCTGAGGGGGTGAGGGGAAGCTATGAAGTATTATATAAACTAGCAGTGAAGGCACAAAAGAATTCTAAACCAAGACAGTGTTAGACAGTTCAGTCGAAGGGCACATAACTTTGATGGGAGGCTACAATGAGCTACGCTGTCAAATGCCTTCACGAAATCTTAAATATACAGTCGATTCACGCTGGATTGTAAGTCAATGTGAAATTCTAATAACTGGATATCACAAGATAGGCCGTGCTGGTTGGCAAAGAAAGAACTTATTCGTGTCATGATGGCAGTAAATGGGCGAAGAGATCATATGTTCACTGAGTTCGCAACACACCGAAGTAAGCGAGATGGGACGATAGTTGCAGGGAGGGTTTCGGTTGCCAGCTTTAAGAACTGAAAGTATTCTGGAAACTTTTCGCCCCAGAAGTAATTAACATGTGGACAAGGTTTTCTCGAAGATAGGAGGCCAAATCTCACTGGAGACCGCCAAGATGGGTTTTTTAAAATTTTCGAATTGATGTTATAAACCGCACTCGCTGATGACATTTTAAGATTAGCGATAAGCTTTGCAATACCTTCAACACTTATATCTATGGCTGAAATGAAGTGACAGTCATGTTCACGAACAATGGGAACATTGGAATAGTCTTTCTTTGTGAAAACAGACGAAAGAAATGTGGGCTAAACTTTAATGCGTAATCCCATTTGGAAATTACCACATTGTTGTTCTCATGCAAAGCAAGAAGGGTTCGCCCGCGATCAGGAGAAATTCCTTGCCAAACTCTTTTTGGATTAGAATGTACAATGAAGAAAGGACACATGGCCGCAATTGTGGCAAGGCATTATAGACCCGCCGTGGATGTTTAGTGGCTGTGGTGTTGGGCTGCTTAACACGAGGTCGCGGGAACGAATCCCGGCCACGGCGGTCGCATTAAGATGGGAGCGAAAGGCGAAAACACCCGTGTACTTAGATTTAGGTGCACGTTAAAAAAGCCCAGGAGGTCTGAATTTCCGGAGTCCCCTACTACGCCGTGCCTCATAATTAGAAAGTGGTTTCGGCACGTAAAACCCCATAATTTATTTTTTTTACAAGGCAGTAGATTTTCTGAACAGCTTTGTATTCAGCCAACAAACTAGGACTGCGCAAGCATTTAGCTCGTTCGTACAAACGTTTCTTCCTGTTTTTTAGTGCTCGGATCAACTTATTGAACCAAGAATTCACCCTATTGTTTAATACTTAAAGAAGCAGCATATGCTTCTTAACTAGTGCCACTATTCTGCCCTTAAGAAAGCCCTGTTTTTCAGCAACAGCCTGACAAGCAAATGATGATTTAAGCGTATTTAGAAAAATTATTCTATATCTACGTTCATCGCCTCATAGTTTTCCTTGCTGTAATCCCGAATTTTCATGTTTTCGACATCCGAATAGCTAATTGCAAAACTGATTGACATCTGCAACATGTCATGGTCGCTAAAGCCATCAATATTTGTTACTGCCCCTATGCGATCAGGAAGGGCAGTTGAAATCAAGCCAAGCATATTCGACCCGCGCGTGGGATGGCCAACCTCATGCTTGTGGATATGATCTAAGGTGAGGGTAATAAAAGTTTGGTAGAAATACTTAAGACTGCTTTCGTGTGGAAATGCGAGAACGTTGTAGTCGCTATTGGGAAATGTTTTCGCATAGGTATTCATCCGTATGTCGTCGTGAACGTTGTAAACTTGCACTGCGTTCCTTTTTGTGTTCCCTTGCTTCGTCTTCTGCGGCCTACTTCCGTGGGCGAACACGTTTCACAGATGGCACTGAGGTAGGCGCTTCGGAGTGCATCCCAGTAGACACAGCACCGGTAAAATACGAAGAGCAAGTGACGCGTGGGAGACAGCGATGTGACGTTTGCAATGGCGCAAGCACACCTCATTTTATATACCCATGATTTCGCGTCGAGAGTGCATCGCATTAGACGTGTACAGCACCGATGAAATCCGAAGAGCAAGTGACACGTGAGAGGCAGTGACGTGACGTGTGCGGTGACGCACGCACCAGGTGCAATTTTAGTCAACCATGACCGCGGAGCCATCGTTGGCGTCGGCGAAGCGTGCTCGTCTCGCACCCCGGAGACCCGGGCTCGATTTCAACTCAGACTGAAACGTGCGAAATGTTCTTTTCAACTGGATTGATTGACTTTGTTTACAGAAACCTGTCTCACAACTCTGACATTAATTCAGGCATTTTAAACGTGTTTTCAGTCGTCGGCCAATGTTGGTACTGTCTCTTTTTTGGTGACGCCACCGACGACAACGCCGGATTTTAGCATAGCGGGGCCTGTAACGCCCTGGCATTAAAATAACTTGGGGTTGAGGATGTAGATGACAGAAGTGAAAACGCAATGGTCGGAAAAATCAAAGTCCCCAGAAAGGAAGGTGCTATCCGTAGCGTACAGACAAAGGGCATTTGCGATGCATGTATGTAGTTTTTCTACGATGCAGCGACGACACTCGAGCGTACCATCGTATGCATCAACGAGTAACTTTGAAGATTTAGAACATGTGGTCTATACTATTTGAAGATCCGATTAGTGTCGATCAAGAATTACGGCATACTTTTCTAAGGCCAGCTAAAACACCGCCACCCCGTTTATTCAGGCAACCGTGTCGCTATATCGCGTACTTATAGGCGTTGTGAAGCCGCTAGTTATCCGAGAAATTTGGGTGTAGCCACGTTTCTGTCAGCGAGAGAATGTCGGAGCGGCTATCAACGAGAAATGCATCAAGCTGTTCCCGTTTAGGTAATAAGGTTCGGATTTTAGTAAAAGAGAGAGACAGGAACGCTGTTTTGAAGGGTGAAGGTTGTTCATTAGCCTGTGGATGCGTAAGCTTGCTTTAATACCTGGTAAAGTGGACTAGTGTACTAGTAAACTCATTGTAAATATTTCTTGCATTAAAGTAAAATCTATCGTACTTAAGAGCTAACCTACCAGATCATAAACGATTAGCTTTACCGCATTGGCAAAGAACTTTCCTTTTTTAGCCTTAAAGATGTTGAAAAATTCTTAGAAATGCTGACTTTCGTACCATTTAGCTTTTGTGCTTTGCCCAGTAGATGTCTATCCTTAAGGGTCGCGAAGTTCACATTTACAGGGCGCATTTTTTAGGGTTCACTTTCCCACTATGGTGAGTTCTATCAGCTTGCGCATTTCTTTCTGCCAGAGCCGAACTGCAGATATCCATGACGCGGTTCTCGGCCATCGCATGCGACTCATTTTCTTTGTTATATTCATTACAAAAAAGTATCAAACTGCACCATGGACTACGATATTCAAATCATCTTCATTATATGCAGATCAGCCTGTTGAAACTTATTTGGCTTGTGGCAATCTTGACACTGCTCCGCAATTGATCAATTTTTCCAGTGTTCATTGCCTAATTGATTGTCCGTGCAGTTATTTTTCCATAGCAGCCTTGTTTCAGTATGCAATTTTCCGGTTGCGATTAACCGGTCTTTAATTCAATATTGTCAAGGAAGGAGCTGCTGCACAGCAGTATTACAAGGGCGTCCAGGATTTAATTCCACATCTCCGCTTAACAGCAACAGCTGCAAAGAAAACTCAGCATGTCTCCGGAGCCCAAAACGGTGCCTACGACGAGACATTGGCACACTTATCTTAGCCATAGAGAAAAAAAAAACACGCCAACAGCAAAATGCGTGTAAGCGGTATGGTATAAACAACTAATTTGACACGAACTTCATCATAACTAACCTGCGTGACCAACCAACAGGCGAGCGGCGATGCCATTGTCATGCTGGTTCCACGCCTCAAGGTAAGAATGGCAAGACGCCGCACTTGTAGCCCGTGGTAGCCCTCTGTAAATGTCTGTAATTCAACAACTTCCAAAGAGCAATGTCCAGTTTCACCGGCACTGAACTAATGTCACGGCTACGTCAGCTGGTATACCCTCCATGTAAACGGGAATTGCATCACGAGCGCCAATTTATCCCCTGGTGGTCGGTTGACCGAACTCCGAAGCGAAAAAAAAAAAAAACGAACAAGAAAGTATGCGTGGCTCTGCTATCGCTAACACCAGAGACCAACGGAGCTGGGGGAAGGCCCGTAAAGTAGTGCCAAACCGCACAGTTAGTCTAACTTTTGTTGGGCCTCCCCCAGCTCCGCTGGTCTCCGTTGTTTGGGATAGCAGAGCCATGCATATTTATTTTTCCGCTGCGAGAAAGAGGACCGCCGAAGCAAGCGCGCAGCTTTTTGTCGGAGAGCAATGACGTCACACCACCTGTGTCCCCATCGCGCCACTCCTCCCCCATTAGGCTCCACCCAAACTTGCCATGTGGCTATGCTGCCTCATGCTACGTTTATACTCTGCTTTCACTCTCTCTCCCAGCTCTCTATCCCCCAGCTCGGGAAAGCTGCGGACGTCAAGAGAAACCCAGCAATGTTCTAACAGCTCCCCTGTAAAATGAAGCCTGCTTTCATGGTTACGGTTTTGCTTATGCATGAGGGGGAAACACCATCCCGCCTGTCGTCTCCTATGCGCTCGACAAGCACAGGACTTTCTCTGCAGGCGCCGAAGCAAGCCAACACTATTTCCATTTAATTTTTTCAGATTGATTCCTCCTTCAGATTTTGTTCTCAACACACTTCGGCTTCTAATTTTATTTTCTTACTCACAGCATAGGTGCAACGCATCTGTCTGAAATTTTTTTTTGTGTGTTCACGGTGCGCCAGCCAGCATGTCATGCATCGCGGCCCTTTTCTTTCGGCAGAACATAAGTAGGCAGGAAAATGTGGTTTATCAACTGTTTTCATTAGTAACCTATTGCACAGAAAGGCTTCCAAGACACATGACAATAATGCAGAGCTGAGTATTTCGCTCTTCAGTACAAAGGGGATCATTCTGTTCTACGAAAATACTTACGCAAGTCAGCTTCCTACAAATTCCCATAGACAGAAAATTGCTACGGACGCCATGTTTGTTTGCAGTGCACAACGCAACTCTACCAAAGCAATGTTTGTCTCAGCAGTTATTTGCGAATAAAGAAAGATTATCAAGAGCGGCTGACCCACATTTTTCGCATACCACTAACAAAAACTTCCTTTTTTATTGCATACAACGGGTATACTTGCTAGTGCAAACAATATGCTATACATACTCAATTTCCTGCATAGTTCTCCTTGTGCTAATATGCCTATAGATATTCAGCACATTATATAGAAAATGCCTACAGCCTTTCTCATATGTGGTTTTGTTCCGCAATACAACATATAACACGCCTAGAGCTTCATTCAGATGTGTAACATTGCGAACAAGGTATCAATACGAAATTCCTCGCGAGCATATCGCGATTTTTTGTAATGTGGAATTTGTAATGCACTTCGATTGCTCTATTATCATCTAGGCATAAATGGCACAGTTCTAAGACAATAACAACAAATAACGCTAAGTTTTTTGTTCAGAAACAGTAAATGCAGCAGAAACAGGTGTCCATCAGCGGTTCATCGTCAGTAGAAGTTGGGCGAGGACGGAGTGACGCACAAAGGTATTATTGAACGCGTAGCTTCGAGACATGGGAGAATTATTTTCTAAAAGCAGCGCAAGTCGGCTGCATTCAACGCATCAGGTCAGTCTGCTCAGAACAATTCTCTTTTGAATGGTTTTCAGGACCTTCCACTAATAAGCTGAATCTACATTACCGAGTTTATTTAACAGGCCCTATAGGCTAAGTTTCGTGCGACTTGTTTGAAGCGTAAGACAGCTGTTAGAGCTATGTTACGAGTTTTATCAGTGGCTGGAGGTTAACTGTCATGAGAATTTCGGGGGGACACAATAAGAATGGAAAAGTATTTCAACTTTTCTAGAACACTCGCTGCTGGCACAGCACGCTTTCTTTGCGTATTAAGATTATTCGTGACTTTGACGAAAGCAGAACCCCCCCCCCCCCCTCCCACTTTTGCCATAATAATAAAACCACTGAAGTCAAGAGTACTGAGCAACATTAGTACTTGCACAACATTAATGAAGTAATCTCAAGAAGATTCTAGCATCCCAAGATGCATGTATGGTAGTCAGGTAATAATCTTTGAAGAGGAGGTTTCAAGTGTGGAAGCAATGACTGTATGCACAAAGACTATTGTTACACCATGTTTATGCAAATATTGAATATGCCGAAATATTTTCTAAAGATAGGCTAATCAGTACGTCGCCCTAAGAGCTATCGGAACTACAGAAAGAATAAAATATCAGTAAGAAAGATTTTCCTAATTTTCAAGCTTTTGGAGCTTTCTTTTTGCAGTGGGTTTTGTCTCACGCTGTCTTTTCAGATCCAGATTGATGTCATTTATGTGCAGCAGAAGCAACACATAGCAGAACTACTGCAGCAGTTCTGTGCGACACTTAATAAAACACAAGATTTCTTACAGTACACTGCTGTCTAGCTTATCTTTCACAGTGCAGTCGACACACAAGACAACTGTGCGACTACACAAACGGGCTCCGGAAAACATTTCTCCATGGCCTTCTCTCCCTTTTGCAAAAATGGAACGTCACCTTGCACTGCATGAGTTAGTAGAACTCTGGGCTCACATGACACATCAACTTCTCTAGTGCTTCCACCGTGGTAATCTTTCGGCAGATCTTCAACTTCGCTGACTTGCGATACCATTGTGTACCATCGCTCAGTCGGTTGATGACACCTGCAGTTTCTGGTGAGTATATTTTCCGCTTTTGGCCTCGCTGCGGCAGTGTAGAACCTATAAAGACACCTACATCATCAGAAAATCTTGTGAGGCTAGTTGATAAATTTCCGCCGAAGTTGCACATTGTGTAAAGGAACATTACACACCGGCACACAGGACAAGCGCAGCGCCCTATCTATTCCTCTCTGAATCGAATTCCATGGTGACACACGCGTGCCATATGACATCGCTTCATGTGTACGGAAACATATGAAAAGCCCGCTGATTATCGGATTTCTAGTGCACGGGACAAAAAACGGCACTGCTTTAGTAAAATAAAAGTTTTAATCCGTGCAAGTTATTTCTGATTTAATGTGGTTGCAGGATTTCAAGTAGAAATACGTCCCGAAAATTTAATAAGCAATGTTTCAAGTTGAAGTGCTGCTATATATTCATGTAGCATGTTAAGTATTGCTGGTTCCTCAATAGCTAGCTGAGAACACTAGGCATCAGTTATCAGAGCTATGCGCCGTCCCATGCATGGCAGTCAACGCTGTGGAGGCTAGAGAGACTTATTGCAGTGACTTCGTTCACTTTGGATATAGTTCGATGTTTTTTGACAGCAATTCTGCGCATCTGTTTTTTGTATAGACTCAATATCGAATGAAATAGGTTTTATTCCTTAGAAACAAGCACACTGTGCTATACGGCTGCTAATGCGTTGTTTTATTCTTTAAATTGTTAGGGTTTTTCATTTGGAACTTGTCGCAAGGAGCCTCACGTGGATGGTCGCGCGAGCGAACGCTGTTGGTGCTGCCAGCGAAGCATAGGCGGAATGCGCTGAGTGATAGCTTTTCTTGACCAAACTTATTGTGTAGCTTCTACAGCGTTGACATATATGTATGGAACAGAGTATAGTTTTCTTGATCGATGAAAGTTTGGTTCATCTTGCTAATGATTACGTAATTGAGCGTTTTAATTACTTTGGCTTGATTTTTCGGCAGAATACCCATAAGAGCAAAACCAACTTGCAATAGTTTAAAGCTGCTGGGCAACTCAGGATTGGGGGGGGGGGGGAATTTTTGCTCCGGAATAATTTCTGCTATAAAGCAGGAGACCAAGCTTAGGCACAAAACGGCAGCGCACGGCATGGACTGGCTTTACCATGTCATGTGTTATAGCGCCATGCGAGGCGCGACATTTTACGAACGTAAATTCGCTCACTGTCAGCGAAAACTGTCCTGCTTTTTAAATTTAGCCTATAATCGGGAGCATCGCGCACCCAAGACGAGCAAGCAACAACGAGAAACTGACAAGCACGCGGTTTCTTTGCCCACGCGGAGCAAATTTCGCTGCGTAATGTCACAGGGCACCCGGTGCGGTAGCCAACGACGAGAAAAAGACAGTGCTGGCCGTACTCATGACACTTGCGCCGCCCCCTGTCAAATTGTTTTCCGTATGAAAATAATGAACTACAGAAACAGATCCGCAACCCCCTAATAACTCGTTTTCTTCATCTTCATCGATCAGGAACCGCTCTTGCACTTCAACATTCAGCACACCCGACCGCGACAGGGTCGGCGTAGTCCCTTACTCCGAAGTGGTCCGAGCAGAGGCCATAGCCATTATACATCTGCTCCCATGTAAACCCTGCGAGGACTCCTTATTTAGCGTAATTTCGCCATATGTTACATCTTATAAATGGACAAAATACCTCGTAGTCATAGTTAAAGAACACTTATAAGCGAAACCAGTGTTGAGAGTACGAAGAAGCGACCAAAAATTCCTGCCCGTCTGCGCACACGTTGAAGAGTGAAACGGTCCTATGCCGTCACGTAGGTAACTCGAACTTCATATAATTCAAAACGGAAAGGGTGGCTGCTGCGTAATCGATTTTTTTTACTTCTGCCGTGTTCATGGCCATTCAAAGGCGGTAATGTAAAAAAAAAAACTAGTCACCAGAATGCTCTCCAACGTAACCAGTTTGTGCAGCAAGCATTCTTCGAATACCTCCAGCAGATATAAATTGCAAGTTTTATACTCACGAAAGAAACTGAAGAGCCACCGCTAACATATACCGAAGCGAAATTTCCGTCTGTGTGTCTGCTAACATCAATCGGCGAAGTAGCTTTAGTTTCTCACAACACCGCGGAAAATTTTGCTGCGCCACACTATCAAAAAGGTTCCCGTGAAAACAAGCAAACAAGCGCGGAAGATCTTTCGTTTCGTCATATAGCTGTTTCGAGAAGCACAGCGCTTGTTTCTTCATAATGACTGCGGAAAAAGTGGGCTTACCTCTCGTACGCGGAGGAGCGGAAAAATTTCCGCCCTTGTGTTGCTCCCCGAGTGGCCACATCACGCAGCCGCGCAGCAAGCCGCGTATCCTTTCCTTACGTTTTCCGACACTGCCTGAACATTCGCGGGCACAGAGAGAAAGTTCTTAAGTGCAGAGCATACAAACGTGCACGTGCAGAGAAAGCGCCAGGAGGAGACGACGAGAACGGCCGCCGGAGCGATAAGAGCAGAAGCGCCGCACGTAGGCGCAACAAATGAAGCGACGAGATAAAGATTTAGAGAGAGAGAGAGAGAGAGGAAAGGGGAAAGGCAGGGAGGTAAGATGTAAGATGTCGAAAAACATAATAGCCAAAAGCGTATTTTATTTTACGCAAAGTTAAATCACTTTATTGTTACGTAGGTTGAAAAGATAGAGCCACATATGCAAAATTTATTGAATTTTACTTTGGCTACCAGTGTCATGGCGACGCTTTATTGCCAATACTCAGCTAGCCTCACAGTCCATCCACTGCTACTGTGGTTGAAACAATTGCCGATCACTGCCGTCAGCAAGTGGCGCGGCATCCTTGCGTGCAGAAAAAATGACTCATTGAGGCGACAGAGCAGAGTGTCGCGGGTGAACCCCTTCCAGGGCGCAGCTGACGAGAACCTGCGTGAGCAACCAAAACGTGATCGGCACAGCTAATCTCGCGCCGGTTCCACACCCTCTTGTGTTTTTGTCTATATAGATATGTTATTTACGGAAATACAAATCCATTGAAAGTTAGCGACCGCCCTTGTTGTTCTTCCTTGTCCACGTCCCCTAACCGTCATGGTTCCAATAGCTGTATCAAACAACTAGCCCAAAAGTATACAATGCTATACTTCGTTTTTACGCGACTAACAGTAAGCAGGATTTCACTCTAAGCATAAGAACATTGAGGCAAACATAAGTTTTGTTGAAACAGCAAAAGGTAGCAATAGTTAGCGATATATTTTTTGCTGCTGAGGAAAGGGTCTTCTTCCAAACAACGCCGCTGCAGAAAGTACACGCGTGGAAAGAATCCTCGTTCTCGAGAATAAGTTTTCAGATTTCGAGGTAAGTGATGTTGAATCTGCAGGACAAATAATTTAAGTGGTGCGCGAATATCCAGAACTTTCAATACGAACCAATATTACACACTATTTGGGTTTGTATTCAAGAAGGAAGTATTCTCTATTTTCCTATATTTCAAGCAAATGAAATAGTCCTCAAATACCGAGTGTTAAGGTGTCATTACTGTTAACCATCTGCAAAAGAAAGTATCGCAAATTATGAGCAGTGAGAAAGCGATAAACGTTTTCGAAGGAATGCAGACCCGCCGTGGTTCTTAGTGGCTATTGGGTTGGGCTGCATAGCATGAGGCTGCGAGATTCAATCCCGGCCACGGCAGCCGCATTCCCATGGGGGTGGAAACACCCGTGTACTTAGATTTAGGAGCATGTTAATGAACCCCAGCTCGTCCAAATTTCCGGAATCCCTCACTACGGCGTGTCTCAAAATCAAATCGTCTTTTTGTCACATAAAACACCATACTGTAATATTCAGGAATGCAGGAACAGATTGTGTATTTGAAACATTTTATTCTTTATTTTGCAGCGGAAGCGCTACGTGGCCACCTGTGAGTATCTTTTACTGCTTTCAGCCATTTAGCAACGTAGAATTTTTATCTTATTGCTACAACCAGATCTGTGTTTATTGTTCAGTTTTTTTGCAACTAGCCCTTCCACATGTGTTTACGGCACATTACTCTTTGAGCAACTTTTTTTCTTGTTTCCTCCGACCATATTTTATTGGGACCGGAGATGGCACTCGAGTCCAACGACTTCATGCCGCCACCTGAGGCCACCACAACTAAAATTGCCGGACAATTTTTTTTAATAAAGTTTATGTCCTTCTTCTAAGGCCCACTTTACAGACTTTCGTTCCTAAATGTTCTTGGCCAGTTCCCCGTCGCCTTGCCTATTAATATATCCTGCGTCAGGACTGACTGGAATTTTCTGTCGAGAACAATTCTAGCGTAAAAGCGTTTAGTGAAAACGGACTCTATTTCACACAGAAGAAATTAATTCTTGGAAGCAGTTTTTCAACCAGGCTCAAAAAATGTGGAATGGATAGTCGTGCGTTTTTAATGAAAGCAACTCATCTTCTGTTCAAGACTGCTCCTTTGTCCTTCATAGTAAGCGTTTTCTTTATTTATTACTGGTCAGTAGGAGGATATGACCGAATCACGGAGAAATAAATATTCCTGCTGCAAATACATGCAACGTCTGTAGTTGACTATTCGATACACGGTACCTACCATTTGTACCTAATTCCTGTTCGAAAGTTTGAAATTGGCCTACCTGTACTAATTTTTATACTCTTACTTTTCTTAAAGACTCTTGTCAAGGTACATTAAGCCCCTTCAATACCAGTTTTAGCTACCGAAAGGCACTTGTTTCAAGTTGTTTTTGCTAAGTTCTTATTATCCGCCCGCACCCCTATTAAACTGGTGCTTATTGAAGCAAGTTAGTAATGAACACATAGAATCACTGCGAAGAAATACTAAAAAACAAGAAAATTAAACAAGAGATAGAAAATCATACAGAGCGAAATCAGCGTGTCATCTAATATAGGGTGTCATGGTGTCCACATTCTTGGCAGCCTTCAGCAACATCAGCTGAAGCTGGAAGGCATCGAGCTTTCTAGAATGCACGTCACCCTTGAGAAAGTACCTGGTTTCCTAAATGTAACATCCGCTGAGGGCAGTCTCTGTCCAACTCCTGCGCTTTCTCCGAGAAAACATTGCTCAACACCGAGGTTTGTTTTCATTTTGATGACTCGAAAACAGAAGGCTGTTGTGGCAGTTTGAGTGCAGGCGAAGGGATCAGACCCCAAGGGGATTGGGGCTGTCACCGGGTCTGATATTTCAAGGGGGCAATTTTTTAGAACTACTTTCTTCCCTTGAGCGAAAAATAACTTTCTCCAGGGAGGATTGAGTGACGCAAACAACGCAACATCACAACAGAAACGTAAAAGCTCCTGCCAAAAGAGTCCCATCGTTCTTCAATCCTCTTGACAACAACACAAAATTGATAGGTGGTGATCACGTGTCAAATCCCTCTTTGCCATCCAGACTTTCAGCAGTGTTCCCCTCTTGCCGAATACACATCGCCTTTGTAAAAAAAGGGAAAATGTTACAACACTTAATACTCTGTAACAGCAAATTTACTATAATTATTAAGAAACACTCAGAAATGCTGTCATTCCCTTCTTACTGAAGCAATAATTCCACCAGACCCTCAATAACGTAATAACAACATACATCTGTGGCATTGTCGAAATGATGCCGCAAGGCTGAGCATTAAAGTAAGCAAAATGCTTGATTTCTGATTATTATTACAATTGGACAATACCTCTATTGCATGCAGTTATATCTAGGAACAGTAGTCTGTACCGGACACTTGATCTGGTTATGTTTTCTGCCTTTCGCCTCTTGTTTATTATTTAATTTTTTCTCTCTCTTCCTCTTGAATGGGTATTTTGATATTTTAACTTTTGTTCTGTGGATCCGTAGCAAGAGCGAGTAATTAAAATTAAACGAAAAATTGCGTTGGTCAATCACAGCTCTAGGAATTTATGCAAAGGGGAGGTCTAGTGAAGAGTTGAATTAAATGTTATAAACTAACGGTAATGCGCTAGACTGTGATAACTTTCACACTATCCAACATGTTATCAAATACATCCTTTATGTTTGCCCCCCATAAATGCCACAACCTAGTTTCTACACAGCACCATGTCTACACAGCACACAGCCCACGAGCTTTGCCGAAATGCAAGCACCAAATCAGGCCGATCGACATTTTCAGACGTCTGCGCAGCGATTCCATGGGTATAAAGGGCATGCATACGAAATGTGAGAGATAACTGGCGATTGTAGGTGCATGCAATAGAGATTCGCAACATAAATCTAGCTACAGTTACGTATTCTGTAGCTCTCGTGCCGTATTGACACATAACAAGTCTCGAGGAGTGGGCAGGAACGAATGCACACATATTGGTCAGGTGCCTGGTCCTCAGCTCACGTACCATGTGAAGCCTGCACTTAAAAGGCATCCGCCTCCTTGGAATTGAAAGGCAAGGCACTGGCTAATATTCCGAGGGATAATCGTGTGTACATATACAAACACAGAAGCCTGTTGGCGCAAAGCCAGCGGCCACGCTAGCTTTGTTAGTGAAGCACTTCACCCGCGACGCGGATGACGTGTATTGGATCCCCACCCTTGGGCAAGCTATCTTTGCATTAACTTTTTTTTCTCTTTACCTCATACTTTTACATATCCATTAAGCACAGCAATTAAGTGACACAGACTACGTCTTCTCTGCTTTCAGCGCATGTTAGTTTAAATTGTTAAAACTTAGAAAACACTGAGCCACTCCAGTTTTTCTCGCTAAAACACGCAGTGGCACATGCTAGGTGGCTGAATAATAAAATAAGCAAGTAAATCAAGGAATCTGTTGATTATAATATACTATTATGTTAAAGAGCGGTGCTGTTTGGATATACTTATGATCTGACGGTAGGTAGGTTGTCTTTATGCAGGAATTGTTTTTATTACTCAAAACAAACGTGCGCTTTGCTACGCTACTTTGCCAATAAGCAAACAGATGATATATAAGACTTCAGAATACTGGAGACCTGGGTTTGTTGGAGCAACATTAGGAAAATAAAACAGCGCCCAAACAACAGCGGGGACTAAAGAATGACGACACCGCGGCGCTGATGATGTAAACGCCGTGTTTGTTGGAGATTGAATTCGGTGCACATGTAGGGCGTTTCAGGGAACTATTTAAAAAATTATAAAAATTTCCTGTGTCAGATAGCACAATTCAAGTCCATGAAGTGGTCTACCCCAAGAGGTGAACATTACTTACACAATAAATGGTAATCCATAATCAGCTAACAAAAATTCAGTACCAAAGTTTTTAACCTATTATGGCACACATTGTAATATACAAATTCTAGAGGGTTAAGCTGCAAGACATATCCATTTGAAAAGCATTGTGCGGATGGAACTATTTACGAGGTATGCTCCGTTGAAGTTGCGGTAAAAATACACTGTCGTTCCACTTACTTTCTTAACAAAACGTTTTATGCCTCGAAGCACAAAAGTAACAGGAATGGCAGTGCACTTCTCACTAAAATTCGGAATTAATATCTCGAAACTGGTCTTCTCCTGAAAATTCGTCCCGAGTGGATCTGAATTGCGAACCCTCCGCCTAGAATTTGTAAATTGCAATATGTGCCACAAGCTTATTAGGCAAACACTCAATTAGGGAATTGTTGTAAATAATTCGATTGCGCATTTCAATTTCTTCTCCAAGTAGCGTCCCTCTCTTCGAGTAGACCAGGTCATTGACTACGTTTGTGCTATCCACCACAGGTAATAAAAAAAGTTGAATATGTTCACTGAAGCTCACGGTATAAACTCCGCACGTATATCCACAAATATATTCGTCGAGATATCGACCGAGTCGGGAGCAGAGAGCAGCCCGCAACATCAATTGCAGCAGTGTCATGCAATGCGAGAGCCAAGGCAAATAATTCTTCGCCCTAAAATAAACGTACATAAAAACACGCAGGTCTGCTGAAAGAAGTACGACAGTGTTGTCTCTCACACAACGGTTGTTCTTGCCCAGTGTCACTTATTTCGTTCTTTATTCGGCGTATTCAACCTGATGATTTGCGTTTGCCACGCGGGAGTTGCTTGTTGGCATTTGAAGACGCGCACCTGTCCCTCGAGTGTGCGCGGGCTGTTCGATTTCACGGCGCTTATATCACGTCTCTCTTTGTCCGTGGTGTTTGATGTGCGCGCTTTAAGTAATAATGCATTCCAAGGCATAGTCAAAGTGTGTGACGTGCATCTTCCGTTGCCGCGGGCGCGTGAGAGCCAACGTCCTAATTGGAACACGTTTCTTGGTTGGCTGTTCACCAACCCCCCGGCACAGATAAAGGATAGTCCAAAGGACGATCCAGCCGCAAGCCTACGCAGAGTGCTTCCTTTACTTGGGTCAACTTCGAAGAAAGGAAGTAGACGCAGTGCTCTTTGGACGAATGTGCTTAGTCAGAGGTTCGCTTTCAGGTTTTCAAAGAGAGCACGGTGAACACACGGAATTGACAGTAATGTCATATAAAGCAGGTGACTGAGACATTTAGTTTTCCATGTGGCTAATGCCACTGCTACTGCGTTCCTTTAAAAGGCACAACTAAATAGACCGGTCACTTAGATTAGGCAGTGCTCCCTTAGTATACCAAGAAATACGAGGTACAAACTTCTATTTAATGACAACTGTCATTTGACCTGGGTCACATCAGTGGGGAAGAAACCACGGTTGGCACCATGATCTTGTGGTGTAGACGCGGCACAACACGAGCAGGGGTCTTTTGCAGGCCTTGAACATTGTCTGCCTTAGCCAGGCAGACAATGTTCTTTCTTTAGCCGTGCCATCCAAGGCTTTCACTGTGTCTGAACCAATGTTAATGAAAGAATACGGCGGTTGCTTTTTAGCGAAGCTTCCTTGGCTACTTCCTTCCAATTTTCCGCTGCTATTGCTGCTGTTGATAATGATAATATTTTGTCGTGTGTTGTTCTGTTTTGTCAAGTACTGACTGCCGAACGCGTGGGTCATACCGGATCTAATGTCGTCACCCAGTCGTCGTCGTACGACTGCCATCCCTGCTCGTTGCTGCCGTTATTTATGCAACACGGCCAGACTTTGATCTAATCTGACGCATCGTTTTCTGCTCCTAGCTTTAAATAAACCCGAAAATTTGATATTGTTCAACGTAAATGTGAGCATTCCTGTTGCTTGAAATTTCACCAGCTTCTAATACCGCGCGTATAATACTGCTTGCTGCACATACTGCAACAATTATCTTCTTGTGAGGACACATCTGCATACTACTTTTCAGTCGCGTTGGCGTACGCTGAATTTAATAGTTGGTGTTTTAATCAAGCAAAAAGAAAAGCAGTGCATAAATACGGGAGCTGATAAAAGCTTTATGAAAATAAATATTTTCATTTACGTGAGCGGGGCATGGAGCTTCAAAGGAAACTTTTTTCTACCTTATCTGAACAGCTTTTCCTTGTCGATTTACACTATATAGCTTCGTGTACCTGTCTGTTTTCTCATTTTATGTTTCTTGTCTCTCCATGACAGCTCAAACAATTAAATTACATATGTTTACCTCTATCTTTGAGGTAATTTCCTCCATGCATATATCATCTAAAAAGTACAGGCCTTTTTTCGCGCGTTTATAAACAAAGAAAGCCTAGCACTCAAGCGCTATCGAGAGTGAATGGCAATGTAAACAAGTTTCTTTTTTTTCATCACATAATTAAGTACCATATGTATCTTAATAACTATATTTGTCGTCTTTACCAATTACTACTGCGCTGTAACTATGTGGTGTCATTATTAAGTCTGTTACATCTTATAACACGACTAATTTTAATTATATGTATCGGGTATGTTTTTTTAAAAATTTCATGTCATTTTTCTATAATAGTGTAAACATGCACGCTATATATATATATATATATATATATATATATATTCCATGTTATCGATAAATTTTGTACGGGCCCCCAGGCACCATATAAGCTGCATTGTGTCGCTTTTCACCTGGCGTGAGCCCCAACTATTATGTTTGAAATAAAATACTTTGATTAATTGATTGAGGTCGTGATTGTTTGATTTATTGAATAGCCGAGTACGGTTAGGAAGCCATTTACTTTAGCAAAAGATTGATGCGGTTGAAGGTTTATGTGTGTCGCCAGAAGCACATTTGTGTAAGGTTTGTTTGACAGCGCAACTCCTTAGAGAACAGAACCGTTCAACATTACATCTGTATCAGTGCCGACGCCCTCTCCTGCAGAACAGGGCAATCTTTTCTGGGCGTTCCTCCCCTGAAAATCTACTCTTTCAAGACCTTCAAATATCTTGCATGACCGCGCGATAGCACATAGCGAGAATGCCCTTCCGCTGTATTGTTCGCGCGTTACTAACCATCGTGGTAGATCGCACGAAAGACGCGTACTGAAAAATGACACACAACCCTATATATTTGAAAATCCTCCCCTCAAGAAGGACGGAAATCTAAAAAAGAACGTAGTTATTCTTCGCAAGCCTTCAGACTTCGACAAAAAAGAACGCCGTTGTTCTGGGAAAACAGAACACAGGACTGGTGCAACAGAAATGCTACACTCAGGCTCGTTCTATTCAAGAAACATTGAACCAGCTACATCTCGTTTTCAGTTGCCTGCTTAGTGTCGCGAGTATGTGGAACGTTGTCTTCTCTTCCTATGTACAAGTTATATTTATCTTTTCCTTCTTAACATGATCAAAATACTATGAGGAATTTCGAATTTGCAACGCGAAACACACGTTTCCGATCCGTTGCTCTAAAAAATAAATGAAGTAAATGCGATACACTGGAATAGCATGCGGCAACTCTATCTCGCATTCATGAAAGGTAAACAAATATAGGAACAACGCCGGAATGAGTAAAAACTTATCCAGATCTCCTGTCGACAAAACCGTTCTTTATATTTAAGGATACATTCTTTACCGTGACAGTATTTGAGGTCTTCGTTTTCAATCTTTATGGCGGCTGCATCAAGGCCAACGTAAATTTTCAACTTGGTTAGCATATTGTTAGTCATATTATGTTTGTTAAATATTTCCAGGAAGCCTGCACAGTATACCGCAACTATACATCCTGCACCATGCGTATCTTTACAGAGACTGCTTTATTTCACTATATATCAATGCTCACATTCCTACTCAAATTGTAGCACAAATGAACTGCTCAACAATCACCTTCCGAGCATTATTTGCGAGTCAATTATTTTCCATATCAAATGTTCAATGTATCTTTAACTCGCTTTTCTACCGTTAAAGAAATGCCTAATGTATTATTTTAGTTCAGGAACTTCTGTCACATTTTGACCTTAGTGAAGAGGCTTCAAACGCGGCCAAAGTTAAGTAGCTTTGCACTCTGGCCCCCATTGCACGCCGTTTGCACTCTCATACGCACCGCTCTCTTCATGTCCCCTAACGTTACGCCTAACATTTTTCGTTCTATCACGCTATGCCCGATTTGTTCTCGAGCTTGTTCGTTAACCTACAAGCTTCTGCCTCATATGCTAGCCCCAGTAGAATGCAATGATTATAGACTTTTCTTTTCAACGACAGTGATAACCTCCCAGTCATCATCTGGTAATGCTTGCCGTGTCAGGATCAGAGTCTCTTGCGAGTAAATCACCTAAATAAACGTACTCCTGCACGACTCTGGAGGCTGAGTGGCGATTCTGAAGTCTTCTTCCCTTGCCAGGCTATTGAACATTACCTTTGCCTTTTGGCTAGTAATCTTCAACCCCAGGTTCACAATTTCGAGGCTAGGGTCCTCAATCATTTGTGGTAATTCGTCCCCAGAGATGCTGAACAGGACAATATCATCTGGAAAGTGAAGGTTGCAGATGACGTTGAGGATCTTAGCACGCAGTGTTTAGCATTGGAGAGCTTGTCTCCGTGCCTGGCCACTTTCTTGATAGGCAACTTTCTACTTTCCTAGATAGCTGCGGAGTCTTTCTAGGTAATTTCCATGATATTTACGCATGCCTCCTGTACTCCTTGATTACGCAATGCCTCTATGACTGCTGGTATCTCTACTGAATTAAATGCTTTTTCATGGTCTATGCAACTTATACAGAAAGGTTGACTGTACTCCCCAGATTTCTCACTTACCTGATTGATAAATGAACGGAGGTGATCCATTGTAGGATATTCTTCCTGATGGAGCCTGTTCTCTTGACTGATTGAAGCCAAGTGTTGCGCTTGATCTATGGGAAATTATCTTCGTAAATATTTTATACAATACTGAAAGCAGCCTACTTGGCCAATAATTCTTCGATACGTTAGTGTCTCCATTCTTATGAATAAGTTTGTTTGCATTCTTCCAGTACTCTGGTACATTTGAAGCCATGTGGCATTGGTTGCAAAGGGCCGCAAGCTTTTCGAGCTTGATATCATCCCCATCTTTGATTAAATTGACGGTTATTCCATCTTCTTCTACCGCTTTTACATGGGTCATGTCTTGCAAAGCCCTTCTAACTTGATCGTTAGTTATTGGAGGAGCGCCTGCATCCTGTTTATAAGTACGTCGAATGAAGGTAGCATGGCTGCTCTGGGCACTGTACAGGTCAGTATAAATTCTTTCGCTGCTTTTACTATATAATCAAATTCACTGATGACATTTCTATGCTTATCTTTCAGTGCATACATCTTGCCTAGTCCTATGCAAAGTTTTATTCTCATTGATTTCACGATACGGCCATTTTTACTGCTTCCTAAATCTTAGGCATTTTTTAATTTTGAATATCCCTTACTTTCTATTATTGACCAGTTTTGACAGTTCAGCGAATCCTATCTGGTCTCTCGAGTTAGACACTATCATGCTTTGTCATTGCTTTACTAGGTCGTTAGTTACTTAGGAGTGCTTATCTCGTGGTTACCTTGGTGCCTTACCTCCCACTTCAATTTCTTCTTCTCATATCAGCCTAGTTACGGTTTCATTCATTACCTCTATGTTACCTTCATCTTCCTCTTCTGAAGCTGCTAATTTGTTTGAGAGCACCAGCCTGAATTCGTCTGCTTTAACCATTATTGCGTGTAGGTTGGCCTGTCTCTTCTCGACTAATTTTATTCTTTCTGTGTTCGAATTGAGAAAAATCCTGGACCTCTCTAACATGCGGTAACGACACTTTACCTTACCTAACAGATCTGCAACCAGTAATATGCTAGGAGTGGCAGATAGCATGAAATCATTTTAATTTCTTCTTTCTCCATTAGGGCTTTTCCAGGTCCAGTTCCTGTTACTGCATTTGCTGAAGAAGGTATTCATTATTCTGAGCCTATTCCTTTCAGAAAAATACACCAGCGCTTTTCTAGTGTTCCTAGAATTGTTGCCGTGTTGCCAATATTTACTTTTCTCACTGTTGATTCGGTATCTTGATGAAACTGTACTATTTCTTCCTCATCATGACGGGATGTTAGAGCGTAGGCTTGTACTGCTTTTTTTCTATCCTTCCTATTCATATTTATTACGACAAGCGCTACCCTGACATTAATGCTTTAGGATTCATCAGTTTCCTGCTATATTCTTATGAATTAGAAATCCTACCCCGTAATCTCACTTGTCTGGAAGACCTCTGTAGCAGAAAGATGGCCGTCAGTCAGTACTGTATAAGGCTCACCAGTTGTTCTAGCCGCACTAATGCCAATATCATCATTCTCATCACCACCACCACATCATCCTCATCTTCATCATCATCATTATCATCACCGTCAGCCTGGTTACGCCCACTGCAGGGCAAAGGCCTCTCTCATACTTCTCCAACTACCCCGATCATGTACAGATTGTGGCCATGTTGTCTCTGCAAACTTCTTAATCTCATCTGCCCACCTAACTTCTTGCCGCCCCCTACTGCGCTTCCCTTCCCTTGGAATCCAGTCCGTAACTCTTAATTACCATCGGTTATCTTCCCTCCTCATTACATGTCCTGCCCATGCCCATTTCTTTTTCTTGATTTCAACTAAGAAGTCATTAACTCGCGTTTGTTCCCTCACACATTCAGCTCTTCTCTTATCGCTTAACGTTAAACCCATCATTCTTTTTTCCAAAGCTCGTTGCGTCGTCCTCAATTTAAGTAGAACCCTTTTCGTAAGCCTCTAGGTTTCTGCCCTGTAGGTGAGTACTGGTAAGACACAGGGGCTATACAATTTTTTCTTGAGGAATAATGGCAACCTGCTGTTCATAATCTGAGAATGCCTGCCAAACGCACCCCAGCCAAGTATATGTATTCCCTTACTACTTCCAGTGCCTCGGTACCTATCGTAAACTGCTGTTCTTTTCCAAGACTGTTAAGCATTACTTTGGTTTTCTACAGATTAATTTTAGACCCACCCTTCTGCTTTACCTCTCCAGGTCAGTGAGCATGCATTGCAGTTGGTTCCCTTAGTTACTAAGCAAGGCAATATCATCAGCGAATCACAAGTTACTAAGGTATTCTCGATTAACTCTTATCCCTAATTCTTCCCAATCAACGTCTCTGAATACCTCCTGTGAACACGCTGTGAATAGCATTGGAGAGATCGTATCTCCCTGCCTGACGCCTCTTTATTGGGATTATGTTGCTTTATTTATGGAGGACTATGGTGGCTGTGGAGCCGCTATAGATATCTTTCAGTATTTTTGCATACAGCTCGTCTACGCCCTGATATCCACAGCAATGTATCATAATTCCTCAAATAGCCCGGACAAGCTAGCATCCCTTGAGAGGCTTCGCCTGTTAAACTACAGCAGGTCCTGTTCCAAGGCGGCGACGTGGAGCAGAGGTAGAGCTCCCGGTCTCTAATCTAAAGGTGGTAAGTTGGAATTCTCCTCCAGTTCACTACGTATTCAGGCTTGGAGCGGCGCCTGACACCGGCAAAAGAAAATAGAGAGAAAAATCCGAGAGCAAGTGGGGCTTTACTAGTCCACATGCAACCAAATTAGGAAGCTCCACTAAACTCCAACAAGGACACTCTCTCATCGAAAGAGGAATAGGCCTCTCTAGTGCAGTATTTGGCCACCACCTTCCTCATGACTCCTGCAATTAACGCATGACCCTGAGTCCCCAGCGGCTGCGAGCGCCTGATCAAGGCTGAGGTCAGACCGGTGATGTGGGAGAGGGTGCAAAAAATCTCTTTATCAGGATAGGTTTGCGACTGTACGCGGAAAGATATTTAACAGTTATATTTCAATATTGCCTACACAAGAGGATCAAATGAATTGTTACAGCTGCATGAGCAGCTGTCGTCGGCGCGCATCAGACGCACTTGCCGCGCTGGCTCGCCACACTTAATGCTGCCGTCCCTGCAATATGAGTCTTGCACAGCGCATGCGTGATGGCGCGCTGACTTCTGAATGAGGGACCGGCCATCTTTGTAGCCACGTCACAACCACATGCCAGATGGCTTCAGCACATGCATTCTATGGGGTGCATACGTGCTATCGCATTTCCCAGTGAACATTAGGAGTGTAATTTACTTGCTGCTTGCAGGACGCCAGCCATGGGGTACAACACACTTGCACCCCATCCTCGAATTGTACGGATGGAAGGCGGTTGAACTTGGAGTTGTGCAAACCCCCATGTCTTCGTCGCGTGGGGCAGGAAGCCTGTTGAAAGCGCTCGCAATGCAGATTAATGTAAGAGCGGCTGCGAAATTCGTTTTAAGCTATGGATACTGAATATTACGAATAAAACCGTCCACCAGTGCGAGCCGCGAAAGTTTGCACAACTCGTGATGCCCTGCCCGGGTCAAACGAACCACAGCATTATTCACTAAGGACGTATACCCTCGCAATCAGACTGCATGCGAGTCGGTAACTTCGTGGGATCAATAGGCGCCGTCTGTTCGCAAATTGCAACTGGCACTTCTTTTAAGAGGCTTAGCGGCACGCAACTTAATCTACATTAATAATCTTCCTAATGATGTATTTTCTAATATGCACCTATTTGCGGATGACTGTGTCATCTACCGACCCACTAATAATAGCTCCGATATCCCTGTCCTACGGCGTGACTTACAAACAGTTGAAAAATGGTGTAAGGGTGTAAGGCATGGTTAACGTCATTGAATGTAAATAAAACCTCATTAATTTCTTTCTATCGTCGGTATTCTTATGTAGCACCCTCATATCTCTTAGGTACTCAGTAATATCATCTGTGACATTTTATAAATATCTAGGACTTATTTTAACGCACGATCTGTCATGGTCCTCTCACATCGCTAAAATAACTAACGAGGCTAACCGCACCTTAGGCTTTCCCTGGCGAAATCTGAAATTTGCCCCTCCTTCGGTAAAAACTCTTGCCTGCAAATCTGTGGTAAGGCCCAAGCATGAATACGCATGCTCAGTTTGGGACCCTCACCATACTGATCTTTCTAACATGCTTGAATCTGTCTAAAACCGCGCAGCCCGATTTATCTTCCATGACTATTCTTCATGTAGTAGTGTCACAGCGCTAAAATCTAATGCGAATCGTCCTAGTCTAGAAACGAGACGTCAAGTGTACAGGCTCATTCTATATCACAAGTTTTATCATGCCCTGATTGGTAACACCGTCATATTGCGCGCTCACCGCCATTCATCCCGGACTATATAATCATTCAAAGTCAGTATACCCCCCGCATGCGCGCACATAATCCCACCTGCGTTCGTTTTTCCCACGTACAGCGAGAGACTGGAATGATCTGCCTGAAGAAGCGTCGGACCACTCCAGTGTGACTGAGTTCAAGACTGCCATCGAACACCTTCTTCTTTGAAGCTGCCCAACCCTCATGTAAAACCCCTCTCCAGGGGTATTTGGGGAATAAATAAATAAACTGGGACAGCGTGTAGAAAGAACTGCTGCTTAAATGATTGATCACATGGGCTACTCCACATCTATGAACGAAACTAAAACAAAATTGCTTTATAGGGAGCGCTTTCGTAGGTCTTTCGGGCCGCTTCCATTGAAGACCCTGTAAACAATAAGAACACTCCTGAAGCGGCATTTGTTATGACGCGCTGGAAACCAGAGGCTTCCTCCACACCCGCCATGGCGGTATTACATCGCCCTAGCTCGTTGGCGCAGGCCGAGACATAACCTCCAAGAAAGAAAGCGCCGACTAAGTGCTGATGTTGAAGGAGGCAAGGTGGATTTGCATGGTGGTGCAAATGATTTGATGAATAAATGTTGAATATGTCTCTCGATTTCCTATCGTTTTCATGTTATTTCCTCATATGTATCAATCGTACCCTATTTCAAACGCAGTTCCGTCAACTTTGTCTTCTTCAGCGTCAACATTTAGTTGACCCTCTTTTTTTTTTACCAGCAGAACCGGTGGGCCGATCCCGGAGATCATAGTGTGCGGTGCAACGCGGCCAATTGTGGACCTTATTAGAGATAATTACGCCCGAACCATTAATTTTGCTTACTCTTCGACCAATTCTTGCTTGCTGTGGGCACCGCTGACGCTGTCTTCCCGACACCCTTGGCTTGCACGAGCGCCGCTTTGTACAAGTGAACTCGCACCAGTTCCCGAAGGTGCGCTGTACGGCGACTTTGCCTCAGCATGTCTGTATCTAGTAAGGTGCACCCTTTACAGGGATAAAGCGCAATTAGGGTACCTTTTGAATTGATTGGTGCTAATTGCACCAAGCAATTATTTGACCTACTCGAAGACTTTTTTTTTACTTGTGAAGCCCTACACTTGACACCTCTTGCGACTCATTACGACGCTCTGAAAGCGCGAAAGGGCTGTATTATAACGAAGCCTTATTTAACTATTTCCCATGGTTTCGCCAGGGTCGGCCGGTCGCTAGTCAGGCTGTCGCAAAATAAATTCCTCCTCCATTCTGAAATGAAAAATAAAAAAAAATGAAAAATAAGGTAGGGCGTCCGACGGTGGGTTTATAACTTCAGCACCCCAATGCAGCAGCCCGATTACGCAAAAGCAGCACGTATAGATCTGTCGTGCCAGCGGCCGCCACATATTGAATCTGGTAATGATGCCTATATTATGATACATGGCCACAAGCGGAGAGTGACCAAAAAGCGGACGGTAGACGCCGTACCAACGCCATATAGCTGCGTATCAATGATAATGGCTTCCAAACAACGGCACGTACCCACAACAGGGGATCTGCAACATATTTTGTCCACGTGTTTATAAATAATTTCCGTACTATGGCATATAGACCAAGCCGGGGATCGGCAAAGAAACGGATGGTACATAAGGCGCCAACACCAACTATCTGTCTGTGATGATAGCCGCGTGTTGATGATTATTGTAACTTGCGTAACAATAGCACCTACCCACAGCGGCGGATCGGCGAAGGAGGGGCAAGTACATTCAATATAAATTTAAGAAATTCAGAATGCGCAGTGCACGTACGCAGTACGCGTGCGCATGCTAGTTTTCTTTAGGCGAAAAACGCAGAAATGAAATGGGCAAATTTATATCATTTCATTAACCACTTTATTTAAACTTCGCTCCACATTGACTCCAACTTCGCTGTGTTCAATATGTATAATGGTTTCATTTTTTTCTTTGCTGGAAGTGTTTACTAGATACCCAGATTCCAGATACGCCAAACCTGTGTAAAGCAAAATAAGAAGACACTGTCTTCAATACTGCTTGCTTTGTGTCGCGAACTATACGCTCAATAGCCTCAATGGCGGAACAAGGGCAGCGTTCAGCCTTCAAAATAGGACAATCAGATTCTGCAGCGACCGGACCTATCCCGATACCGAAAAGCTTGCCAATTCACATTGCTTGCCCAAAGGCCTGCCGTAGCTCTCAAGATAACTCACTAAACCTGCCAGGCGCGATGTTTTACACCTAGCGCTAACGGCGCTAGATGCTGGACGCCACAAGGTGAACGAGCCCTTCCCCTGTATTAATTAGCAATGAAGGCGCTAACACTAAAGCACACCAGCGTTCCTGCTGAGCTGCTCTGTGCGTGCACTGCTCCAAGTAGTGAACGTCAAACTACCGTTATCTAAAGCTTTACTGGGCGCTTACTAGCCCAGACGGTTTTCCATTGTAGCCCCTTGGATATTCAAGGCGAGACGCCTGCAACGCCTCTAGCGCAGCTTATCATGCCAGCGTTTTGAGATGATTGGTAGCTGCCAGGGCCCTGTCTCGCGTGCTGCATGAAGTCCAAATATCGCACCAGCGTATGTTCAGCACAAGGGTTACAGAATGGGTGCCAAAAGAGGGAAGCGCACTAAACGATGGCAGAAGACTAGGTGGAGGGACGAAATTGGGAAATGTGCGGGCACTACTTGAATGGTTGGCGCAGGACTGGGGTAATTCGAGATTGCAGGGACAGGATGACGATGGTGATACACTGCACGCCTTCGACGGAGTTCAATTCCAACGTTAGCTACTGGCACTAAAACATTGATACCATGACAATGACATGATAATTATTGCCAACTATAGCACTGAGAGCTATCGCTGTCAATGTTAAGCACTTCGTGTGAAACTGACCATTTTCCCCTTTTATTTACGCAAACGAGGGCTCGAGAAAGCCCATTTCCGAGAAAGCCTCGTTCCCATGCGTAACGTTTGCGCATGGGACTTATTTTTGCCATTTCTGTGCAGTGGCAGCAAAGAATAGACCACGATCATTAAGTTTATCGTAAATTGAACATTGGGCTTACCCAAGTGGCTTCATTTTACTTTTTAGTGAAATGTATTACTGCAGACGACCGCTTTGCCAAAGGCTCCACCATCTCTAACGGGACGTTTGGGGCGTTTTGGTACCAATTTGGATAGCAAGTGCGAAATAGGTTTTTTCTTGTCCTGTAATGCTTACAGTCAATAATAAACTTCTGCATGTAAGTAACGCGTACATAACCCTTAACAGATACATTGGCAACTGTAGAGGTCGCCGCAGTTAAGCCCTGTTTGTTAGGCTGCCACCAGAGTGTGGCGCCCCCTGTGACTTGTGTGTCTGTCTCTACATATGTTCGGGCCCAATAAAGGAGGGTCATTCCCTTTTAGTCTAAGCAAGTGACGGTACGTGTCGGTCCGTTCCTGCGTGCTCGTACCCCGCGCGGCACTAACCACGCGACATGGTGTCAGAAGTGGCCAGATAACGCCTCCCCTGCCTTAGCCCTCACCTCATAGGAAGGCACCAAGATGTCCCTCGAGACCGGCGAGCCGCCGAAACTGTACGGCGTCAACTTCCAGCCGCCGGCATCGTTCGACTTCGCGAACCCGCCAACGTGGGCGACATGGCTCAGCCGCTACGAAGAGTACGCAGCGGTTTCAGGACTGACGCAGGTGTCGGGTGACATGCAGGTACGCTCGCTACTGTACGGCATGGGCCCGGAGGCCCGCCCGCTTCTCGAGACTTTCTCGCTCGACGTCCAGTCGGTCGATTCATATCAAGCCGTTGCCACCCGCTTCACTGAGCACTTCGTGCACCCGGCAAACGAGCTTTACGAATCGTCACGGTTCCACAGACGTGTTCAGCTACCCGACGAAAGCGTCGACACGTACTACGCAGAACTGCGCAGGATGGTTAAGCGCTTTAACTATCCGTCAGCTGCTGTCGAGGAAAGGCTCGTACGCGACCGGTTCGTCGTCGGCCTCCGCGGCTCCCGTCTCTCGGACCAGCTGTGCCGGAACGCGAAGTTGACACTCCAGGACGCTTGGACACAAGCCCGACAATCCGAAGACGCCGACAGGAAAATTGCGTTGCCCCAGAACCGCACCGAGCACTCCCGAGAGCCCAACCTCGACGCCACAAAAGCTAACAAGTTCCCCTCTCGTCGTCGCTCCGGCGCTAAGCCTCGTTCGCCGCAGCCGCAAGCAGAGCGCTCACGCGAGCCGTCCACATGTGAATTCTGCGGCCGCGCGCCTCATCGACGTTCAGACTACCCGGCCCGACGCTCCGCCTGCAACTTCTGCAAAAAGAAGGGCCACTTTGCCGAAGTATGCCGCTCGCGGAAGTTCAAGCAGAACAAGCTCAGCTCCGTTCACCTGCACGCCGTCGCGACGCCCGCCGCGGCAAAGTTCGTCGACGTCACCATTGACGACTACACAGCGCAGTTCAAGGTCGACTCCGGAGCCGAAGTATCTGTCGTTCCCAGCGACTTTCCTACCTTGCCCGCCAAACTCGACCAAGTGGACACTCTGCTCTTTGGCCCGGGAGGACAGCCACTGCGCGTGCTGGGCTCGTATGTGGCACGACTTCGGTGGCAAGGGAAAACAAGCTGTCAGCGCCTCTACGTGATACAGTCTCTCACTGTGCCTCTTCTGAGACTGCCAGCGCTCCAAGCCCTCCAAGTAGTTCGATTTCTTCACCAACTTAAGACTTCAAAAGCGACGCTGCACGCCGAGCTGTTCAATGGATTGGGCACTCTCAAGGACGAATACAACATCCGGTTGAAACCCGATGCCGTACCTTTCTCGCTAAGCGTACCTCGCAGGATCCCCATCCCGCTGCTCGAGATTGTCCGCCGCGAGCTGGACAAATTGGAAAGCGCAGGCGTGATCCGTAGGGTCGACAAGCCAACACCATGGTGCTCGGGTCTCGTCGTCGTCCGGAAAGGTGATGGTTCCTACCGCCTCTGCGTCGACTTGACACAACTGAACAAGGTCGTCCTCCGGGAACGACATATTCTACCAGCTGTCGAGCAAGTCCTTGCCCTCCTCGGCGATGCAACAGTTTTTTCGAAGCTAGACGCGACCGCAAGCTTCCACCAGGTGAAGCTCTGTAACGACTCCCAAGAGCTTACGACATTCATCGCCCCATATGGCCGATACTGCTTCTGCCGGCTCCCCTTTGGCATCACCTCCGCACAAGAGTACTTCCAAAAGCAGATGGCAAGAATCCTGGAGGGCCAAGAAGGAGTCGCCAATATGATAGACGATATTTTGGTTTTTGGACGCACCCGCCAGATACATGACGCCAGACTGAGCCAAGTGCTATCTTGCCTTGCAAAAGCAGGTATCACATTGAACCAGCACAAGTGTCGTTTTTGGGTACCCGAGGTCTCCTTCCTCAGAGTCGTCGTCTCAGCACAGGGCATCAGGCCAGATCCGGGCAAGGTCGAAACAGTCAAAGCCATGGAAGCTCCAACGGACGTCGCTGGCGTTAGAAGACTGCTCGGAATGGTGAATCATCTTGCCAGGTTCCTGCCACACATCTCGGACGTCACAGCGCCCACAGAGCCTTACTGAATAAGTCTGCGAGTTGGGTGTGGCAGCACGAGCAAAAGGCAGCATTCGAGAAAATCAAGGATCTCTTGACGTCAGACAGGTGCACGGCCAAGTACCACCCGTCGTACGCTACAACGGTGTCTGCAGACGCAAGCGCATTCGGACTCGGCGCAGACTTGCTACAGACGCAACCCTCTGGAGAGCGCCGCCCAGTCGTGTTCGCTTCGAGGTCAATTACTGAGACCGAGCAGCGTTGCAGCCAGACTGAAAAAGAAGCATTGACAATGACGTGGGCTGTCCAAAGGTTCGATGAGTTCGTCCGTGGCATCCCCTTCGACGTCGAGAGTGACCACCTGCCACTCGTTTCACTGCTCGGCAAGATGGAACTGGACATGTTGCCGCCTCGTATTCAGAGACTACGACTGAAGACCATGCGATACCAGTTCCGTATGCTGCACGTACCAGAAAAGCTGCTAGCCACAGCCGATACGTTGTCGCGCATCACCTACGAGCCACCCGCTCCTCTAGACACCATCAAACTTTTTGCAGCACAGGTAGTCGGCTGCACGTCGGAAGCCTTGCCACTCAGCGCTAAAGACGTGCGGCAGGCACAAGAGTCCGATGGCGAGTGCAAGGCCGTCGCTTCCTACTGCCAGCATGGTTGGCCACAAAGGACCAAGATACCACTGCACCTCTAGAAGTACGCCTCTGTGGACGACGCGCTCCCTGTCTGCGACAGTGTTCTGCTGAAAGGCGCCGCCCGGATAGTCATCCCATCGTCCCTTCGGCAAGCGGTCTTAACGCTGTTGCACGAAGGTAATCAGGGCATCAACAGGACCAAGGCCCTAGCTCGGGAGTCAGTTTGGTGGCCCGGTATCTCGACAGACATCGCCTATCTCGTTGCCAACTGTGAACAGTGCGCTTCCACCCGCGTGAACGTTGCCGAGCCCCTACTCTCCAAGGCCCCACATGGACATCCCTGGGAATTCCTTGGAGTGGACTTGTTCCACCTCAACAGCCAGACGTTCATCCTGGTGGTGGACTATTACTCAAGGTATCCTGAAGTGGTGACCCTGAGGAGCACGACAGCTCAGGCAGTCATCGACGCTCTCAAATCCATCTTTGCCCGCCATGGAATCCCGCAAGAAGTCAGGTCAGACAACGGCCCACCGTTCTCGTCGCAAGAGTTCGCGGCGTTTGCAGCGTCATACGGCTTTAACCACAGGACCAGCTGTCCACACTACGCTCAATCGAACGGAGAGGCGGAGAGGATGGTGCGCACTATCAAGAATCTGTTTTGCAAGTCAAAGGATCCTTATCTGGCTCTGCTCAGCTATCGGGATACTCCAGGAGTCGACGGCTTTAGTCCAGCCCAGCTGTTGATGGGACGTCAACTCAGAACCAGAGCCCCAAAGCAAGACTCACAGCCAGTGGCGTAGCCAGAAATTTCGTTCGGGGGGGGGGGGGCTCACTTTGCAGCTCGGCCTCCCCTTATAGAATTAGTCGAGGGATCAATATATATATATATATATATATATATATATATATATATATATATATATATATATAATGTCATTCAACAACCTTGTTTACATTTTCACACATATGCAACGACCAGGGGAAAATCTCAATGACGCTGTCCTTTGTTAGAATGTATTGCGCAGGAGCAGCTGTCACCGGTTGTGTATTGCGAGTAATTGCTCGGAAATTATAGTCGCAACAGAGAGCACTTATAAAAAGCAGGAGTTCTGCAAAATATACGAGGGCGAGTCAAATGAAAGTGAGACAATGCGAATATATGACACACGGGGTACTTTATTTAAATGTAGTCACCATGAGTATTTAGACACTTGTCCTACTAACGAGTCGGGTTATTCCCGTCTCATAAAACTCCTTGGATTGCTGCCTCAAAAATCTGTAAATGACTATACGTCTTCTTCCGACACGAATCTGGTTCACTTGCGCAGTTTCTTTAAATTTTACCAAATGTGGAAGACGCAAGGCAACAAGTCTGGGCTGCATGAGGGATGTTGCAGCGTTTCCCACGTGAACTTTGCCAGATTTGTATTAACCACATCAGCGACGTGGGAACGGGCAATGTCGTGAAGCAAGATGTTCCCAATGCTCAATTTTCTACCTCGTTTGTTCTTGATTGCGACACGCAGCCGATACGACCTTTCACAATATCTGAAACGATTTAGAGTCTCTCCAGGTTTAGAAAATACGATCAGTAATGGCCCCTAACGATCTAAAAAGAAGTCAACACTTCTCCGGCAGAAATGACGGCCTTTGTTTTCCTTGTGAGTGGTGAATTCAAATGTTTCCACTGTAAGCTTTGCCGTAATGTTTCAGGCTAGTAGCAGCGGCACCATGAGTCATCCCCGGTCACAATTGCAGACAAAAAGGCGTCACCCTCATCTGGGGTTCTTTGACGTGCACCTAAATCTAAGTACACGGGTGTTTTCGCATTTCGCCTCCATCGAAATGCAGCCGCCATGACGGGGATTCGATCCTGCGACCTCGTGCTCAGCAGCCCAACACCATAGCCACTGAGCATCCACGGCCTTTTCAATTGTGTTGGGGGTGATTGCACGGTGGCTTTGGCCCGGCCATGGATCGTCTTTGTAGCTTTCATGTTCTTTGAACAGTTTGCTACAACGCTTCACAGTGGCCAATGAAACGCAATGTTCAACGCATACGGCAGCCATACGGTGAATAATTTCTTTTTGGGAAACATCTTCATTTATCAAAAACCTCATGACACCAAGCTGTTCAACTTTTGGAGTGTCCATTATGTCACGCAACCATGTTCAACCCAGTGTATGAGAGCATTCAAGAACATTTAACCTCACCTCTGCATGTCACTTGTAAATGAAATGCGTATGTGCTACGCGCATGCCTCGAAAATAATGAACCGAACCATTATTGCGCGGTGCGGGTTGTCTCACTTTCATTTGACTTGCCTTCGTACATTAGAAATGCGAAGATACAATGGAATATACAAATGTGAAGCTACAGCTTGATACAGGGCAAAAAATTGTCACTGGAAACAAAGTTCATTGCGCATATACACAAAACCTCGCCACAAGATATTTAAATATACGTATAAGTCTCCAATAAATCTACGTACCTAAGAAAAAGTCACTATATATAATGCGTCAAACAAGGCAAATAAACAGGTTGCGCAACCACAGATTCACAGATCACAGCACCCCCCCCCCCCCCCCTGCTTCCACTCCCAAAATGTATCGCGTGCGACGGAAGGCGGCGCGCTTCCTCCCCGCTTTTCTCCCTTGCGCACACAAGACTCATCGTCGGCTCAGCCCCTCCTCCTCCCCCCCACGCTTTCATTCGCACATAGAGCATGCGGCGCGCGGTCACGATGTTATCGCCCTTGGCCTTTATTTATACGGAACATGAGGGCAACGGCAGGAATGCGCCTGGAGTCTTCATATAGCTGCTATTGCAATAATATAATAGTATCCGGCAACTGAAGCGTCCTGTGGCCCATTACTTTCCGCAAAAGAAGTAACAAAATCGAACTTTCACCATGCGACAATTCGCTGTGCCGCAACAATGTCTTTCTTTTCTTTTTTGGGGCGTGGGGCGGCGAAATAGAATAACGCAAAGGAAAGCATGTTGGCTACAATCGAATGCCTACTTTGGGCACCTAGTGTGGCTACCGAAGGAATATCGAAGAAAACGTGTGACGCTTGGTCCACAGAAAACCATACGCATATACTGCTCGATATCCTACACCGGCGAGACAAAATTTTCCGGGGAGGTTGCGCTCAAGCGAACGCGTTGCAATCTGTCGAGTCCCCGCAGTCCTGGCGGCGAGTGACTATGCATTGTTTCTTTTTCTCGTCTGCTAGCCAGAAAGTGTCCAAAACTCTGCCATGCGAAAATGCAGTCGGCCAGAGAAAAACGAACGCGCATCCTAGTGCGCAGCGTGGTTGTCGATGCCGCACGAGAAAAACGCATGCGCTCTGGCTGGATCGGCAGCCCGCGGGTTACAAGAACAAAAGAAAAAAAAAGAGAAAGAGGCTCAATGTATCCTCGCGAATAAAAGTCTAGGTAGAAAAATAAATAAGAACTTAGTTACAATGGTGGATTTAGTGTCTTGACATGGATGCTTTGGCGCAGGTGGAAAAAAAATGTTCATATTCTTTTCTCTGACCTGACGGCACGAATGAACCACCACAACGCTTTGTCTCATCAGACCTCGCTGCATGCTTTGTCAACTTGTCTGATAGTATGTTGATTTGGCTTGTCTCGTTGTGTGGCCCGATGTGCGACTTTAGAAAAGTCGGTGCACCTTTGGCGTCAAATGTTTACGACAGCTTTAAACCCACAAAGTTCCGTAATTGAAGATATAAAGCACGACTTTGGAAATGTCAATGCACCTTTCGCATCAAAATGTTATGAGAACTTTATACCCACAAAGTTTGAGACTTGAAATCCAAGCGCTCCGTAGATTCCGCGGCCTCCGCGAGATGCCGAGACGAGCCCGCTTGCCATCAAAGCGCCCTTGAAATTTTGTGCTCGGTGGGGCTCCTTGCGTTGCGATATGTGACTCCCGAAGCATGGGCGTTGCCGCGAAATCCAGCCCGATTTGGCAATGTTCGCGCTAAAATGTCTTTTCGAGCGTGAATTAAGGTCATTCTAGACAAAATCGAGCATGATTTGCGGCGCCGGGAGTTTTTTTGGTCGGCGGCGCATGACAGCACGAAAGAATTTCGGGGGGGGGGGGCTGAAGCCCCATAAGCCCCTCCCCCCCCCCTGGCTACGCCCCTGCTCATAGCTACGTCCCAACTGGCCGCCAACGAAAGACGTCGTCGCCAAGGATGTGGCTTACAAGCAGAAGCAGGCCGACGACTACAACAGGCATCATGGAGCTCGAGACTTACCGCCACTTCAAATAGGTCAGCGTGTCTGGGTGCGACCTGATCAAGTGGAGGCTGCGGTCCTCAGTCCGGGGCAAAGACCAAGAAGCTACGTGGTCGAAACAGAGCGAGGTGGCACCCTACAGTGCAACCGGCGTCACCTAGTGCCTTTTGGGCCTACTGCCTCCGGAGAGGAACCACCACCACTGCAGCAAGTTCGCTGTCAGGAACCTCAGCCTGCCAACATCGTGGAATCAACGGTCCCCCTCGGACAGTCCGTGCAACAGTCCCCTGCAGCCAGGGACCGCAGTGACGGTGTGACACGAACACGTTACGGCCGGCCTGTTGTTCTGCCGTGCCGTTTGAACTTGTGAAACTTTTGACGCGTTTGGCTTCCTGAATCTCTCCCGTCTAACCTCCAATGCTTCAAGGGGGGAGATGTAGAGGTCGCCACAGTTAAGCCCGGTTTGTTAGGCTGCCACCAGAGTGTGGCGCCCTCTGTGACCTGTGTGTGTCCGTCTCTACATATGTTCGGGCCCAATAAAGGACGGTCATTCCCTGTTCGTCTAAGCAAGTGACGGTACGTGTCGGTCAGTCCCTGCGTGCTCGTGGCCCGCGCGGCACTAACCACGCGTCAACCAGGGGTGCTATAACGTAAAACAATTCCCAACTTTTCTATTCCAATTCTGCAATCAGCCCACCGCGATTGGTCAAAAACCTTTTTGGACGACCCCCGCTTCGCCTAGCTGTGCCTCGACGTCACGGAAACCGTGATAGCTCCCCATCTGATATGACGTGTGCGCACTGATTATGCATGACCCAACAAAAGAAAAACAGTTATTTCTGATTCGACGCCTCTTCGCCATCAGCTCTCGGCTATTGGTCAAAAATTTTCGGGCTACACCCACTTCACCTGCCTGCCACGCTACGTCACAAAATCGCGAAAACTCACCGCGTCAAAGTGACGTGTACGCGTAAAGATGCTTTATTATGCCGAACAAAACAAAAATTTTTTTCTGAACAGCCGCAGGCTGCCCCGTTCCGAAAGGAATAAAAGGCGGCTGCCGCCGATCGCTCAGGCACTGGCTATTCGCACCTGCCGGAGAGCTTGGGTTTATTTGCGTACTATAAAACTTTTTTGCTTTTTTGAGTTTTTGAGTACTTTCGGCTCGTTCACGACCTCGCTTTGCAACTCTTCTTTGCTGAGTATCTATTTCAGCGGCGTTCTTAACCTCCCGTTGCATGCCGCCGCGATTTTCGACCTGCCGCCGGAAGCTAAGCAATTGAAAGTGGACAAATAGCAGACGCCAGCAGCAATCTCTTCATCCGGTAATCGATTTTCAATGCGCTGGGTCGGCCCCATCGAATCCCAATCCACTTGCGTGTGTTCCTTGCCTCTTGCTAGCCAATCAAATAAGGCAAGCCACTTAGTGTAGGCAATGCTATTTATTTTTAAAGCAAACAAAAGTGAACTCCTATAAACGAGGAGAGCGTTTGATTGGTCTGTTCAGACAACCCTGCGGTTCACCGCTCGATGCTTGTGTCGGTAGTTACGCAAATCTGACGTGACCAGAGTGGAATAAGAACATATTGGAATATTGTTACGTTATAGGGCCCCCAGTTTCGCCATTCTGTCTGCGTAGTGAGGAGCGATTTCAAGTTGGTGTCATTGCACGGGAATATTTTCTCGCCCTCGGAGTTGGAGTTGAATTCATTTTAGAATTTATATCCCACAGTTTCTGCCTAAGGCTATTTGTGATATCTTATATAATAATGAAGTAGGCAACCATCTAATGCTAGAATAATTGTTACTTCTTTATGTATGAATGCTAGATGAATAAAGCTTTCAACGACAGAAGTCTCAGCAAGTCGGTAGCACACTTCTTCATGGACACGTGCTTCATATATTGCCCAGTGCAGGCAATATTAATGAAGGGTAGCAGGAACTCCAGCAGCACAGGTATTCTCTTGCCGTAGTAACTACTTGTCCAATATTTAAATCCACCTTCGACGGTGATCATATCCATGAACTAGGTACGTTCTGCCTGATTAGGAAAAGATCGCGAATAGGAAGGGAGCACTTCGCCATGCCTCCCAATGTGCAAATTTTCTTTCCCTAACCATGTTCTTTATTTTCGTCATCAAATGGCAGAATCGGCTACCATTGCTCGTTGTTGGTTAACTGTGGCATAATTGCGCAACAACACCCTAAAATGTTAATTGCCCAGCTGGCACTCAATCTTTAACAGCCATCATTTCTTTTTCTCCTGTGGTACGCTTTTTCTTTGTTTTTTCTTGTTGGTATTGCTCCTTATATCTTTAGATTTCACGCTATGCGTTAATTTGCAACCATTTTTCTCCCTTCACCACCGTGTAATATTATGATTATCTTCCTGGGAACACTGCATGCATAACTGAACAATGAATAGGCCTAAGCGAGAACGCTGACTGCATGTACTATTGCAGTAGAGAGCGGTAGCATAAATTCCGGATTAATTATGCGACGAGCCCCACATGCAATTACATTTAGCGTACTATATTATGCGGGAGATTTCATATTGATCAATTTCCGTACAGCGGCACGGACCGGGCTACACTTTTGAACGCGACGTCATTTGCGGTTCCTCAAACGATACAATTGTTTTTTCGTTCCACTGCCCCGGCTGCTGTTGGCGATGGGGTAGAAAAATATGCACACGTAACAGCCGATACAAGTACATAAATGAACAACCAGTGGCAATCCGTAAGGCCCTTAAAATTAGTCGAGCTTCCGGTTATTGTTAGCCACGGCACTGACAGTCTCCCTTTCTTGATGCCAGTGTCTTGTGGGGGGGCTGGTATGTCCTCCTCGACCGCCGCGGTCGTCTACTCCTTCACACGAGCTGGCAGACCTCGGCTCGGGCTAGGCGACGCCGCGGGTTACAGAAGAAGGCGGCGTGGAAGAGGCGCGTGTGACGGACACCCAAGTTGCATTGCAGCCGGGGCGGCAGCTCCCCTGCCGCCGGTGCCTGGTTGGGAGTCCGGGAGCACGCCAGGAAGCACACGCGCCGGAAGAACGTTTGGCGCTCAAAACGACTGCGCAGGGGTCGCGACGATGCCTCCACGGCCTGCGCACGTTTGCCACAGAAAGCACGTTCAGTTGCAGGCACGTCTGAATTGATGCAACACGTCGTTACACCGGAAAACCTGGGGTTGTATTCATTACAAGCTCTTGAGCTAAAATTGCACCTAAGAAGAATTTGTAGCCAGTCACGGTGATGAGCGTATTGTCAGCAAAGGCGGCTGGTCAATGGCGAAAAGGGCTTACAAACGAAAACCTTTGCGCACTTAAGCCCTGGCGTAATGCGCAGTGCAGAAATAAATTGCAAGATCAATTGGAAGTAACCTGCAAACATTGAACAAATTATGGTGTCGAACAGAACCCGTAACCTAAACCTAAATGCGGCTGGAAACGAAGTTTTTGACCTAATGAAACAGGAAAATAATGATAGAGGAATAAAGTACCTGAATCTAAGCTGATCCTGAAGCGCAGACAATTGAAAGGTTTGCGTCATGAAATGGTCTTTTATAATGGGTGACAGGAGAGTTGTTCTTTATCCTGAGCCCATCAGAACAGATGTTTTCATAATAGGCGTGCCTCACATGCCATTCGATAAGACTCACGCGAGGTGTTTCGTGCTATAGAGTGAGACTGGGCCTCGGTTGTCATTCAACAGCTAATGGCATCCTGGCTGAGACAATTGGATTGCGAGTTCCGCCTCGCCAGATCAACGTTGCGGACTAAATTTATTGCTCGAGCAGCCCATCGTAATCGTTGTTCTTGTTGGATATCATGGTTTGGCCGTTAATTGCGGTGGCCTTATTGTAAGTGTAAATAAAATAAAAGCCAGGTAGACAGCACTATTTCAAATAACAAAAAAGCGCAATTAACCATGCCCGACAGTACATGCAGCGCAGTAAAAAGGAGCGCTGAGGGGAGGAATCTACCAATTCTTTTTTTACTGTTTTACAGATTCAACTGAAATCTGCATAGATAGTATTTTCTGTTCTCATCTCCATTTTGCTTTAGCCTTTGCTGTAATTAACTTGCAGCCACCTTGATACAAATTTCCCCTAATAAGGGCATTTATGGTATCTGAAGCAAAGGTGAGCGGAAACTAACGTAGTGGTGCAACCTGCAATCAAACAGAGCTGCGAAGAATGCATGTACTTTTTGGTCAGATTGTGGTAGATTTATCTGAAACCGCACGGGAGATTTGACTTTGCACAGGGGATGTTTGAATGCCACGCTGGGCACTTGGTGTTTGAATGCATTCATGATGCCAAACGATGCTCTAAAAAAGTGCCAAGTGCAAACGCATGATGTTGAAGCTTTTGCCTCTAATTGGCCCTTCATAGGCGCTGACTTGTGGCTGTGCAAGGAAGTATATCGGAGATGAGTTTTCCGAGTTCATTCTTGTTGATCACACTGAAAGCGAACGTTCCCAACCACCTGCATTAAAAAGGGCAGAAGACTTAGCGAAACTCGTGGACATATTAGGCTGCAAATAAACTATGCCTGTTGCGTCCTGTTGTGGCTTTACTTCTTCTGGATACCAAATTTTCTAAAAGTCATAGAATTTCCGGCAACGATGGCCAAACGAGGCATGCGACGTATCCCAGCAGATACTGATCGTGCGTGTTAAGCGTCGATCCAGGCTAGACAGAGAGATGAATGTTGGCATTAACGGCTTTACGGCATCGACTTTGATGTTCCAGTCTTATACAGACGTTACCATACACCGTACCACTTTTTATGTACAATGTCACAGCGTCAGCTTACTGCAACGAAAAAAGAAACGTATATACAGTGCCCGGTGTATGAATCACATGGCCCGTCGCTCTTCGCTAACCTACCCCTATTTCCTCTTCTTTTCGTTGATGCTTGTGGTTTTCACGTACACAAGAAAAACAGATGGCGAACAGCCAGAGGGAACGACGCACAGCGCTGTAGCACGGGGACAACGCATAGACCACTGTCGTCTTCACGGAACTTCCCGAGCCACGAACTAAGTCCAACAGAAGGACTACCGAGTCTACGTTTCAGAAAACATAATTACCCGTCTAATAAATCAATCAGAAGAGTTCTGAAACAGCCATCTATTTATCGTGAAACTATTTGTGTGACCATCGTCGTGGCACACAAATAGTCTGGAAATTGTCTGGCAGAGATTAGCAAAAAAAAAAAAAATAGCATAGCTTGTGATATTTGATGCTTGTCACCAGTACTTCGACGTGTTGTTGCTGCAGGTTGAGCGGCTACTGAGCTACCGAACAATGGCTCATGCCACGCTGGGCACATGGACTTTTCATTTTACCGCATCCAGAAGTGCGGTGGTACTTTATAAACCGTATTTTTTGAAAACTTTGTGTAATTTGTTGTGCAGGACGCTGTGTGAGATGAAACATACGTCGATGCACAAGGCGCATCTCGGCAGAGAGTACAATATTTTCAGAGTTCTGGCCCGCTATTACAAGAAACTCATTACGCTTGAATTTTTCGTAGGCTAACATTGCAGCCAGTCATGACGCTGGAAACAACATTAGCGAAGGCGGACGACGACGACAAAGAGCACTTTTGAGCGAAAAGCTTATTCGATAAGGGCATAGCCGCTTTCGTTTTATTTTGCCATTAAAATGAGGTCGGCGTTCTTCCGACCCTCTCCAACGTTAACATTTTGATGTCTTCGCAAGGATTTCCAGCGGCACTACCTAACAGCAACAACCCGAATAGCTAAGGTAGTCAGCGCATATTGTTGGAGTAAAGAACGTTAAACACGAAACACAGAGAAAGACGACACATGATGCTGTGCTGGCTACCTACTTACGTAACATTTACGTTTCTTGGCGTAAATTTGTCTGCTGCTGGTGCATCCTGCTTGCGCACATCTAATCTTTATAGATTATTCAATAAGCATTGGCCACATTATCACCGTCCAGATTGCGGAAGCGTGCCAAGGAACCACTCAGTTTAATTTTGAGCGCCCGGTATTTTCTACATTGGTACACAGGCGTTCTTTTTTCTGCGTGTTGTCACCCCTTACAGAATGCCGTCGCTATAGCAAGGAATTGACAGCATGACTTCCTGCTTAGGCGCTTAACGCAACGGCCCTTGAGCCACGGAAATTGATGTCTAAAACGTCAGGTTCTGGGGTTTTACGTTCGAAAACTTCGATCTGATTTGAGGGGCCCCGTGGGGGGTCTCATGATTCTTTTTGACCAGGTAATGCTCTTTGCAGTGCCCGTAAATGTAAGCGCACGTGCATCATTTCCTTCAACTAGCCCCTATCGAGGTGCGGCTTCTGCAGGCAGCATCAAACCCGCAACCATGAGCTCAGCCATGAAACGTCATAACCACTATGCTACCACGGTGATATATGGGTGACTGCGATCTGAAGGCGCCCGTGAATCGTTTTAGCTGAGCACCGATGCGTGATGGCTAGCATGTATATACGCACGCGCAGCTACCCCCTGACGCGGGAAGCTGATGCCACTGCGCCGCGTGCCGCTTTATGACACCTCTACATTGCCTCATTTCCACTTAGGCTCGGCAAACAGAATGGCGCACACTAGCACCAATAAACTTCGAAGCGACAACTCTGGGGCGAGTTTTCGGATATGGACCACAAAGAATACCTAAGGTCTTCTGAGAGGTTAAAAGAACAGTTAAAGATCGGCGCTATAAATAACTTTAGCCTGATGAACTGCCCTTTCAACACAACGTTGCTGTTAATTTCGTAGCAACAGTTCAATCAAGAAAAATTGAAATAAAGGCCAAGCTTCCGTATTTGATATGGCACAGAAACATCCGAGCCAGTACGCAGCGTGACACCATGGCTTTGAAAGCATTATCTTGCATCTGGGCAGTTGCGGCGAAATAGATGTTTCTGGAAACTTGCTGAGTTTCGAGAACTTGCCAAGTTTCAACTATTCAGCCTCAAGTGGTAGAGTGTGGAGGGGGGGGGGGAGGCGTTCTACATTGGTGGCCACTACGTATGGCGGAGCCGTGCGAGTTCTACCTTGAAAGCGATCTGCGATGGTGATAGAGCGCACCGAGTGCTTGATATCTTTCTGTGCGCTGTGTTATCGTCGCTCAGTTCGCGTTGAAGCGAGAGGCAGCACGAAAGTCAATTTGCTCGCTGCTGCTGCCGCGCTTCCTCACTCCAGCGTTCTAACAGCGAGTGTGCGCGGTCATTGAGGGTGATGCGTCAATATTTGCTTGTTTGCATGTGACAGCATGCTTGTTAATTTAGTTAGTAAGCGAATGTTTACAAGTTTATACGGCCGATAAAACTAATATCCATACTTTGGTAACTGTCTGTATTTGTTATAGCAATCGATTCTTCGGCTTTCCGTGAAACTGCGATTTCTTTCTCCTTGATCATTCGAACATAAACCCGCCGCGGTTGCTTAGCGGCTATGGTGTCGCGCTGCTAAGTACGAGGTCGCGAGATCAAATCGCGGCCGCATTTTGATGGGGCGCAATGCAAGAAACACCCGTATCCCGCGCATTTAGGACACGTTAAACATCCCCTAGAAGTCAAAATTCATCCGAAGTCCCTCACTACGGCGTACCTTATAATCAAATCGTAGTTATGTCATGCAAAACTCAAAAATTCATCCATTCTAACATAACAGGACCACGTTCAGCAGCAATATCTAGCTTTCTAACAGGCAGATTCTATGAAAAGCGACTCTCAAAGTAGATATACTGCTTTGTTGGCAGTCGTATTTTGGTTTTAGTTGCGGGTACTTTTCACTTTCATGAGTCAAATTTTCCTAAGTTAACACCGGCAGTGTTTACATTGGATATCTTATACTAATATCAGGAATTATTATGTTTCTTAGCTACATCGTATTGCGGCTACTAGGTTACTTGCTGATGCAGTTTAAGGGACAGCGCGCAAGCTTAGCACGTAAGCAAAAAAAAAAAAAATTGGCATTTAGGAATATTCGCAGCAAAATTTCCTGTCTTTTTAAACACTGCTTATATTGATACAAACACGGAAGATCATAGAGCTATCGTTTAGCTAAAATGCAATTGCAAAACACTTGCGCGTCATCGACCAAAGATATAGAATTCAATTTAAAAGTTGTCTTTCTCTTTGTGAAGTAAACTTTTGTAAGACGTAAAAGTTCTTGGACGCAGGCAAGCCGCTCTAGAGCGGGCCAAGGAAAATAAAATGATGAAAAACCACTGTACCTCACCAGAGCGTGATTGAAAGACAAAAGTGACAGTGCAAGGTTAAAACTTAAGTGACCGCGAAGAGTACCGAAGAAACCCGGAGTAATTTATGTGTAAAATAAAAAAATTAAGCCTCGAAAATAAAAAAAAGTGGGTTCACAGTGAGATACGCGAAAAAATGAGGAAATCATTCCCTAAAACTAACATATCTAAACCAGTAGTTGACAAAGAAAACAAACGAGAGAAAAGAAAGTGAAAAAAATTGGATGTCGCAACCGATGGAATTAAGTATAAACCCCATGCAAGCAATCTTGCGCGCGAAAGCGAAAAGCGACGCGGTAGAGATGGCTGTCGCGTTCGCTTGTCGCCTACAAGTCGTACCCCATGCGAGCGATGACTTCGAGTGACGTCTCCCCAGTGTTGCCGGTATAAGGGAAGCAATATAGGCGCCGAAACTAGCGTGACGCGTGCTTTATTAACCTAAGTTGATGTGTTTTACTATAAAAAGCAGTATAAAATATCTCTGAAAATCTTGCAGTAGGTTCTTATCCTTGCACATATAAAAATTCAGTCGTTTGCTTTCTCCGTGAGACAATCGTAAGTACTTGAGTTATGTACATCTAGTTCCGGGTTCGCGCTATTGGCTAGTCACTCATAGCACTTCCGGGCGACGAGCGGCGAATTCTAGATTTGCAAAACCGAGTGGTCGCACGACAAGACCGAGCGGTCTGTTCAAGCGACGGCCCCATCCGTCGCTCGAAGCCATCGCTCGTCGCTGTCGCGCACAAAATCGCGCTCATGGGCCTTGAATCATAGCAGGAAGTTAGAATTAACGGCGCGACGCACTTTTTTCATATTTTAGAGTGACTTCATTTTATTGCCCTATTTTGAAAGACTGCGCACGTTTCTCTGGAAATTTCGCTCTTGTGTCCACGTAATAATTCTGCTAACACTCGAATATCATTCACGAATTCCCTCCGTTTGTCTTTCATTGCAGGGACCGTATAACGTAAAACTATTCCAATATGTTTTTATTCCAATCTCCTGACGTCAAATATGCGTAACCGCCGACGCAAGCATCGGGCAGTAATCCGCAGGGTCGTCGGAGCAAACCAATCAAACGCTCTCCTCTTTCATAGAAGGTCACTTTAGTTTGCTTGAAATACGGATAACATTGCCTCCACTAAGCGGCTTGTCTTATCTAATTGGCTCAAAAGAGGCGAGGAGCACGCTCAAGTGGAGAGGGATTCGACGGTGCCGAGCTAGTGCACTGAAAATAGATAACCGGATGAAGAGGGTGGTGCCACCGTCTGCGATTGGTCCGCTTTCTCTTACTTAGCTTGCGGTGGCTCGTCGACAATCGAGGCGGCATGCAATGGAAGCTTAAGAATGGCGCTGAAACGGATCCTCAGCGAAGATAAATTATGGGGTTTTACGTGCCAAAACCACTTTCTGATTATGAGGCATGCCGTAGTGGAGGACTCCGGAAATTTCGACCATCTGGGGTTCTTAACATGTACCTAAATATAAGTACACGGGTGTTTTTGCATTTCGCCCCCATCGCCTCAGCAAAGAAAAGTGGGCAGAACGAGGTTGTAAACGTGCCGAAAGTTCTCCAAAACGTTACACGGCCACGCAAAAAGTTTGATTACACGCAATTAAACCCAAGCTCTCCGGCAGGTGCGAGTAGCCAGTGCCTGAGCGATCGGCGGCAGCCATCTTTTATTCCTTTCGGAACGTGCAGCCTGCGGCTATTCAGAAAAAAATCAGTTTTGTTCGGCATATTAATGCATGTTTAAAGCGTACACGCGATTTTGACGCCGTGAGTTTTTGCGGTTTTGTGGCGTCGCATGACAGACAGGTGAGGTGGGCGCAGCCCGAGAACTTTTGACCAATAACCGAGGGCTAATGGCGAAAAGGCGTCGAATGAGAAATAACTATTTTTCTTTTCTTCGGTCAAATTATGCATAATCAATGGGTACATGTATTATCAGATGGGGAGCTATCGCGGTTTTGGTGATGTCGCGTGACAGACAGGTGAAGTGGGGGTGGTCCAAAAAAGTTTTTGACCAATCGCGGAGGGCTGATTGCAGAATTGGAATAGAAAAGTTTGGAATAGTTTTACGTTATAGCGCCCCAGTTTGAAAAGCAACAGCGCTATGAAAAGCAAAGAAAATGGCAATAGGAAGTAAGAGGATTGGTGACAGGGTCCTGAAGAGACTGAGCTTTGGAGGCTAAATCTGGCAAGCGCGTCTGGCCTCAAATTGAAATTGAACCATGGGCAGGAATCACTACCGTCGCCAACTAATTACATCCCGTCTAATGCGCTCTGCGCTACCTGGTACAGCAGGCACCTACTTAATTTTGGCGGGAACTTTTGTTGCGCTTTTGGACACTTTAGCTACGAGGTTGTGACAGGCTGCATGGGTGTTTACAATTCTTTAATGAGTCTGCAAATAATCTATGTTGTTTCATTTCCAGGTTCAAGAAAACTAGTAACGGATATATAGAATAAGGAAAGAAACATTTGTGTAATGCAGCGCACCATTGTATCTGTGCTTATTGCTGAGCTAATCGTATTTCATGCAGAAAACAGATTGAAGATTGAGCTGGGAGGCGACAAAAAAAAGAGAGGTTGGCGGGGACATGCTTTATTTTTTTTCTTTTCCGTGTTTGAAATAAACTGAAGGCGAATCTGTTCTGTGGTCTCTATTTTCCTTCAAAAACCTGGTACCCAGAGACAGCGTACCCGAAGACAGACGCGACGCCTTCAGCATCTTTCGCTTCCACGGGTTGAAGAAGGGGACAGTGATGTCTTGCTCAACACCGAACTGTCACGTGGAAGAACTCTTTAAACACGGTTCTAAACATGAACAGAGAAATTCTGTGGATGAAGCGCGAAGATATTAGACTAAAGGTGACTACGCCTAATAGCGAAACTGATAAGAAGATAGCAGAAGATGCCGACGAAATGCAAGTAACGTCGCTTCTGAACCAGATGAAGATCGTGTAAAAGACATTAAACGAGGTCGACTCGCAGATAGAATTGCTCATCGAACCGGATGACACTGAAACAGAATTTGAGAGCTTTGCACTATGAGGTGAAGATTTTCGCCGTGACGACCAAGTTAGAAGAACAATTCCGAGAGCTGGAGCAAGTGACACAAGAAACAACAAAAATAGTGACAAGCTAAGTGAGCACAGCGCGAAGTACTAATCACCTGTCGGACATAGAAGAGTTAGTTAAGTTACCACGGCTTGGGATGATTAAGTTTGAGGGAATAAAAACAGCGTGGCCAAGGGTTTGCCATCAGTTCGAGACGTCGGTGCACAACAGAATGAACATGCCAAAGAGACAGAAATTTACCTTTTGGCATCCCTCGACGGAGAGGCAGCGTCTCTAGTACAAGACTTACAGTTCTACGAGGCGAATTACGAGCAGGTAGTCACTATTTTGAAAGAAACGTTTAGGAGACGAGATAATTTAACAGAGGCCTACATGAAAGATCTCGAAAATGTGGAAGCAGTGAGGAGTTTCAAAGATATAGATGGATTGAAGTAAGTATCCCAAAACTTTGCAAGTAAGCACAATAGCTTTGCAGTCATTAGGGATGTTAATGGACAGTTATTCCATAGTTAAACGCCTGTCATGAAAACTGCGCTACCGGAGGGCATGAGGATAGAAATGAAGATGAAAGAAGTGGAGAATGACACAGATCAGCAACATTTGGGGTCGGACTTAACATGAGCAGATAGCACGCGCAGTCTAAAAGAACTATGGAGTTCTCGAACATCCACATACGCACTGGAGACGAGACACGCGAGGAGACTTACGACGCGAAACAGTTATCACGTAGTCAGAGACGAACAAGGACGTCCACGCTTCGAAGCACCGCGCTGAAAAAAGCGCATTTTCTGCAATATGGCTAGGTATTACGCTGAAGATTGCAGATGAAGCATAACGTTGGAGCAGAAGAAAGCAGCTTTGCAGCCGCAGTGAAGATCTTTCAGATGCGTGAGACCTTGCCACACGGCGAAGAGGTGCCGCGCCAACGTTCGTTGCAAGGCGTGCAAAGGAAGGCACGCAACATCCATGTCGACCACACACGGCTGGGTCATCGGCTCAAAAGCCAAGGAGTGGTGGCGAGCGCCTAAATACGAGCGCCCAAGTTGAGCAGTTAGATACCAGCAATCCTGGAACATGGATGCGCAGCTGCCCGGCGAGTCCAAGTGCATACTGCTGCAACCAGCTTTTTCATAGATGGAAGAAGATAGCGGTTGCTGCGGATTGCTTATACTGGAGAATGGGCGCCAGAGGACATTCATCATTGAGAAATTCTCGAGAAATCTAGACTGCAAAGTGAAAATATCGGATAGAATCACTGTGAGGTTGTTTAGGAGAGTATAGAGTGAACTCGACATGAAAGTCGTCAAAGCCAATATCAAGAAGGACCCTACAGAACACATCACTACGGAGTCGCGCGAGATAGAAGTAATATCCTGTGGCGTCTTGCCATCGCGACCGTGGGTAATACAAGAAACTGTAAGATCTCTAAGTCTTTCCTTGCCTGATGGCACTACGAAGGCGGGCAATAAAAACGCAGCTCTCGAGATATCGAGAATAATTAGAGTCAATTATTGTTAAACACTAAGCATAAGTCGCATTGGAATGATTAAACCAAAATAACGGTAATAGAAGCGATTATGGGGGGGGGGCTAGACGATTCAAGAGCTTGTAGATATTCCTTCTACGCATCTGAAATCTTAGTCGGGTATAGTCCTCGAGGTCACTGCCAACCCTAATGCGATAGTCAGTGAACTGCAATATTTCTGGGATTTGGAAAACATTGGAATCGCCCAGAAACCAATAACAAAGTCAAGCGATGACCGTGTGCTACATTGCGTCAAAGAAAGCATTATGTTCAAGGCAGGAAGATATAAGCGAGGCTACAAGGGAAGGATGACAACAAGCCAATTACAGTTAGGAGCCTTATGCAGGTGAGTGAGAAAGAACGCGATGACCTGCAGGCTTACGACGAGGCTATCCTTAATTAGTTCGAGAGAGAAGTAGCAGAAAACGTTCCGGAGAAACTGCATTATCAGACATTCAGAAATAATTTGCCTGTTATATGCCGCGAAAAGCAGTGATCAAGAGAGAAAGAGCCACGACAAAGATACGCATTGTTCTTTACGCATCGTCAAGCCATAACTCGCGAAAATACCTCAATGAAAACTTGGAAGATGGGCCCCACCTGAACCCCAACATCACAAGTTTGCTGATGAACTTTCGACAGCACCGGAATTCAATGTCGGCGGATGTGGAGAAAAAGTATTTGTGCAAATAGTGATGCACGAACATGACAGAGATGTAAGACGTACTGCGCTTTCTGTGATGGGAAGAAATACCCAGTTAAGCTGCCCCACGCCTGGAGATAAAGACATGGCGGATGATGAGGGTAACATTTGGCACTGCACAAAGTAGCTTTCTTCTCGCAGCCACAATTCATCGAGATTCGGAGGACGTCGAAGTGCAATACTTCCTAGTTGTTGCGCAACTCCGGCAAATAATTTATGTCGACGATGTTTTTCGGAGCAGACGACTTTCTCAAGTGTACAAACAAGCACGAGCTATTTTTAATAAAGCTGGGACAAATTTGAGAAAATGGACATCGAATGACGGCACCTACGAAATCTATTTGACGAAGAAGGTGAAGATTTGAATCAAAGGATCAGAAAAGAGGGACAAATAGAGTTTTTCGGACTGACATGGAACTTTGTCGAAGACGCGCTGAGTATTCCAGGCACTACGTGGCGTGAGTATATTTATATGAGATAACTTTCGAAAGTACAGGCTCTGCAAGCTACAGCGAGGCTATACGACTCTTGAGACTCTTTGACACCATTTTCGGTTAGAGCGAAGGAATTGCTACAAAAGGTTTGGATATATCAAATCCTAAAATGGGACGACCCACTATCAAACCAGCCCCGATTAGCATAGGGAGAATGGGCAGAAGAGCTTCACAATCTGGATAATTTGACTGTAAACAGGCGCTATGACTAGAACAGGCAAGCCGAAGTGATTGCATCAACTGCACATGTTATCTCAGATGGTAGTGCAATGGCGTACGAAGTAGCAGCATAAATAGCAACATAATACTCACATAGAAGAAAAAGTGCCAATTTGCTCATCGCCAAAGTCAGTGACCATGACAAAAACTTTATTGGATTGTCTTGAGGAACTTGATTTCCCCAATCAAGTTAGTGGCTCCGCTCACGACGGGGCACGGAGGTGCCCCGTCGTGAGCCACTAACTTGAGCCACGTCTCTGCGACATTGCGGGCCCTCTGGACGGCCTGTAGTTGGTGCATGAATTCCGACCTCTTCGGCAAGGCATCGCACTTGGACTTATATTCAGAATCAGAATCGGTTTTATTTTCCTAAAAAAATGGACCCCAGACAAGCATGTCTGGGGTCCATTGAAGCTCGGATCCCGCGTTGTACGGGCGCAGACAGAGTACGTGGTCGAAGGCGCATCATGCATGACTGCATTTGGAGCCCGCCTGCGGGAAGTTCGGGTCTATCCAACTAAGCGCTCTGGGGGTGAAGTAGGATCTCGTCTGTAGGAGCCTTAAAGTAACGGCCTGAGCCTTAGTTCAGTTTCGGGCTGGGGGTAGGGAATTTCCTCCTGCTGTGTCTGTAATACAACGTAATTTCGTGATAGGTGGTAAGAGTATATTTGAAGGGACGACCTTATGGGAGAGCCGGGCCGTTAGCTCGGGCGCGGTTCATGAATTCACGAGCCAGGCAGTTGGCCCGCTCGTTAGGGTTGCAACCCGCTTGGTTAGTTATATCGTTCACGTGGGCCGGGAACCACGCTATGCTATGACCTCCAGTTTCTTCGCCCGCAGTAATACGAAAGGATGTCTTGATGATGCCGGCTGCGTGTTTAGAAAGTAGAGCGGACGAGAAAGCCGTGACCACCGTGCGCGTGTCGGAGAATATGGTTGTCGGGCCTTTTCGGGCTTGACGATCCAAGGCTATCGTTTCCTCCGCCTCGTTCGTGTGTTTAGTGTATACTGACGCGGCGCTGATAAGTGTTCTGCGCAGGTTAACGATTGAGATTGCAAACCCCCGCTCTAGCCCGCGCTCTCCTGCTACCTTCGTTATATATCGGGTGCATGTTCCTCGGTATGGGTTCAACGGTACGGGTTCAATAGAAAGGGGGCGTCTGTCGAGCGGTGCCTGTTTAGGGAGTATACCAGCTTCATGAAGAATCTTAATGCCCGGCTTAGTCGACCAAAACCTGGATATCTGTGCAATAAAGTGTGCTTCGATTAATTCGTCTGTGGTATTGTGAATTCCTAGGTCGAGTAGTTTTACCGTGCTAGCGGACTGTGGAATACCGAGCATTCTTTTGACGCCGGAGGTGATGAGGGTGTTGAGTTTGATCTTCCGATTTTGTTCCATTTGAGGCACGGTATCTTGTAAGTAATATGACTGATGAAGAAAGCTTTGAATACGGTGGGTAGGTTGTCTTCCTTGAGTCCCCCCCCCCCCCCCATTTGCTTGTGATTCTAGTGATGAGTCTTAGTACCTTTTGCGCCTGCGTGCGTAGCTTGTTTAGAACTTCTTCATTGCAGCCTTTGGCGTTGATTAAAAGTCCCAAAATTTTGGTGGGGTTCACGCTCTGAATGGGGTGCCCTTCTCTTGTCGTAATTTCGACTGGCAGCGTTCCCAGAGGCTCGAGGTTCCTAACGCTCTGCCGGGACCGTCTGTAGCACTGTCTGTATCTCAACCTAGGACGGAAATTCTTTAATTTCACTGTCTTGTTCCTATCAGAAAGGAAAGCGTTCCTTCGATTGGGCACGATCTCGGGCAGTCCTTACGAACTGGGCAACTGCGGAACGCTTCAGGGCTTGGTCCTATCCCGCTAGTATTCAATATCGCCATGCATAAACTCTTCGAAAGGCTGGCCGAACACCCAAAAATAGGTCCCACAATCTATGCAGACGGTATCACAATCTGGTCCACGGGAGGATCTCTGGCCGATCTAGAGCAATCTCTCCAGGCAGCCATGGATATAACGGAAGAATTTCTTACATGCACGAGTCTCAAGCTTTCACCGACAAAATCCGAACGGGTAAGTCAAATAGAAGTTTATTGCAGAGCTAGTTCCATGGTGTGGAGGATTTCGTGAAAGAACCATCAGAGGTTTTAAGCCGTCAATGAGTCAGGCTATAGGAGCTATATCTATAAAGGAACTACAAACTGTAGTTCTTGAGACACATGGAGTGATTAACAACCGGCTTCTTACTGACGTGTATGATAATATCAACGAGCCACAGCCCAGAAGACCTGCAGACGTTATTAGAGGCAGGTAAGTACTTAAGAAACACGAAGAGAGCAAAACTAGTGAAGGCAGTTTGATGAATTAGTGGAGAAAAATAAAAGAAACAGTGATAACATGTTGAGCAAAATCGAAACAAGAACATATAAAGAAAGTCAAATATGCTAGAAAAAAAAACGGCTGCTAACACAACTATAGAAAAGAGATGTGCTTCTGTTTATAGAAGCACGTAAAAGAGCACAGTGGAAGCTCTTCAAGCTGGAAAAGGTTTTCTCAGGCAAGGAAGGCAGAGTAATGGCATGCTTGCTTTGTCCGGCCTATCTGAAGTGCTGCACTCAGATGTCCCGATTTTCCAACTGATGTTTTTCCCTTTATCGCGTATACAAACGTGTTCACTCACCGGTTAAATATTTGGTTGTTTGCGCCTCATGCTCACTTCTCGCACTCGTTTATTTTTTGAGTGTAAAAATATGGAATTTCAAAATCATGAATCAGCCCCACCGCGATCAGCACCAACTAGCCGCGTTCATTATTTTACTAAAGTGGTACCGCGTTTGCAGTGATACAACGCAATATCTTTTTCAAAAATTTTCGACCTCACAACGCACCGGTCGTTATTTCTGATTTCTTGATACAAATGTAATGTAATTTTCTTTCTTTGTTTCCCTGGTGATTCAAACTACAGTCAGATTATGCACAAGCAACCACCGTTATAGCTACCACGTACGGAGCCCTCCAATACGTGCTGCCACTCTGCATATGGAGCCGTATTGGAATCTTGGAAGAATGCAAATATAATCCTAATCCATAAGAAAGGGGACGCCAAAGACTTGAAAAATTATAGACCCATCAGCTTACTGTGCGTTGCCTACAAAGTATTTGCTAAGGTAATCGCAAATAAAATCAGGAACACCTTATACTTCTGTCAGCCAAAGGACTAGGCGGAATTCCATAAAGGCTACTCAACAATAGACCATATTCACACAATCAATGAGGTGATAAAGAAATGTGCGGAATATAACCGATCCTTATATATAGCTTTCATTGATTACGAGAACGCGTTTGATTCAGTCGAAACCTCAGCAGTCATGGAGGCATTACGGAATCAGGATGTAGACGAGCCGTATGTAAAAATACTGAAAGATATCTATAGCGGCTCCCCAGCAACCGTAGCCGTGTGGTGGTTCGAAACAAAGGACAGATTGACTAGTTATGCCGAAGTAACCAAGTGTTACCGCTTAGCTCGACGGACAATGCCGCCTCCCCGGCACTCAGTAGGGAGGAGGGCGTAATCCTAGGACAAATACAGACCGCATCACTCCTCGCCCCCGCAATGCTGCCCGTGCTTCACCCAGAGCTCTATCCGAGTGGGCTGTGCGGTGTTTGTGCAGTGGGTCCGGCGAACCAATGGCACATCATGTGGGACTGTACCAGGTTTCCGACGGCAGCTACCTCCAGGACTTATCCGCCAGAACTTCAAAGTACACTGCAGTCTGCAGACAAGGACTCACAACTATGGGCCGTCCAGCAGGCCCGGGGTGCGCTCGAAAAGCACAAGCCTCATGACCCACTACAAACGGGCCCAACTGGGCTAGTGCAGAGTAGGGTATAACCCCGGGTCGACGCTTGGCCAGCGTCACGACTCGTTAAATCGTCGTTTGCCGGCACTTTATTAAAGTTATTCCTATCCTACCCTATCCCAATAAAGAAAGGCGTCAGGCAGGGAGATACGATCTCTCCAATGCTATTCGCAGCATGTTTACAGGAGGTATTCAGAGACTTGGATTGGGAAGAATTGGAGATAAGTGTTAATGGAGAATACCTTAGTAACTTGTGATTCGCTGATGATATTGACTTGCTTAGTAGCTCAGGGGACCATTTGCAATGCATGCTCACTGACCTGGAGAGGCAAAGCAGAAGGGTGGGTCTGAAAATTAATCTGCAGAAAACTAAAGTAATCTTTAACAGTCTCGGAAGCGAACAGCAGTTTACGATAGGTAGCGAGGCACTGGAAGTGGTAAGGGAATACGTCTACTTAGGACAGGTAGTGACGAAGAATAAGAATGGGCTGGGGTGCGTTTGGCAGGCATTCTCAGATCATGAACAGCAGGTTGCCATTATCCCTCAAGAGAAAAGTGCATAATAGCTGTGCCTTATCAGTACTCACGTACGGGGCAAAAACATGGAGGCTTACGGAGAGGGTTCTACTTAAATTGAGGACGACACAATGAGCTATGGAAAGAGGAATGATGGGTGTAACGTTAAGGCATAAGAAAAGAACAGATTGCGTGAGGGAAAAAACGCGAGTTAATGAAATCTTAGTTGAAATCAAGAAAAATATAACTTGAAAGAGCGTAGGTTAGGGCGTGTTGGTATTCCATAACTGAGGTTTTTAGCGCACGAAAAGGGACGAAAGACAGTGGCGAAACGAGGACACAGCGCTATAAATGAAAGAAAAATGGAAAATAGAAGAAAAATAAATGGGCATGGACATTACAAGTAATGAGAAGGGAAGATAAGCGATGGTCATTAAGGGTTACGAACTGAATTCCAAGGGTAGGGAAGCGTAGCAGGGGGCGGCACGAAGTTAGTATGGCGGATGAGATTAAGAAGTTTGCAGAGACAACATGGCCACAATTAGTACATGACCGGGGTAGTTGGAGAAGTATGGGAGAGGCCTTTGCCCTGCAGTGGGCCTAACCAGGCTGATGATGATGATATATATTATATATAATAGTTCCCTGGTTAGTTCTACTTAAACATAAATAGCCCGGAGATCGGGGCTAAACTGCGCCGCGATATCTCTATTGGTAGGGGCATCGGACGCATCATGCGAAGATGTGGGTTCGTGCCCCACCTGCGGCCAGCTGTTTTTTTCATCCGTTTTCATTTCCATTAATTTATAATTTCTTTAATTCACATATATATATATATATATGTATATATATATATATATACATATATATACATATATATACACCAAGTACAACTATATATATATATAGTTGTACTTGGTGCATTATATATATATATATATATATATATATATATAATGCACCAAGTACAACATAGGAGAAATTACTTGTACTTACTAATTGAATCTAGGAAATGATAAATTATTGGCAGTGAAAGTGGATGAAAAAAAAACAAGTTGCCGCAGGTGGAAAACGATCCCACGTCTTCGCATTACGCGTGCGATGCTCTACCAGTTGAGCGATCGTGGAGGCGTTCCCCCATCCACTTTGTGTGGTATTTATGTTTCAATACTAGAACTAACCCTGGCAGTGTTAGCCAGCGCCACCACTCACAAACCTTGGCGGCGGATGTGGAACATCTTTTCTGCCGCAGGCGTCTGCTCAATAGACCCACATGGGCTACCTGAAGGCATCAATGTTCCTGGATTCGAGACCCTCGTTATGTAATGAACTAGAAGAAAAAGGGTTAATCTTAGGGCCCGATATTTATTAGTCATAGTATATGAAGCCAACAAAGCCACCAATGACAACACAGTGGAAATTACTTGTACTAATTGAATTAAATAAATAATTAATTAATGGAAATGAAAGTGGATGAAGAAACTTCATTTCCAATAATTTATCATTTCTTTAGTTCAATTAGGAAGTACAAATAATTTCCCCTGTGTTATCCGTCATGTCTTTGTTGGGTTTTTATGCTACGGCTGTATACATACATACATATGTATATATATATGGCCTTGAGGTATATTCGTGGTCGCGGTAATTACGTACAAATAAGGTACTGCATACGTAAACGGAAAGAACTCGGCCACCACTCATGCTAGTGCGTCTTGGCCGGAACCCGCGCAGCTTCGCATCTGCACTTCTGCTAAAGGTTGTCTAATTCATTAAGTGTGGTAGGTCGATGCAGAGAGGCGCTGTTAAAAAGAAACGGAAAAGGGAGGCCACCAGGTATTCGGAAACTACACCCTCTAAAAGATGCTCTTCGGCATTTGTTGTATGTATATAAAGATTGCAGCACAGCCACTTTACGATGGTTCGGCATATCAAGCGACTGCGTGGCTGCTTTACTTCGTACAGTTTATTTCGTGCATGGTAATTTCAACACAAGACCTGTAATGAAGAAACACGGTCTTTGGTCCATGATAGCCAGCTTGAAATCGCTGCAGTCATTTGATGCTCATGCCTAGAGTCGCTGCTCTCTCCGTAAAGAAAAACAACTTCGGATTTTTCTGAATGTGCATCGTTTGGATTGCTAAAATATTAGCAGTAGTTCTGAGGCAGGTACTTTGGTCACCTAGAGACACAAAGAATGCACCCACAACATAATTAAATTCCAGAAAGGAAATGCTTCTGAAAACACCCATTCTTTCATAGAAAATTAAATTGTAACATTTTGTGTGGGTACCGGTGTTAGAAAAGTGTGTCTGTGTAGTGGAAGTACTTCATATCTGGATTCCATTATTGATGTGCGTGAAACATTCCAAACTTCACTGCCCACGTCAGCTACTAAGTATGTACGGTGTTCTCCTAGTGAGAACGAGGTGGCAAGTTTGATCGGGGAGGGGACGGAATGTGAAAACGGTCGTGTGCTTAGATTTAGGTGCAGGTTAACAAACCCCTGTTGGTCAAGTGTTCGCGGCTTTCCGTTATGTGCGATGTTCCTCACTGCCTACTGCATCTTTTTTTTCATTTCTTTATTTGGAAAGTAGAGTAGCTTCACATACAACTTTACCGGGCAGTTGCGTATCCCAAAACTTTTTCTCGTGGAGGAGGGGAAGCCACGTAGCCGGTGAGCCACTCCCCGGCTATCGCACCGCTACTGGGTCATGTGTCAAATGGCAGCAGTTTGCCCTATTGGGCCGTATCACCGACCAAAGGTGGGACTGCCCAAAGTCATTCTGGAGCAATTTTTGGAACAAATAAAATTATGTCATACAGCACTTTGGAGCAGACAAAATTACATTTTGACGCAGCGTGGAGCAGGCTAAAATTCATTTTGTAGCAATTTGGAGCAGATAAAACTTAATTTGGAAGCACTTTGGAGCAAGCGAATCTGAATTTTGGGGGAATAATGGAATATTGAAGATTGCAACACACCTCGAAACCACGACGAAACAGAAAAAATCAACATGAGCGTTGTACTGCAACTGTCTTAAGCAACGTCCTAAGCTGAATTATTCAACCAGATTACTCTGATGTTGAAACCGTGTAGTGCGTGTAAATTTTGTTCATAGTGCCTGTAGATTTTTTATAAGCGATAGCAATAAGAAAAACATGCATTCTCTAAAAATGAGTTGGAAATTTCTAAATGTACCACAAGACATTTTTATGAATACAGTTTTCTTTAATGTCTCGACAGTGCGGATGAAGTGCCTCTAAATGCGCTTCACCAACAGGCCGTAAAGAGAAGCCACAGTTATGACCTACTACGGTTTATTATTGCGACAGAAATTATAAGAGCATCGCAGGCACATTCACGCCGGCATTGTCGCAGTCGCCGTGATGCTTCGTATAAAGTCCAAGGGTGATGACTTCGTCGCCGCGTGCTGTATGCTGCATGCGCCAGTGATAGCGGGTCAGGGTGAGCTGACGATGGCGGCCCAATCTCGCGCGCGAAAGAGAGTAAAGCGGGAAGAAAGCGCGCAGTCTTCCACGGCGCACAAGGAACCGGGGGGTAGGGGGTAGGGAAGGAGGTGGGGAGACTGTATAACCTAAAGCCCCTTAAACTTCATAAAAAAGCGACACTCTCCTCCTTCGCGTTCACTCCTCGTTTCTCCTCTCTTTCACGCTCTCTGGTCGACCGTGGCGCCGCCTACACCGCTCGAGCGTAGCAACGGCGCACTCCTCGCCACTCCGTTGACGCTTCTCGAGCGAACGTGGCGCTGAAGCACGGCCCCAGGACCAACGTGATGCTATTAGGCCAATAGCGACGCGGCGTCGGCCTCGGCCAGAGCGCGCGAGTAGGAGGCGGCATTCTTCAAAGCGTGGCGCTACTTTACGAAGTTTAAGGGCTTTAGCCTAATGTCGCGGTTGCTGGGTATGGCGCGGTCGTGCGGGCCCTATCTTGAAAGCGATCTGCGATGGGGACAGAGTGCGCCGAGCGCAAAAAACTTCGTTTGCGCTGGTTTTGTCGCTTAGTTCGCGTTGAAGTGAGAGGCAGCACATAAGTGTATTCGGCCGCTGCAACTGCCGCGCTTCCTTACTGCAGCGTTTTTACAGCGAGTGCGCGTGTCTATTGAGTGAGACGTGTTCAGGTTTGCTTTGCTTGTGCGCGCATGACACAATGCTTGTTAATTTAGTTAGTAAGCGAATGATTGCAGGTTTATACGACCAATAAAACTACTATCCATACTTCGTATAGCTGTCTACTAATTGCTATCGCAATCGATGCTTCGCCTTTCGGCCGAAACTGCGACTTCCTTTTTAAAGCCACTTTTTCATTACAGACCAGGGCGATCCCAAAGCATCAAATGCTTAACTCTCTAGTATAAGTTATATATGAAAGTTATGAAATTGACTGGAATAATTTTATGTTATGCAGCATAACGTAAAATTATTCTAATCTGTTTTTATTCGAAATCCGCCATTAGCCCTTCGTGATAGGTCAAAATGATTCAGGCCTGGACAATATAGGCATAAAGACAGGTTACAGGGTGTCTACCAAATTGGCATTTCCAAGGTCCCCGAGTTTCCCAGCTTTTCCCTGAATGCCTTTGGAGAATTCCCTGAGTGAAACAAAATTTGTTTTATGACAAGATGGGCTGGCACCACGTTGCCCGATGCGGCCACTCTCTAGTAAGCATGTTACAAAATAAAGAACTGCTTAATCCAGTTGAAATAGTAAGGATTACCCTTTACCTTATTCAAAAAGAAAACAGAAGGGAGGTCTAGTAAAGTCTGCAGCGAATAAAATATCTGCGAAAGGAATAGTAAAACCCATTGCAAATCAAGTTAAACATTCTCAAATACACAAAATAAATGCATACAGATATAAATATTTTCGAATATGAGCTACTTTTATCAAGTCATAGCGCGCTCTTTGGTATGAGGCCTGAACTTAGTCACAAGTCAGATTCTCTCTCAGCAGCTGGTAAATCAACCTCAACTGTTTTGACATACTTTCAGCCCCCGCGCGAGACCTCAGTGTTGCGTTTCACCGCTTTAAAGAGTTCCTTTTGGTTTGTATGTGGGACACCTGCATCTCGGCGTCAGCCAACACTGTTTGAGCTTAACCTCCATCAAAGAAGCGGTGGTCCGCTTCCTTTTGCATCATTCCTCAATACGCAGGTCCTTTCTATTCTCCTGGTTTTTCCGCCTCGCGTTCTCCCTACGGACCATTTGAAGTATCTTCCTTGCCAGTTGTACCGTCAATCTCTGATTTTTCGGACTCCCTAGGGGCCAAGGAAACGACCGAAAAATCGTGCAGCTTGTTTTAATACCACCCACTCCTCTCTCTAATGCCTCAGCCCTGGGAGAAAATAAATTATATATAGTTAATAGGAGAACGATAAAAAATAAACGCATGCCTCCTACGGACTTTAAGGGCTCAAATCGCCACAGACACATCCGAAAAGGCCCCGATGGACGACCGGTACACGTATTAAGGCAATAGTGTTAAGGGCCACATGTAGCAGAAATTGCGGCGTCTGCGTCCCGCGTCCAGCGTCGACCGTAGTTTCTCAAAACTTGTTTCGAACCAGGCATACCCAACTACGCAGGCTCTCTATGTAGCGTAAGCAAGTTACCGAACTAATTGAAGTTCTCAATGTAAAATACGTCACGAAAATCGTAGAACACGACTTACACACACTCTAAATACATGATAGCGTCGGTCTGTAATATAAGAGAAAACATAATTGTTAAGCGAAAACTCAAAAAACGCAAACCCCTTATCCAGCGTTTCTACTATCGATAGAGCGGCCATGGCTTCCGAGATTCGCACGCGCAAATCTTAGAGCCCATAAAGCGACGCGCCCGATTCCTTGCAACACCTCCAGATGGCGCTCGCCTTCGCCGCATCGCGGTACACGCAAGAGGCAACGTTTCTACCAGGAAGCTCATCTTCGTGCATAGCGTTCGCCGCGAGTGTTTCTGGGTAAGCATTACGGTTACATAAGCATCAGTTGCTGGCAAGCGTGAAAAGCTGTCAAGGATATTTGAACGCTATAGTGTTCGACTCTTAAAGGTGAAGCTTAAGTGTCCTCCAAATATTTAGGCATATCGATCGGTGCTCGCACTGCGACAGGACATGGCGGGTGCGCGCGGGTGTAATTAAGGCATGCACACTGTGTCCCGTGACCTTGCCCCTTCCCATGCTCGTTAAGCTACACCGCAATACTTTCGTGTAAGTTTCTTCGTCTAACAATTATGTTATGAGGCAAAACTGACTTTCTGAGACCGGCATTATGCAACGCGCCGTCTTTTCCAAACTCCGAAGCCAATCGCGAGGACCGCATAGACGGAAGTCCGTCCCATTGCCGACAGCCGCGAATCCTTTCAATAAAAACATGGTACAGAAAGGCAAGAAGCTTAGAGGTGCCCTTAACCGCTTTTTATCGCAGCAGAGAAAGGCATTTGAAGTGAAAGCAGGCTATTTGGAGAGTACTTTGCCGCAAAAAGTACTTCACTGCGTTCAACAGACGCGGAGTTATTGGCAATCAAATACGGCATCCGCGGTGGCCCCGTTTCTTCTTCAATGCCTTGTACTGCGAAGGCTACGCCGCAGTGGGGCGTGCTCAATGCCCACAACGCTTCACCTTCTAAATGTCACCGTGGCGCGCAGTTTAAATTTCATTTTGGATTTTAACATAGACGCCATGGCTTCCGCCTTTGCTGTCTACGACGCGCTAAACACAAGGCAAACGCGGTTGTCCTCAGCGAGCCGCAGTGCGCATAGGCAGAGGATTCATGGCAGCAACCCGCGGAGGCCGCGGTATCGACGCCGTGTAGCCGATCGCAGCTTGATGCCAGCTATTGGCCAATAACAGCCGTCTAAGGGAATGACGAAAAAGTGCGCCTAGAAGAGAATGAGACCAGGGCCTTCTGTTGAAAAGAGAGAGGTTGAGAGACAGGTTACTTCGCGATCCGCTTGCGAGCTCCACGCACCGCGTACGACAGCCAAACTTGGCTGAGATTAACACACACAGCACACAGCGCCGTGTGCTGTCCGCGGACTATGTTATTTCGCCAAGCCCGAGGGTTGGTTCAGGGCCTCTTTAATAGCGAACGTCGAAGCAGCTAGGCCTAGCGTTGCACGGAAGCGGCCACGGCTGCCGGCGGTTCTGCGTGCGAGAGCGCCGGTCAACATGGCGGCGGTGGTGGCTTTGATTAATGCTGTTTCGGACCTGCGGTCACGGCAAAAAGCCAGGAAAACCGGAAGGCGAAGAGTTCTTGAGTCCGACATTTCAGATGTTCTTATACATTCACTCTATGGCGCACGTGGTGGTGCCGCGAAGCAGTCGGAATTATCGGGCGCCCGGAAAGTCGGTCTTTGACTCTACAATGGCAGCTCCTCCAGCCGTCGACACTGCGTCAAAGACAATTCGTTACGATTCCTTTCTGTTACTCGAGCCAGCATTACCGCTACTTTTGTTTCCTTTCGGTAAAATTACAGTTAATTTTCCTGGATACAAGCACAAGTTCGCCGAGTTCTCCCTGAGTATTTGCTGACTATGCAAAATGCTTGCGAATTCCCCGTTTTCCCGTTTGGCAGACGCCTTGAATTAGAATAGTTTCACGTTATACTGGCCCTGGGGACAGAGACGCCCACCCGCTGAACCCGCTACAGCGCGGGTCTGCCGAACATCGAGTTCGTTCGCAGCGCCATCAGCCTACTTTTCGTTGTTTTGAGCCGCCTCAGCTAGGGAGCAACGCGCGTGCTTAGCCCGCTCAACGCTATTCTCATACGCTGTAAATCGAGGCCATTCCGACAGCCGCAGCGACAGCAGGGAGGCAGCGCGCGCGCCGGCCACTTGCCGCAAGAGCCGGAAAGTCCAGGGCTACATAAGCGCAGGAATTTGAGTTTGTATCAAAATGACACAGTTGGCGCACCGAGTCCCACCTCTTCCCACGCACGTTTCACTCTGTTCACAGTGCGGCAAGCAATCGAAAAGCGGAAAAGTGTTTACGAAATAGAAGTGATTCTTCTTTTTTTATGTGGCTTGAAACGCAACAACTCCTTTCTTAACAGTGGGCAAAAAGCGAAAACAGAAGAACGGTGACTAAAATTCACAGTTTTAGTTCTAAAATGTGCAGTGTTCTGGCCACAGCAATAAAAAGAAAGAAAAAGAAATATCACTAATTGAAATTATTCACATTTTCACGCGTCGTTAGCTCATGTCAAAGGAAGCCTAGCAAGATCGTCCAGTTGGTTACCTGCACGGGAGAGAGGGGTAAAGGGATGCTAAGAGAGAGGGAGAGCGAACGTAAACGAGAATGTGTCTAATTGTAAAAGACGAGGGGCCTAATTCACAAAGCTTTTTCATCGTCAGATCGCATTCGCTAATGATATTGTTACGAATGACGTTTATTTACAGGGTGAAACGGTGAAACGAGGTCCGAGAGGGAAGCTACAGACCAGCCCCAGCCGGCGCAGAGTACCGCGAGGACACGCGCGCACACTCCGTCTTTCTCTGCCTCAGCCGCAGCCGCGCAGTGCTGCGACATTTTCCCCGGGGGCAGACGAAGCTCGCCGAGCGAGTTAAAGGGACCTGTGATGGCACTGCTTGAGTCTGGCCACGTGAACAACTTGCGTCGCCCGTGAACGCCGATTACTTGCCGTCACTTTGGCGACGACATAGTTCACATCGCTCAAGCGGTTGAGTATAACGAATGGTCCGGTGTAAGTGGCGAGAAACTTGCGGTACAATCCCTTTTTGCGAACAGGTGTCCACAACCAAACATAATCACCGGGAGTAAAACTGACGGGGAGATGCCGCGCATCATAGCGAATCTTGCTGCAGCCGTGTGAGGACAACGTCCTAAGATGCGCCAGTCGACGTGCTTCCTCAGCACGACACAGAGTTTGGGCAATGGAAGGATCCTGTTGGCACGATAAAGGTAGAATAGTGTCCAGAAAGCTCTGGGGTGCGCGGGCGTACAGCAAAAAAACGGCGCATATCCAGTAACTTCGTGCTTGGCACTATTGTACGCGTACGTTACAAAAGGTAAGACGGCGTCCCAATTCTTGTGGTCAGCAGCGACATACATTGATAACATGTTGGTAAGGGTTCGATTCGTCCGCTCCGTGAGGCCATTGGTTTGCGGGGGGTAAGGAGTCGCATGACGATATGCAGAACCACAAAGCCGCAAAAGTTCTTCAACGACGTCGGCGGTGAATTCCCGTCCACGGTCACTGATGACAACACGGGGAGCGCCGTGACGGAGTATGACGTGATGCAACAAAAATGAAGAGACATCTGCTGCAGTGGCAGATGGAAGTGCCGCCGTTTCCGTGTAGCGAGTAAGATAATCTACGCATACTATAATCCAGCGGTAGCCAGCTGACGTCTTTGGGAGCGGGCCAAGCAAGTCGATGCCCACTTTTTCAAAGGGTAACGTCGGTGGCTTAACTGGTTGTAAATAGCCCGCTGGGGCCGTCGTCGTTTGCTTGTGGCGCTGGCAAACAGTACAGCTGGCGACATACTGTTTCGTTGTGTTCCAGAGCTTGGGCCAGAAAAATCGCTGTCTAAGTCGGTGTAGTGTGCGTGTAAAGCCAAGGTGCCCGGACGTGATATCGTCATGCATACAACGAAGGACAGCCGAGCGCAGGTTTTCGGGCACAACTAGAAGCAATGGGGGACCATCAGCCGAGTAATTTTTTTTGTACAGCAAACCATTACGAAAAGTAAACGGTGTTGTTCCTGCTGGCTCACGTGCAGCTGCCCGTAGGGATTTCAAGGTAGGGTCGCAACGTTGCTCGCTCTCGAAGGTACGCAGGTCTGGAAAGTCGGAAGAGATGGAAACTAGGTAGTCGTCGAAGTCATCATCCTCAGCTTTAGTGTGCGGCGAAGGGAGACGGGATAGGCAATCAGCATCCGTGTGACAGCGTCCGCTCTTGTAGTTAACGAAGAAGCTGTACTCTTGAAGGCGCAAAGCCCAGCGGGCCAACCGGCCAGACGGGTCACGCAGCCCAACCAGCCAACAGAGTGAATGATGGTCAGTCACTATCGTGAATGCGCGGCCATGTAGATAGGGACGGAACTTCTGAATAGCGAAGACGACTGCTAGGCACTCGAGTTCAGTAACGGTGTAGTTTGTCTCCGCTTTTGTAAGTGTCCGACTAGCGTAGGCAATGACATGCTCACGGCCATCGCAGAGTTGAACAAGCACAGCACCAACACCCGCACCGCTGGCGTCAGTGTGCAGCTCAGTTGACGCCTCCGGATCAAAATGCCGCAGTACCGGTCCAGAAGTCAACAAAAATTTCAGCTGTTGAAACGCCGACTCGCAGTCAGCAGTCCACAAGTATGGGGTGTCTTTGTGAAGGAGAGACGTGAGGGGAGAGGCAAGCTGTGCGAAATTCTTGATAAAACGTCGGAAATATGAACAAAGGCCCAAAAAGCTTCGCAGATCTTTCACCGTTTGTGGCTGTTGGAAGTCGCGAACCGCTGCTATCTTTTCAGGGTCTGGTCGTATGCCGTCTTTGTCGACCAGAAAGCCTAGTACGAGGGCTTGACGCTCACCGAAATGACATTTCTTCGAGTTTAAAATAAGGCCAGCTTGCTGGATACAGTCAAGAACGATCGACAGGCGCTGATTGTGCTCGTGAAATGTCCGGCCGTAGATAATGACGTCGTCTAAGTAACACATGCAAATTTCCCATTTGAGTCCGCGGAGCACGGTATCCATAAATCGCTCGAATGTCGCTGGAGCGTTGCATAAGCCAAAGGGCATAACGTTGAATTCAAAGAGACCGTCAGGTGTCACGAAGGCTGTCTTCTCCTTGTCTGAGGGGTGCATGGGAATTTGCCAATATCCTGACCGCAAATCAACAGAAGAGAAATACGACGCGGAGTGGAGGCAGTCGACGGCGTCATCTATTCGTGGTAGGGGGTACACGTCTTTCTTTGTGACGGTGTTTAGGCGGCGATAGTCCACACAGAATCTCCATGAGTTGTCTTTTTTCTTGACTAGGATCACAGGAGCAGCCCAAGGGCTAGATGATTCCTGGATCACTCCTTTCTGTAACATTTCTTCGACCTGCTCGGCGATGACTTTTCTCTCTGAAGGTGCAACGCGGTAGGGCTTCTGACGAATTGGCGTTGCTTGCCCTGTATGGATGCGGTGTTGCATACGAGACGCCGGTGGTGTATGGGACGCTCGTTGGCCTTGAGCAAAATCAAACACTGTGGCGTAGCGAGCGAGCACAGCTTCCAGCAGACACTGCTCACTAGAAGACAGCGACTTGTCAATCATGCGCTTAAAGTCAGCAGAATTATCATAGATGGAGTCGGGGTTGGATTTTCTTTCGGCAGTTGAAATTTCGACCGTTCCGACGCTGACAATGGCTTGTTCATCAAAACTTGCCAGTTTAAGTCCTAGCGGCAATGTTATAGATTGGGTTGAAACGTTCACTGTCCACAAACGAGTACAACCATCAGTGGTAACCACGAGGGAGCGAGGGACTATCGCATTTTTCTTGAGCGCATTGTTATAATCGGGCTCGGCTAAACCACAACAAGAACCTGTACGAGAGCGAGAAGTAGTGACAGGTACAAACATTGCAGTCTTAGGGGGTAAACACACATCTTGTGACACGGTGAGAACATCGGCGGCATCACTGGTGCTATCTGTCATTGAAGTTCGCGCGTCGCGGCGAAGAGAAATCGCGCCACTTCCATAATCCAAAGTTGCCCCCCACTCACGCAAGAAATCAATTCCTAAAATAATGTCATGCGTTGTACGTGAAAGCACAGTAAATTCACTTCTAAATGTCTGCTCTCCTATCATAACTGAAACAGAACAGACCCCAAGTGGGCGTAACATTTCCCCGCCAACTCCACGAAAGGTAGCGTTCCGATCCCAAGAAAACATAACTTTTTGTCCAAGACGATTTTTGAAGGACAGGCTCATAACAGAAACTGCCGCCCCAGTGTCAACTAAAGCAAAAGCACTCACATTGTCAACTAAAACGCACACTTTGTTTTTAAACAATTTTACACAAGGGGGTCTTGATGAACATGAACATATTGCGGCCTCACCCCCGTCGGTCGCACCAGCTAGTTTCCCAGCGGCGGCGGTGATAACGAGCGACGACGAGGTGATGGAGAGCGTCGTTGTCGTGTCGGTGGTGGTGTCAGGCTGCGATCGGAAACGGGGGAGTCACTGCGGTTTGCGCGTCCCTGCTGCAGCCGCTGGAAGGAAGTGGGATATGGCCAGGGCTCATCAGCGGGCACGCGGGGCGTGTAGGAATTAAACCGTGGAGCACGCTGCTGGCGGCGGTGGCAATACCTAGCAATGTGTCCAGCCACACCGCAGCTGTAGCAAGTGCGGGAGTCGCGGCTTGTCGCGGGTGACACCGGTGACATGGGTGTCATGGGTAGAAACGCACTGTCAGGCTGGTTGTAGGAGGGAATAGCCCGCGGAACAAATCGTTGTGGTGCATCTTGTCGGCGTCCCAGACTTGTCGGCTGCGGTGGCAAGTTGCTGCTCTCCGTACGATCAGCATAGGTCCTGCGAGGTTCTCGGAAACTCTGAGGTGCCCAGGTGGACGGTGGCACACGAGAACGATGATCAAATGCACACTGATGACATACATGAGCGTCGTCAACAACTTTAAGGCGTTGAAGCTCTTCTTTTAACTACTTGTCGAATCACTGAGGAGAGGTCGTCGTGGGTTGGGACGGACACACTGGCAACAGTAGTAACATTGTCCAATCGTCCAAACTTTGGCCCAATCCTTCTCATTTTCAGCGCTTCAAACGCCCGGCAGTGTTTCTTCAGATCAGACGGAGTACGAAGATCGTCCTTCGTTATAAGAAAATTATAAACATCTTCAGCGATTCCTTTAAGCAGATGTCCTACTTTGTCTTCGTCTGTCATGGCAGCGCTGACGATTCCGCATAATTTCAGAACAGCCTCTATGTACGTTGTACACGTTTCGCCAGGTAATTGAGCTCGTCGGGAAAGCGTCTGCTCAGCCTTCTTTTTCTTAGAGATTGGGTCCCCGAAGCACTTGGTGAATTCTTCTACAAAGTTATCCCAGCTTGTTAGAACGCTCTCGTGGTTTTCAAACCAGAGGAGTTCGGTGCCAGCGAGAAAAAAAACCACGTTATCGAGCTGCTTCGTAGAGTTCCAGTGGTTGTGGCGACTCACTCTGTTGTAGTGTTTAAGCCAGTCGTCGACGTCTTCGTTGGCCTTCCCCGAAAAGGTGGGTGGCTCTCGCAGCGGTGTCCAGTAGCCAGCCTGACCTGCGTGATTGCTGTCTGGTCCGCCGCAGGTGGGGTCGTCATTGCCTTCTCCGGAATCGGCCATGTCCGCTGCTTGTGGTCGTAAACCGGCCAAGCGCCTACTCCGTCGGACAGTTGGTAGAGCTAGGTCGTCCAGGATCGTGCAAGATTTACCCCGCACGTCCACCAAAGATGTTACCAATGACGTTTATTTACAGGGTGAAACGGTGAAACGAGGTCCGAGAGGGAAGCTACAGGCCAGCCCCAGCCGGCGCAGAGTACCGCGAGGACACGCGCGCACACTCTACTTCGTCTTTCTCTGCCTCAGCCGCAGCCGCGCAGTGCTGCGACAATATGTTCTACATCTCTCTCGGATGGCACGAACACTTCTAGCGTAAAAACGTTTCGTCAATACGGGCCCAGGCTGTTGCAGCAGATAGGAGCACGTGTTCGTCGCGTGTACAACCCTACGTCCGGCACGTTAAACTCTACAGTTTAGCTAAGCTGGATCTACACGGGAAGCTTCGCAGGAACAAGTAGGGCTCACCTCGAGAGCGGCCCGTACGGCGAGAGCTGCGCGCAGGACACTGTGCAAGTCGTACGCAGCGTCCTTCTCTAAGACGCCATGTTCGCGTTGCAGGCACGCCTTGTTGCGCTGGTAGTCGTCCGACTTCTGTCGCCTCATGCCTTGGCCGAGGATGCCTTTCTCCATGGCGTGCAGAGTCCCCAGGGTGGCATAGTTGATGAACGGTTCTGCGCCCTCGTAGAACACGGGTTCCAATACCGCCAGCGGTGAGAAGCACGCCATGCGAGGGTCTGCAGCAGTCTGCATCAGGCCGGCCCTGCTCGAAGAAGGAAACCAAGGGGCCCGATCTTTCTTAGAAACAATCATAAGAAGTTATCAGACAATGACACCAAAGAAAGCATAGGAACGTTATTTGCGGTTTTAAATGAATAATGAAAAATTCCTTTCAACACTTCCAGAGCCTCTTCGGTCTTCAGTTTTGGGGTGTCCGTGCTTAACATTCCGTCATACTGGCTGTTAGACTTACTTTTAAAGAGCGCGCGATTCTACGCGCTGTCAAGAAAAACGCACCAGCGAAACGTCTAGTTCAGCTGCGTCACAGCTGAAAAGGGACGGATCAATATGCTGTCTAGAACCTTCTTTATATATAGCAGTCGACCGCAGTGACCAAGAAACGCGTTTCAAGCCCAGTGGCACGCAACTGGTTTTGTTGTGTATTGAACATGCCAATCAGACTAGGAATGACAAAACCAGTGAAATTACTTCCTTTCATACTCTTCACCAGATGGTACTTATGTTCTATAGCAACGCTACCTCTTGGGATAAAAAGAAACCACTAGGACAATGACAACTGAATGACATCGACTGAATGTCATTCGGCTGATGATGGAATAAAGCACTCAAGAGATCGTCGAAGTCTGAGAACTCCTGTGACAGGTCTGTAAACAGATTGGAGCAGATCTTCTATGTGGGCCACCAGTTCGTGTTGCACCAGGATCTACTCTAAATGTAAATGTCTCCTAGGGCTCCTGTCAATCGACTGTGCTGTTTGATACTTACAATCTAAGAAATAAATTATTGGTGGCCGAAGAAGTACCCGGTTGGAGAGAAACTTTGCTAGTCGCAGTAGGTTGGGAAGCTCGCTTTGACGCGCGGACCGAACCTGTCGCCCATCCGAAGGTGTCGCTCTCATCGACTTGCTCCCAAGTCACCAGGGACCGGTCACGCAGCAGGCGACGCGACATGTACAGCGATCGCCTTCAGATGAGCTGTTTTTATTTCAAGATAATTGTTTTTAGGTGGCAAACAGGAATCTTTAAAAAAGGAACGCAGCTCGATTCTGCCTATTGCGTTTCGCCCTTTCACACTCGACAAAGCCTGAACAAACGACTGTGCAGCGCAGTTGTGGTCGGCGTCCGATCGCACCTTACGCAAATGCGCGTGGATATCTTCGCTCGCAATTCACTTTCAGCAAAGAGCTATCATGTCGAGGTGTACCGAGCCAGGTCGTTGTACCGTCAGAAAAGGAAGTTTCCTAGAATGTCAATTCACACGTTAACGCTGCGCTAACTGAAATGATCGCTTTTCATTCGGAAACAATCATACGTACCTTCGTTTCTTTTTATGGATTCTTGAGTTTTGCTCCCGTATTCACTGTTTCTCATTTTATAAAATATGTTTACACAAAAAAAACATTTACAGTCACAGAAAATATGGTAAAGAATAGTAATATGGGGGGCGGGCATTTTAAAACTGCAGTTGACGGAACATTTATGTTGGTGCAGCCACATGTTAGTATTTAAGCAGTTACGTCATGCGAAATGTTTGCAGCATTTGTATGTCTGAATACCGCTTCTATGAAATGTATCATTTAGTTATTTACTCATTGCAAAAGTCAGCATGCGATAGGTATAAAAAAGGTCCAACAGAAAACCCGCATTTCATGCGTCAATGGGCATTTATTCTTTAGGTACACATAAACACCGCGTCTAAGTGGAACTGGAATTGGTCAGCACTTTGTAAGCAGAAGCCCCTGGCCACACTTCGGCAGAACAGTTATGATGTGTCACCCACAGAGTGGTCAGGTAGTTAGTGTGTTGGCGAGAGCGGGCCATATTCCTCTCGCAATAAGTACCATTAACCTAATTCGGAGACCAGGAGGTGTTCTGAAAAGGCAGTGGCGGTTAAGGTGAATTAAATGCTTGCTCCAGCAGGAAAACAAGACGGCATGTGGAGCAAACGTCACGTGAGCAGGATGCATCTCGCTCACAGCACCTCACTGCTGTGGCTAGTCCGCAGATTTAACTAATGGGGCCTATCTAGTGACGTTGACTGAAGCCAGCGTTTCCACAAGGACATCGTGGCAACAACGCTACGAAGGCAAGGGCAACGAGAACAAAATTAGCATGGCAACAATGTCTTCGTCAAGAAAATAGTTTGCTCTGTCGAAAACAAGTCCTATTGTCCTAGCATCGGCCTAAACTTGAGATATTGCATATTTGGCCGCTGCTCATCGTTCTAAGTTCGTATCTTCCTTTGTGAAGCTTTGTTTTCTTTGGATAACTTTTGAAGTAGAAAAGTCTAATGACAGTGTTCTGACTTGCCAGTGAGGCGAGATTACTAACGTGAAGTGCATCAGCTACGACATTTTAGTTCTACAAGCGCAGTCAGTAGTTTAACTGACCAAAAAATGACGTTGATGCATGTAGTTTTTTTATAGAAAATTGCCTATGACGAGTACATTGTGTGGTCAGCAATCTTAAAAGACCTTTGTTCTTACCCCTGCTCGTTCTAAACTCGTAAAAATTAGATTACCAAGGACGCCCAAGGACGCCCTTTTTATTATTATTGATATGATATAAGGAGATGTTGACGCACAATTTAAGGCGCCGGGATCTCCATAGCTCTTGAATGGGTCTAGCCCACAACATACAGGGTTCAAGATTACATATAAAATAACCTTTTCATAAAGCACCAGAACTTGTGAAGCAACGTTTTGACAGTAGCACTAAGACGTGAAAAATACATGGTACATACAATATACAAGTTAAATGGCTTCGCAGTTCTCTAGAAGAAAGTGTCAAAAATACAAATGATACGGTCGCCTAAAGACACATTCTCGAGTCAGCGAGGGAGCGTACATCATGTAAATGCATCATCAAATGTAGTCACAACAGAACAGTCGACATAAGATAATCCACACACACACACACACACACACATCGTGGCATATATATATATATATATATATATATATATATATATATATATATATATATATATATATATATATATATATATATATATATATATATATATATATATATATATATATATATATATATATATATATATAACGAGGAATGTTACAACGGCCAACAATGCTGCTTTCTTAGAGAAAAGTTTTTAAGGCTTTTTAAGGGCTCTTCTGCAAGGCAGTTGTTGGCCAAGGACCCAAAAGTTTCTTTAAACTGAGAGGTCTTAGGTCTAATGCAATTAAGATTGATTTAAGTCGGCGTGTTGGTGTGACGTGATGTGGGCAATGTAGTAGGAGGTGCTGTATATTTTCACCTACAAATGCACAACGACATTCGGGGGTTTCCGCACGGCCAATTCTATTTAACAAATGTTTTGTGTAGGCAATGCCTAGCCTTAATCGATGAATAAGGGTTTCCATATTTCTGTCTTATGACAATGGAAATTTGGATCCAATAAACGGATCAATATGATTCAAAGCCGAGCTGTTAGAATTCTGGACAAACCACGCATTTCTACACATTTTGAAAGACGTTGCACTTATAATGCAGTGTAATTCATTATTTGATATTGGGAGCGGAACCACATCATCTTTGAGGTGTTCTTGTCGTGCTGCTAAGTCGGCTGCTGTGTTGCGAGGAATGTTACAACGACCTGGTATCCACTGCAATATGCTATCGTTTTTCCTTTTTTGCTGCAGAGTGATGCTAGAGCTGCCTGTGAATCGCTGAAAATGACAACTTTTTGCATATCTCTACTGACGTTATAACTTTTATAACACATAGAATTACGAATACTTCAGCCGTTGTCGACGAACTCGCACAATATAACTTTGTAATTCTTGTTTATTAAGGTGTTGAATAATGAATGCTGAAGTTGGAAGAGGTTGCTGTAGTGGCGCCATCTGTATAGACACGTCTGTATCCTGCATACCGCACATATATCTGGTAAACTGCTAGTTGTTCAGGAGCTGGAATGAACATGTCTCTTTTTCTTAATATCCAGTCTACTGACAATTCAGTTGTTGCTAGTGTAAGCATTCGACGTCTGAGTTCCAAAATTAACTTCTTGGCAATGTATGAAGATTTTCTCGAATTTCTTTATGAACATAACTTTTAACTCGTTTCATTAGGTCTAGAGCCAATGGGTGGCTTTTATGCGGTGGTTGAAAGCAGAAATAATGTCGCCATGTTTCTGTAGTTCTTACAACTGGAAACGGTGATCGGCGAGCCTCAGCTATTACTAGACAGCTAGAAGTCGCTTGCGGAACTCCTAGACATATGCGTAGTCCTCTAGCTATAGGTCCTTAAACTCGACATGAGCAGTCATTAAGACAGCGATCTTAATGACTGCTCATGCTGACGTCAAAAAGGCGCGGCGCGCAACCGTGAAAGCCGTGCCTTGCTGAGTGGCTCTGCCGCCGTTACTCTGTCCCTATTGACGTCCCCTGCCAACAACGGCAGCTGCACTACCCTGCATACCATTTCCCCTTCGACTTCTGCTGCACATGTTCGTTCTTCGTATGCTTTACCACAGAGCCCGACACGGAAGGTTCCTTGCAAGGGGAGCGGTTGTTAGGTTAGCGGCTTTTACCTAACCTCCCTCCCACCCGTCTCCTTTCGGGTGGGAAGGAGCCGGCGTCCTTAATAATCAGATCGTGGTTTTGGCACGAAAACAAGTCTCTTTTGAATAGTTTTCAAGATCTTCCTCTGATGCACGGAAAGTACATTATGCGCTTTCTTTAACAGACCCCACAGGCTGAGTTGCGTGCGACCTGCTTGACGCATAGGAAAGGTGTCAGAACTATGTTACGAGTGTAGTCATTGGCTGGAAGTCATCGGTCATGATAATTTCGTTGTCTATACCATAAAGAGGCAAAAGCATTTCAACTTCTCTAGAACACTTCTTTCTGGCACAGCATGTTTTCTTTCCTGATCAGGATTATTCGTGGCTTTGCCGAATGAAGCCCCCCACTTTGGCCGTATTAATGGAAACACTGAATTGAAGAATGCCGCGCTTCCCCTCCGCCTTCCTCCCTCGTTCGCGAGAGATTCAGCCGCTACCGTCCGCTGATGGTCGCAGGCTTCCACTCGCCCACACAGCGCACAGGTTGCGACGATGATGTCATCTTGCTTTGACTTTATAAGGAACAACACGGGGATGGCGACGTCTATGACAGAAATTCGCTTGGAGTGCCCGCACAATTGCTATAGCAAAAAAATAGAGAATAAGACAGCTGGCGTGAGCCTTATGTTCAACACTCCAAATAAGTTGGGTAGACTCTGCAGGACAGTCCACCAAGAAAATGAAAAAAGAATACAATGTTGAAAAAATTCTGTCGCGGGGTTTTACGTTCCGAGTACAATGTGCTTAAGAAGTACGCCGTATTGGGAGTCTCCGGTTTCGTATTGACACCTGGGCTGCTTAAACGTGAGCTTAAATCAAAGTTCTCGTGCTTTTTCGTAGGTCACGCTTAGCGAAATGCGGACGCCGCGTCCGGGATCGAAACCGAAATCTCGAATTTAGTCGCACAACGCTATCAGACTTGCGCTGTAGCAATAGCTAAAACACAGCAGCACAATGCACTAATCATTAGGACATACATGGTTGCACACATGCTACTCTCGTTCTAAAGGCGCTCTTTGAAAGTTCGGGCACGGGCGTCACGTGCCACTTTCTGGCATTCATCCGTCGAGACAGCTAGCACTTTCAGATAGCGTGTTACGCAGCACGACTGTCGGGATTGGCCAACATTTTTTTTCTTCGTCCGGCGTACTTCGCACCTCTAAAGTAGACGAAAATTACGTTTATGGCTATCGCATGAACATTATGTTGCACTTTGAACAGGGATGAGGAGGCAGCGAAATAGTGAATGCTAGGCGCGGCACTGCCACTTGCAGCACGCAAGCCATTCCCGTTAGAATCACGGGTTCGAAGAAAATTCGTCTGGTCTGATGACATGATGAAGTAAAAGGTTGTGGTCATTTTGTCAGTGAACGCATCTTCTTCCTCAAATATCTCGTTAATACAAGAAGAAATATTCATACGGGTGCAGTAATCTCGTTAGTACAAGAAGAAATATTCATATGGGTGCATAAAATTCGTCTGGTCTGATGACATGATGAAGTAAAAGATTGTGGTCACTTTGTCAGTGAATGCATCTTCTTCCTCAAATATCTCGTTAATACAAGTAGAAATATTCATACGGGTGCAGTAAAGCGCAGTCGGCCAAAAATAGAAAGAATTTTCGAGTGAAGTTTCTTGTGAACTCTACTACTGCTCAGACTCCTATGTTCTTTTAAAGTTTTAATAATATAGCGGGATTGACTCTTTATTTGTTCCTCTCAACTTATTATGCAGGTCAATTATCAACAAGAAAGAACACACAAAATGCAGAATTTATTATTTCACATTTCGACGACTTCTCTTCAGGAGCCGGGCTTACCTGTGGAAGGAGCAGCGCGCCCAGAATGGAGTCCTGCGTGACCTCTCGAGGACAGCGTACAGATTGGCAAAGAAGTCGGCGCCCAGCTCTGGCAGGAAGTGGGCGGCCGTGCGCTCGTAGTTGCGCCAGACAACGTTGCTGTCGACGGTGTCGCGCCACCGGATGGCCTCGAGCTCGAGGCCAAGCTGAGCCTCTGCTCTGGCCACCAGGTCCCAGTGCAACCAGCTGGATTCGATGCGCGCCAACAAGGCCCGATCCACCGCTGCCAGAGCACGGAGCATGGCTTCAACACGGTCGTTTGACTCCATCATGCCCACACGCTTGAGCAGTAGCAGCTCGAGTGCGGCGCTCACGCCGGTCTCGTGAGTCACGTTGCGGCAGAACTCTCCGAAGGCCTGCGTTGTCGCCAGAACTTTTTTTCAGTATTTTACTGTTTCTGCAGGTTGACGTTCTGATTAGGCCGGTAGAAAAGCTATAGCAATTTTTAGTTACCTTAATTGGGTTTAATGGCGCAAAACCGACCAAGGCTATGCTGCACTAGACACAGCGTAATAAAATATCGTAAAGAAATGCAGTATGCCCTGCACTAATTAAACCTTACTTAAACAATCTGTTTTGTCTAAAAAGCCGATCACATCAGTCAGAAGTATCAGTGCATCATCTCCTAGCATGGACATCGGGTGAGATGGGGTGTGTGACTTGTACAATACACGGAAGCACATTGGTCTATGCGTTTCGAGATGTGGACACGTGATTAGAATATGTATTATTGTTAACGGTTCACGCCATTTGTCACCTGTTAACTGTTCCTCCTCTCTCAATAAATAGTTTTGCGTGATTCGTGTGGGGCCTATGGGAAGTTCACAGAGAATTACTCCGATGAAGCGTTTCTGATGGTGGAATGTCTTCCACTCACCAAGGACAGGCTTAGTGAGTTGAAATTTATTCTTGTCGACTGCCATTCTCTTTGCCAGATTGAGAGCAGTGCCTTGCGAACAGCTTGAATGCCATCAGTAACAGGTATGTTAACTTTTGAAACATTTAGATTTCTCGCCCATCTGACAGATTCATCAGCTTTTTCATTTCCGGGGATCGGAACATGGCTTGTGATCTAGCAGAAATGAAACGTCTGGTCCTTATTCAGTTTTGTTAGTATATGTAGCATGTCGCCAATGATTGGTTCAAATTGTGATTGTGCATTCAATGCCTTAAGTGCTCTTAAAGAATATGTATGCATTATAGAGCTGTTGTGTTTGGCTTTTATAATCATTTGTAATGCCATCCATAAGGCATAACACTCAAAAGTGAAAACTGATACAAACTCTAGTAGTCTGACTGTGTCTTCCCATGTACCTTCAATTACGGTGCTTCCAACACAAATGGGCATCTTCGAGCAATTGGTGTAAAATTCTATGTAAGTGTCGTACGTGTCTTGCACTCTGCGAAATTCCTGTAGCATGTGTTCACGAGGCGTATCTTGTTTTTTGAGATGTGCCAATGAAAAATCTAGAAATTTAGTGCAATCGTTTCAGGGAGCTATTTATTTGGCCTTTGCATGACAGAGTGCGTTTCAGCAGGGACATTGCAGTCAAGGCTTTTCTTCACATCTAAGTATAAGTGGTCTTACAGTATTTGGCTTGTTCGTGTAGTGTAGTCGTCCTTCGCAGTGCATGATAATGTTTTGGCAAATATGGTCTGGTGATGAGTGTATGTCAACATGAGTTGCACTCTTCTGTGATGTAAAGATGGCTCGTTACTCTCGGAACACAAACTAGGAATGGGCGAGGTCCTATAGGCACCGGCTGCTAAGCGTAGTCCTTTATTAAACACGGGATCTCATCGGTGAAAGCAAGATTGTGTGGCTGAACCACGTGCTATGCATCCATAGTCCAGTTTGCTTCGTACAGAAGACCGATAAATATGTAAGAGGCATTTGCGGTCCGAACCCCAGCGCTTCCGCGACAGGACTTTTAGGATGTTGAGTGCCTTATTTGTTTGAACCTTTAGGTTATTGATGTGTTTAAGAAAATTTAGCTTCTTATCAAATATGACCCCTCAAAATTTGTGTTCTTGTTTAACTGGCAGTGCGAGTTCATTTAGTTTCAGGAAGGGATCCGGTTGTAAGCCCGCTCTTCTGAGAGAGCATCACGGCAAGTTTTTTTCCGAAGAAAAACGGAGGCCGTTTGCAATGGCCCATTGTTTGAATTTGTTTACAGTGATTTGGATCTGTCGTTAACATGTTGTTATGTTAGAGATGCGGAAAGCAATTCGGAGATAGCAAATTTTCTCTACCTTCTTCTTACTTTCGTAGCACAGAGAGCTCCAAGCTGGCGTAACCAGCTTACTCGGTTGAGAAACTTTTCGTCAGCTGCCGTCGTCGTCGTTTCTACTCTTCCATCAGAGATGGAACGCCATAGACGTTAGCATTTAGAGAAAAGACTTTATGTACACAACATTTACATCGACAGCTATTTACAGTGGGTCTGACGTATAAACTCGACATAGCCAATAGTGCATAACACCGTTCGTACGTCAAGACCCCTCCGTTACACTGGGACTGGCGCCTTAACTCGGCAGAGCCGAAAGTGCCGAGCACCTTTCCTGCACCCGGAACCACCTTGAGAGGTCGGGAGCCAGGTTTTAACCCTTCAGTTGCTCCTCCCGAATCCCCTCACGGCGAATCACGACACCCCAGTGACCTGATTGGGTCAACTGGGCTGTCACTCATTGGACACACTCTCTCTCACCCTCTCCCTGCGTTCCTCGGAACATTCAGAGAGATAGAGGGAGAGGAAGAAATCACCAAACAACAAATAAACAAACAACATCCCAACCGTTTAGCTCTGCGACAAGTACTGGAAAAGTCTCCCGACAGCTTGAAGAACACTTACGGGAATGACCATCTGCGTCGCCCCGTCCTCGCACCTTAAAACCATCGCGCAGTGCGTGCCGCAAAGGGCACCCCTGCCGAAGCGCACCCACCGATTCACCATGCCGTCTTGTGCGTGGTTCGTCTCCTCCGGCGGGCCCATATAAAGCTAAGTGCACAGATGGATTTCTTTCGGGTGCCAACTTGCCTTTCAAGAGACCGCGCATCGCGTCACCGATCCCTCTGGCTTTAAGTTGCCCCTTTGTATCCCAGGCATGCCCATTGACGCCCTAATGACGCTTTGCCCGTGGTCCGTCCCAGGCAGGGCGCCTCCGTTCGCGCTTCCGGGCGAAAGGGCCCCACACCTCGCACCCTTTTCTACCTGTCAAGACCGCACGCGCGACAGGTTAAGATGTCCCGAGGTGTCGGCGCGGGCTATCTGCCGCCAAAGAGCGCCTGCCGACTCATTACCGAAGAGCCCGGCTGGTTTTACTCTCGGCGAAGCCCGAAAACGGCGACCTCCCACAATTCTGGGGCGAAATTACCTCTCAGCCTCGATGCCGTTGTCAACATCCTTTACAGAGATCATCAACATAAAGCGAATGCATGAGGGTAGAACGTATGACCTTGCTAACAGAGTTCATTTTAACCACAGGCTGTGTTGTACTTAAACACAGCCCTGAGGCACACGGTTTACTCGGTACTCGGTGCCAAAACACACCTGAAATGTTCGATCGGAAATAAAGCCAGAAAGGCACTTCAGCATTTTGCCCCGAATCCCAAAGTCTGCCAAGTCTCACAAAATGCCAAATTTTCGTCTGGTGTCACATGCCTTCCGCAAGTAAAAAACGATAGCTAGGCAGGGTTGTTAATGTAAAAAAGGCATTGCGTATTTCATGTTCTAATCGAACCAGGTGGCCAGTTTTAGAACAATTGTTTTTATAAGCAAATTGATTTTTATTTTAGAATTTTTCTGTTTCGAGGGTAAGACTTAGTTTCGTGTTCGCAACAGATTCAAACGACTTGGCCAAACGACTGGTGAGAGCGATGGGGCGACAGATGCTGGGTGATGTTGGGGGTGTTCCAGATATTAGAAAAGGTATAATTGGGGCATTTTTCCATGCCGTTGGCATTTAATCAGTTCCGCAGACCTTGTTAAAAGAAATTTAGTAATGCTCTTATTGAGGTTGCTGACAGATGGGCAAGCATCGTATAGCGGATGCGCTCCATGCCAACTGCAGTTTTTTTCCAGCCGAAAGTACATTCTTTAATTCTGGGAGTGTCAGGGGATCATTGTACAGTAGATCGGATGCACCTGTCGTCGGTAATCTTTTTTTTCAGCATAGTTTTTATTCAGCATGTTAAAGATGTTTGATAATCTGTAGGAGTGTTCCCGCAGAGTATTTTCTTGTTCTTCGAGTGTTGTCTGTGTATCAGAACTTGAAAGTAATCGAATTGTGTAGGATGAGCAATCTCCTCTGAATTTGTTTACCTGTTCCCACATGCGTTTGTAGGTGATTGAACTATTAATTGAGGAGACATTATTTCTGTCAAGAGTGTTTTTCGGTTTGTCTTCGAACACATCATGCTTGGGCTTTTTTTCTGTTTGAAGTCAAGTAGGTTGCTGTAAGTTAGGTATCTACATTGATTGGGCAGGCCTTATTCTGTTCTTTTTGTGCTATGGTGCATGCCTCTGTCCACCATGTGTTAAGTTACTTTTGATGTTCTCCAGTAGATTGCGGTATAGCTATTTCAGCTGCCGTGATTATACAATTAGTATATGCTTCATGAATCTCATAGACACCTAGATGGGCTGAAAAACGATGTTCTTCAAGATTGGCTGTTTCTGTGAAAACTGGCCAGTCTGCCACTTGGATTTTCCAACGACGCGGCCTGCTGTTGATGATGGGCAAAGTTGATGCCATTTTGATTATGGCAGGTAAGTGGTCACTGCTGTATGGATTGTTCAACCCTTCGCAATTAAAATCAGTGAAAAGAAAAGTTGAACACAGAGCTAAATCAAGACAGATGTCGTTACGTGTTGTAGGTGAAAAATAAGTAGGTGCTCCCGAATTTAAAAGACAGATGTTGTTAGATGGAATAATTTCTTCTATGAGTTGTCCTCTATGGTCTGTTTTCTCGCTTCACCATATAGTACAATGGGCGTTAAAATCACCTACAAGCGTAAAAGGGTCCGGTAGCCCTTCAATCAGTTTTTTAAGTTCATTTGCACTTACACTTTCGTGGGCTGGTAACTACAAAGAACGAACTCTTATAGATCTAAAAGAGAGAATAGTCAAGGTAACCGGTTCGAAACGAGTATTCACGTTAAGTTTTCGGGTGGGTCTGCCGCCCTTTACGACAGCGGAAACTCCTCCAGACAGTCAGCTGGTGTTGTCCCGGTCTTTTCAAAAGACGGAATTACCTTTTAAAAAATTCTTTTTTTGGGTGCCTAGATTTGTTTCTTGTTAACAAAAGGCCACTGGGAAGAAGCTATTTGTGATTTCTCCTATGTCATCTAAGTTATGTAGTAGACCTTTGCAGTTCCACTGTATTATGAAAGCCATGATGGAACATAACCGAGAATATTTAAATGGAGATTCATCCTTAGATATAGATTATAGGTGACATAAGCTTAAAAACCGACTGTGGAGAAGAACGGTAACTGTCAGGTTAGCTGTTTTTTTTGGAGCGGTTACTAGGAGTTTATCCCTTTTTGCGCGTTCCAGATAGCGCTGGTCCATCAGTGTCAATGACACCGGTGTTTTGCTATCAACCTCCATTACTCTCTCAGAAGCGCTGGAGGACCAAACGACTGGCGCTGAGGCAGGTGCCTTAGGTCTTGATATTCGCGCTGTCTTAAGGCCCTGCGAGACCGTGGTCTCCGGAGCCTTTTAAAGCGATGGGGCAGCACTGGCTACCACCACCAAGGATGAGGGAGGAGACACCACAGGGCTACTGCTAGTAGACCCTGTAGGCTCGCGGGCGTTATTTGGCGCTGCCCCCTGACGCGCCACATTGGCGTAGCTGAGATTGTGTAGGTGCGACCAGACGTTTCTTGGCTTCATAGAATGACATCTTTTCCTTTACAGTGATTGCCATTATTTACTTTTCCGTTTTCCAATCGGGGCACGACCGTGACTAGGTAAGGTGATCACCTTTGCAGTTTACGGAATGTGGAGGAGAATTACACTTTCAGAGTCACGATCATTGCTGCTGCATCTTGAACATGTTGCACATGAAGGAGAAGCATGGCCAAACCTTTCACACTTAAAACATCGTCTCGGATTGGGAACATACGGCCTAATATGGGCCTTGACATAGCCAGCCCAAAGGGAACAGGGCAGTGCGCTAGTCGCAAATGTAAGGATGACATGTTTTAGACTTTTAAGACTCCTTCTTCCTGGAAGTCCTCAAGGAGTTCCACATCACTCAAATTTATGAAGTTTTTCTCGGAGATTGCACCCCTGCTCGTGCTTAATGAACGATGGGGTGAAATCCTGACTGCTATATCACCTAGACTGGCGACATCTCAAAGCTTCTCAACTTGCTCTTTCTCTTTCACTTCTAGGAGTAGATCTCCACTAAACATCATTGAAGCCTTGTAGGCTGGTCCAAGTTTTTGTGTGGAATGGGGAAAATGGGGAAAGCTTCCTCGCAGAAGAGTTTACTACACTATGTATGACGTGGTACCACAAATAAGTTGGGGCACTTCTTCGGAAAGTAAAATAAAATGTTGCATCGGTGCGCCCTCTTTCCTGAGGGCCATCTGGTAAGGGGGAAAAAGATTCTGCCATAGAGTTTCCTAGATATTTGGCGGCTATGCCAGCCACCCACCACCGATTTCAAGAAGGGGACGCTACGAAACCCGAAGGAAACACAGACGCCAGCTGTACATAGCTACTATAACCTAATATAATAGACCCAAGGTTGGATAAACTACACCAGGTGAGTCCTTGCTGCCTGCATAAATTGAAGTAAAACGAACTGAAGAGGAGACAGGATAGATGGAAAATGAGAGAGAAATATGAAGGTTAGAGTGGAATAGAGACGGGGAAAGGCAACTACCAATTTCCCCCAGGTGGGTCAGTCCGGGGGTGGCGTCTACGTAAAGCCGAGGCCAAAGGGGTGTGTTGCCGCCGCCGAGGGGCCGTAAAGGTCCAAGCACCCGACATTGGCTTAACCGGCAGTGCTAACTTTACCCCAGACACGGTTAAGCCGCGCATGGTTAGACGCTAGAGGGCCCAGCCTTCATGTGCTCGGCTACCTGGTATCGTAATCGTTTAAGACATGAAAAAAAAGTGACGCTCTTATTAGCCGGTAGTTATTTCTAGGCCAGAAATTGTCGGCATTCTAAATTAACAATTTTGGAAGCGCGTGCTGATAACCATAACAATCTGTCCAGTTGCAGTTTCATATCGATGAATAATGCAGCTCTAAAGACGAAATACGAGAACAAGGCGACAACACAAGCCCTCACTTTGGGGTGAGGTTTCACAAATAGAATGTCACAACTCAATGCATGATAAACGTCAACAGCAGTTGAATTGACTTCTGGTGTTTTACGTGCCAAAACCACGATTTGATTATGAGACACGCCATAGTGGGAGACTTCGGATCGATTTTGACCACCTGGGGAGCTTTATCGAGCCCCCAATGCGCGGGACACAGACGCTTTTACATTTCGCCCCCATCTAAATGCGGCCGCCCTGGCTGGGATTGGATCCCGCTACCTTGTGATACACCATAGCCGTTAAACCGCCATGGTGGGTCAACAGTAGTTCAGGCTGGCGGTCTTGAACAATCTAAATTATTACAATCGAGAAAAAAGAAGACTTCTGCTAAGAAAGGAAGCCCGTGAAGCGCGAAAAGGTATCGCGCGACTGGTCGCGCGACCCTCTTTGCGTGTTTTGGCGGGCTTCTGTTGGTCTTGGAAAAGCCTATGTAACAGGTATTGAGCCAGCGGAAACGGGAATGTTTGTTATGGTCTATAATCTGCTTACTGACATTTTTGAGCTGAATATAAATTTGATGAAATTGCCTGTTTGATAATATGCAATTGTACATGTAGTTCGGACCAAATAAACTAAATAGTCCGACTTTCTCTAAGCGACGGCAAACAACATTACCTTGGTACCGGGCAGCTACGTGGCATTTACACAATGTTTTGCACAAGTTATGTGGCTGATGTCTATAGTGCATGGTTACGTGGAAGCTCGGTGTTCAGAAACCAGGGATTCATGGCGTATATCAAACATATCTCAAGAGCACAAATAAAGCGACCAGTATTGAATGCAAAAGAAAGTATTTTCAAAAGATTTTTTTTTCGTGTTAACACAGCGTCGCTAATAACAGTCTGAAAGACTGAAGCTCATGTACAGTCGAATGCAAAAGTTTAAGGACCAGAGCTGCCGCAACTTTTTTTTTTCGTCACAGCCTAGGCATAAAGGCTCAAATGAAGTGTGCTGTCCACGTGCGCCTTCTTGACAAGCGCCCAAGCGCCATGCTTTTATACCATTTTACGTTGCACAGCTGTGCTAGAATAAATTATTTTCTTGCATATACTGCGGTCTCTAGACTTTTTCCCTTGGCGTTACATTCAATGCATAACGTAGAAGAAAAAGACAGGCCAAAGAATCGCATTTTGTCTGCCTCCTTTTTTCTACGCTGTACGTTGCGTGCGCATGTGCTTGCACCATTCAGGCTGCTATTAAGAAGTACCAACTCGGCCAGCAACACCTTCTGCTAGAACGTAGTTAATATTTGCAGAGCGTTGAGATACGCTAATTCGTGTAAGTTCAAGACATTTTACGTACTATTTGCGTTTGCATTCATATTTGTGTAAAATATTGGCGTTCAGAAGTGTTACACAAAGCTCTTAGACAAAAAAAAAAGTCGTACTCAGGATAGCATACACACAAACTCAGTAAATAATAACAAGAATTAGTTTGACTGCAAGTAGTTTTTTAAGCTCCATAACGAAAGAAGACCTGCTTTTCGTAAGGTCACGTAGTTGAGTAAGGTCGGAATTGTATGTCGAAGCACTTATTGACCATAATTCGTTCTCGAGTGCGGAATGTCCCGTTGTTCAGATGTCCTTGTTTCATAGGCTGCAACATGTTTATGCAGGTGAGGTATCTTTCGAATGCCGTTTACCGCGTGCTTGAGCTCCTTGCGATACGCTAGTACCAAACGCTATTGAAAGCGATTTTGAATTCTAAGTAGATTAAGTGTTGTGAACAGTGGCAGAGTAGGAGCTTCGTACGGCTTCTTACAGATCAAACGTGCTATATTTTTCTGCAAGACAGAGATACAGTGTATATTGGTTTTTTATGCCGTGCCCCATATTAGACAGCATTAATTTAAATGACCCAAGATTAACGCTTGTAAATCAGTTTCTTTATTATGCGTGGAAGATATCTAAGGCAGTGCAGGGTGCCTAAGACGAGAGTTTTCCAACGAAGAAGTCGTAATGGTTGTTGCACGTCATATGCACATCAAGAAAGACACCTAGCGTTTTTATTGTTTCTGCAATTTCAATTTTTGAGTCCCCTGCAAGTAAATCTGTTACTGGTGTAATTATCGTATGTTTAGCTTGAAACAACACTGCTTTCGTTTTGTTCGCATTAATCTTAAGGTTGTTTTCAACAGACCATTCGTTGAATTTCCTTAGAACAATGTTAGCGGTCGTTATGAGTTCATGTGCATCATATATGCAGTACAGATAACGTATTTTTGTCAGGATCAACATTAGCTAAGTCATTTACATTAAAGTAAAAGGAAGAGGTCCCAACATACTTCCTTTGCGGAACGCCAACCTTGAGTGGCCTGAAATGTGATACAGCTTCGAGTCGCACTAGCCGAGTTCTGTGTTTTAAGAACGATGTCTTGGGTTATGCCCAGCATAAAGTAATAAGTTAATTTTCGCAACAGTAAAACATGATTTATATTGTCAGTTGCCTTACCGTAATCAATAAATACTATTAGGGTTAAAGAAAGAACCAGACTTTCGGGTTGTTCAGAATGAATACTTGTTGTAGAAGGAGGGCAATTTCCGTGGATAAATTTTCCGAAAAGCATGCTGGCAACAAGAAATCAATGTGTAAATCAATTAGTATATATTGTGATACGGTTGGCATTAAGTTTCTCCAACCCTTTTCACAAGGTGGACAATATTGAAATAAGTTTATAATTACACATTTATGTCTTATCTCCTTTTTCGAATATTGCTAGTACCTTGCCAATGTGTATTTTACACGGGAGCACGCCAGAAGAAATACAGAGATTGTAGATATACATTAACACTGGAGCTACAATGTCAATACTATACTTCAAAGGTCTTATTGGCACATTAATAGTATCACTTGTGGCACTATTCCTCAGTTCTCCTAATATGGTGATACTTGAGACACACTCGTAAGGCTGAACTAGATGGTGTAGAGATACCTTGAAAGGTGTTGACAAGCGTTCGCGTTCACTGGTTCATTAGGTTCATTGTCACTTTCAGTAAAATGTTCATAGAAAGCTACCGCCAGACATTTACCTCGTATATTTTTTTTTCACGACGAGAAATTACGTACTTCCGGAAGAAGCCGGCTATCGTCTGCTCACGCTCAGCCGTGGCTGTCGACGCAGGAATTAAACTTCGGGCACCCGGCTTATCGGTGTCGTAGCCGTCCTGTCTCGCTAGTTTTGACTAGTCTTGAACACTGAACTAGCCTTGAACAACGCGAAACGTAAGGTCTTTCCACACGCACGCTTGCCGGGCCGCTGCTGGTTAGACACCTTGGCAGACTGACAGAAACGCTGCGCATACGCACTACGGTTGCATTTAGCTACTTAGCAGCGTAAATACCACGGCCGCCGCTGCGTGCCGTGACGAGTCCGCTGGTCTGAGCCCACTGCGGATCCCTGAACACAAACGCGTATAGTACCGCGTAGAACCGCATAGGCGCCAAAATCGGAAGTAGTGGCGTCTACGTGAACATCCAAAATCAAACTCCAACTGCGCGCTACGGTGACGTTCAATAGGCCGATCGTTGTGGATATGCCCCGCACTGCCGTACCCTTCGCAGTGCAAGATTTGAAGGGGGATTGGAAGCACCGCGCAGGTAATGTTTGATTGCCAATAACTCTGCTTCAGTGGTAGGCATTGAAGTAATTTTTGTGGCAAAGTATTTTTCTGAAATAGCCTATTTTAATCTCAAATGCATTTCTCGGCTTCCACTGAAAAAGTGGTTCAGTGCCCCTTTAATGTATTCGTTCAGCCCATCGTACAAAGTGCACCATTCACGTACCACACTGGAACCTTTGCGTCTTTATTCATTAGTGTGGCAGTAAATATTTATTTTGATGTGAAACGTTCTTTAATAACGGTACAAGGCTATCGCTAGCTAGAAGAGAAGAAAGAAGTACATGTCATGGTATTATCGCTTACATATTTGCAGCCAAATTACGCACTCACCTTACTTTCATATGGTTGTATACGGGAACAAGCCTCTACATGACAATGCACGTTTCGCGTGCTTGGACAGTGGCACAGTTTCGCCACGCTTGCCGCAATCGAAGCTAAATTTACAGTCGCGCGTGCCTTTCAGACAGGCTTAGCTCGGCAGTACCTTTGCCTATCCGTGCAGGAACGTTCGTGTATGAGAGTGCTCACTATCCCATAGTAGCTATAACTTACCCAACTCGAACTGTTGTTCATCAAGAGTTAAAAGGCGTTGAAATGTTCAGTATGCTGCAGGTATTTCACCCTTGCTCGCCTATTGACGCTGCTCCAGTTTTTATATCTATACTTAGTTTCAATGTGAAAGTTTCTGTCTGTTCTCGCCGGATCGTGTTCCATTTTCTTATTGTGTTCGAAAGTACCGTTCAATGTTTTTAACAAATTTGTCAAACCATCTCAATCATCATTCCATTCTTCTTACGCCTTCATTTGCTTTTTCTTTTTTTTTGCAAAGGCAGGACTAGCATGTAGCGCCAAATTTTGAGAACGCAAATATCCGCAGTAATTACTGCGGGCACGTGTGAAAAAGTCGAAGGATACAATATTAGTAGAGAACAAAGGGACCATTGCATTAAAAACTGCTTTCAAGAAGCGCTTTCAAGCTTGATCCTGCATCAAAACATCACACATGACAGGGCTAATCAGCCATGTGGTGTTTGGTGCGATAATACTTCGACGAACCGCACAAGTAACTGTACATTAACTCAGGTGGGTGAGAAGCACCTTCCGCTTAGAGTTGTCACGTTTTAGAAAGGCTTAGAAGAGTAGGATAGTCAAAGATTGGACTGAAAGTTTGTTCATTACACTTTCCGCAATTCACCAAAGCATTAGGAGGACACCACTGCGGCTACGTGGTGGAAAACAAACATGACCATTAAACCAAATCAAAGTTTTTCTTGAAATTGTCGACATACACATGTCAAGAACACTGACAAAAATGGTTTCAGTGGGCCTGTGCCCCTTACAAAAAATGCCCATTGTTAAAAAAAATGTGCTTAAAATCCTTGACTAGTAAAAAAGTTGAAGTGCAAAGTAAAAGGAAAGTAGACGTTGAAGCATGTTAACTACAAGGATGATAACCTTCAATCCGCATCAACAGTCTGTTTTCCATTGAATACGCAGGCGTTGATGTGTGGGAAAGGCATGTTCCAGAAAGCTCTCAGAATACATGAGGGAACAGCCATGCGAAGCGCCGCTGACCGACCTGTTCACGCTTCTTCTTGTCGCGCTCGTTGGCAAGGGCCTGCACCTGTCCGACACGCACGAGCAGGCGGAGGTAGAGGTACAGGGCGCGCACCGTGCGGTTCGCGACGGACAGCTGCTGACTCAGCGCCTGCAGGCTCCCTCGATTGTCCACACGGACCAGGTTGTCGTCGTCCGGGTTGACGGTTGGCTCGCCGCTGTGCCTGTGAGCAAGAAGATCACGTCGGGGGAGGAAATAATGCTTTAAATATAGGAATTGTTTGCACAGGAAATGATGCTGACAGTGTACTTTTCAAGTCTGAGTCTTAAGGTTGTTTGGAACTATTGCGATTTCAGGCACTATACATACAGCAGTAAGATGCCCACAGGAAAGAAACATCCATCGGCTGCTTTCCTGTGGTCTGTCCAATTCCTACTGTATGTTATTTCATTTACAGCGTCAACGACAGCTTTTATTATACGTTATTGCGTCCTAGTGTCTTTTTCTCATTGCACAACAGCGAATAGTTACATTTTTTTGCCTTTAAGGAAACGCCACAGAGTCCTCCACAGAGGCCTGGTACACGGGACAAAGCCGGAATGGCGGCTTGCGCAATAATTTGTTGATCATATCAACCTGAAAAACTATGCTTTTCAGAAGTATCATGTAGGGAATTTTTTTGAAATTTAGAATACGGGTTTCAGGAGAGTTCGTTTAACAAGCTCATAATATAATAAACGTTTATTCTCAGTAGCTTAACATTTTTTGCAGTCAACATCTCAGTTAAAAAGTACTGCTGTTCACACAGCATAGAGCTTCGCCAGAAACACCCCATGCACTTTCTCTCAAACACTCTCACAGTACATACCGGTTTTTACTCTATATAAAGACATATATAATGATTGGCTTGTTATTATAACACGTTGGTCCTTATGGCCTCCACTGGCACCACACCGGATCGATAAGTACTACTATCAGTGCAGAGGTATAAAATGAACCATATACATAACATATTTTTCAAGCTGCTGCCCTTTCGTACTGGACAGGTTCGACATTTCCTCGTAAAGGTTGCTTCAGGCCTTTCAAAAGAGCTGATTCATGGACGGATAAGCCAAACAATGTACATTTTCATTGTAATCTTTGAGAGCTACGTCTCTCTCTCTCTGTTTATTTTTGGTTCTCCAAAATTGATGTTTGACATCTATTCTATATCAAAGTATTGTGCCACACGCTGGTGGCGGACCAAATGAAACACTCGACGGTATTCTCGCCAGGATAGACAAGAATTTTTGACACACAGGCTTCGGTGTACTCGCTCTCCTTATTGTTTCCCACTAGCTGCAGTGCTCTCCAGGGCCGCCTTATTTGTAACAGAATACAGTAGCCGGCGCGTAGTATTGCACGTGCGGTCTCAAAGAATGTTTTGCGAATTCAAGATCCAAAACAGAACAATTGCGCCTTTTTAAAATTGCTGGAAACAGGCGAAGCACGCGTGCTGTTAGTAAACTTATTTTGGTTCGCAGATCATGAGACGGCTACCCTATGCGAGTAGGATATGCTTCAGAGGTGCTTCGGGTGCTGTTCTGTTTCACAACACTGCAGGATTTCAGCTGCTACGTCACGCAGCATGTTTGTTGGGGACGCAGGCGACGCATACAATGAGCGAGATATATCGTTTGACTTAGCGAAGCCACTAAACCTGAAAACCACTGCGCACACGCAGAGCACTGTGCTGACCATAGACCAATGAAACACTCTCATTTCACTAAGGACAAGAGGCCTTGTGCACCACCTCTGCATTTTTTGTTGTTTGTTTTCGCTGCAGCACACCATTTTTTTTTCTCTTACGACCTTGACGCAACGATGGTTACGCGAGCAATTGCTTATATTTTTGACAGCTAGCAGTCAGCTACTATTACACTATTATCACATCTACCAATGAACTATTCTATCATTCTTGCTACCACGCAATCCCAAAACTGCCTTCCTTGCGCGCACGCCGGTAATGCGAGAAAATAAACTTTCAAGGGGCATGACGAGAAGGGTTATCTCTCTTTGTTATTCATTTCCTGTTCCTTCCTTTGCGATTCTCAAGTCAGCAATCATCTACATTTACGCTAGTATAAGGATCAAATGTCTTAAGTTCGCCAATTGTGCCTCTATATTTAAGATAAAGGGTGTGACAGTTTGGACGTTACAGACAGGTTTCGCTGGCGTACTCGCCATAGAATGCTTACACATTAAAGTAATAAAGGTATGAGCAGGTTCATTCTGAAGAGTGGTAACTCCTCAAAAGCTGCAACGTCACCAGCAACACGGCGTTTAACACAAGGGTGGCACGGGTCCTCGTCGTGCAGAATGTAAAACGGAAAATACAGGGTCGTGTCTGCTTCAATACAATGGACCTGAGCTAAAGCGCAGCCTTGCTATCCATTCAGATGGAAGACGAGATTAGGGTAGAGGACATTTGGGCTTGTTGGTTCATGCTCTTCTGGCTGTATGGCACAGACTGAACGATGACAACAAGAAAGACAAGACTGGAGCTGTACTATAGCTTCAAGAATGCTATAACGTAAAGCTATTCAAGATGTTTGTATTCAATTTCTGCCATCAGGCCTCCCTGGTTATTCAAACATTCTTGGGTCACTCCAATTCGCCTGACGGTCTCGCAAGGTCACGAAAATGGGGAAAACTCCTACTTGAAATGAAGTGCATACTTATTATGAATGATTAGACCGAACAAAATAAATATTGTTTCCTATTCTAAACCTTTCTTTTCTATTACATTGCGTTATTGGTGAAGACTTTTCGGGCAGCGCCCACTTCACCAGTTTGTGACGCGACGTCAGAAAAGTGCGACAAATTACCACGTCGAAGTGACATGTACACATTAGAGGTGCCCCCACCATTATTATGAAAAAAGAGGAATTCGTAATATGCGGAGAGCGCACTGCTCCGACAGGAATATAAGAGACGGCAATTGAATCGCCAAGAAGAAGGACCAAGGAGGGTGCAACACTTGCGAATAGAAGATGTCTGCCCAACGATCGCTCGGGCGCTGGCTACTCGGAGCTGCCGGACGGCTGGATTTATTTGCCAATACTAACCTTTTTCGCCAGGCGATATGAGGTGAACGGCGCTTTTCGGCACGCTTACAACGTCGCATTGCCTGTTCTTCTTCACATAACATCTGCTTTAGGAGCATTTTTTGACATTTTGTTGCTTTTGCCGCCACGATTTTCTATCGACCACCCAACGCAAGCTAAGCAAAGGGAGGCGGGCCATGCACAGACATTGGCATCGCGCTCCTCGCTCAGTTATGTGCTTTCACTGTGCTAGCTCGGCCCCACCGAAGCCCTCTCTATTTCGGTGTGGTGCCCACCGCCTGTCAGACAATTACATAAGAAAAGGCCGTTAAGGTAGGCCGTGGTATTCGCTTTGAAAGCCAAGGAAAGCAGCCGCCTATTATAATAGTGGAGTGCTTCGGATTGGATGGTTCCAACAACGCTGCAGGTCACCTCCCGATGCTTGCGTCGGCGGTTACGTAGGTTTTACGTCAGGAGGCCGAAATAAAAGCATATTGGAATAGTTTTGCCTCATAGGGCGCCTGGCGGCTAACATGCACTGTGTTGCGCCCATGACGACGCAGGCCGGGTAGTGGTATGAGGGCCTCAATGATGCAGTATACAGGCAACGTGGCCCGATACTAGCGCGGGCGCTGTGACATCGCGTATGACATTTATAAGGGAGACCTGTTGCGTCCCGTAGAGTGCTATAACGTAAAGCTATTCCAAAATTTTCTATTCGAATCCTGTAATCATTCTTGCACCAACGGTCAGAACATTTTCAGATCACCTCACTTGTATTGTTTATTATTTTACTTATTTATTTATTAACTACTTCGGACACGTTGTCCAAGCAAGCAGGGCGACATAGGGAACATACAATTAAAATGAGATTGACAAACCAAACAGAACCATGAAATTACAAGATTAGGAAGTACGTTCAATTATACAATTCCATTCCGTCACAGTTCGATGAAAAAAAGAAAACTGATATGTGTTTGTTCTTGCAAAATAAAAGGTTAATGCACCATGTCTGCGGTGGCGAGTAGTTCTGGTCGATAACTGCGATAAATGTTCAGATGGGTCAAGGGATAAACTGTTGGTGTGAAGTAGTTTAAGGAATTCAAGTCTCTGTTTCTTTCTTCTAAGTTCGGGTGGTTCAAGGTTGTGAATTTCCATAAGTTCGGTGGGGGCATCACCATCTGGAAAATTTGTTAAATATAGATCTGACCGCTTTTCTCTGAATTCTCTCAAGACTATTGATATTACTTTTTGTGTATGGATCCCAAACTATGCAAGCATATTCCAGCTTAGGTCTAATAAGGGAGATGTAGCATAAAGTTTTAACGTTAAATGGGGCTTTCTTAAGTTTGTGTCTCAACAGGCATAGTTTTCTGAAGGCTGAAGTGCAAATGTTAGTTATGTGATCATTCCATGATAGTGTATTGTTAAGGGTCACTCCTAGGTATTTATAGCTAGTGACTTCATGAAGAGGTGATGGAACTGACTTATATGTATAAAGCAAGGGTGAGTTCTTATGTGTCATTTGCAGTAGTACGCTTTTATCTGTGCTTAGTGTCATTCCCCAGCACCTGCACCATGCAAGAATATTATTTAAACTACAACGTAAATTAGTTTGATCAAAGAGCACACAATCATCGGCAAATAATGGAATCTCTACAACACCTTCAACCGTGTTAACAATATCATTAATATATAGAACAAAAAGAGTACCGGTCACACTGCCCTGAAGAACACCCGATGTGACAGGAAGGCAGCCCCATTTCTCGCCAATTATCTCAACGAATTGTTTACGGTTAGACAAATAAGCAGAAACCCAATAGATAAACATCAGGGGGATGCCTGCATATTCAAGTTTCAGAACTAATTTGTGATGAAGCACCGCATCGAATGCCTTACGGAAGTCAAGGAAAATTATGTCTATTTGTCCGTTCTTGTCAAGGGTTGATGCAAAGGCATTAACTACAGTGACCAGCTGTGTGACAGTCGAATAGCCTCTTGTGATCCCGTGCTGAAAGTTAGTTAAATTAAATGCTTTTCTGGATATGTGGTCATGCTTTTTGCTATATGGTCGATGAGTTTGCAGCATGATGACGTTAAAGAAATAGAACGGTAATTTTCTACAAGTAGATGGTCTCCCTTTTTATGAAATGGGGCTATTTGGGCTGTTCATGGAATATGATAAGAAGAAACATTGATAAGGTAGCAGCATATCTACGGAGAAACAAATTAGAGATATTATCAGGCTCACTTGAATATTTCGGTTTTAGGTTCAGCACCATGGAGAGTACACCAGCATACAATATAAAATTTACATCAAACGGTTTGTACAGTGGGCAGACACGTGAAGAATCACTGGTATTCGAGAAGACATCGTGAAAAGACATAATAAAGGGATGAGCAAGTTCAGCCTTCTCCGTGACCATCTGTTCATTTATTGTCATTTGGGATATTGGTTTCTTCTTCTTGGCAATGTAATTCCAAAATTTACTTGGATCGTTTGTAATAAAATTAGGCAGAGATGAGTTAGAATAATAATCTTTTGATCTACGCACGGCAAGTGCAAGCTTGTCTTGTACTTCAGATATTAAGTTTGGCTGCGTACGGGCCTTTTTTAATCTCTTAATTTTACGTTTCATATAAATGATGTTGCGATTGATCCATAGCGTTTGCTTGTGAACTTGTTTTTTCTTATTTGGTATGAATTTATCAAGGCAAAAATGACAGATGTCCTTAAAGCGGGTGCAAATAAGTTAACATTATTTTCGTCAAAATAAGACAATTTTCCAAGTAATCAATAACGTATGCGTCGTTCGCGCGAGAATAATCTTTGACAAAACGGACAGATATTTTTTTAGTTTTAGCACAGGAAACAAGCTGTGAGTAAACACAAGCAAGATAGTGGTCATATAGCCCCTGCTCTATCACCACCGTGATTTCAGCGAAATTCCGAGCTAAGAAAACAAGGTCCAAAACTGAAGATGAAGAACCTTGCACACAAGTCGGCTCAAGAACAACTTGTCTGAGATCATGTGTTAACATGATATCAAAGAGTACATTAATGTCCTGACTGTGATGTGGCCCCGCCTGAAGGCCCATCCAGTCTACACCGGGAAAATTAAAATCACCTAGTAGAATAGTCTTACTGTGTAAATATTTATTCATACAAGACAATATTTTATGCAAAAATGCAGGAGAGGAGTCAGGAGGTCTGTAGATTGTGAATATAACGAGTGTATAACCCCAAAGAGATACCTGAATGCATAAACATTCCAACGTAGGTTTTATGTCCAGAGCGACAGCCTCTATCGGATCTCTAATTTGGACCGCCACACCTCCTCCCCTAGAAGACCTATCCACGCGATAAACACTATAGGAGGGAGGAAAGATGCCTTGGTCGTTAATATCCTCGTGAAACCAAGTTTCGGTAATAATAGTAATGTGAGGGTCGTGTTGAAGCGACAGTATTTCTAAAGAATATGCTTTATTTACAACATTTCTAGCATTATAATTTTATAATCTTTGTTGTTTGTTCCTTGAAGGTTCATTGTTTCACGGCTGTGTTGGTCGAGAGCGACTATTTGCAACCTGTACCCGTTTGTTCGGCGATTCGTCCCAAAAGAAAACATGCAGGTCTACATTGAGCTTGTGATGTATAAGTGACACCTTCCTTTCTTGAAGCTTATCGTTTATTGCACTTTCCCACAGAAGCTTGTGCTTCTCTAAGGTAGATTGCGAGTAGTTGTTCTGGATGAAAATACTAGTTCCTTTCAGATTTTTTTTGCATTTTGCAGTATTTCTTTCTTTTCATTAACATTCTGAAGATACAGAATTACCGGTCGTTTGTCACCTTGCTTTCCTAATCTGTGAATCCGACCAACAGAATCACCCTGTACACTAAATTCTTCATTAAATACATCCTTAAAAACTTTATCTTTGAGTGCATTTTCTGTCTCATTTGGAATTTCAGGTATCCCATGAATGATCAGATTAGATCTTCGGCTTCGATCCACAAGGTTTGTTAGCTTTTTAGCCTGAAAGCTGATCAAATGTTCAATAGACTGTAAACTATGGGCATTTGATAACGGAGCATCTACTGTTTTCGTGATTAGTGTCTGCATTTTACTAAACGTGCTGCAAAGTTCCAAAACCAGTTCAAGAAATGCGTTTGCAGTTCTTGTATATCGTTACGAAGTGTATCTTGCCCCTCTAATAACTGTTCAAATATCTCGGTCTGTGTAGGACCGCGATTTACTTCAACATCACCGCAAAGTAGCAATTTACACACACCGAGACACTCATAAGCCATAGAAAGGCATCGCCGTGGGCACGGACGAACCATAACACCATGATAATCGCTACGCAAGGAGCTTGTATTGGAACAAACCTGCACAATAAAGAATAAAGCTCCTATCAGTATCATCGTAGTTCCTAGTCCGCCGTGCCAACAGAACGCAAATTCCTGCGGCGCTTTTTTTATACGCGCTATCACCGATGATGTCACAGCGTTGCGCTCAACAGGGGTGAGACCACGAAGTGCGGACGTGCTTCGTGCCGGCTCTGCTATTTTCCTGTGCTTTGGCGGACTATCGAACTTTTCCTGCAAATTCTTCATACAAGCGATCGACTGAACCTACAGGAAACATGGGGATACCGGATTTCTGACGGTAGGCCCCTTTTTCGACTTTTACGGACATTTGAAATTCGAGGTCGGCGAGCTGAGCGCTAGGCCTAACCGAGCTCCACGCGCGAAGGGGCCGAGCCGAAGCCTAGGCGAGGCCGTGCGGCGCTCGCAAGCTAACAGGAGCCTGGAAATGGAGACCGTGGACGATGCTGCACCCCCGGACGAGCTCTCAAGCGGGGGAACGTGGTTTATTGGGAGAAAAGGCCGTTTCACGCCCGAGCAAAGTGACGCATCCGCCGTGCGCGAGCCGACGGGGAGCGGTACGAGGCCCAACCCCCGGCTGGGGAAGAAACTGGCTGCAAGATCGGTCGAGAAGCAGCACGCGGAGGTTCCGGAAGGTGCTGAGAAAATTATTATTCGCCCGAAAGGAGGTATCAATCGCATCCTGGAGGAAGTTGGAAGATTGCGCATGCACGTCTACCTGGCCCAGGCAGCCGAGGTCGACCCGGAAGCTGCAGACGAAGACGTAGCATCACCAAACCTGACGCAGCAGTCGATCATGATAGCTGCGCTAGGTGCGGCACGTGCAAGCAAGTACGCTGCGATCACGGCCCTTCGCATCGGTGGATCGACGGTCGAGGCAAAGGCGTACATTGCCATGCCGGAAAGCGGAGGGAAAGGCGTGATCCACGACGTCCCGCTGGATGCAACTCACGAGGAAATTCTCGATGCACTTAGAAGAAATAAGAAAAACCCATCGATCATTGGAGCCAGAAGACTTGGGGCGAAATCCAAATCTGTATTGATCCTGTTTGAAGACTGGAAAGTGCCGATGCAAGTTTACCTCCGATGCTTCCCCACACGCTGCTACCTATACAAGAAAAAATATGAAGTATGCGTCACCTGCGGAAAACTTGGACATCGGGCGGATGTTTGCCCGAACCCCAACGACGTCAGATGTCGGGGGTGTGGAGCCGAAAACCCCGAAGCAAATCACAGCTGCGAGCCTCGATGCTTGCTATGCGAGAAAGCCCACCTCCTAGGCGACAACAAGTGCGGGGAGATATATCGCACGCCGTACATCATCAAGAAAAAAAATATGGAAGAAGACGATAGAACAAGAGAAGCTCCAGGTGCAAGCGCCAACTCAAGGCAAGCCCCAGGCCACCACCTCGGCACCTAGAGAGGAGCACCGAGGCAGAGCAAGGGAAGCTACCAGAGACCAGGCGGGGCAACAGTGCGTAGATGGATACCTTAGGCATGACAATAGCTAGGCTGTGCGAGAAAATGGGCGCCATAGAAGCGATTCTTAATAGAAATGGACAAAAATTCGGTTAAGAAAAATGCCTCCACATTCTGGCAGTGGAATTGTAGGGGGTACCAGAGGAAAAGAGCGTTGCTGCAACAATACCTCGAGCTGCAACAGGAAGCACCCGTAGCCATACTTGTGCAGGAAACGGGAAAGGCCCCTGTTAGATTATCGGGTTACCAAAGCTTTGACAGCGACAAGGGGGATAAATGCCGAGTCGCCACCTTCGTAAAGCGAAACTTTGCAACCATTGTCCATGATGTCTCCCCCAGGGAGGCAGAGGCTGTTCTCGTTGAGATTATCATAGGGAAGAAAAATAAAGATAGCATATTCCTGCTGAATGTGTACAGCACACCCAAGCAAAAGAAAATTAGATTCATTACTTTATTCCGCAAAGCACTCAAAGCCGCAGATGGGAGACCTCTCATCATTATGGGAGACTTCAACGCGGTTCACGAGGAATGGGGATATACATACAGGGACCCCAAAGGTAGACGAATATGGGAAGATATACAAACGCTAGGGCTTACTCTACATGCTGACCCATGCGTCCCTACGCGCACAAGCAACAGTATAACCAGGGACACAGTACCCGACCTCACGATAAGCCATATGGCGGGAACAGTAACATCGAAAAGCACAGGACAAAATCTAGGCAGCGACCACTTTATTATTTCGTTCACGCTAGGAAAAGGCGTCAAAACACGCCTCATCAAACAAACGAAATTAACGGAGTGGGATAAATTCAGAGAGATAAGAAAGTAGGCCTCACTGCCGGACGATATTTACAATATCTACGAGTGGACACACCTCCTTAAAACGCATATAGGGGAAGCGACTACAACTATAGAGGATGAGGACGCGCCCCCAGCACTAGACAGCAAACTGCTGAACATGTGGAGCCGAAAGAGTAACCTGGAGAAAAGGCACAAAGATGGAACAGAAATATCCGGCGCGAACTAGCCAGGCTCAACAAAGAAATAGAAACATATGCGATTAAGCTCAACGAGCAGAATTGGTACAGCAAGTGCGAGGAGATGGAAGCCAATATGAGTCTTTCCAAAACATGGAACCTTCTCAGACATCTAATCGACCCTAGTAAATCAAAAATGCAAGCTAGTACAAACCAGGTGAGAGCGAGGCATGGCTTTGTTGGCACAGATGACGAGCTCATTAGCGAGCTCCAAGATACATATCTTGGAAAAGCAGAGAGCGAGGTGTTTAGGGACTACGAGGGACCTCCCAATCCAGATCTCGATGCTCCCATCACCACGGCAGAGGTTAGAGCAGAGATTAATAACCTCAGAAAGAGATCGGCCCCCGGTCCGGACGGGATAACAAACACAGCTCTTAGGAATCTAGACGATGAGTCCATCATTGCATTAACCAAATTCGTGAACCAGGTGTGGGAGAAAGGAGAACTCCCAAAAACATGGAAACATGCGGACGTACTCTTTATTCCCAAGCCAGGCAAAGTACCCGGCTTGAACAACATGCGACCAATCTCCCTCACCTCGTGTGTAGGCAAATTGATGGAGCATGTTGTTCAAACGAGACTGACCAGGTACATGGAGGAGAATGATCTCTGGCCGCATGAAATGGTTGGATTCAGGCCAGGGCTCAGTACACAATATGTCATGCTCAGACTTGAGCATGATATCCTAGACCGATACGACTCAACTGCCACCAGGGCGATCCTAGGTCTCGACCTCACCCAGGCATTTGACAACGTTAGCCATAAGGCTATCTTGGTAGGCCTCGAAGAGGTAGGTATGGGACACAGGGTATATGCATACGTCAAATACTTTCTGTCACAGAGGGAGGCGAATATAAAATTTCTGGATGTAAAATCCCCTCCCATCACACTTGGGAGCAGGGGAACCCCGCAAGGGTCGGTGCTCTCGCCCCTCCTATTCAACATAGCGATGAGGGGTCTCCCGGCGGAACTCAAGATTAAATCGATTAAATTTAGCATGTACGTGGATGATATCAACATCTCGGTTAACAGTGGGAGTGACGCAGCCATCGAACTTAAACTACAGATAGCGGCGAATATGGTGGAAGAGTATGCGGCCAGCAGAGGCTTGGCGTGCTCGCCACAGAAATCGGAGCTGTTAATCATTGAGCTAAAACATAAAAGGGGACACGCTGGAAGCAGCAGACCCATCACTGTTTTCGTAAACGGAAATGAGGCTCCCAAGGTGGAGGAAATAAGAATTCTGGGCATGTATATCCAGAGAAATGGATGCAACCTCCCGACGATCAAAAAGCTAGAAGGATACGCGGCGCAGGTCACGGGGATATTTAGGAGAATTCGACTCAACGGCAGGGGCCTCAAAGAGAACAGCCTCCTCAGACTCATGCAAGCCTTCATTACCAGCTGTATAGCGTATGCCACACCGTATCTTGCGTTTAAACGAGAAGAAAAGGATAAAATAGATGCGATCATTAGGAAAAGCGTTAAGAGAGCCCTAGGGCTCCCAGACTCGACCTCCACAGACCTCCTCCTCAAAATGGGGGTTCACAACACGCTAGTTGAACTCACTGAGGCAGTACGAGTGTCTCAGTTGGAAAGATTAGGCCAGTCTAAAACAGGGAGAAAAATCATGGAATGGGTAGGAATTCAATGCGACAGGGGTGCCCCGACTGACAAGAAAGACATTCCGTTGGACGTGCGCAAACGCTTCCGATTCGCCCCCCTACCTAAAAATATGCATCCTATCTACAACAAAGAGAGGAGAGCTCACAGGGCTAAGGCTCTAGTAAATAAACTTAAAAACACACCGGCTCATAACGTAGCGTACGTGGACGCCGCTTGCGGCAGAGACGGGGCTGCGGTATCGACGGTAGTTGATGGCGACGGGTGCGTTAAGATAGCGTGCTCCACGTGCACGAGGGACGCCTGTACAGCCGACGAGGTTGCAGTAGCGCTCGCTTGTGCGGGTACAAAAGCGGGAGTAATATTATGCGATAACAAATTAGCTACCCGAAATTTTAACAAAGGGAGAATCTCGGAAGAAGCCCTCCACATTCTACTCAAAAACCCTCCCAAGAGGGACTTAACTTTTATTTGGGTACCGTCCCATGAAGAAGTCCCAGGCAATGAAGCTGCTCACGAGCTCGCCGAGCACTCTACCACCGGGCAACTCTAGATCAGCCAGTTCCAGGGATAAAAGAGCATGATCACGTACAGGGAAATTGTCGATCACTACAAAGCCGAAAGAAGAATCTTTCCGCCTCCGCATCGGTCTCTCTCTCTGGAGGACGCTCGCATTTGGCGACGCGTCCAGGGAAACAATTATACATCACCAACTTGGATCTACTTAACACAGACGAGGGACTATAACGACGCCCTCTGCAAAATTTGTAAGCAAAAAGGTACGCTAGACCATATAATATGGGAGTGTGCTGGCTCCCTAGGGGCTAAGGAAAACATTGACAGTAGAGAAGCCTGGGAAGCCTTGCTCCAGAGCGAGGCTGAAGACGACCAGCGTCGAGCAATCCGCCTGGCCGTTGAGGCCGTGAAGACTCACCGTCTTCAACGCGCGGGGACTGCTTCGTCCTCCCCCTCCCCCTACCTACGGGTATGTTAAGAGGCGGGCACCCCAGCTCGGTGGAACAATAAAGTTTTCAATCAATCAATCAATCAATCAATCAATCAATCAATCAATCAATCAATCAATCAATCAATCAATCAATCAATCAATCAATCAACAGGGGTCGCTAGGAGCAGGGTTGCTGCTGGAGATGACGATGAGATTGGAGGCGCCATATCACCGCCGATGGTGCATATGCGTACATCGCAGAAACGATGTTCGCCGAGACGTACATGAACAGAAGTTGATACCACGGCGAATCCTCTTGTCTGTCCCGCGACGTCACGAAAACGGCAATAGCTCCCCATCTGATATGACGTGTACACTCTTGTTATTCATGATTAGACGGACCAAACAAAAGAAAAACAATTATTTCGACGATACGATGATTTTTGCCATTAGCCTCAGCTGTTGGTCAGCAGTTTTCATGCTGCGCCCACTTGGCCTGCCCGTCACGCGACGTCACGAATCCGCGAAAACTCACCGCGTCAAAATGACGTGTACGCGTTAAAGGTGCATTAACATGCCGAACAAAACTATTTTTCTGTATAGCCGGAGATGTTCCATTCCGTAAGGAATAGAATATGGCTGCCCGCCATCACTTAGGCGCTGGCTATTACCACTTGCCGGAGAACATGGATTTATTCGCGTATATTTTATACTTTTTTCAGAGGCAGTATAACGTTATCGAGCCCTTTCGGCACGTATATGACATCGCTCTGCCAACTCTTCTTTGCTGAGGATCTATTTTAGCAATATTACTAAAATTACGTTCCACGCCGCCGCGATTTTCGATTAGCAACCACAAGCTAAATAAGGGGAAGCGGACCAATTTGAGACGCCGGCACCACCTTCATCATCCAGTTATCTGTTTACACTGCACCTGGCTAGGCCTTATCCACACCCGCTTCACTCGCTCGTGCTCCTCGCCTCATGAAAGCTAATTAGATGAAAGAAATAACAGTGACCTCCTGTAAACAAGGAGAGATTTTGATGGGGCTCTTGATACAACGCGGTGGATCACCGTCCGATGCTTGCGCTGGCGGTTAAGTAAATTTGACGCCAGGAGATTGGAATAAAAACAAGTTGGAATATTTTTAGATTATAGGGCGGAAGGCGTCACGCTGGTACCAAAGAAGAAAACTGGTAGTAATCGCTCGAGCAGTCTTTCGTCATATCGTGCTGTCTGACGCCTTCAGATTAGTCTTTTTTTCAATGAATGAGTCAGCTTAGTGCAGTCTTCACTGCAACGGGTGACCTCTAAAATTGGAATGCACTCGGATGATCGCTATTGAAGCAGTATGTAGCGGAAAGGCCGGCCGGCGTTCCTGTAAGAGGCAAACAAATGCTGCAGAGCACATAATTCTCTCAGTATATAGGACGCGGGTTCAATTCCGTCCAACACCTCATAATTTTCAATATTGTTCTTTATCACTGAAGAGCGGCACGTAGCCAGTGGTACATACCCAGTGATCAATAGTTAGCACAGATGATGTTCATTAAAGAGCGGTGCACACCCAGTTTCAAACGCGAAGTGACCCAAGCTAGTGTGCAGGGGCTTCATCCAAAAGTGGCACATACCTTGTCACGCATAATGAGTGACCACAGAAGATGGTCCGGTGGCTGGTTTCAAACTTTGTTGCCTCGGTACAGTGGCTGTATGCTGTACCCATTAAACCATGCAATAACCATTGACCCATGCTGGCTGGAAATGGCTGTATCAAATAGCAAATAGTCCTCTTAAAGTGCGTGAAGTTATTGAAAAAAAGGCTGCGGCACTGGCACTAGATGAAGTCGAGCGGTAGATTTCCGCCCACAAAACCTTTCTTGTTGGTGCACCACATGTGGAGGTGGGATTGCAGGCTAGGCCCAAAATATCTTCCAGTTGCCCAAAAGCGGAAAACTAGGCTGGCGGTTTCGATGTGCACTTGGGTGACATCACCCTGTAATCACTCGTACAAATGACCGCAGCATGGAATAGCTAAGTTTACCCGGCGACTCATTGTCGTTTCATGGCAAGAAGAGTAGCAAGCCATTTCTTTATAATGCCCTGTGGTGTCCTTGTGAAGAACATGCTATCGAAATTTTTTGCGGTGGCAGCAAGTCAGTCGTTAGTGCACCAGAATAAATGCCATGATGTCCCGACCGATCGGTTTTTTAGGAACGTCAATTGCTCCTGCAATTTCCCCGGCTGACCTCGATCGAGTCTTGACCGTAATGAGAGAGGCAATTGAGTGCTCAAGTATGGCCACTGCGATTGTTCATGGCAGGACATTCTCTCATGCTCCCAGAGCTCGATGTTGTGTTCTCGCAGATATACCACCTGCAAAGAGCCCGGGCATACGGCATCCTACATGTTCGAGGTCTTTCCGGGATTATATCCAGGGTCATGCTTTGAATACGAATGTGGGGATGTCATGGCCCTCAATCACTGGTCAGCAGACCCCAGCAAACGGTACACCCTTTCCTTATTCCTCTATCCCCTAGCATTGACATAGCCACCGATTAGATTTATAAGCAATGAGATTTCATTCATATTGACACGTGTACTTGTTGTTTGTCTTTATCGGGCGACACGTTTCACTGCCTAACAAATGTTATCACACAGCGCAGGACGCGCCTGCATGTATCCGAAGTTTCTGGAATGTTATCGATGCTTCCATCCGCTGTCTGTGACCGAACCTTGTGTAATCTGATCGCGTTTGTGCGGGACGCGAATAATGTAGAACTTTGTGGAAGGCACGCGGGTCCCAGCGATTACTCTGGAACATTCGGCGACTGTTCTATAAAAGCCAACGCGCATGACCCGCTGATCAGGTTTTCGACGATCGCCGACTGTGTTCGCCGCTGTCCCCGTTGTTTGAATGTAGCCTGTTTTTGAGGGCGCAAGTTCACCCAGTTTCGACTTTCTCAGTTTGGCTGCTTTCTTCACGGTGACACCGCGTGACAATATGTACAGAACTTAGTTTTATATGCGGACGAGGCAAAAAGCTTTCCCAAGTGACATTAACCATAGCCTTAGAGTTCAGTGTAAGATGTGGTTGAAGCGGTTATGGAAGTCCCACCCAGTTTCAAGGTGTTCTGTTTATGACTTGAGAAAAAAGAAACCATAACCAATTATCTGTTGCGTATGAAACTAGTATTATTAAGCACAATATTACACAAAAATTTCTTAGTGTTGTAATCGATGAGCATGTAAGCTGGAATCTGCATGTAATCTGCATGATGAGCGTGTAAGCTGGTGTGTTGCTTCATTAAGCACTTCGTTATCGAAATTATTGGGAACGTTTATGTAGATCTAAACGACTGCTGCCTCTGCAGCCTAAAGTACTGCTAATGACATCCTTATCCAATCGCGACTGCAATATTGTCTCGTGGCTTGATTTTTTACAACTCACCAAAGTATTTCTTTACTTCTCTATTCAAACGCCCACAATACATGCCATTTATTTGTAAGACACATATGGACACCCAATGCCATATTTTATTAGGTCAAAGATATTTCATTTTCAGCCCTTTCTTCCTTTCCACTATAAGCGATGACAGATAAAGCGATCATTTCTGGATTGTGCGTGAGCCAAGGAACGAGATTACTGAACAAAGTGAGGAGGTCATATATCACATGAGTTGATTTGGGAGAAAGTAGGAACAGACGAGCCTTACTTAAAAAGAACCTAGTTTAGCTCAAGCAACGCCAAAAAGCCAACCGCAACAATCTCAACTGTTACAGTGACATGACGTCATTTCCACTCGTCGTCAGCGCAGAGCGGAAGAGACTTCCTTGCTAGATTTATTTAAAAAGGCTGCTAGAGACATCCATTACAAAGGTAAACGTTCACTAGCGTCGGTTCTCCGTCGTAAAAGCCTCGAAAAGTGCGCGCGCAACGCGCGATGAGAAACACACAACATTAAGCTTTCACAAGCAGCTTCTCGTGTTCTTTTTTTTGCTTTCTTCGTTCTTTTTTTGTGAAGGTGAGGGGAGGGATGTCCTAAAACTAAAGTTCTCGTACAGAAATCTGGGCCTGCCACTGGTCAGGCAGCTGGTGACCATCGGCACATAAATATTTCTGTTATTTTTGATAGATTCCTTCAGAAGCCACGTTGTTGCTTGTATTCTTGCTCGGTACGGTTCAATTTTTCATACGCGGTACTTTAAGTTTTCTGAGAGCAGTACCCGCCGCGCTGGCCCAGTAGCCATGGCGTCGCATTGAGAAGGTCAAAGTTGTGGGTTTTATCGGAACAAATACAGTGGTGGCAGTGTTTCAATGGGGAGGGGGGTGCATGTTAAGAATCCCAGATCGTCAAATTTAATAGGGAGCACCACACCATGGCATGTCTCCTAATTGGAAGACTCAAGAATTTTAACTTTTTGCGGTATCTATATTGCGCCTACATTTAATTGACAATATTGGATTTCATTTTGCTCCTTAAATGGGACATTTGGAAATGGCAATATTTGGTAACACACAATCATCATATGGAATTATTTTTAGACGGTAAAATCATATCTACTTTTTCTTTCACAAGATACATAATAAAAATGGCAGAGGATATTGAAATATCACGAATGTCTGCAATGATAAATATATGAGGAAGTGGAAATTAGGCATTTCAATATTCGTTGAAAATCAAAAGGTCAATATTTTGAGATATAATTGTATTGGCCATCTTTCCTAAACTAATGGTGTACAGAGACACTTGTGCCACATCTATATCGTGTCTCTTCAACCAAGCTTGCTTCATGTAATCAAGATGTGCACACACTCTTATAGAGCTTTCAAAAGTTAGAACACCACCGTCATTGTCACGTGCTTGCGCTGTTGCTTGGCTAACCGAGCAAGTTCATACCAGTTGTTTTTCCCTCTTTTTCACCGTTAATACTTGCAGTAAAACACGTTGTGCGGCTAGTTGGTGCATAGCTTTCAATAGATGAAGCGCCAATAGTGACGGTACGCTAGGAAGGAACAAAGACAGGAAGCGCATTGTCCTAGTGTGCCGTCACTATTGGCGCTTCATCTATTGAAAGCAGTTAATACGCTACACTGACATTTTGAAGGCTGAGGCACTGCAGAAAACTGCGTTAATTTTGCATCACTTCATGTGGGCGCCTCAACGAGACGCGAGCGACTTGTAGTTAGCTGCGAAACCCCCAACAAACCAAGTGGACACACTCTTGCGCTCTGTTCTGTTAGCTCTGTATCGTAGCAAGTGCAGCGCTGTGCCTTCTACTAGGCGTTCACTTTTTGATTCAATAAGCGCACTGTGCGAGTGTGTGTGTGCTCGCTGATCAGACCTCTAGGTCACCACGCGGTACCGTGCCCAACTGTTATTTTTACAATTGGCTTTCTCCCACCAATTTAGCGCTCTGTGTAGTTTTACACCCGTTTTCGTTCATTGTTGATGGATTTTATGCACGTTATTGATTCAAGTAGGAGTGGGCTTGACCCCACTTTCTTTTATTTTATATTTAAATACAGTTTGGAGTGGAGGGCTATTTTTTTACTTCCACTTTGTGCAGGCTCGTGTAGACAAGTGTAGTGCCGGGCTGAGGCTATGACGACATGGACCGCTTTTCGCTCGCTGGGCTGAGCTGATCAGAGCAGACTGCGTGTAGTCTTCTTCGTCAGCAGATTATTAAAAAAGCGCCTGGCTCCGCACTTCGCCTAACTTCTCACTTACTAGCTGCGTATATGCTTTTGCCTTAAACTCAACACCAATGTACGAGTTTCCTCTCATTAACAAATCTATACAAACTGTAGCTAAATACATCGCGAGTGCACACTACACGAAGATGACAACTCAATGCGTATTATACGCGTGGAGTCTGAAACAGCCCGCTCCATCTGTGAGTAAGTGTAGGAACAGAAGGCCCATAAGGAATTGTCATTTATTTATCAGGTGACTGCGTTGATGTCGCGGCTACCATCGTCGAGCCTATATGCCTGATGGCGCTAGTCCAGTCTATTCTTCTTTCACCGAGGGGCTCTAGGAGTACTGTTCACTACATAGGATAAGTTTATCTTCATGGAAGATTAGCTTACCTTCCTCTGTGATACATGGTCATGCCAGCACTTTGCTACCGTCTTTGCAGCAAATATTCACTATTATCGCTATATCAGCGCCGATAGTGCCAGACAAAATGGTGCCACGCGTTTGCAACGCCAGCCTGTTTGTATGTCGTCTGCTGCCTACACTCATCGAAATCGCAGTGTAGAAAATGTAGTAATCATGCTACACCACAACTATAGAAATGGCTTCGTGTGTGGGTGGAGGCGTACTTTTCTTGACCAAGCAGAAAACATATGGCGACTTCCTGCACTAGCTACACTCGTGTAGCCAGTGAAGGTAAAACTAGTCCTCCTGACTGCCTGAGTGCTGCGCGCATCCGCACTCTACCGGCAGAGAGCTTTCTATTGAAATGAAGGAAATGATGCAGCGAGGAAACTTCCGTGCTTTGTTATTGCACGAAGTAGTTAAGCAGCATGTGACAGTGCTTTTTGTTTTTTCGAGCAGATACTGAATAAATGTGATTTCCACGCTTGGCGATTTAGCATTTGCGTAAACGCGGAAGAGAGGAAGACATAATTAAATACCACTGCTGCCCTTAGTTTTATTTCGCTGCTGTAAATAAGGTGGTATGATATCCACCCCTCCATCCAGTTAAAAGAAACGTAGGTGAGCATGTCGCACTTTTTTAAAGAGCGCTCTTACTTGGGCATCCTTTGCCTCCGTAGCTTTCCCGTCAATGCGACCGACAGCTGTCCGTGAATACGGCATTCTTTCTGAGCGGTTGTGCGCGAATTGCCGAGATACACTGGTGTGAGTGGGTCAGACCATATATGCTCTGCTAAACCTAGCTGCCTGCTCGTTAGGCGACCCGCCGTGGTTGCTCAGTGGCTACGGTGTTGGGCTGCTGAGCACGAGGTCGCGGGATCGAATCCCGGCCACGGCGGCCGCATTTCGATGGGGGCGAAATGCGAAAACACCCGTGTACTTAGATTTAGGTGCACGTTAAAGAACCCCAGGTGGTCGAAATTTCCGGAGTCTCCCACTACGGCGTGCCTCATAATCAGAAAGTGGTTTTGGCACGTAAAAACCCCATAATTAATTGCTCGTTAGGCTCGGAAAACTTTCGACTTTACTCACTTGTGAATGTAGTGCAACCAGTCATTGAGCGCGACGCCGAAGGGTGCCTCGTGAACAATTTGACGCAGGCTAGTGGTGACGGCTGCTTCCTTCGGCACAGCTGCGGCCTGACTTGCCTTGTCCAGCAGCAGCGCCTCCTTCACCGTGGACGAAGGAAGCACGGAAGTCAGCAGATTCGATGCGTCCACCAGCTGCGTGGCGACGCGCTCGCTTTCGCCGTACCACTGGGCGTCCAGGCTTGGACCCGGCCCGAGCGAGAGCCGCCCTTCTTCGATGCTCAGCTCCAAGCCGACGCTGACTTTGTTTCTGTTAAAACAGACAGAATGGGATGCGTGAGTTCTCTCTTATTTTCTGGCTTTCGCATCTCAACGCTACACAGATGGCACGCGACGTAGCAATAGTGGAAGACCCCCAATAGTTGTGTACACTTTGTCTTGGTTAAGCTCCAAAGAAATATACACGGGTTCTTCCCTGTTATGGCTACTCTGCTGGTAGATGTCACGGGCGAGGATAATGAAAACCGTGAGTCGGGCATGTGTAGTAGAATGTTTGCACACGAACTTAATGCTTGAAATTTTTTGTCAAACGATGAAGCACTGTCACACGTTACGTTTGACCGCGTTCATCGACGCCCTCATAGAGCCCATCCATTTATCTAGTCACATTTATCGAACCACTAAGACGGAGCAGTAGAGAAGAATTTAGAGGCCGATAAAAGAACGCAAACTCTCATTCGGTATTTCTGTGCTTAGTTTTGTCACTACATGAATCAAGTGCACACTAGAAGCTTCGAACAATCGAGTTCGTTAGTAGCGAAAACTAAGATTGAATAGTTGCCGTTTCACAAATATCATATCATAACTTCTTATATGCATTGATTATTTCGCAGGTCGACTGCGCGGAATGGTAGGGCAGATCAAAAAAGCTTTCTTTTTCTTGGCTTGGAACGCCATTAAAGACGGTCCAAAGAGGTCGCATGCAGGAAGAGATGTAACGAAGACATGTATATAGCAATATGCTAACATCGTCGCAATGACATTGCCAACGTACCTTACTTTGGTATCGCTGTGTAGAAGAAAGAATGCCACAATTAGGCCATGCCTCTGCCGCATATGCAGATGGTGTCCTTGGTGCACCATCTATGCCACAATCCGAGATATCTTTAGCGTCGCGCGCGTCTTTCAGAGAAGCCCAGCTCGGCAGTACGCTTGTCCACCCGAGCAGGAACGGTTGCCTTTGGGAGAGCTCACTATGCCATAGTAGGCATATTTCTAGAGCTCAAGCTAGTGTTCAACACTAGAGTTGATGCACTACGGCATCAACTCTAGTGCTGACAGATATGTGGGTGGAGTTGGTGGTGACAGAGAGGTGATGTCATAATTGAAAATCTTGCCACATTTTGTGTGCAATGCTTCACGGCTTCTAGTGTACCAGCGAGCTCGAACAGTACTATCATTGTATTCATCCAAAAAAAGGAAGCACTGAAGAATTGAAAAATTACAGCCCTATCAGCTTGCTTTCCGTATTGCATAATATATTCACCAAGGCGCTTTCCATATGTATCATGTGCACTTCGTTGCTGAAGTTCAATGCTTACTCAGCAACGTCTCCTTGGCTATGCTTGCTCGACTAACGGCGCATAGTGGTTACAGAAAACTTTAACTTGCACCACATAATACGTACGACACAAACTGAAGTCTCGAAAAGAAAGTCTTTTCTATCATAAGCAGCGCCCACTGCCAACTGGTGAGATGAGAGCGAGGCTCCTCTTTCCCTCTAGTTCTATCTCGTAGGCTTTGGTGGATTGCTCAGTGGCCTAATTCTCATAGCGATATTTCTTATAGGAGATGTGTTTCAAGTTGATAATTTGTCTACACATGCGATAAGACCTTGGCAATATTTACCCATGATTTCCCCGGCCAGCTCGGTTTATTGTGCTTCTTATGAGCAGTCGCTGAGAAAGACGATGTGCCTTCCGGTTGTCGTCAAGCATAGAAACTTCCGTGGACACGGCAGCAAATGAGCACATTGCCATCAGACGGTGAGAAGATGGCAGCAAAGGAGGGGGGGGGGGCGGAAAGCGTGCCACCTAAATTTAAATCAATATTCACTGAATGTTCTCGCCTTATTCCGCCACCATTTCTCCTGTTTTTATGTACAAGAACAGAATACATTAGATATTCGTGGCTACGGAGACTTAGCCGAACTACTACTTCGATTCTAGTGCTACAGTGCTCGTATCCGCCTAAAATTTGGATATTAAGGGTCATAATGAGCTTAGTTTGGACTTTGTGCCATTTCAACACTGCGCTAAGAATTTTTTTATAAATCACTTGAAGCGAAGACATGAAATTTGAAAGTAATATGTAAATGGACTGAGAGGTCCGCTTATATACCAACATAGGCCAAACTTGGCGCCACTGGAAACTGAACCTGGAAACGTTTGACATGCGCAGCCTCTAGAGTGAAGCTATACTAACTGAGCTCTCCAAGGACTTATCGGGCATTTGTGGGGATATCATTAGCCTTAGTAAAGTTAGCAGAATGAGTTAGGCTTATACAGAGTTGACTAATGGTGCTCGCTACAGAGGTCATCAAGATAAGAGAGGACAATGGGTACAATTTCTAATTAATAAGAACATAGCTGTTAACATTGATGAAGTTACAGTATTAATAAAATTATAGCAGTCGTCGTAATTAAACTAAACAGGAGATACGGAACAAATATGTTGGACAAGGGTAGTCTCCAACATCCAGTCACGATGATGTCTAAATAGAACAGTTTTATGAAGAAGTATAATTAGCAATTAGAAAGGGGCAAACTCAATATAATGTGGTCATGGGCGACTGCAAGCCGAAAGTGCGAAAAAGCAGGCTGTGACCCAGGCAATTGGCAACTACGACATCGACTCTAGTACTGACAGAGATGTTGGTGGAGTTGGTGGTGACAGAGAGGTGATGTCATAATTGAAAATCTTGCCAGATCTTCTGCGCAATACTTCACGGCTTCTAGTGTACCAGCGAGCTCGAACAATACTTTCATTATATCATACCAAAAGGCAGCATTGAAGAACTGAAAAATTACAGCCCTCTTAGCATGCTTTCAATATTGCATAAAATATTCACCACGGCACTTTCTATATGTATAAGGGCAGTACTTGCCTTCGGTCAACTAAGGTAACAGGGTGGCTTAAGGAAGGAATATCTTACGATAGAGCATATTCTAGTTTTCAGTCAGAAAATTGGAAAATAGGCAGACTGCCACCAACCTCTGTATATGGCTTTCAGCCATTATGAAGAGGCATTTATTCAATGGAGATAAGCAGCTTGGAGGGCCCTGTTCAATGAGCGATTACAGGAAACATGTGTGAATATAAGAGAAAATATCTATAAAGGCTAATAATTATGAACAGTCAAGAATACTCATAAAGGAAGGGGTCAGGCAAGCAGACCCAATACCTCCAATGCTATTCACTGCATGGTTAGGAGTATTTAAGCTATTATACTTGGAAAGATGAGGAGCAGGAATAAACAGCAAATATCAAGGCAACCTACGGTGTGCAGATGACATTTCTTGTTCAGCAAGACTGCAGGTGAATTTCAAGGCATGATTGAGGACCGTTGAGTGACAGAGCAAAGTTGTGAATCAATATGCGTAAAACGGAGTTAATGTTCACTAGCCTGGCAAGGGAACAAGAGTTCACTATTGGCAGTTGATCATCGCAAACTGTGGGAAAGTGCAATCATCTAGATCAATTGCTCACAGGGGATCCGGATCAAAGGGTGTAAGCTTATCGAAGAATAAAAATGGCCGAGAGTGCATATGGCAGACATTGCCAAATCATGACCAGGAACTTTTTGCTATCCTTCAAAGGAAAAGTGCACAGCCATTGCACTTTACCGGTGTTAACATGTAGGCCAGAAAGTTCGACGTTAAGAAAGGAGGTTGAGAAGTTAAGGACCGCACAACAAGCGACTGAACTAAATCTTTCAGGCGTAACGTTAAGATACAAGGAAACAGCGTTGTGCATTGGAAAGAAATCAGGCGGACCCGATATCCTCGTTCATATTAAAAGAAAAAAAATGAGCTGGGCAGGCCATGTAATGCGCAGGACACATAACCGGTCGCCTATTAGATTTGCAGCCTAAATACAAAGCGAGGTAAATGACAGTCGAAGATGGCAGGGAAATGGGTGGTGTGGCGAAGTTTGAAAATTTCGAGGCATAACCTGGAATCCCCTAACGTAAAACAAGTGCGCTTGGAGGCCGGTGGGAGAGGCCTTCGTCCTGCAGTGAACGCAACAATAGGCTGACAATAATAACAAAATAGCTAGTCGTAAGCGGCGAACGAAGATAGCTCTGCAAGCAAGATTGCACTTGCCAAGTCCCAATCTCACTGGCTGCGTTGACACCAACCAGAAGAACACTTCCCTGAAACTAAAGACAAAGCCTAGCTGTTCCTGTACATTTGAAATGTTGCAAACTGTAGGTCCCCATATTCCATGAGAGAAATTGTTGATGTGTGATGATGAGGGGAGTGGTACAATTATATGTCGTTTGTACCGATTGTAAAGTGTTAACATTTTCCGCCGTATAAACTTGTCCAATGGAATCCCAACTCGTCCCCGTGGGAGGTGCGCTGAGTTGCGTGTTAAGGACATTATGTGGATGATTTTCTTATCAGGCATATTTAATTGTCATAAAGGCATATTTTACTAATTTATTATTTTTCTCATATAAATTCTCATATAAGGCATATCTTTTAACGCAGTCATGTAGCAAATGAACTAGTAACCTGATTCCTAAATCTGCGTCGTTCCTGTCCTATTTTTAGCACGTTAATAAAATGTTTTCCACTGGAATAGCTATTAGTGTTCAATATGTATGCGCATTTTGTAGTTTCCATTGTATGTTTGGCATTTTGTTTAAGGTTAGACATCTTTATTCTGTCTACTACGCATATGTTATGATTCTATATCTGTAGTGATTTTGATTTATTGTCTTTATTGTAATTTCTATCTTCTATGCGCTTGTAAAGTTACATCATTGTTATCTTTAAGCACACGAACGTATAACTTACTCATTACAGCTCTCCTCGTTAACCTCGCTTACTTGGCCTCAGGCACAAAGCATGGCCTCAGGCACAAGAAATCTTGTCAAACACAACTGTTCCAACTAGTTACTGACCTTCACGACTACATGAGCAAACATAGACAGACGCGATATTCATTGATTATAGAAAAGATTTTGACTGTGTTGCGCGTAACGGATTGATCAAGAAGGTCGATAACCTAGGATTAGAGTTTAACACAACCCGTTGGATTACCGAATTCTTAACTAATTGATATCAAGGAATTGTTCTTAAGGAACATACATCTGGAACCACACATGTCATCTCAGGAGTGCCACACGGGTCAGTTTCGGGCCCATTGCTTTTTTCTAATTTATATTAATGATATAACTGATCCCTTGGGTTCTCTAATGAGACTTTTTGCTATCAACTGGATCATTTACAGGCAGATATTAACTCCTGAGGATGTCACTAGCTTACAAACGCACCTAGTTCACCTCGGCCAGCGGTGTGAGGTCTGGCATATGGAGATAAACGTAGAAAAAACAAAGTTTATTACATTTTCTACACTTACTACTATTCTCTAAGCGTTTACACAATAAACAATGCAGGTATAGAGAGAGTGCAGAGTTTCAAGTACCGGGGCGTCTATTTAACTACAGATATAACTTGGCATACAGACACAGAATGCATAGCCAAGAAGGCATTTAAGAAATTCGGATTAATCAAACATCATTTGTATCCTGCCAACGCAGAAACGAGGCTTCACGCTTACAGATCTCTCATCCGGTCTTTGTTAGAATATGCATCAATAATTGGCACCCAGGTAGTGTTACATTGCAGAACCACATCGAGTCAGTACAAAATAGGACGGTAAGATTCATATTTTGCTCGTATTCCCCCTATGCGAGCGCATCATTCTTAAAAAAGCAGCATCAACATTTCCGCTCTGAACACCCGACGCAAATATTCGCGTTTAACATCCTTTCATTTTTGTATTACCGCGAGTCAACATTTGGAACCAATCACATTAAATCAGCACATCAAGTTTCATCCAGGTGGGATCAACAACACAAAGTGCAACCGATATTTGCTCTTACACTAAAGTTCCAATGTTCATATCTAGTGCAATCCATAAATGAATAGAACACGTTACCACAAAACATTGTCGCTCTTACTGATGCAGCTAGTTTTCAAAGCGAACTTCGGGAAAATCTCCATGAATAACGGCTATTTTTGTGTGTATGCGTCTGCTATAATTATATAATTTATTTTGTTTACTCGTGCACATCTGAATGTGTCACTCAACCTTTACATTATACTACAGTGCTTACCAATTCCGAGGTTCATTTCAGTGTTCCTGTTATTTATGCGCATTCGAAATTGTGTTATATTTCTGTCCTTGCGCGTGATTTAAATATGAATAGCATCGTAAAAATGTCGATAAACTTCCTTTATACCACGGTGTTTCCCTTTAATCAAGCTCATATCTTTCTTTTTCTTCTTGTTTGTGCATGTGTGTCTATATTTCACACCATGATTTTCTATGGCACCCCTCCCCCTATGTAATCCGCTGCAGGGCCTTTAGGGTACCTAAATAAATAAATAAATAAATAAATAAATAAATAAATAAATAAATAGATAAATAAATAAATAAATAAATAAATAAATAAATAAATAAATAAATAAATAAATAAATTATTGAAAAAATATATACTTTAGGGCTCTTCTGTAGCGGACATTTGCGGTACATTGTCTCACCACACCGTTCCGGCTCACATCTCACAGAGCATTTTCGTGGAACGCGAATCGTGGGTTCATTCACTGCGCGAGGTTCCTAGTGGATACATCGGAGGGCTCTCATTAATGCTTTCTCAAAGCGTGCACATATGCCTGAGTGACAACTTCTAAAAAAAAGAAAATACAATGCCTTCGCTGGACGAGTTTCTTTTAGCATTTGTTAACGTTTAACAGTTTTTGACTACCATGTGCAACAATAATTTCTCACTGGTTTCTTCTAGAATTCAGGACGCACATTCAGAAAAACTCCTTATGCCGGACTTATTCTTAACAGAAAGGTTCCACCGATTCTGATGCTGGGCATATTATTAGCGATGGGCGTCTGGCCAATGCCAGAGAGAACTTACGAAAAAATAGCATTGCGTATTCGTCCCCATATGCTGGACGCATAATGTCGCAAAATAGAATAGCAGTGCGAGGGCCCGAACGATAGGAAAGAATGGACAATATCAGATTTAACCCTGGCCATGTGCGCTGGAAATGAAGGTGTTCGAGATCATGGAAACCTATGGTGAATTTCTCGAGACGTACTAAGGTTCTAAAATACGGAATAAGTATGCCGTGTTGCCTAAGGTGAACACCAATTTCAGTCTACAGTTGATAAGTTTATCAGAAGCAAGTTCGTTTCTTGTCGTACTAGCTAATCTCCTTGAACGCATTGACAAGTTCATCACTACTTGGAATCAGGGCAAGGTAACAGTAAGCGTAGGCGGTAAGCAAACAGTCTTAGGTAAACCTCACACTCACTGTCGGAAGTTAACATTGTGTTTACTTCTGGTAATAATTTAGGAAAAAGAATATGCACTGCCAATTAGTCGAAAAAGGAACTGACCAGAAACAGAAGAACCGGGCTCATGCTAAAAAAATTCTTGTGCTAGAATTGTTCACAAGAAAAACGTTTAGGCCGATCTTGATGCTGCACCTAATGTAAGCGAAGGGGGCCAGCCAATGGCAAAGAACACCTACGAACAAAAAGCATTGTGAGTTCGGCGGCCGTTCCTTATGTGGTACATAGCAATAAGATGGTTAAATGTCCTATGCCAGAGTAGTTCATGAAAATATTTTAAATGTGGTTGTTTTATGCAGAACAGACAAGTTGTTGCCTCAATCAGAGCTTAAAAAAAAGAGCAGCGGCCGTTGACTGGTGGAATGCCGTCTACCCATTCGTTGCACTCACAATTATAGATGCGTACTCACAATCCTTACCATTGATAGAATGTGCAAGTGCGACTAAACTGACTAAACAGGCACACAGAGACATCGCTGTCTCTGTTTCTGTCTTCGTCTTCGTTCAGTCGCGCTTACACATTCTGTGGCGAATTCCAACCAATTAAAGCGCTGTCTCTGTGTGTCTCTTCTTTCTACGTCCTCGTTCAGTCGCACTTACACATTCGTTCATGGATTCATACCAACTAGTCTGCCTGCGTGTTTTAATCTATTCAACCGCAAGAATGAAGCAAGGGGTCCTATGGATGAGGTGTGCTCTATCAATAACCGGCGTAGCACTCCGTTCAGGCCCTAGATTATGTTCTACGAAAATAACTTGTGCTGCCTGAAACGGAATCTGTCGAGAGGGTGCAAACGTGTCAATAAACGAGTAGTCAATGCTGCCGTGTTATTTTTCTCTTAACTTGCTGAACAAATGCATGTTGTTTTGAATTCGGCCTTTCCACAATCATGAGCACTTTTTTGTTTTGTTCCCTACAATAATGCCACCTTTCAGCTGATGGTGAGCGCCTGTGCTCTCTGGCTCGTTCCAATTGTGTCCATGTCTTTCTATACGCGTAATCCTTTGTACCTACGTCAAATTTCGTCGTTTTATCTACATAACGTCAATGGGCATAAGTTTTTATAACCGCCGATAACACAAAGATTTGTGTATATGCATACGCCTTTCATAAAAAGAATGCCGGTACTAGAGGCTGGAGTCTGGAATATAATAGTCATTAAAAGTCTACGCTTTGAAATATTAATCAAGAACTTTGAACCCAATTCCGCCACATTTCGCAAACCGGCACGGTGCGTATGCGCCGCCATTGAAGGAACGAAGGAGATCGAGATGCTAATGAGGGCGCGCGACCTCGTATACCGGGGCACGTGCAAAGCGGCTTAAAGCCAGAGCTTAAGAAGGAACCGGAATAAATTTTCCTGACCCACCCCGTCGGCCAGAACCACAAATATTCTCACGCTTGGCGTCTCTCTTTGGACTGCGTAATAAGGCGAGTTCATTCAAATGGAAAACGATTTCTGACTCCTAGGATGGACTAAACTTGTACGCAACAAATCATGTTCATTATCCTGAAAATTACATAAATTATTGTCAGTGCAGAAGCACTCAGCAATGACCTCTAAGTGTATAGATGTGGCACGCGTGTAAATATATATTAGCTGGCTTCCTTTTGTAGAATTTGCAGTTTTAAACTAATAGCCTGCAGCATAGAGCACAACTCCATTTTTGATATATCTTATCCGAAAGCATAGCATACCTGCACGAGAAATGAAAATGAATATTTGTCTATTTAAAACAAATTTCATAATTATGCTCTTTTGAAATAAGTTTACGGCAGATATTCCAATTTTGTAGCCGTTGAATTCACAAGCCATATCCGCTTGGAAGGAACACTTAGGGTTTGAAATTACTAAAGGTTAAATTTGGTGATGGTTACTACCGAACACAAACATGTTAGAAGTGCAGAAAGCAAATAGCAATGACGTTGGCTGTGAATATGATTGCCTATTAAGTTCCCAATCTAAACATATCCTGTAATTCTAAAATTTCGAGAGGCAATTACCGCATTTTCGCTACTAATGTAATTGCTGACTCTTGTTTCAATATTTTGGTCCACCTAAGCTCATAAACGCCTGCGCAAGCAGCATTTGTGCAGCTACCTTACCCATATTATTTACTGATAGTTTTGAAGGCAGTTATATAGGGCGTGATTCCTGTGTGTGTGACCTTTGAAACGGGGCCTGCATGCGCTAGTCAGGCTTTTTATCAAATCTAGCACGCTGTAGAGTTTTCATTGCCTTTATTTTGTATTATGCATTTCAAGAAACGACCTCCATCTCTACAGGGTGTCCCAACTATCATGCACAAAAATAGACATGTATGCCAATGCTACATACGTCGAGAGCAAAAAAAAAAAAAAAAATCTCTATACCAGCTTTCGACATTTCCGGCAAGTGGCCTGCAATACCCGTCTTGCTCGCCGGTTCCTACTCTCACGACCTTTTGGCGCCCATTGATGGGTACTTCGACGACTAAAACAATGCCGCACCGTGACAGCCACTTAGCTGGACTTGCGATATTTTCGACCGCATGGTTCCGAAGGGCAGAGTGCCACGCGTTTCACTTGGAAGGGCGTCCGTGATTGAAGCCCCATTTAAATGGGTGGCTATCAACGTAGCGAGTCCTATCTGTACAACCATCCACAAAACATGGGAACAGGTACATTCTGATCATTATCGGCCATGCAGCCAGCTATTCAGACGCCGTCGTGCTACCCAGCACAGAGACGGGACGCGTGGCCGAAACCTTTGTCGAGATGTTCTCCAAATTTTGCGTTCCCAACGAGTTGCTGAATGATCGGGGGACAAATTTCACGCTAGACCCGAAGAGGAAAGTGGCTCGGCTTCATTGCGTCCGGCTTCTTCCTGCCACCCCATACCACCCCATGGTCAATAGTGTGGTAGAAAGGTCCAACGAAACTTTGAAGTTGATGTTGAAACGAATCTTCGCAGGAAAACCTAGAGATTGGGAACGCCATCTGGCGCCTCTCCTTTTCTCCTACAGGGAAGCTCCCCAGGCCAGTATGGGCTTTGCACCTTTTGAAGTCTTACACGGCCGACATGTGAGGAGGGCCTTTGGCGTTCCTGAAGGAACTGTAGATGAATGCCGACTTCAGCGATGAAGCGAAGACGACCTATATACTTGTCTTCGATCTTCGGAACCGACTGGAGAAACTTGCCGTATGCACACGAGGAGTTGGAAAAGGCAAGGGCAGGATACACGTAAATTACAAACGCCGGGCAAAAGAGCGACATTTTCACCCTGGAGACAAGGTATTAATCTGGCTTGCTGTCTTCAGAGCCGGTCGTCCAAACCTACCACCAAGCCCTCGGCTACATCCGACAGGCGAAACAACTGAATGGTCGGATACTTCGATGGAGCTTACTACTTCAGGAGTAAGGGAGCGAGGATGTGGGAGCCAATTAGTTATAGGGTCATTCTGCAGTTAAGCTGGGGATTTTTCTGTCGTATACCTAGACGGGTAGTGTTCTGGTTGATTAATCTTTTTTTCTATAATATATTGTATATTGTGGTGTATGGGCTTCTGCCTACATGAAACGGTGTTTTCTTTCTCGCTCCAAAGTGCCACTCGTGAACGTGAATAATATTTTACATTGTTTTGAATGTTGGCTGCAGTTGTCACATGGCGGCATTGTTGGAGTCGGCGAAGCGCCGATGAACGTGCGCCAATAGGTCATGGGAGTAGGAGCCGACGAGCAAGACGGGTATTGGCGGCCACTCAGCGGATTTACGGGCCTGTAGGCCCCACCGGTTAAGCGGACACGCCATTGCGCGTCTGCAGTACGCTGGGGAGCCAGCGTGTTTATGGAGTGGGCTGCTCGCACGATGGTATCCTCTTCCCAACGTTGCGTACCAGCATTTTTTTCTAAAAAAACGTGGCGACCATCCTCATGAACAGCGATATGTCGTCGTCAGCGTCTTTAAACGCGAGCCTGGTTGGCCTGAAGGCGAAAAATTCCTCGCAGGTGTTTCTCCACTGAAGAGGACCTCGATCCAGCGAGAGGTTTCAGCAACAAGGTCATTTCGCGACAACTTGAAGTGGATGACCGCGATTGAGAACCTGAACCGACCGTACTGATCTTTTGACAGTAACTCCAACTTTGTTCGACAGGTGGCGCAGCAAAGCGCTCCGCTCATTCCGCTCCACCGGGCGAGAGATCGTCGAGCGAAAGCTCTTCGTTTCGTGTGGCGCTCCGCTGCCGTCTCCGCTCGCTCGCTGGCCCATAATCCTGCTGAACTATGACTCTAATATTCTTGAGCTTGACAAGAAAACAATAATGCATGAATGACAGTAAGCATATCTCTGCAGAGTGCGTTTACCCAGATCAATTAATAACAAGGAAGCCTGGTCATGTGGTTCAAATATTAGGAAGAAGAATGTGTCTGGGCACATACGGCAGGCATTACCGAATCATGACTGGCAGCTTATTTCCATCCAGGAAAAAAGTATAATTATTGTATTCTGTGGGCACAAACATGTGCAGCAGGAACTTGGAGGTTAACGAAGAAGATTGAAAAGGTAAAGACCGCGCAATATGCGGCAGAAGGCAAGATGTTACGCGTAATCTTGAAAGACAGGGAGACAGCGATGTGGGTTAGGGAGCGAGGTTTCAGCAGCAAGGTCATTTGGCGACGATTTGAAGTGGATGATCTACCGTAAGCTGATATTAAAGCTGACATTAAAAAAAAATTAAGCTTGACAGGCCATGTTATGCCTAAAGCAGATAACTTGCCATCTATTATAGTTGCGAAATAGATGCCAATGGATGGGAAGCAAAATATAAGATACCAGAACTTAAGTGGTTTCATGGAATTGCGTAATTTTCAGGCTTAACTTGGAATCTGCTTCGTCAAGATAGGGGTAATGGATGATCGCAAGGAGCGGCTTCGTCCTGCAGTAAAAAAATATAGGCTAAAGTTGATTATGAGGTTGTTCCTCATAACATATGCGTCATCACATAAATGTCACTAAATACCAGAGCTTACTGAAGTAGATTGTTTTCCAGAGGGATTATGACTAGAAATTTGTCGAGAATCAACCGACTCATTTCCAACTGTATCACTTTTGTAATATTTGGCATTTTTATTTCAGCTTTAAGCGGTTTCGCTCCTTTTACGGGATGGAAGCTTGTCCACTCACCGGAGTGCCATCATAACCATAAACTCCAGCATGGACTGCTGGTTCTCCGCGACCGCGAACAGGACGTCCCACGAAGCGTTGAAATAGCGTGTCGTAAAGTTCACCCGGGTGGCCACGCTCGAAGGTCTGTTCTCTGCGAGGCAGGAGCTGTAGAAGGCGCGCAGCTTAAGTGCTGACGCTGACTGAGGCGCGTCATGGGTAATCGCGGCCGCCGAGGTCTGCCGGCTGTCGCCGTGCGCTGCTCTGGCCTCTCTGCCCTGATGCACGAGCACGAGCTCGCTGAGCACCGCCCGTGAAGCCTTGTGCACTGCGTCGGTGATTGCGTCTCGAGACCCGTTCCAGGAGCCGCACACGTATTCGTAGAAGTCGTCGCACGGCTCCCCCCTACAACGTCCGTAGGATAGCGGTATCGGTTGAAATGTCAAAACTACGGCAGCGATATGACCGAGAACAAAATGGGCTTAAATAAAATATCCCGTATTAAAATTACGTTAGGCAAACATGAGAAATGAAGTATGAAATGAGCTCTTAAGGAAAATATCACCCGTAGCGGCACTAGATATCTTCTGTTCTACCGCAAGCAGTGGTAACATGAATAGCGAACTTCACCAGCTACGAATGAAAGTCAACCAATTTGCCATGCGTAATTATCACTTACAAAATCGATCTCGCCGCAACAATTAACTTGCTGCTGCATGGCTTCGCTGCGACACCTGATGAAACCCATAATCTTCTGCTGTCTAAAATTTCCGCGTGGTTCAAAAAAAAAAAAAAACTTCAAATGAATTGCCAGAGTATTGAAAGGTGCCACAGGATTGGCCGAAGGCCTGCCGATCGCCCACGGTCCATTATTATGAAACTGCTCGGCTATCGCGAAAAGATAAACGTCCTTAACGACGGTCACAAACACAAAGGTTCTGACTTCCGTATTTAAATTATAGGGTTTTACGTGCCAAACCTATTGTCTGATTATGAGGCATGCCGTAGTGGAGGTCTCCGGAAATTTCGACCACCTGCGGTTCTTCAACGTGCACCTAAATCCAAGTACACGGGTGTTTTCGCATTTCGCCCCCATCGGCATGCGGTCGCTGTGGCCGGGATTCGATCCCGCGACCTGGTGCTCGGCAGCCCAACACCATAGCCACTGAGTAGCCAGGGCGGGTGACTTCCGTATTTCTGAGGATTTTCAATGCGTGTACGACTAATTAGAAGAAAAAAAAGATATGGGAAGCATCTAACCTCTTTCGGGATAATGGCTCCATCGTTCACTTAAGCTTTGACCACGCATTTATTAATAAAGTTAGGTACGATAGGGACAGTGATATTAACACCCTCACTAAGGTCCTTTCTCGCCCAACAAAAGCTCTTTCCAACGTCTTCACTATTACCCCCTGACGCCTATATAACCAACCACAAAAACCCCCACGCGTCTTAAATGTTAATGCTAGAAGGTTAGGTAACAAGTTTCCAAATTTTCTTTCGCTGATATCCTCCCATCCACAACATATTGCTGGTGTAACAGAATCATGATTGCAGATGACATTTACGACTGTGAAAGAAGACCTCCAGGCTTTACAGCTGTTAGAACTGATTGGCGTCATGGAAGAGGAGGTGGCGTTGCATTATTCTTGCCATCTGACCTTACATTTTCAATAGTCGCCTGCCCACCTGATACCGAATCAGTTTGGCGTCTTTTTCGGAAGCATCTCTATAGTACTTGGTGTTATCTACTGCCCGCCGTCATAGAACCTAACTCAGCTGCTCGCCTTAATGACATTCATGCACGAGCATATCTTGTCTTCTTCAAGATTTATCTGTCTTGGTGATTTTAACGCCCCTGGTATTTTATGGCCATCTTTATCACTCACCGGCTATGATGTGGAAATAAGCAAAGCGCTGTTAGACTTTTCATTATATTTTGCTTTAAAGCAAATTATTGAATCGAACACAAGAGGCGCTGAAGTTTTAGACTCAGTTTTTGTTAGTCCCTGCCTTTTAGATGATGGTTTCGAATGTGAAGTTATAGATGATATTTCAAACCACAGGGCCGTTCTCTTATCTTTTTCCGTTCAGGTTCGTAACAATAGTTTTGTTTATTCTGCTTTCCCTGATTTTTCACACGCCGACGATGCATCTATTATCGATCTTATATGCGACTCTTTTGATGATTTCAAACGTCTCAGCGAATCCAATGATGACAACTTCTTGGTGGCTTCTTTTGAAAAGATGTGGCAAGCTGCATCCAACGCTACCTCCCTATAAAAACAAAAAGAAAAATCCTAATCTTCTCTGAATTTCGCGTCAGATACTTCACCAGTAGCGTCGCGTTACTAGGTTAAGGCATTCAAAATATAAGGGTGATCCCTTTAAAATAGCCGAGTTTAACGTAGCCAAGGCAGAACTTCGCCTCAAAATTAATTCATCAAAGGACTTCTACTTCAGAGTTACATTACAAGGTCTAATGGAAAGTAACCCTAGAAAATTTTGGGCTTCAATCTTACTTAGCTCAGCCACCACAAATACATTTGTTATATATACTGTCCCTTCCAATGAACCATTACTTATCGCTACCGCATTGAACGAATATATTCAATCGGTATTCACAACTGATAACTTCGACTTACCTACTTTCATCCATGACTCACATTATTCAATTGGCGATATTACCGTGTCTCTCGAAGGTGTTTAGAACTTAATTTTGTGCTTAGAAACTGAAAAATAATGTGGCCCTCACGGCAAATACAACGCTTTTCTAGTTTGGTATTGTGCTTGGAGTAATCAATATGTGGCTGTAATTTTTCAAAAGTCTTTATCTACTTTGACAATCCATCGCTCAGCAGCGGCGGCCTTGTGGGGCAAAGAAAGAAAGAACCAGAAATCTGGCCTTCGCATATAGCGTTCGCCTCAAGCGTTTCCCGGTGAAGATTACGGTTGCATAAGCTGCAGTTTTCTGGAAGTGGCAACTGTACGTGTGGCTGCATGGTGCATAAGCACGTTGCGGATCTGCCAGTGGGTCCTGCGATGGGTGCGATGCCTCAGTATGTCGCAAAGTGAAACGTCTACAGAGTTTCGCTCAAATTTCGTACTAGGTAATATCGTTCTCGTAGTTCAATTTTATTTTCGTGTACAATTGCTTGTGCATTTCTATAGTTGATTTTCTGCAGCCTAACTTTTTATAAGCAACAGCTGTGACTTCCACCGCCAGCTATTGCATAACAGTTTATTTCATGCTTCTAAATTTTATGTTGCGAGTTGACGTCCCCTCCTTTTCAATATGTTTACCCTTTCTTAACACCCCTCACACATGGTTCATCCTCGGGGCCTCTCAGAACCTCCAATAAAATAAACGAAACTGCAAATTCCACACTCGCAAACGGCATAAAAAGCGGTCGTTGTAGGACGAAACAAGCGTCTTCCGTACAGATGATGATTTAGGATTATTTATTGGCATCCACTTTGAAACGATGTGGTGGCAAATAGTCGCTTAGTCTGTAGGAGTTACTCAGGTATGCTATACATGCTTTTCATTCTACCACTTTTGTAGACATGTCTGATCTCTTTTGTCTTCAAGCTTCCCCATCTACCTTTTACCGCTACGTATGCCTGTAACAGATCAGGTCATATCAATGTCTTTCCTGCTCGTCGTTTCAACAATACTCTAAACATCTCTTGCTTCACTGCTGACCGGTTGATGCTTCCGTGAACTTTAGATTCAAGCACTTCTGGAGTCAAGCACATTAAATCCAAGCACATTACCTACGGGTGTCGCTGGCTAAATGCTTTCGCATTCAATTAGGGTGTGTTCAGTGGTCTCAGTCTCATGACCTCAGTGGTCCATATCAGCCGCTTTGGTCAATTTTTGCACTTAAGTGTCGCGAATCGCCCTCGTGCTTTCTGCATAGAGAAGGGGCTCACTTCCTTCCATGTCCGCGTGGCAACAGTTTTTGTTTTATGAGGGGGCAGAAGGACCGCGCGGTGTCGGGTGACGAGTCACGGCATGCGCGAGTGGAGGGGGGGGGGGTGCGGATTCGGGGAAGGTGGTATTGTGCGCACGGAGTTGGCGTTGCGCCGACGGCCATATAGGTCCACAAAGACAAGCCTTGAATGAGACTGCTGTACATGGTGTTGTGGTGCCGGCTCCCGAATCCCTGGCTAATTGGAGGCACCGCCGAGGTTAAGAAGGGCCTTGCAACATTGACCACGTGCTGCATGTACGAAGTGGGGGTCTATTCTCCTAAGCGTCCGGGAGACAACCGGCGGCCTTTGATGCTGGGTGCGGAGAAGAGCCCGCGTGATGCCGAATGATAGCTTACAGTGTGCTCTGTCGCGATGCAGTGCGCCTGAGAGGAGCACATACGGATGGCGTCGTCTTGTAAACACCCACTCGGAGAACCTTGTTTTGTAATCGACAAGTTCGGATGCCATGGACGGTCATAAATCTCGCACGCGGACAAACCTTGATTGCAGCTGCAGTACGCGGTGCCAATGCCCCGGCTTCCAATACATTTGCGGCCTAGAGACGCCATCGGGGTTTGAGACGGCCTAGCAATAAATTGTACGGCCTGGTGTGTTTTGCTGAGGCCGTCACTGACTACGTAGAAATGAGAGGGCAACGGAGTTTTAGGGAAGAAGAAAAAGAGCTTTGTTTTCCACTATGTTTACTTTTAAGATTAAGCCCATCCCTTTGGGTTGTGTCTTAACAAACTTTTGACTCTCATTGGCAACTGAATCTGTGGAACGGGCCAATGGCCCTACCGCCCTTTTTCTTTGTCTATTTGGGCTGTAAGAATCGGGACGACATGCTTTCCCTCAGACTTGGCTGAAATCAGGGTTGCTGATAGATCAGTGAGGCTCCGTACCATGTATGTTAGACTCGGCTGAAATTAGAATTCCTGATAGATCAGTGAGGCTCCGTACTATGTACGTTAAAGCGAGTCTGGGCTTTAACAGTCATTGAGGAAGACGAAGAGTGAAACTTTGTTTCTCAATTGTTCAAGTTTGTAATGCATTTGTATTACCTGCCATGTATATAGAAACGTTTACCTATAAATATTTCTTGTAAATATGATCTCCATTGCTTCCTGCCTCAATTTGATCAACAACTGCCGGTCATCGTCCGAGAAACTTCACGTTTCAACGGAGAAGCGAGGACAGAAGAACGAACGAAACACTACTCATGTTTTATCATGTTGGGAAAATTTGCTGCAGTATCTTTTCGGCCTTAGGCAAGCAGCTCCAACTTAAAATAGCAAGGCACGGCCCTTTGTGTTATCGAACAAATTTTCCCTTGTAATTTCTTTCTTCTCGTTATTTTAAATCTACAAAGTACTTTTTTGTTTCCATTCATTGCATCCAATTCGCTGTCTGTTTCTCTCACTTTCTTTCTAACAACTCCTGGTTCTCTATTTACACTTTCAATTAACCTATACTTGGTCTCCAACTTTCAACCTCTCCCTCCATTCTGTGTCCACAAATTTCACTCACCCATTTGTGCACTTTAGCCACCCAATTATTTTTGCAATAAGAATTATATGGACATATCAGGTGCATGTCTGCTGTGGCTGTCGGCGTCGTCACCGTTGGCTTCGCCATGATGTTTCGCATAAAGTCCAAGAGCAATGATATCGTGGCCGATCGCCGTATGCTGTATGCGCGAGTGAGAGCGTGCGAGGGTCTGCCGACGATGGCGGCTGAATGGGGGTCTGCCGACGTGCGCGCAAGGAAGGAACGAGGGGAGGAAACGCGCCTTGTTCTATCGCGCGCAAGGCACAGTGGGTAGGGAAGGGCGTTCTACTCCGGCTGCTGCTGCGTATGGCGTGGTCACGCACGGCCGCGTTGGCCCTTTAAAACGATCTGCGATCGAGTCTAGGTTGGCCGGGGGCTCATAGCTTTGTGGGTGCCATGTTCTTGGGGCCGGTTAGTTGAGATTAAAGCGAGAGGCAGCAAGATGGTCAATTCTTTCGCTGCTACTTCCGCTCTTCGTCTCACCAGCATTTCTGACAGCGAGTGTCGGGGCCAATAGAGTGAAATGTGTTTATGTTTGCCTGTGCGCGCGTGACATTTTTAAGTTCGTAAGCGAGCGTTTGCGAGCCTATAGGACCGGTAAATCTGCTATCCTTACTTCGTATAGCCGTCTACCAATGTGCTATGGCAGTAGATGGTTAACCTTTCGGGAGAAACTGCGACATTTTTAAACCATGTTCCTGATTGTCCTCAAACCTAATTTTTTTATGCGCTTCTTCGACTTCAAAACGAGGCCCAACCGATGTCACTCTGCACTGCCTCATTTGTGGTTTCGGCGTGGGCTCGCAAAGCAAGCCAGCCTGCCAGTCTTTGGGTAACTTGCAGCACAGACCTCATATCCGAATTTAAGCATAAAATGGCATTTGCCAAAATTAGCGCTGGCACCGTAACTCCTCTTCAGATTGCACGCACCAACTCATATTTATTGTTGACACAGCATGCTCTATGTTCTATAATTGCTGCATTCGACTTCCCCTTCATTTACGGATTAACTTGGCCGGTGGTTAGGTAATTTCTTTATGTGTATGCCGAAGTGCTTAAATTGCTTGACTATATGTATGACTTGCTGTTGAATTGACACAACGTAATCCCTCTACTATTAATTAACGATCATAATTCCCGATTATTCCGGGCTAAACATAGGGCCTAGATTTGGCGCTGCGTTGCCATACATATTCGCAAATGTCTGTAAATATCTTGCATTGTCCGTTAGTATCCCTATGTCTTCCGCACGCATCAATGAGGGGACATTATGTCGCACCATTTTTCTATTCCCCATTTATGATCAATCAAACCATAATTCAATGTTTTCCAGTCATCTTTCTAAGCCCCTCACAAAAAACGTCAACAAGAATGGAGACAGAGGACATCCTTGCTTCACTGCTTGCTGAATTTCTACCACTTCACCATTCTCACGGTGCGGCATTATTCGATTTGGCGAAGCACCTATCAACGGGTGTCAAACGTCGTGGAACTAGGGACCAACGAGCAAGACGCCTATTGCCGGCCACTCGGGCAAGCGGTCGAGAGAAGTAGAGAAATAAGAATGGGCTGGGGTGCGTTTGGCAGGCATTCTCAGATCATGAACAGCAGGTTGCCATTATCCCTCAAGAGAAAAGTGTATAACAGCTGTGTCTTACCAGTACTTGCGTACGGCGCAGAAACCTGGAGGCTTACGAAAAGGGTTCTACTTAAATTGAGGACGACGCAACGAGCTATGGAAAGAAGAATGATAGGTGTAAGATTAAAGGATAAGAAAAGAAGATTGGGTAAGGGAACAAACGCGAGTTAATGACATCTTAGTTGTAATCAAGAAAAAGAAATGGGCATGGGCTGGACATGTAATGAGGAGGGGAGATAACCGATGGTCATTAAGGTTTACGGATGGGATTTCAAGAGAAGGGAAGCGTAGCAGGGGGCGGCAGAAAGTTAGGTGGGCGGATGAGATTAAGAAGTTTGCAGGGACAACATGGCCACAATTAGTACATGACCGGGGTAGTTGGAGAAATATGGGAGAGGCCTTTGACCTGCAGTGGGCGTACCCAGGCTGATGATGATGATGTGTTTTTGTCGTCGGCACGACCGTGACGCCCCGACTGCTTTTTGTAGAAACCACTGTGTATTATCTGCCCCGCGCGTGAATTGAGAAGCTTGCTAAGAGGGCAGGGGTGCGAATACTCCGAAATATGTGGTGTCTCTGTGTAATCCTGTCTCAACCAATTGCTGACAGTGTATGTGTGCCGACAGCGCCGTATGACCGGCGGCCATCGTTTCTCCTGTGTTTGTGAACGAACAATAGAGGCCCGTCACGGACTCAAGAGTGTGCGTGTGTGGTACAATACGAGCGCGCGACCTCTAAATGTTGGGGGAAATCGCCCGTTCCTTCATCCCGAATTAAAAAGGGGCGCGGCCAAGACCTTGGGAGGAGCCGGGATCCAATTTGGTGAACTTGATTAGATCGTTACCAATATCTGCCGTTCCCCAAGACCGGGAAATAGGGAAAAGAGCAGCGATTTAAACGCAGGTTTTAGGCCAAGCTAAGCAGTCTAGAAGCAGAGCCTGCAATCTGTTGAGAAGCAAGGAGCTATTGCTGTCCAGTATCGCCTGGGCCACCAAGCCGCGCCTGAACTGCGAGTTACTAGTTGACGTAAGAGACGATCGACAAACCAACGTCTGCAACGAAGCTCACGGTAGTTCCCCTCAAGTTAGCTCAACCTGCTCGAGGGAAGACGTCATACCTAGACTACCGGGAAAAACAGCCACGCAATCACATCCACCACAACGAAATCGACTTGCCAGCGTTCTTCGAGAAAGCTCTGCCGTCAACTCCACGCTTTCTGGAGTTGCTGCTGCTGCCCAGCCATGCGTATTCCATCATTTGTTTTCTTTTGAACTTTCTTTAGATGACCACCGTTAAGTTTGTTTTGTGTAGTGGTAATTTCTATATTTCCTGTTAACTGTTCGTTGTATTTTTGTCTTCATCATTGATCTAGATTAAGTGCATGTTTGTCCGTGTTATTGTGTTTTTTGTGTTCCGTTTAAATTGTGTGTCGTCGTTAGTCAATAAATATTTTTTTCCGTCTTCCTGCCGACTCTGACTTCTTCGTTGTGTTCGCTTGAGTACAGAACGACCAACCGGCTTGTATACTCCGTCGACGACTTCGCGCCGGCGGCGAATGGGTGACAAGCCGTGACAATCATATTTTCAGCTTTCTCATGCCTTTCATAATTGGTTGTTTCTTTACCGGCGGATCATTCTTAAGTTTTACAGAACTCTAAGAATAGCCTGTGGCAGATTGCTTAATTCTAGTCCTTGAGCTTGTCTATTCTAAGGGGCGCACATTACATGCATAAGAAATTCAAACACATTCAACTGATGAACTAAAGTTCATTAACTTTTAAAATTATTTACTTTACGGCACATATCGCAATTTAGGAATTGTATATTGATGGTAAGTTTGAAAGGCGTAGCCACTAATTATATTAAGAATTACACTTATTTCGAGATATTCACTGCCGAAGGGTCTCACAAATACATGGGCGTGGCAGTTACTTTGTGAAAGTGGAACAATACTTAACTTTTATTGCTACGTTGATGGTGCATGTCTCGTAACCCGAGTACGCCTTGCAAGCTCAACTGCTACAATGCGTGAATTGCAATATGTCCCTCAAACAAAATAATTAAGAGGCTATTATTGAATTTTCGCTAAAGTATTGATTATTTGTTTCGATTTCTCCTGCAAGTAATGTCCTCACCATTGAATATACGAGCTCAAGGACTAGATTTAAGCTATCCGCTGGAGGAAAGTTTAGAAAATTATATAAATCTCAAAGATGGTTACTGCGTATATATCCCTTGAGCAACTGCTCCAAATCGTCATCCATTGCTTCGTAATAGAGAATATCCCATAATTCCCATTCTAAATGGTCGCAGGACCCCTTAATATCTAGAGATGATATCCATAAAGGTGTATTTGAGCTACTTAAACCTCTACACACTCTGTTAGTACAAACATTATCCTTTATGAGTCCACCTAGTCTGAACCCATTCGGTATTTCTCCCAGTACGTCATTTTCTTCCCGCCCACTTCGACATTTCTAATTTTATGGCTCCAATGCCGTTCTATATATCACCGACGTCACTGTAACTAGCTTGCACCAGTATGTCTTATCCTTATCAACTTTGCCTTTGTACATGAGATTGATCTGGCTCCCACGCCATTCAACCGGGACTTGCTTCGTTGTAGCCACTTGCTCAATGGCATTAGTCAGCAGTGCCTTGTTCTTTGGACCCATGTTTTTGATTATCTGCATGGAGATTTGAACAGGCCAGGCGGCGGTGCTATTAAAATATGTTATTCTCTTTTTTTGCAGGAAATGTTTCTTATGCGATATTTTTATAGCTCATGCTTCTCTGTCGTTGATGGATCTGTTTGAGGTGAATTATACTTTATTTTGTGCCGATGTTATCCTTAATAGCGCCTGTGATGCACCACACCACATCGTCTCCTTCGAAGACCTTACCGTGTTCATCTCGTATAGCCGTCTGAAAATGTTTAGATGGAGCTCAGAAGTGCTCTTACATGGTTACAGAACCTTCTTGGTGCGCCTTTGTCTCTTTTGGAAATGTTATGCACCTAATTTGGCCTTGTGCATTTCATTTTCTCTTGCACGAGCTCACTCGCCACAATTTTCTTTGCTCAGTATTCGTTCCGTCTGCGGAGTGCCTCTTCGTGTAAACGCAACCTTTTGGCTTCTCGATGATCCCTAGATGCCTGCCTACGTTTTTCTATAGCTTCCTTTATTTTCTTGTTCCACCACTTACGTGGTTTCCTCTTTCAAATGCAATAATATTTTTGTCGTGTCTGTCTTATCTCCTGCTGTATAACGTCTACTACTAGTTTTATTTATTTATTTCACATACTGTCAATCCCTCATGGGATTATAACAGGAAGGGCAAGTACATATGGTAGTATTTGCGAACAAGTGTATATATAGATTATATAATCATAAGTGTGTTATTGCAAAGGTTTTAGTTTCACTAAACAAAAGAATGAAGCAGTTCATCACAAATGCAATATTTGGGTACAATATACTATAACAAGGAAGAATCTGAGGAAACAAGAAACCAAACACGAAAAAAGAAAAAGAAACACCTGAAATCACCTGTGATATACAATACCTAATGAACATGACAAACAGTATGCAGTCATGCGTATGATGCATCATACAAAAGGAACACTCATAGATTAAAGTGTTAGGCTATGAAGATCGGTAACAAACCTGACTATGTAAGTCAGAGCTGTAAGGCAAGAAGGTGTTCTTCCACTGAATTAGCAAATGTATCTAATGAGGAGCTGTTACTAATGGATTCACTCAGTTGATTCCATTCTCTTATCGCTAAAGGAAAGAATGAATTCTTAAAGCAATCGGTATGAAAAGAATGCTCATTGAGTGTTTGTGTGTTCTTATGCCGCGTTGGCCGTGTTTCATTTCTGGAGATGTATCTAGAGGTATCAATCTTAAGTTTGTTGTGTAACAGCTGGTACATAAGTTTAGAACGGGCTAGTACAGCTCGGTTTTGTACTGTTAGGATTCCGGCTTTGTTAAGTAGTTCGGTGGGCGAGTCTGTTAATTTATGTTTATTGTATATGTACCGTAGAGCTTTCCTTTGTACACCTTCTAGTTTTTTAATTAGTTGTTTAGTATGTGGAAACCAGATAACATTTGCGTACTCAAGGACTGACCTGACGAAAGTTTTGTAAGCAAGAAGTTTTGTATCGGGTGGTGCTAGTCGGAGGTGTCTTCCAAGAAAGAAAAGGCGTTTCATTGCAGTTGCTGTAACATTATTTATATGGGAGTTCCATCTGAAGTCATGTGTTAGTTCGTTATATTTCCAGACTGAAAACGCTACCATTTTCTTCTCCACGTTTTTTTTTTGCGATCTCTGCTCTCTGCTTGTCATTCATGTTTAAAAATTGCAATATTATGTGTTTGTGTTTTACATTGGTCTCTCTGCAAAATTTGAAGTTTAAACGCTACCCAGGCTAACTTTTTCTATCATTATTTGGTCTAATTGATCCTAGAGTGTTTCTGAAACTAAGCCGTTGTCGATACACGACTGCCTATTTTCGCATTGCACGTTACCTCTCCACGACACTTATTCTCCCTGTTAACAACTGTAACGTTCTGTTCATCGCACAGAACCAGCACTAGAGAACCGTTGCAATAAGCACATCCGTCTAAATCCTCCATGTGTGCATTAAGATCTCTCACTAATATCACCTTGCCCGATTTCTGGAACTCCTTAATATTGCTTCGAATGCAATAAATCAACTCTTTACTTTACCTTCTGCTATCGCTGCTCGTCTATAGGTAAGGTGCTCCGAGCCACGTATTCTTGCCTTTCCATATGCCAATAATTCATAAATGATCCTTACACATCTCTTTTAACCTTTGCCGCTTCCTATCTCGCCTAATTCGCACGCCGACGCCTCCGCCTTTGCTTGCCCCAGTCATTCCGTTGCACCTCTCCCATACAAAACTCTCAATAACAGGCGGGTGTTCCATATCTCGTAGATGCGTTTTGGTCAAAGTGTACACGCTAATAGCTTCGTCATTGATCTGTGTCTCAATTTCCAGCCATTTTCCCTGCTTGGGTCTACCCTGAATGTTTATGTAACAAATTTTGCCGTGCTTATTCTTATCTATTATGCCCCTTTTCTTAATTCCTTGCAGTCTAATTTCGCCCTTTGCTGGTGTGTCGCTACCTCCCATCCTAAATATTACTTTCTTACTGCCTTGAACCCGCCTAAGAAAGCCAGTGCCAGCGCCGCTAATCGACGTCGAACCGGTGCTGCTACACTTTCGCAAAACTGTGTGCCGTCACGCACAAAAGTATCTTCGCCGCCTGCTCGGTGCACTTCTCAGTTGATGCCGATGACCGTAAAATTCATTGTCTTAGCTTTAGCGTCCATATTTCCCTGTTTGGTGCAAGCATTGCCCTTTGAATTACATACCCCTGCTTTTCAAACTCTAGGACCTTGCACACTGCCATTTGGACTTCCTTTGGAACATTCCGCAGATCGGTAACCTCTTTGGCAATTTGCTTCGCGATACCTGTCCCCCGTCCTTGCAGTACGTCAATCACCCCGCCCATTATCGCAACTAGGTGCCTCTCCTCCATTGTGTCCCACGTGTGTTTCTTGGCTTTCGCTATTCAATTCAGTTGAGCTTTATTCAACATCTGCAAGATGTTTTGAGCACGGACAAAAAGCGTGAAAAGCTTTGACGGGGTCCGTGCACCATAGCATGCCACGCAGTGGCATCTATTCCTCAATCGGCTTCCCCGGAAGCGTGCTAAGCTGGATTCGCTCGCCTACAACTATTATGGCTGGCTCCACATTTCCCATGTTTGACTGCCTAACAAAGACGACTCGAGGGTTTCCCTCCTCATCGCCACCGAAAGCTGCATCTATAGGGTCGCGATGCTCTGCGCCTCCCCCTCCCCCCTCGCTGTACTATCCTCACCCTTCGCTTTGTTATTGTATTCCGCGGCTCGCATGTTACTGGTAGCGCATTCGTGACCATCACTGACACGTCCACCACTGCTTCCTGGCGTGGTGGTTTTAGATTCCTTAGCTGCTCACGCTTCGCTGCTATTCCGGTTCGCAGTGCTCGCGCTATTGCCTTGTGGAATGCTGGCTCGCTCATCTTCCACCACCCTCCTCTGCTTCTGTTCACTCTTGAGTTCCTTTTCCAGCTTTCCAGTCCGCTTGGCTAGCTCGTCCTTATCCTGCTCTAAACGGTCTAGTCGAGGCCCAAGCACACACATCCCACAGATAGAAACTTTCCCGTTTGCTTCGCGTACTGGCTCAAACCGTGTTTCTTCCAGCGCGTAGGAATGCTCGCACTCGGAACAACGCACGTGTGGGCTCCTCCTAGTACTGACTATCATCTATTAAAAAGGTGTAGTAGAGAGGTAACCCTACTTGTATATATAAAGATACACTTGCTAGTTACCTACTTATATCTAACCGAAAAGACAAAGAAACGGAACAGCACGGGGAAATATATATATATATATATATATATATATATATATATATATATATATATATATATATATATCGATAGATAGATAGATAGATAGATAGATAGATAGATAGATAGATAGATAGATAGATAGATAGATAGATAGATAGATAGATAGATAGATAGCGCGGTTAGTGTAACACGTCTAGCAACCACATGAGTGAAACATCAAATAAAACCTAATTACGTTGGCGCGCTGCTTCTGCTGTGCTGGGTTGGCATCACTCCAGAGCCCGTGATCAAGTGCCGCCACCAGGCGACGTCTCTAAGAGGAGCGTCAGCCACGGGCCCTCCTTGAAGACAATACCCAATTCTAGTACATTGTACCCTTGCTTAGGGAAAAAAGGACATGAGCGTTTTTACGGCAGAAGAGCCATGAAAACCTGCCTCGCACCTGCCAATGGAACGTCTCACGTATGTACGCTGAGGTAAAAGCAACGAGAAAATTGAACACAGTTGGGAAGAGCGAGGGCTGTATGCATCACAACACCCCTTTTCTATTGTGGGAATTCGCATATTTTATAAATTGAAGTTATGTGTTGCAAGAAATATAGAGCCTCGCGGCGGGAATATGTGTAAATATGAGAATCAAGGAGCTCAGGTGTTGACTACACGCATCGACTCGTTTCCATTTCAAGAGGGGTGCGTTGCACCTGTGTGCACAGAACCTTGTATTTAACACATGGCCGTGTTACTATGTTTCATCATCACCATCATCATCAGGCTGGTTACGCCCACTGCAGGGCAAAGGCCTCTCCCATACTTCAACTACCCTGGTCATGTACTAATCGTGGCCATGTTGTCCCTGCAAACTTCTTAATCTCATCCGCCCACCTAACTTTCTGCCGCCCCCTGCTACGCCTCCCTTCTCTTGGAATCCAGTCCGTAAACCTTAATGACCATTGGTTATCTTCCCTCCTCATTACATGTCCTGCCTATGCCCCATTTCTTTTTCTTCATTTCAACTAAGATATCATTAACTCGCGTTTGTTCCCCCACCCAATCTGCTCTTTTCTTATCCCTTAACGTTACACCTATCATTCTTCTTTCCATAGCTCGTTGCGTCGTCCCCAATTTAAGTAGAACCCTTTTCGTAAGCCTCCAGGTTTCTGCCCCGTACGTGAGTACTGCTAAGACACAGCTGTTATATACTTTTCTCTTGAGGGATAATGGCAACCTGTTGTTCATGATCTGAGAATGCCTGCCAAATGCACCCCAGCCCATTCTTATTCTTCTGATTATTTCAGTCTCATGATCCAGATCCGCGGTAACTACCTGTCCTAAGTAGATGTATTCCCTTACCACTTCCAGTGCCTCGCTACCTATCGTAAACTGCTGTTCTTTTCCGAGACTGTTAAACAAAACTTTAGTTTTCTGCAGATTAATTTTTAGACCCACCCTTCGGCTTTGCCTCTCCAGGTCAGCGAGCATGCATTGCAGTTGGTCCCCTGAGTTACTAAGCAAGGTAGGTAGCGTAGAGTTAGAGCATCCGCTTCGCGTGCAAGAGGACCGCGGTTGGAATCCCGGTGCCGCGCAATTTTCTGCCGAAAAAAAATCCGCGTGTTGATAAAATTGCACAAACAGGAGAACCGGTAATGGGCAAGGGCTAGATTGGCCACCCTGGCGCAGTACTTGGCCACAACCTCCCATATGAACATAACTATGTTTAGTGATTAGTTAACTTGTGAGGTCGTTGGACGTTTTCGTGTTTGAGAGAAAATAAAACGGCGTTCGCCAAGCGTACACAGTGACAAATACCGACGGTCGATTCGTTTCCAGTACAGTATGTCAAAATGCAATTGTTCTAAAGAGGTGCTGTGGTTTTCCTTGCATACTATTTGCTGTTTTTGTTTGATGTAGCTTCCTATTTATTTATTTATTTGACTAAATGCAGGTAACACATGTTCCGATTATCTTCCCTTCTAGCTTCCCGTAGCAAGGTGAAAGTTCACAATCTCCCACAGTTTTCTATTCATACTCTAATAAATAAATAATTGCAATGCTTCTTCTTCCAGAGAATCATCTTGAAAATGAAAGTGCTGATGGAATTTAATGATGCTAGGTGGATAAACTTGCTGAAGAACACGCCATCAGAAGGCACCAGAGTCAAGTTAAAGCCACATCAATTACATTAAAATAGAAGCGGGCCTTACCTACATAACGCATTCATTTAAAAACTTAACTGGTGTCATTTAAATACACTTGAGGAGTCAAGGCTAATAATTGGCAAAGCAATTTCAAGTGGCAAATTTGAGCGAGTGTCATGACCGCACTTATGCATACGCTTGGTGCTTGTACGGTGACTTTAGCGTGTAGTGAGCGCCGGGATAACCCCGTTGCTCACTACACGCGCTATCCCCGTTTGCTCAGAGAGTAAACGTGGATAGCCGATATTCTAATTGACATTAAGAGAAAGAACTGGAGCTTGGCAGGTCATGTAATGCGTAGGTTAGATAAGCGGTGAACCATTAGGTCTGCAGAATGGGTGCCAAGAGAAGAGAAGTGCAGTCGAGGACTAGACGAGGTCGCCGACGCAAGTTGGAATCAGTTGGCGCAGGACAGGGGTGGTTGGAAATCGCAGGGAGAGACCTTCGTCGTGTAGTGGACATAAAATGATGATGATGATGATGATGATGATGATAATGATCATGAAATAAAAAACACATCTTGCTGATAATTTAGCAGGGTAAAGTTGTAGGCCAGTCGGTGAGACATTGTGAATTGTGACCCGCCCTTTGTTGTCTCCCTCCGTCCCATGTCATGTAGTGGTTTTATTTACAACATTCCGCTGCAAGACCATTCCAGCGGGGTCTAAAGCACAACCCGTCTTGAATTCTTTATGCAAGTGCACTGCACAGTATCCAATTATGGCTGGGTTTCGCAAAAGTGCTTTAGAGCAATTTCCTGAGAATACCGGCTGAACCAAAATTACAATGAACCTCCTCCTCTAGTCGCCGTGGAATCAACTGTTTACGGAACCAGATACCTTCAAGTAGAAAGTTTCAGGTATACGTTCTGTCGTGTTTTAACATCAAAGGGATGCTAAAGTTTTCGCCTGTTTGACGAGAAATAGTGTCAAATATTCCTTAGTACTTCAAGGATCGGAATGATTTCATAGGCTATCGCGGAGGCCTGAAGGAAAGAAATACAGGGAAACAAAGCACACCGTGATGAAAATATTATCACCAGTAGAACAACAAACCTTGGCAACATCTCCTGCTGCAAATCTGTCAGCTTAGGCATCGATCTTTTGACAAGGGCGTGCGTCGCCAATAAGAGGGGGAAGATAAAAAGCGGGAAAGGATTCAGCTATAAAGACGTACACCTTTAGGGCCAGCCGGCTTGTCAACGTACTATCGTCAAGCTCGACAGAGCTTTCTGCAGAGCGAACGAGACTTACTAGATTTTTGTTGTAGAGGTTTTGTTTTCACCCTCCGGATGGAAGCAGCAGTCGAGGTTCACGCTTTCTCCAGGTGAACACTTTTTGCAGAGACCGAGCTTACCGATCGTTCAGGCATCGGGCTCACTCGTAACCTAGCACGTATAGATGTGTGGGACGCTTTCTCACAAATAGGAAAATGTGTTGTTTCGCCTTTCTTACATTTTAGCTTCTCTTTGCACCTGATTAACACGGGCTTTCTTGCCGTTCTTCTATACCTCACTTTTTTTTTCTAGCTACTCTGACAACGCTAGCATGTGCTCGACAGTCGTGGCAATAATGAAGGCCAAACCTGAATGAAGTCGGGAAGCGACAGGTGTTTCTGCAGGTAGGTTGGGTCGGTAAGAGTCCTTGTTATCACAAGGTGCAAGCAGCTCGGTTTCTAAGAAAACCGGTGCTCGCAGTGCGCAGCAAGAGGGCATGTCTATGAAATTGTTGGCATGCATACAGGTGTTCCCACAGACGTTCGTTGATTCAGCGTGCTGTATGACCGGTGTATTGTTTGCTGCAAGATAGGTGGACACGATACACCAACCTCTGAGCACATTGTGCAAATTCGACTGTATGCTTTACGTTACATTGTGCCTTCTCCGTCCGATTATCGTTTGCTGCTTTGCATAATTCCCGAACCTTGTGTGATACCATGTCTGTCACCACTTTTTTTATTGAGTGCTGTGTGAGTAAGGTATTGCTACTGCTTTGCTAAGGTCGACTTTTTCTTTCCTTTTTCGGAACGCGGGCTTTTTGTTTCATTCAGAAGTTTTTCACTAATTCATACTAGCATGCTTTCAAAGTTGTCACTGCCTTTTAAGCTTTTAACTGTTTGCGAAGGCGATGCTGCACGAGATGACAGCATTCCTTCACTGCCTAGTGACGCATGAAATTGCAGTGCCTTTTTATAAGGAACTTAGAATAATTTAAATCAAAGCTAAGGATTCCCTTCTTCCTCCTCGTTTTATAGCACCAGCACGTGTCGTTGTTTCGAGCCTGATTTCTAAGCTTAGAAACTGCAGTGTAGGCGGCTCAATTATCCATGGTATACTTAAGTAATGAGGCATGGCCTATGACAGCCGGAAGCTTTTCAAGCATAACGTTTCCTTCATCTGTCATTAAATGGACTATTATTCCATCTTAGGCCGCTTTTCAACGGGACATGTCTTGCGAGGCCCTTCTAACTTCATCGCTCGTTATATAAAGAGCCTCTGTCCACTGTTCATTCCTACTTCAAATGAAGGTAGCGTGGCTGCTCTGGGCTCTGTACATAAATATCTACGCACTATTTACACATGAAGAGCAGTGGCTGCCAGAGAAGATAATGCGCGCAAGCTTTCCACTATAAAAAAAACACTCCATCGCCTTTCTGTGCATGACCATGTTATTCTGGTTGTCCTGTAAGAATATTATACAACTAAAGTGCAAACATTCATTCATGGACAGTGAAAAATTAGTAAGTGATCGTTGTTTACAAAGCCAGTTCTTCAAAAAGAATTGCATATTGTAAACCAATAGATGAGCTTTAGAAATGGTAACGATTGCCTGTAAAAATTATCTTGTCATTTGTACTCGCCACAACGCGCCGCATATACTGCTCATTACGGGTAGAAGAAAAATCATTGGAGCAATTATGGATTTTATTGCTATATTTAGATTAAGGCGCTTCGGGAAGGTCACGGTGACTGCTCTGGAAAGAACACATAAAAACTTAAACAGCGGAAATCCGCATTTATATGCCAAAAGAAATGGGAAGCTCTTCGGGCAGGCTGAACTAACCATTGTATTTTTTTTGGACGTGTCCCATCATTGACATTATTGCCCATAAGTAGACCTGTTGCTGAGCATCGAAAGTCCGGTTCGCGACGCGGCCAAGGCAGTGATGGAGAAATCTAAAATACAACAGACGCACTATTCCTACAATTATCATTACCATTCAAGCCAGAATAATAAGTGAAACAAAAACCAAATAGATATGCCGAGAATAGAAGTAAAACTTTTGTGGTATACTGTACACGTGCATTGGAAGAATAGGTGTCTAACCGTCACCAAAGGGCTGGAGCTGAGACTATTCAATTTAATATGGCAAGCGAAACAGTTCGTGTAACACTAGTGACTGTCTAGGTCAACAGTAATGTGCTATAAAACAATTATCGTGTACGACTGCACAATGCGAAGTACCACAGGGTCGCATAGGCCGGTGATCAATCTATGATCGATACCCACAAAGAAAAATATCCTATACGTGCGGCTACAAGTGGTGGCGGAGACGGACAAGTAGACCAGCGCAGGCGTACTGCAGTCAACTTTGGTTCACTACCAGGTCGCATCTGGCGGGGCAGGGCCTTTTGTGCATCCTTATAGGCAGCACGGGTTCCAGGTGATTTATCAGAGTGGTTCGGCAGCCGTGTCAACAGCACGACGCGCTAAAGCTACCATTTTATCATCGTTGCAAGTTTTCCTAGCATGGTATCGCTACAAGTGGTGGCAGAGAAGGACAAGTAGACCAGCACGCAGGCATACTGCAGTCAGCTGTGGTTGACTATCAGGCCGCATCCGGCGTGGCAGGGCCTTCTGTGTATCCTTATAGGCAGCAGGAATTCCACGCGATTGATCAGAGTTGTTCGGCAGCCGTGTATTCATCAATGCAAGCTTTCCTATTGTATGGTGTCGCTACCAGTGGTGTCGGAGATGGACAAGTAGACCAGCACGCAGGCGTACTACAGTCAACTGTGGTTGACTATCAGGCAACTACCGGCCTGGCAGGCCTTCTGTGCAACCTTATAGGCAGCACAGATTCCACGCGATTGATCAGAGTTGCTCGGCAGCCGTGTTTTCATCGCTGCAGGCTTTCCTATTACATGGTGTGGACCCGCCGTGGTTGCTCAGTGGCTATGGTGTTAGGCTACTGAGCACGAGGTCGCGGGATCGAATCCCGGCCACGGCGGCCGCATTTCGATGGGGGCGAAATGCGAAAACACCCGTGTACTTAGATTTAGGTGCACGTTAAAGAACCCCAGGTGGTCTAAATTTCCGGAGTCCTCCACTACGGCGTGCCTCATAATCAGAAAGTGGTTTTGGCACGTAAAACCCCATATATTATTATTATTACATGGTGTGGCTACAAGTGGTGACGGAGACGGACAAGTAGACCAGCGCAGGCGTACTTGAAGCAACTGTGGTTCACTATCAGGCCGCATACGGCGTGGCAGGGCCTTCTGTGCATCCTTTTAAGCAGCACGGATACCACGCAATTGATCAGAGTTGTTCGGCAGCCCTGTTTTCATCGCTGCAGGCATTGCTATTGCATAGTGTGGCTACAAGTGGGGATGGAGACGGACAAGTAGACCAGCACGCAGGCGTATTACAGTCAACTGTGGTGCACTATCGCCGCATGCGGCGTGGCAGGGCCTTCTGTGCATCCTTATAATCAGCACGGATTCCACGCGATTAATCAGGGCTGTTTGGCAGCCGTGTTTTCATCGCTGCACGCTTTCCTATAGCATGGTGTGGCTACAAGTGGTGACGGAGACCGACGATTAGACCAGCGCGCAGGCGTAATACACTCAACTGTGGTTCACTATCAGGCCGCATCCGGCTTGGCACGGCCTTGTGTGCATTCTTATCAGCAGCACAGGTTTCAGGCGATTCATCAGAGTGGTTCGGCGGCCGTGTCAACAGCACGACGTGCTAGAGTTCCCGCTTTTTCTTCGGTGCAGGCTTTCCTAGCATGGTGTAGCTACAAATAGCGACGGAGACGGACAAGTAGACCAGCGCGCAGGCGTACTACACTCAACTGTGATTCACTATTAGGCCGCATCCGGCTTGGCATGGCCTTCTGTGCATCCTTTTAATCAGCACGGATTCCACGCGATTAATCAGAGCTGTTCGGCAGCCGTGTTTTCACCGCTGCACGCTTTGCTATAGCGTGGTGTGGCTACAAGTGGTGACGGAGACGGACGAGTATACCAGCGCGCAGGCGTACTACACTCAACTGTGGTTCACTATCAGGCCGCATCGGGCTTGGCACGGCCTTCTGTGCATCCTTATAATCAGCATGGATTCCACGCGATTAATCAGAGCTGTTTGGCAGCCGTGTTTTCATCACTGCACGCTTTCCTGTTGCATGGGGTAGCTACAAGTGGCGACGGAGACATAGAAGTAGACCAGAGCGCAGGTGTACTACAGTCAACTGTGGTTCGCTATCAGGCCGCATCCGGCGTGGCAGGGCCTTCTGCGCATCCTTATAAACAGCACTGATTCCAGGCAATTCATCACAGTGGTTCGGTAGCCGTGTCAACAGCACGACGTACTGGGAACGTTCCCGCGTCTTCACATTACGCGTGTTGCGAAGACGTGGAATCGTTGCCCACCTGCGGCAAGTTGTTTTTCATCCACTTTCATTGCCATTAAAGGGAAGCTGAAGAGTCTGTCGAATTCACTAAGTCGCTCATATACGGATGCGAGACCTTTTAACCCATGCAGGTAAAATATGTGGGGAGGGGGGATTTTTCACTTAAGAGCGACGTAATCGTCGGTTATAGAATTGCGCTGTCGCTCCGCCCCCCGTCGAGCGTCGCGCGCTGCTGCTGACGCTGACGATGCGAGCGGAGACCGGAAAGCACGGCGTAGTGACGTCAGCCCTGGTGCTCCGTTCCTTCGCCGTCTCGGCGATGGTGCCTCATCGTGCTTGTTTCTACGTGCGTGCGGTCATAATCTGCCTCGCGCGACCATGCATTTCTTTGTTTGTGTCCATGTAGAGTGGTGGTATACGTGCGCAGCATTGGTAGTTGCCTTGCGCATCATTAGTGGAATTGGTGGACTGATCATACCGGCGTTCTGTGCAGCCTACGGTTGCACGAACACCAGCAGCCACGACGATGTTCCGATGTTCCATAGCTTACCGCAAGACAAGAAGCTTTCAGCTAAATGGAAGTGTGCTATGAATCGAAAGAATTTCAAGTGCTCAAGAACAACAATGCTGTGCTCTAACCACTTCCGTGACGACGATAACTACCAGAGTTTACGAATAATGCGTGAATGAGTGAGAGTATGACTTACTGCTAACAGCCTTTCTAAACGCAGCGCAAAAAGGTCGGGGCAACGAACACATAGAGACGGGACGGGTGCGGGCAGACGGATGGTATCTGGTCTTGGAAGACCTTATGAATACACGAACTCGTCCAAACGATTCGGCGCTCAGTGCTCGCCCCGAGCGGACGTGCGCAACGAGAGCCCCGTCGAACTCTGAGAGCTCCCTGTCATCGCTGGACGAACGTTGGCCCGCCGCACTGCGCCTCGCCTAAACATCGGCGGCCTCGGACGGCCCCAGCACAGGGCCCCCCGACCCCGCGCCGCACTGCAGGCGCTTCGCCGCCGCCGCTGCCGCTGCCGCGCTCGGCATGGATCCGCCGCCCTCGATAGCTACGACTGCATCGCTGCCTGCGCAATCCCCCACGCTGAACCCACAGGGCATGTACGTACTTTCGTGGCGCTTCACAGGGAGCATTTGCGTGCGTGACCCCTTCAGCACCACGGCAGCACGAGGCCACCACCATAGTCTTGAAGTTGACCGATGGCTTCAACCTCTCCTCAGTAGCACCAATCGACTTGAGCCTACAAATTCGTCGGGCGGCCCACTCCTAGTTTGAGAGGCAGGACACAATCGTGAAAATTCTAACCGCCCAAAACCTCATCGCCATCGACACGTACCGTGCATCGGCCACCACCAATCTACTCGCCTTACAGTCCGTGGATGTCTGCGGAAAACCGCACCCTGTGAGTGCGTACTGCGCCAACGACCCACAGAACGCCCGCGCCGTTCTGCACGGTGTGCCACTCTCCTTTTCTGAAGATGCCGTACGGGAAGAACTCCTTATTGCGCGCCGACAAATCCTGTCTTTTCGGTGACTTGGCAAGACGGCGTCTCTCATCCTCACAGTAGAGGGCACTGAAATACCAAAGAGCGCCATCCTGTTTTCAGCGGTCTATCAGCTGTACCCACCCAAGCCGAAATGCCTTCAGGGCTGGCAATGTTACAACCTGAAACACAGATATGATGTCTGCCTCAATGCTTCGACATATTCGTGCTGCAGATCCTGTGGGCAACATTTCCCCCTGGACCCGCCGTGGTTGCTCAGTGGCTATGGTGTTGGGCTGCTGAGCACGAGGTCGCGGGATCGAATCCCGGCCCCGGCGGCCGCATTTCGATGGGGGCGAAATGCGAAAACACCCGTGTGCTTAGATTTAGGCGCACGTTAAAGAACCCCAGGTGGTCAAAATTCCCGGAGTCCTCCACTACGGCGTGCCTTATAATCAGAAAGTGGTTTTGGCACGTAAAACCCCAAATATTATTATTATTTCCCCCTGGAGCTCACACGTCAACAACTAATCACGAGTGCGATATGCACTGCTGCAACTGCTGGGGGGACCACCCGGCTACGGACGTAAACTGCCCACACCGCCACGCTTCAGCGGAGGCACTTCACTGACGCAAACCACTGACACGGATTTATCTAAATCACCAAGCAGCCCACCATCTCTCACGACCGCCTACTCGAGAAGACTCCGGCGTGCCAACTAGGAACCGGTATTCGGCACTCGACGCCGACTGCAGCCGTGGCCGTAGCCGCAGTCGCGACCGGAGTCAAATTCACATCCGAAAGCCCAGTCAAAATCGGCCCAAAGAGAAACTACAGACGAAAATATACATGCTACAAGAGCCGGAAAACTTTTCCCACATGTAAACCGTCTGTTTAGATTGCCGGCAGCTTTGGAGCCGACGATAACGTTCCCGCTTACGTTCTACGAGGAGGCATGCAGGAACATAACAGTACAGTGCCGTCCACTGCTATGTAAAGCGCGCGAGCAGCCATATGGATGGATGGATGGATGGACGGACGTTGTGAGCATCCGCTTTGGAACGCGGCGGTGGGTTGCGCCACCAAGCTCTTGCTATTATACTGCCTAATGTCCTACCTAGGTTAAACAATGAAAAAAGAAAAAAAATGAATTACCACGCCCAAATTTTCTGATACCCTATTGCGAACTGTGCTTTTGTACATGTCCGTCTTTTGTAGTTTCCCTACTTTTCTTCCACCAATCCTCCAATCACCTCTTACTAATGCCTACTGCGGACATGTTTACTTTTCCACTGCTCCCGCTGAACCCAAGGGCTTCAAGGAGGCCAGTGGTGCCTAGATCGACCGCTGGGTAGGCGTCTTCACATTCTAATAAAACATGCTCCGCCGTTTCCGTAGCTTTACAGCATGAAGCACATGCTTCTTCTTCCTTCTTATATATCGCTTTATAGGTGTGTGTTCTAAGACATCCCGATCTCGTTTCGAAAAGTAATGAGCTTCCCTTTAAGTTACCATGAATGGTTTCTTTCCTGATTTCGTTTTTTCCTCTTAAAAGGCCCCTGAAACGGCTCGGACAAATTTTGTAGACGCGTAGGGTTCAGCTTAAGTAGAACATTCGCACCACAATTTAAGTGAAGCGTTAGGTATTAATGGAGCTACAAGCGATTAGAAGTTACCCTCCTCCCTAGCCATGCTTTTCCTCCTCAACTCGTTCGCCGAGCGAGCGGGGCTAAGCTCCGCCTTCACTGGTTCAGCGTCACGATGCGACGTCACATCGTCCACTTCCGGTTGTTTTGGAGCCCGCCCCCGCCCGCGTGAGACCTCTCCGCTAGCCGCTTGGCCGTGGACCCCAAGCGAGAGCTATCGAAGCAGCGTGTGTTGCGAGCATTCTGTCGTAGCACCGAACATGTCTGGTATTCCGTTAACCACACACTAGCGGTAACCACAGGCAAGCTGGTCATTTCGGCAAATGACTGGAGGCATAAACTCAAGCTGATGAAGGAACTTTAGCGTAGACGTACGTGAGCGGCCTGATCGGTCTGCACGGTCCATACACTTGTTGGCGCAGCGCTTAACCAGCCAAACACAGCGCTAATATTGCTCTAACCAAGTGTAAAACATTTTAAACATTTATAAAAACAACGTGTTGATGATTACACTCCTGCGAAAAATATACACCAGCAACAAAGAAGAATACACTTCGTTGCTGCTACTGTGTATGGTTGAGCTCTGTGCCACCAGGTGGCTGCACCGTGCAGACCATTCACATTTGCCCTTCTGCTCATTTCATGGGTCATCCGGTTACGGCACAGTCAAGCGGCCAAACTCTGTCCCCTTGCGCTTGCGTTTGCCCTAATACCGGACTCGCGAAACGCTATTGCGTTAGTAATCTTCCGGTGTAAAGTGACGGCCACAAACGCTCAAATCCTGGCGCCGATCGGATAGCGGCAGCCCGATGCCCAGCAGCCAGTTCGCTCGTACGCTGCCTTGCAGAGCGACAAGATGTCGCAGCTTGCCACATTGCCACTCGCTACGTTTGCAGTCCACAAGGCAACAAAGTCGAATCATAGTGCTCGCGAAAAGACTGAGACCGATTCTGACCGCGGAGCTCTCGTCAAAATGGAGTACTTGTAACACAAGCAGACGACACTTGCGGTGTGCCGGAAGTGCTCAAAGTGTACTGAAAAATTATTCTTGTGCATTCTCTTTATGTTACTTTCTTTTCATAAAAACAAATTAGCTAACATTCCAGCTATCATGAAGATCATTTGTTTACTATAAAGTTGGAAAAATTATCGATCACGCGCCCTTGTCAGCCAATCGGATAGCTCGCCCCACTGACGTCGTATGGGTGATTTCGGTCATATGGGTAGGGGCGGCTAAAAATTCCGCCGAGCACTGTGCTGCGATCGGCAGCGATGTGCATTTTTAAAACCTTATAATAAATTACACGCTTTACGCGGCGCAGTTAGATGTGTCAATTAATTATCAGAAGGACCTACTCTAACGACTCAGTACATTAGTAGAAAATCGTCAAAAGCGTTTCAGGGTCCCTTTAAGTACTTACTCATGGCAGGTTTCTTTTCCATTGCCGCCCCCCATGAGATTATTTCAGCCTCTCTGACTTTCCACTTGGCCTTCTTTGTTGCTGTGCTGCCCACCCTATAGGTCGCATACTTGCTGGTAAGCTTCCTAGTTCTTTTTCTCCACTGTAAATCAAAGTTTTTCCTGTACAAATACCTGAACACTCTCCCAGCCCATTTACTTTCTTCCATATTCCTCAGCCGTTCTTCATACTCAATTTTACTGTGAGCGTCCCTCACTTCAAAACTAGCCCAGCCCATATCACCCTGCACAGCTTCATTTGTAGTCTTCCCGTGAGCGCCCAATGAGAGGCGACCCACTGACTTCTGGCTTTGCTCGTCCGTCTTTGCTCTGCAGGGCGACACCTGGCGGCAGTTGCTGGGTCCGAGATAGTGTGAGGAGCATGCACGGCCTAATAGACATGCACAACTTCTTTTGACGAGTGTCGACTTTGAAAATCGCCTTTGTTTAGCTTAATACGCACTCGGTCAGAGGGCGCTTGCGGCACGGCAAATGTAGTAGAATGAAGCGTATGGGCTGACAACGAGCGTCGGTCCTGTCGTAACAAATGAAGCGATCTCGCGGACTGTTCGAGATAACAAAGGCGCTGACGAGCATCTCCTCTGATTAAATGCATCACACACAAGTTTGCGTTTTTATTAGGTTGCGCATGCTCCTGGGCACGCTATTTCGAACCCAGCAACAGTCGTCATGTGTGGTATCGCAGAGCAAAGCCAGCCGTTCGCGCGCTCTATACAGAAGTGGACGTCCCTGTACAGTTGTTAGCCCGGGAACGAACTCACTGGATCACTGAATGCAGCATTGCAAAACACGTATTCACCAAAGAACATGTCTGACACGGAAGATGATAACACTTAGCTTTCGTTCGCGTCGAAAGCACTGTTTGCTACCAACATCTTTGCTTGTTGGAGAGGCCGGCTCCTCACAATCGGCTCGGACATGTAGGGAGCAACGCCGAACTCCTTGGAGAAACGCAAGCTCTTGAAATTTACCATTGCGGTCTCAGCAAAATAACAGCGCCAAACCACCTTGCACCATGCTTCATTTGTTGCGGCAACGGTCGGTCCGTACAAACACCATTGTTGAGGTAACGAGGCGCCCGACCAAACGAGGCGCGCGAGCTGCTCCGAGTCTGGTGCTGCACTTTTCGTCGAAATAAACTGTTTGTGCTTTCTTTGGCTCAATTACGATGCAATATTCGAATGCACAGGGTTTAAAACCATTACGTAGAGTTCTTCACTCATTTTTTCTGGAAACCCTCCTTCAGCTTCCCTTTCAGTTACCATTTCTTCATTTCAAATAGTAAGTACAAGTTTTTTCCCCTGTGTTTTCCTTGATGTCTTTGTTTGTGGACTTAGGCAGGCGTTGTGCCCCTTCAGGTGGCAGTTGCCAGCTTGCTCCTCGCTTTCCCTTTCCTGGTAGTTGTATGTGTTTATTGACTTCGGAGGATATGAATAATAAAAGTCTGCCTCCCCGGTTAAACCCCTGTCTTCTCGTTCTTACGTAACGAGGGTCTCGAATACGGCAACACTGATGCCTTCAGGTAGCACGCGCGGTTTATTGAGCAGTTGCCTTAACCCAGAAATATTGCGTTCTCGTGAGGCGTGCGGCAGAAAGAATGTTCGACATCCGCCGCCAAGGTTTGTAAGTGGTGGCGCTTGCTTACACTCCCAAGGTTAGTTCTAGTAGTAACACAAATACCAAAGAAAGTGGTTGGGGGAACCGCGCCGCGGTAACTCAATTGGCTAGAGCATCGCATGCGTAATTCGAAGACGTGGTATCGTTCCCCACCTGCGGCAAGTTGTTTTTTCATCCACTTTCATTGTCATTAATTTATCATTTCTTTATTCCTATTAGCAACTACAAGTAATTTTTGATGTGTTTTCCTTGGTGTCTTTGTTAGATTTAAGTAAATCATTTGATACAGTGAATGATTGCATATTATTGGAAAAACTAAGGCATTGTGGATTTCGAGGCAAAGTTCTCGACTTCTTATCAAGTTATATTGTCACGTGGCCGTGACGTTGCAGAACACAGTAGCAATACTGCGAAAGACAAAACTAACGTTTTATTGGGCGAACCTGTGCCCACAAAAACAGGCTGCACTGATGGCACAACGATAGCGGCGAACACGGTCGGCGATCGTCGAAAATCTGATGAGTGGGTCAAGCGCGTCGGCTTTTATACATCTGTCGTCGAATGTTCCAGAGCAATCGCTGGGACCCGCGTGCCTTCCACAAAGTTCCACATTATTCGTGTCGCGCTCACATGCAATCAGAAAACACAAGTTGAGGTGAAACACAGTGGACGGAACCATCGATGACATTCGAGAACCTTCTTTTACATGCAGGTGCGTCCTGCGCTGTGCGATAACATTTGTTAGGTGGCGAGAAGTGGTCGCCCGATAAAGATAAGTACACGTGCCATTACCCCCCTCTTAAAGAAGCATCGTCCCGATGCTACAAATATAAGAGAGCGAAACACAAAAGGACACTTAATAAAGAAATGTAACAAAACAACGAAAAAGTCCAAAGGTCGGTCACGCGAAGTTCCAAAGTTCATTAACGCTGGTAATACGGCTTGAGTCGCACAACGTGGACTATTTCAGGTCGTGAGCGGCGCCGCTGTGGTAGCGAAATGCCGTCTGGCACGACCTCATAGTCCATGGCGCCTATACGCCGGATGACCTTATACGGTCCAAAATAGCGACGCAAAAGTTTCTCGCTCAGTCCTCGTCGGCGTATAGGAGTCCAAACACAGTCACCGGGCAGGTACTCGACGAAGCGTTGTCGGAGGTTGTAGTGTCGGCTGTCGGTACGCTGCTGGCTCTTGATCCGCAGGCGGGCGAGTTGTCTGGCTTCTTCGGCGCGCTGGAGAAAGGTCGCGACGTCAAGATTCTCTTCGTCGGTGACGTGCGGCAGCATGGCGTTGAGCGTCGTCGTCGGGTTACTGCCGTGAAACCAATTTGAACGGCGTGATCTGTTGTTTCTTGTACCGCCGTGTTGTAAGCAAAGGTTACGTACGGCAGGACCGCGTCCCACGTCTTGTGCTCGACGTCGACGTACATTGCTAGCACATCGGCGAGGGTCTTGTTCAGGCGCTCCGTGAGACCATTCGTCTGCGGGTGGTAGGCAGTTGTCTTCCTGTGGCTTTTATGGCTGTACTGCAGAATGGCTTTGGTGAGCTCTGCTGTAAACGCTGCTCCTCTGTCGGTGATGAGGATTTATGGGGCACCATGGCGCAGCAGAATGTTCTCGACGAAAAATTTCGCCACTTCGGCTGCACTGCCTTTCGGTAGAGCTTTAGTTTCAGCGAAGTGGGTGAGATAGTCCGTCGCCACGACGATCCACTTGTTTCCGGATGTTGATGTCGGAAACAGTCCCAACAAGTCCATCCCGATCTGCTGGAAAGGTCGACAAGGAGGCTTGATTGGCTGTTGTAATCCTGCTGGCCTTGTCGGTGGTGTCTTGCGTCGCTGAGAATCTCGGCATGTCTTGACGTAACGGGCGACGTCGGCGGTCAGACGCGGCCAATAATACTTTCATGTATCCTCGACAGCGTTCGGGAGAATCCGAGGTGCCCAGCGGTTGCATCGTCATGTAGGGCGCACAGTATTTCCGGACGCAGCGCTGACGGAACATCTAGAAGGTACCTGGCGCGGACTGGTGAGAAGTTCTTCACGAGCAGGTTGTTTTGTAAAGTGAACGAAGACAATCCGCGCTTAAATGACCTAGGGACAACGTGGGTATTTCCTTCTAAATACTCGACGAGGCCTTTTATCTCCGGGTGTGCTCAGGGCTGGTAAACGAAGTCTTCCGCGCTTACTATTCCAACGAAGGCGTCGTCATCCTCGTCGTCTTGCGGCGGCGGGTCAATGGAGGCGCGTGATAGACAATTGGCATCAGGGTGTTTTCCTTTTGACTTGTCGATACAGTGACATCATATTCTTGCAGTCGTAGGCTCCACCTCGCCAGCCGTCTTGAAGGGTCCTTTAAATTCGCTAGCCAACACAACGCGTGATGGTCGCTGATGACATTGAATGGCCTGCCATATAGGTAAGGGCGGAATTTTGCTGTAGCCCAAATGATGGCGAGGCATTCCTTTTCAGTCGTAGAATAATTGCCTTCCGCTTTTGACAGTGACCGGCTAGCAAAAGATATCACCCGTTCATGTCCGTCTTTCTTCCGGACTAGGACGGCACCGAGGCCTAGGCTACTGGCGTCAGTGTGGATTTCGATATCGGCGTCTTCGTCGAAATGTGCAAGTACCGGCGGTGACTGCATGCATCGTTTTAGTTCTTGAAATGCGCCGGCCTGCGGCGTTTGCCATTTGAACTCGATATCTGATTTGGTTAGATGCGTTAGCAGCTCAGCGATGCGTGAAAAGTCTTTGACAAAGCGCCTATAGTAGGCACACATGCCAGGAATCTACGCACTGCCTTTTTGTCGATGGGCTGCGGGAACTTTGCGATGGCAGCCGTTTTCTGCGGGTCGGGGCGTACTCCGGATTTGCTGATGACGTGGCCTAGGAACACAAGCTCATCGTAAGCGAAGCGGCACTTTTCTGGTTTCAGAGTGAGCCCTGATGACTTGATGGCCTCGAGTACTGTCGCGAGCCGCCTAAGGAGATCGTCGAAATTTCCGGCGAAGACGACGACGTCATCCAAGTAAAGACAGGTCTGCCATTTCAATCCTGCTAACACCGTGTCCATGACGCGCTGGAAAGTTGCAGGCGCCGAGCACAATCCGAATGGCATGACCTTGAACTCGTAGAGGCCGTCTGGCGTGATGTAGGCGGTCTTTTCGCGATCTCTCTCGTCGACTTCTATTTGCCAGTAGCCAGACTTGAGGTCCATCGACGAGAAGTGTTTAGCGTTGCAGAGCCGATGCCATACGTCGTCTATCCGTGGAAGAGGGTATACGTCTTTCTTCATGATCTTGTTCAGTCGACGATAAGCGACGCAGAAACCGTAGGGTTCCGTCCTTTTTCTTCACCAGTACAACAGGAGATGCCCACGGGCTTTTCGACGGCTGGATGATGTCGTCGTGGAGCATTTCGTCGACTTGTTCTCTTATAGCTTTACGTTCTCGCGTTGAAACTCGGTAAGGGCTCTGGCGGAGTGGTCGAGCGCACTCCTCGGTGATGATGCGATGCTTTGCCACTGGTGTCTGTCGAATCCTTGATGACGTCTAGAAGCAGCCTTTGTATCGTCGGAGCACACTTCTGAGCTGTTCTTGCTTAATCATGGGGAGACTTGGATAAATGTTGTCGCCTGGTTCGGGAAGCATGGTCATCGAGGTAGATGCTGCGGAATCCTAGAGGACAAACACATTACTAGTTTGCAGAATTTCCTCGATGTACGCGATCGTCGTGCCCTTGTTGATGTGCTTGAACTCCTGGCTGAAGTTTGTCAGCAACACTTCAGTTTTCCCTCCGTGCAGTCGAGCGATCCCTCTTGCGACGCAAGTTTCACGGTCGAGCAGTAGACGTTGGTCGCCCTCGATGACGCCTTCTAAGTCGGCAGGTGTTTTAGTGCCGACGGAAATGACAATGCTGGAGCGAGGCGGGATGCTGACTTGACTTTCGAGAACGCTTAAGCCATGGTGACTACGAGAGCTCTCTGGAGGTATCGCTTGATCTTCAGACAGGGTTATCGACTTCGACTTCAGGCCGATGACTGCGCCGTGTTGGTTTAGGAAGTCCATGCCGAGAATGACGTCGCGTGAACATTGTTGGAGGATAACGAAGGTGGCAGGGTAAGTCCGGTCATGAACGGTAATTCTTGCCGTGCAGATTCTAGTCGGTGTAATCATGTGTCCTCCAGCGGTCCGAATTTGAGGGCCTTCCCATGCAGTCTTAACCTTCTTCAACTGGGCGGCGATGTGTCCCCTCATGAAGGAGTAATCGGCCCCTGTGTCGACTAAGGCGGGGACTGCATGGCCGTCGACAAGCACGTCGAGGTCGGTGGTTCTTTGTCTTGCGTTACAGTTAGGTCTGGGCATCGGATCAAGGCTGTGTCGCGTTGACCTGTGGCTGGTTTGGGACGTCGTCAGGTCGTCTTTCGTCGTCGTATTCTTTGCTTTCACAGTTCGTCGGGACGGCGGCGTGTCGTTATGCCGTCGAGGTAGTTTCTTCGGCGTCTTCGTCGGCGGCGGAGGATCTTCGTCAGTTCGACGAACAGCAACCGCACCTCCATCGGTTGCTGCTTTTACTTTTCCGGATATGGACTCGCTGACCGGCCCCGGGCTGGGCCAGTGTATGGACGGCACTGCGGCGACAGGTAGCGGCCTGGTGACGGCGAACGGGATGGTTGTCGAGTGTCGCACTGAGTGGCGTCTAGGTAATCGGCGGTGTCACGTGGGCGCTCCCCAAGCTGTGGACGCGGCGCGTTGACGGCGAGCCCTCTCAGTCCCAAGTCGTGGTATGGGCATCGGCGGTGCACATGGCCGGCTTCTCCGCAGTGATAGCAGAGCGGGTGGTGGTGGGGCTCGCCAAATGCCCGTCTTCCTCGCGTAGCGGCGCTGGGCGACGGGCAGGCGGGCTGGCGGTGGCGGCTGTGGACGACGGAATTGTGGCGTCATAGGGCCCTGGCGGGGTCGTGGAGGGGGGCCTTGACGGCTGGCGACGGCGGCGTAGCTCATAGCTTCCCGCTGCGGTGATTCTGGTTGCAGCTCAGGCACTCCAAGTGATCGCTCAAGCTCATCTTTGACGATTTCGCTGATTGAGGCTACTTGAGGCTGCGACCTGGGGTACAACCTCTGCAGCTCTTCCCATACGACCAGTCTGATAGTCTCGCGCAGATCGTCGGTGGTCAGTGATTGAATACCTGCGTAATTGGTAGAGCTCGTGCGGCGGTTGAATTGCCGGTTCCGCACTTCGAGTGTCTTCTCGATGCTGGTGGCCTCGCGACGGAACTCTTCTACGGTCTTCAGTGGGCTTCGTATCATTGCACCGAAAAGTTCTTCCTTCACACCCCGCATGAGAAGACGGACTTTCTTCTCCTCGGGCATATCCGGGTCGGCGTGGTGGAACAGACGGTTCATTTCTTCCGTGAATATGGCAACGTTCTCGTTAGGTAGCTGCACTCGGGTGTCCAGCATGGCTTCTGCCCTTTCCTTGCGCAGTGTGTTGGTAAAGGTGCGCAGGAAGCCGCTCTGGAACAGGTCCCATGTCGTCAAGGTCGACTCCCGGTTTTCAAACCACGTTCTGGCGGCGTCTTCTAAGGCAAAGTATGCATGCCGCAGCTTGTCGTCAGAGTCCCACTTGTTGAAAGCCGCGATTCGTTCGTAGGTCTCCAGCCAGGATTCCGGGACTTCAGTCGCAGCTCCATGAAAGGTCGGTGGGTCCGGAGGTTGCTGTAGGACAACGGGGGACGCTGGGGCAGCCATTGGGGTTGTTTTGACCCCGATCTTCTTTGTCGTCTCAGGTAGAAGTCCGTGCTCTCGGGGCAGTCCTTGCAGTCTGCGACTAGCACGCTGGTCTTGGGCGATGTTGGTTTTGTCCTCGGACTTCGCGATTGGATCGCGGCTTTGCGGGGGCGTTCGGTACTTGAACGCACAAGCACCTCCACCAGATGTCACGTGGTGGTGACGTTGAAGAACACAGTAGCAATACTGTTTTATTGGGTGAACCTGTGCCCACAAAAACAGGCTGCACTTATAGCACAACGATAGCGGCGAACACGGTCGGCGATCGTCGAAAATTTGATGAGCGGGTCAAGCGCGTCGGCTTTTATACATCTGTCGTCGAATGTTCCAGAGCAATCGCTGGGACCTGCGTGCCTTCCACAAAGTTCCACATTATTCGCGTCGCGCACACATGCAATCAGATAACACAAGTTGCGGTGAAAGACAGTGGACGGAACCATTGATAACATTCCAGAACCTTCTTTTACATGCAGGCGCGTCCTGCGCTTTGTCATAACATTTGTTAGGCGGCGAGAAGTGGTCGCCCGATAAAGATAAGTACACGTGTCAATATGAAAAATCAATCTGAGGTCCTGAAAATCAATAACTTATTCAAAACAATATATCGTTACTGGAGTCCCACAGAGCTGCATATTAGGTTCCTTTTTTTTTCGTTGTATATAAATGACCTGCAACAAATAATTGGCTCTGTAGAAATATTAATGTACGCGGATGATACATGCATTAAGTAACTGCGGATAATATCGCAGAGTCGCGGGATTTGATCCTGGCCACGGCGCCGCCGCATTTCGATGGAGGCGAAATGTGAAAACACCCGTGTACTTCTATTTAGCTGCACGTTTTCCGCAGTACTCCACTATGGCATGCTTCATAATCAGAAAGTAATTTTGGCACGCAAAACCCCATAATTTAATTTTAGTAATATTGCAGAACTTGGTCATCAGGTAACTCTCGAGTTAAAGAGAATTTCGGACTGTTTCTCAGGTAATAAATTAACACTTAACGCAAAGGAAACAAAATATATTGTTTTTAGTCACACTTCAAAAGAGTAGATACTACAGCTTTAAACGTACACATCAGTAACATTTCATTGGAACATACAAGTTCTTACAAATACCTTGGGGTAATATTAATAAACACCTGCAATGAGAAAATAATATAAAAAGCGTCTGCTCTAGATTAGCATCTGTTTGCTACAGCCTATCTCTAGCCCGTGAGTACTTTGAGTGCTGAGTTTTACGACTAATGTATTTTGCTTTCATGAAAATCACTTGAGGTATCGCATCAACTCGTGGGGATGGTTGTGTTAAACTATATTAAATCCGGTTATCATGCTCCAAAAACGCGCTATTAGAGTTATGCCTTATTCTAAGTATTATGATCACAATGGCCCATTATTCCACCAATATGAAATGTTACCATTCGACTACTTACTCGAGCAGAGCATTTCATTGTCTGTTTATAAGGTTATTAAATTGAACCACCGATTCAGCTCATCCATATTTTGCTCGTCATCACGTTGTACAAAAAATGTAACTGCAGGTCATTTTAATCTCACAGCATAAGCAATGTATACGCAGAGTGTATGCTACAGTTCAGAGGCATTAGAAGCTGGAAAGAACTTCCAGTGGAGATCAGTAATTCCTCGGGCTTTCCTAACTCCATAATATAATATTTTTCTTTCTTGGTTAAAGACAGAGTAATCGTGAATTCCTTGATAGATCTGTACAAAGGAATAAAAAATTGTAACTGATGGACTACTTGCTGCGTATTTTATGTATTTAGTGTGACGTGATTGTGCTTTTTTAGCATGTATTAAAATGCCATGTCACTCTGGTTTTGCTCATTATGTACCTATTGTAATTAAAAAAATATATATGTTTTATGAATGAGTTCCGTACTAATCGAAAATTGTGTCGCATCTTTTGTGGGATACGTAGAAGATATTGACACGTGTACTTATCTTTATCGGGCGACCACGTTTCGCCGCCTAACAAATGTTATCGCACAGCGCGCGATGCGCCTGCATTTATCCGAAGTTTCTGGAAAATTATCGATGCCTCTATCCGCTGTCTGTTGTCGCCGAACCTTGTGTTATCTGATTTCATCGCGTGACTCGAATGTTGTAGAACTTTGTGGAAGGCATGCTGGTCCCAACGATTGGTCTGGAACATTCGTCGACTGCTGTATAAAAGCCGACGCGCTTGACTCGCTGATCAGAATTTCGACGATCGCCGACCGTGTTCGCCGCTATGGTTGTGCTATAAGTGTAGCCTGTTTTTGTGGGCACAGGTTTGTCCAATAAAAGTTAGTTTTGTCTTTAACGGTATTGCTACTGTGTTCTTCAACGTCACAACCACGTGACAATATTTACACCACCGTGCACATCAAAATTTCGATAAATATTCTCCTGTATTTGAATTGTGCCCCATACATTGTTCTTTCGTACTCTTATTTATGTTAGTTTCTGTTCTTTTCACTTACCTTTTGCTGACTTGTGAATTTACAACCAAGAATCTTGTATATACAATTAGTGTTGCTCTTTCTTTATTCCTTGTTGTGCTAGGATTTCCTTTATATTTATTTATCAGACCTACAAGTAGCCTTTGGTTACAGGTCCGACAAGCGTTTGTTACTTGTGTATTATAATATGGAAATACACATTTGATTAATTCATTCAAATCACAAAGTTGACGATAGATGGCAGCAACACCAAACTTGCATGCTAGTATTTTTGAGACAATTAGCAGTCATAGCATTTTGGGATTGTTGGTGTATGATTTGAATAGCAATGAATAGTGCGCGGAAGACGAGACAGTGAAGTTCAGACACATAGAACAGTATGAGCGCTCGTACGGTTCGTGTGTGTCTGAATTTTACCGTTCCGTCTTCTGTGCCCTATTCATTTCTATTCAATTAGCTGTCATAATGATTTTAATGCTCCTAACGTGGACCGACTTCTAATTACACTGGTGAGTGGCCTATTCAGTTCATCGCCCAAAAATCACAATTTCTCTCAAGGTTCAGATTTTAAAATCTGACTATGCTCAATATAAATGAGGTGTTATGTACTTGGATTCGCAGTTTAGTTTTATCAGTACATTATGCAACTAATAATATTCATTCCTCACTATATTGCGAGTGTGCTGAAGTCGAAAAGAAGGAGCTATCGCTGCAGCGATGATGCCAAGGAGGACAATGTCGTTCTGGCTGCGAGCTGTCCACAATTTCGTTGAGAGCCTTGCACGTCAGTGTAAATACACCGTGTAAATAGTCAGACATTTCAATTCATGTACGCGTACTACACAAACGACTATTTATTATGCTTGTTAAAATAATTAGATCAAACGAACCAAAACGTGAACATGTCTTCCGAAGATATCGAGGTCTGCGGAGTACTCCATTAGGTGGTTCATAATCGATTTTTCTAGACATTCGCTGTGGTCCCCATCTTAGTTGTATCACCTAATGTGGTGTGCTTCTAAAGGGCAGGCTGCAAGATTTTGATTTCATGGTTTTAAAAGACAGTAAAAGGGGCAGTTCGGCATCGGTGTGCGGAAAACATGTAAGTAATCCGCCATCATCTGCGTTTGCAAGAGCGATCGGGAACCAATGCTAGTTCGGCCGTTATGCAGACGAACTATGCACTTCGAAGGAAACAGCAGTCAGGGCCCGCGAGACCAAACTTCTGCGCTGGATCGCCTTTGCAAATGCATAAGTGACGACATTTCCTATAGTTTCCATTGCTCGGCAGCGGCGCATTGAAGGCACGTCACTTATCCTTCGTTATTTGTGTCTGCTGGAGACTGATCCTGAGGCAATGCTTTATTAAGCCGAAAGCCTTATGTGGCTCGTGGGTCGAAAAATCTGTTGTCGGGCGTGACCGAAAAAATAACCGTCCGGTGTTATGGCACCAAAACTAAATGGCACCAGAATTGATGGTGCCACCGTTGATGGTCAAACCAACGAAAATTGGTGGGACTCGAACCCATGACCTTTGGTGGGCGTTTAACGCACAACCTTTGTGGTGCCAAATAATGAGAGTAAAAAAAAAATGCCTCGAAAATTCAATGGAACTAAAATTGGTGATGCTACCATTGATGGTCGAACCCACGACCATTGGTTGGAGTCGAACCCACAACCTTTGGTATTAATTAAGGCAAGGTAATGAAGGTGCAATTAACTAGGATATAATTGTTAAGACACTAGAATCCAGGACTTTTCATGTCACTAAAGGGATAGATAATGGAAGCACAGTTAATTATGGTATAGTTAATTAACACACTGGAGCCTACGCCCTTTGGTTAGAGAAAACGAGCAATAGAAGTAACAACGCGTTCGAATGAGAATGTAAAGTAATTTTGCGAATATCTCGTGAGCGCGCAGGCTTTCGCCTTCATCCTCGTTAGCGTATGCTAAAGGATAGGTCAACATTTTTTTTTACCTTTCGTTAGCACTGTGCGCTGCTATCGAACTGAACTGGCCTCTTTCCTACTGAACTATGTGACTTCGTTAGCAAGAGTGAACAGACGCGATAGTCACCGAAAAAATCTCCAGAAATTTACACGATTTTAATCGGGATGTGCGAACTAAGCAAAATAAGTGGAGAGACAGTGTTAAATACAGTGCGCACATATTTTGCCGCATGCGAGACATCATTAGGTAGGTGACAAAGCTTAGAAAAGTGACAATATAAGTAACTACGCCAAACAGCTCTCTGAAAGCAGATGATGAAAATGCTGTCGCAGAAAGTAGAACTGACGCAGTACCAGCGGCCGAATAATTAAAAAGATTAGACGAATCTCGCCTGGGAATGACGCGCTGAAAAAGGTAGAGAAAATTGTAAAGACTATTGGTGAAAATGCCGTGCAAGCTGACAGATACGTTCTACTGAATTGTAACTCCGAGTTGGAGTGAAAAAGCATCTTTTGGTTCGTCGGGAGGAAAAAAATGGGATCGGTTACTAGCTAAAACAAGAAAAAAATCGACTAAATAGCAAATTGCTAGGATAACAGGCAGGGAATGGAATCTACGTTAACGAGCACCGAACAAAGCGAAAGAACAAGCTGCTTGGTGAGGTCACGCAAAAAAGGAAATAAGCCAAATGAAATCTTATCTGGACCTTGGATGGAACGATTTTGGCACGGAAAGATTATAACGCGCCGATTATTGGCATTTATGCTTTCAAAAAACTGTCTAAAATTGACACAGCTAGTTCATGGGAGAATAACACGCATGATGTACATACATGCACACGCACAAAAAATAGTGGGTCGAGACACGTTTTCATCATCGGTTCTCCTGCTATTTCCTGTTATATTTTATTTTACCATGAAGGACAAGGGCAATATTGAGCTGAATGAGCAAAAAAAAAAAAAAAAGAAAACGGACACGAAAGGCAACAGGTAAAAATGCAATGAGTAATAATAGCAGTAAAAAGTTTAAAATAAGAACGTTAGAACAAAATGCTGGCTTGTTCATGACGAAAGCGTTGATTATGACCATTAGACGCTATGTCAGCGGGAAAGTCGTTCTAATCAACTGCTGTGCGCAGTAGAAAAGAACCAGGAAATAATTTAGTTTTAAAGAATGAGATGCCTACTTTATAACGATGATCACTGCTATGTGAGACGTATTGCGTTAATGAAAAAAGTTTACGCTGAGGAACGGTATGGTAGTATATTGACTGAAATAAATTCAAGCAGCAAAAGCTTAGACGAGCTCCTGAAGACGGAGAGAAAGGCTGGCCTCCATGATTTGTTAAGCTCGAACTGCGATTGCAGTTAAAGAGAATAAAACGAGCCGGATAATATTGAACAAGTTCTAGGTCAGTGATTACTTCATGCCTACCATTCTACACTGAAGCAGCGTATTCAAGCTTTGACTATATTAAGGTTTTGTAAAGTAGACGTATTTCTGAGGAGATAGATGCAGAAAACTGGCTACGTAAGTATCCCAGAATACGTTTCGCATCGTCATTAATCTTTCCAATGTGTGTTTTGCCATATAATTTACATGATATATGAACACCTATATACGTATAAGTGACAGGTACTAAAGCAACGTTGTACAAGTGATAAAGGGCCAGGTGTTAGTGTTTCAGGCGAAACGCATAACCTTGTATCTATCAACATTTAGTACATTTCGCCATATTTTGTACTAATTAGTTACAGCAGCAATGTCTGACTGAATGGTATTACTAACAATGTCCCCATTTATTTCAGGAAACAGGTAGACCTTGAATATATATATATATATATATATATATATATATATATATATATATATATATATATATATTGCTTAATTTGCATGGCGTTCGACGCGCTGCTATTCGCCGAAACATGGAATAGCAATACTGATCAGTTAACTTAATTTAACGTGGGCCGCTGCCCACATCTGCATATAAACACAAAAGAGGGTGGTCCTGCTATTTACGTATATTAAGCAATCACTTACACACACCACATTTCAAAAGCTCAGCTTCGTGGTTGGTGACGTAGAAAGCATACAAGTAAGGAAACGAATAGCAAATGCGGTTTTTCTCATGTAGAAACCTTCGACTGGTCATGTAAAAATATTGTGCTCATTGAACATTTTTCTTCTGAATTCCTGTTTGAATTATAATCCATGCGCAATAATGGGCGATAGAAATATGCGCAAGAACCGCGAATAAGCAGAACTATAGCACTAAACGAAATATTCTCCTCTTTGTTCCTGTGGAAATGATGCATTATCACGAACCAGAATGTGGGCAACTATAGTGCTAGTTCGATAGATACCTGGACGACTAAGCTATTCTATGTCGAAGTCACATGAGGGGTTTTATCTGCTGCTGTGAGCTACCACTGCACAAATAGAAAGTGACAGGGCAAAAATATGCGAAGAAATGCCGCTCCACCGGACGATGACTTTGGAAACACTCGAATACCCTATTTTATTGATGCGGGAAGAGAACGAGAAAAAAAGCGAGGACGCCGTGGGTTGATACAAAGCTTTATGACCGGATAGAGAAGAATCATGCGTTTTGTCATACATACATATGCACTCGGGATTCCAACATGCCTACGCAATAAAGAAAATTCAGAAACGCCATAAGATGCGACCGCGGAGAAGCTTGCTTGCATTATGTGGGTGTCTTTTCACACGAATCCGTTATCAGCCAGGGAATTATCACATGTCGTAAACAAGCTTGCAGGCCAGAATAAGTATGACAAGATGTAAGTTTCGCGAGTTACCCGTATAAAGCAAATTTTATAAACTTATTGCCAAACTAAAAGATAATGTAGCCACTGGAAGCAATGACATTGCACCTGTCACATTGAAACACGGTTCAAAAGTAATAAGCGATGTATTGGGCTGCATTACCTTAATTGTACGAAGCGCAATTTTTCTGGATGGTTTAAGGCGCGCGATCCTGCTACCAGTCTGTAAGAGGGGCGGGTAAAAACAGTTCTGAAATCCCCGGCCAATTTAAGTTCTATATGTATTTTAGAAAACATTCAGATCCATTCCGACTTAACATGGAACCATTATATGAACCTTACTGTTGCATCCGTTAATCGGTCATTAGGTCTTTTAAAACATAACTTAAAGCATGCCCTATCCCACCTCCGATCACGCGCTTATACCGCTCTAATCCGACCTAAAATCGAATATGCTTCGGGAATTTGGGACCCCCATCAAGCATGTTTAATAAATAGCATTGAATCACTACAGAACTGCGCAGTTCGTTTCATCTACTCTGATAATTCACGTCATACCAGCATCACAGCTTTGAAGAAACGTGCTGGCTTTCAAGAACTATTTCTCTGCCGTAAAATGGCACGTTTATCACTTTTTCGCAAGTTTTATCATCACTCAACTTTTCATAACGACGTTTTTTGTTTGCCATCTGCTATTTTTGATAGACGCGTCCATCCATTCAAAGTGAAGCGCTTGTAATATCGTTCATTTAACTACGCACATTCATTCATTCGACGCAATATAAGTGACTTTAACGCTTTGAGTCCACGTGTTGCTACCACAACAGATCACCATAAATTTCTAAATCTACTGTCTCCCTGTACTACAGAGTAATCCTCGTGTAAGCTGTTATGTATATGTGCATTGGCTTTCTTGTTTTATTCCTTATACTTGTATGGTTGTTCTCGTTCTTTATTTAGATACATTTCTTTGTAGGTTGTATAGCTGTTATTAATTTGTATAGTGTTACATAGTGTTATGACTGTATAACGAAATTCTAACTTGTTAGTATAGCGTCACATGTGTTCTTTTTGTCGTTGTATTTGTGCCCTCCGCCCCCTATATAATACCCTCGGTTGCGAGGGCCCTTAGGGCTATCTTGTATAAATGAATAAAATAAATAAATAAATAAATAAATAAATAAATAAATAAATTTGAGGACGTACTCTTTGACGGATTGTTATATTTTTTTTATGATCAAGAAGTAATAATGACATCGGAACAAGACTTCGAGAAAAAAGAAGGCACTCAGTAAGGTGTACTGCACAGGAAAGACAAAATATTTTTCACTGTAGAAGAAGAGACATTTACATTCGATTTTTCGTTAGGCTGAAAAAGCATCTGACTCCATCAACCATAAAATCTTGTTAACTGAAAGTTCTCGAGTGCGCTATATTTGACCTAATAACCGACATACCTCTGTAATCGTGTGCGACTTCTAAATCTGGAAAGTGCTGCTTGCAGTATGTTAGTAAAGCTGAGAGCAATTCCACAAGGGGCTCAAATTTACGTACACTTTTGTTTCTCATACATGTGAATGACATCGTGGAGATAACATATCCATTTGAATTAGTGATGCATGCAATTGCGCAAATTCCTTTTTTTCATCAAACAACCTTAAAGAGCCAGAGTAACACGCGGATATCTAAGTACGGCCGCTAAATCCTTGAATAAGACATATGAATTATTTAAATACAAAAAATTAAATACACAAATAACAACTTATGTTATCGTCTGATGAAACAACAAAATCCCTAACTTCGAGCCTTGCATTACCTACAATGGGGCCTCATTAAAAGGTTTAATAAGCAGGTATCATGGAATGTGCCTGGGAATAAGCTTTGTACTGAAATTTCTAAGTCCGTTGCCATAATATACAGAATAACCCATTTGTACCCGGTCTGACTCAAGGAACAACAGTTTTAGGTGCTTTTTTTTATTCTAAGCTCGGCTATGGTGTTCTGTTTGGGCTACGAAAACGAAACTTAAAAAAATTCGTGTCTTACAGAAGAGACTAGGAAGTATTTAGGCTAATTATCATGGGCTTCTTCAAAATTTGCGTACAGTCCCGCTATTCAGCCATTACTCTCTGATAAGACCAAAGCTGTCTCGAGGTAGGCGGAAGCGTAGCTGGAACATAACATATTGACCGCAAATAAAGACGGGGACAGTGGAAGAGAACACAAAAGCGACACGGGTGGTAGATGTTTGGTCTTGCATTCTCTTCCGCTGTCTCCGTCTTTATTTGCGGTCAATATGATATGCAGTAAACACCAACTTGAAGAAACTGAAGTTCTTCAAGCGGGAACGTTCAGCCATGCCCTCATCGTTGCCGTCTTCACTGCTCAACCGTGACAGTATTACATGACGGCGCTCTTCTGCGTACACAAGAGGACACCCGCAATATATCCCGATTTCGTTAACACTACACTCCATTCAAACCTCAGGCAAAATGCAATGCACAAACCGAATACGCGAACAAATTACCGAAGACAAGACCTAAATTTTAAGGCATAAAGCGTTTTCTATATAGAGCAGATAACTTGCAGAATTTGAGTGCCAGTACAGCCCTTTTTAAGCAACTAGAAAATAAATTGCAATTACCGAATGTGGAAGCTTTGACTCATGACGGCGATACCTGTGTCATGTTGTTTCTGTCTTAATAGATGACGAAATCCTCATCTGACGAGATTTTCTAATAGTGTGGTAAATATGATACAAATGATCTTATCATCTGTATATTTTTGTTTATGGCAATGAAAACTATTAATTGAATGTGTAGTAAACGTCAGTACTTTTACACTTGAAAATGAGAGATGCGTGATATTTGAGTATTCAGTCAAATTGGCTTACACATTGCATTCTTCTATATATGCACTGATTTCTATCGTATATAAACTGCTGTATGCCAATTGAGATATGTATGACGCATAATGCGTACCTATGCCAAATTGTTAAGGGGGCAGGGTCCTCTTTAAGGCTGTGTGCCTTAGTTTCTGCCACGTCTCGCATGAGTACGAGGAATGCATAAATTAAATAGAAAACGTAATCAAACATTTCTGCAACCTCCCAGCAATTATGACACCTTAGTTTCGTTACGAGGTCGGAAGCTAGGTGGACCTAAAAAAGAAAAGAAAAAAAAAATCACCGACGATTACAATGCTCCCTAATACGAAATTTGAGCGCAGCTCTATACTTGTTTTCATTTCGCGATATATTGGCTTGCGCGGAGTCTCGCGCGGGACATCGCACGCAGAGGGAAGCGGGGCGCGACTGCCTCGCTAGTCGGGAGATTGCGAGAAGCAGCGCGTAGTTTACGCGTTGACGCGTTTCACAGCAGCCGCAGCAGGGAGAGCTCCGCCCATGCAGCGCTTTGTTTCCATTATGGCACCAGTGGGCGCTAAAACCCTTTGATAATTTGAAAGTAGCGAGACCCTCCTCCCGCGGCGCTTTCCTCCTCGATTCTCTTCGCGCGCCGGCTGCGCTCGCTGCGCACGGCACGCTTGCTCCTTGTCTCCCGCCGGCTGGATGCAGTATTCGATGGAAGCGCATGATTTTTGGGCTACTTGCGCACCCATGTGGTGTAGAAAGTTTTGGAAAATGATAGTAACCGCATGGAAAATTCTGAAGGTGACGTTTATGATGCGGTTGGTCTCTTCTTGAAGCCGTATCAACGGGGCATACTGAAGTAAAAGAAGCTGCGAGGCTAGTTTTATACTCCAGACATTTTTTCTGCCACATAACAGAATGATTTACTTTGTCGATATGGGGCGCTATAACGTAAAACTATTCCAAACTTTTCTATTCCATTTCTGCTATCGGCCCTCCGCGATTGGTAAAAAACATTTTTGGACCACTCCCACTTCACTTGTCTGTCACGCGAAGTCACGAAAACCGCGATACCTCCCCATCTGATATGATGAGTACGCACTGATTATGCATGATTTGACCGAAATTAGAAAACATTTATTTTTGATTCGATGCCTTTTCGTCATTAGCCCCGGCTATTGGTCAAAAGTTTTCGGGCTGCACCCACTTCACCTGCCTGTCACGCGACGTCACAAAACCGAGAAAATTCACCTCGTCAAAGTGACGTGTACGCATTAAAGATGCATTATTGTGCCGAACAAAACTAAATTTTCTTCTGAATAGCCGCAGGCTGCCCTGTTCCGAAAGGAATAAAAGATGGCTGCCGCCGTTTGATCAGGCGCTGGCTACTGGCACCTGCCGGAGAGCATGGTTTTATTGGCGTATAATAAAACTTCATGCGTGGCCGCGTAGCGTTTTCGAGCACTTTCGGTATGTTTACGATCTAATTCGGCGAACTATTCTTTGCTGAGGATCCGTTTTAGCGTCATTCTTAAGCTTCCGTTGCATGCCGCCGCCATTTTCGACTAGCCACTGCAATCTAAGCAAGGAAAGTGGACCAATAGCAGACGCCGGCAACACCCTCTTCATCTGGTTATTTATTTTCAGTGCACTGGCTCTGCCCCATCGAATCCCTCTCCACCTGAGCATTCTGTTCGCCTCTTGTAAGCCTAGTAGATACGACAGGCCCCTCAGTGTAGGCAATGTTATTCGTTTTTCAAGCAAAAAAAAAAAGTGACCTCCTATGAACGAGGAGAGCGTTTCATTGGTCTGTTCAGACAACGCTGCGGGTGACCGCCCGGTGCTTGCGTCGGTGGTTACGCAAATTTGACGTCAGGAGATTGGAGTAAAAACATATTCGAATAGTTTTACGTTATAGGGCCCATGCTCTGGTATTGCTTGTGGCACATCCCTCTATTTTTGGCTTTTTTTCTTTGTGTGTGTGCGCATGTGCGCCGCAGCTGTTATATTCAGCGTGCTTTCTTAAAATGAATTAGTCGCGAGTGCATCATTTATCCATGTTTGTCTTCTCAATTTGTAAGTTGCTTCTGTGCTGTGGTCTGTCAACCGAATAGGACGGTTTTACTATTTCAGTGCGAGCAATCATGTGCGATGATGTGAAGACCGACTGCACATTGCCTGTAACTGTGAGAAAACAAAATAATAATCGTCACTCACTCTTGCGTGCGGCGCCGCCCAATTCAAAGCAAATTCAAGAGCTGAAACATTATGCAAAAACTCTACTTTCGGTGTCTAAGTATGCGTAAGCACACCCCCAAATTTCGTTTAGCCCAACCACAAATTTAAGCTGGCTCTCCCCAAACTTCAAGTTCGCCCAGCGCTAAACTTGATTTCGCCCACCCCTAAATTTACGTTCACCGATGACCAAATTGAAGTTACACCCCGTCCAAATTTTAAGTTGGCCTACCCTGAGATTTCAACTTGGTTTATCCCTAAATTTAAATTGGCTCACTTCGAAATTTCGAGTTTGCCCATCCAGAAATTCCAGTTGCCCCGCCTCCAAATTTCAAGCGGAGCCATTCACATATTTCAGTTGGCCCAACCCTAATATAAGCTTCCCCGTGCATTTTCTAAAGAGCCCTATGTGTCTCTGTGGTTACTCTCCTTTCACATATCTTTCTTTATGGGGGTTTAAACTGTTCCTCATTGTTTATAAAGCTACCAATCATATATATTTACGCTACTATAACGCTAAAATGTCTTATGTTTGCAAATAACGCATTTTTGTGTAGAGTCAGGGCATTACACTTTTCGCGTGCCGGGACGGGGTACTCGCCAAAGAATGCTTACGCACTAAAAACGCAATGTGGACTAGCCAGCTCTCATCATCCGCAATGCCATGGGTATGCTTGGCATTAATTTTTTCAGGGTCTGCATTCATTGTATATAAGCGACTGACATGTAGCGTTCCTAGTTAAAGGACACAATAGACGTAAAGCATTGCTGTGGAAATGGCGTCCATCTCGTCTACCTTTTATTCTCACTTCATTCTTATCTTCTCCTGTCACCAGGTTCCCGCGCTTCTTCTATTCGAAGACTCATAACGCTTCACTCTTCCAGGTTTCTTTCGCTAACCCCTCCTGGGGTAATACTTGAAAACGTTTCCAATCGAAGCACATTCAACTGAGCCCCGTTCGCCAATGTACCACACAGTCTTCAATATTCCTTTCTGAGTGGCTTTGTCACAGAGTAAGGACCATAAAATTTGGCACTGGATTCTCCTACTCCTTTCCTAATTAGAATGAGGGCGGTGACTTGAATGTCTCGGATATCTGAGCAATGCCTCTTGTCCAAATTTTTTTTCATTCGTTTACGTTGCCTCACCTCCTGCGATTTTTGTTTTTTGTCCTCGATTGAGATTTTCTAACAGCCCCAGTTCAGGGTCCGCCTTAAGAATAGGGGTTTCTCCTGAAGAAGCGAACTGCGGGCTGCATCCCAAGCCACTGGTGTAGGAGCGATTGTGATGTCTTACAGCTGCTTCTAAAGAGCATTTCCATCCACCAGGGAAACATCGTACATCCTCTTGTGTTGTTTCACATCTGCAAGCCCATTCGCCGCGGGATGGTATGGCGTACAGAATTTGATTGATATATTGTGGTCTCGAGCCAATCTTGCTAGTTTTTCACTGTTGAACGCTGGACCGTTGTCACATACGATCGTCCTGGTTATCCTAAACATATCCCGTTGGAAGAGGGGAATGACACTATTCGCATATTTTTTTTCCTGCCCGTGCCGTCACCATCCTTGTGCATTCATCTATGGCCAGAAGAAAAGCTTGCGTTTTTCGGACTCCTTCTCGTTTTTCATTTAGCTCGGCAAAATCCAGGTGTATAACTTCAAAAGACACGTTCGCGTGGCAAGGTATTATTATGGCGTCCGTAGGCTGCTTATATTTCACTTTGTTGACTTGACAAATGTGGCGTGAACGAACGTATTGACTGCCGTCTTCTTTCATGTGAGGCCACGTACATATCTTGACTAGCTTGTTGTTGGTGCGCCAAAATCCGTCGTGTCCTCCGGATTCTGGACTATCGTGGTACAAATAAAGCACCCTGGAAACCAGCGTTGGCGGGACTTGATAGCGACCTTCCATAAAAATCAATTGTTCAGTGCCTTTCCACAATTTGATTTCATTGATTTCTTCCGGTAGTTCTTTGTTGACCTGTATCATCAGTCTAGACAATGCATCTGCATCAGTCAAAATGGGTCCAGGTCTGTGGGAGACGGTGAAATCGAACTGCTGCAAGTAGTTCACTCATCTGGCGATACGTCCCTTAGTTTGCGTCATATTCAAGAGATGATCGAGTGCCTGGTGATCGGTGAACAAAGTAAACTTCGCACCTTCTAGGTACGTACGGAAGTATTGAATTGTTTTAGGGACAGCAAGAGCTTCCTTTTCAGTAGTGGTGTAGCTGACTTCAGGTGGCGTAAGGGTGTAGCTGTAGTAGCCTACTACATGTCGCTTTTCTCGGCCGGATGCTGCTGGGCATTTCTGGTACAAGACTGCACCTGTTCCATAGTGTGAGGCGTCAGTATGCAATTCAAAGGGTAAATTGAAATCTGGTATGCGTAGAACAGGGTGAGCAGAGATTCTGTGCACCAGATCACGGTAGACTCTCTTACATTCCTCATCCCACTCAAATGGAACTTCTTTCTGCGTTAGGCGCGCGATGCACCTTGTTTTTATGGCAAAGTCTTTTATTAAAGGTCTGAAATGCCCTGCTAATCCCCAAAACACACGCAATGAGTGGACGTCATATGGTTTTACCAGTTGGGATATCCTCTCGAGGACTCTTGTTTCGTGCTTTTGGTAGTCCCATCAAAGACTCTTCCAAGAAACACAAGTTTTCTTTGAAAGAATGCACTTTTCTTAAAACTAACCTTGAGCTGCGCCAAGCTCAAGGCATTTAATATCTGAGATAGGTGTTCCTGATGCTCAGCCAATGTTTTGGTAAAGACGATAATACCGTCTATGTACATGTTACTGAAGACATCTAGGATAGGCTTTAGGACTTCGTTCATAATCTTCTAGAACCATGCTGGCGAGTTTTTCCAGCCGACAGGAAGCCGGTTATACTCGCACAGACCGCAGGGCGTGATAAAAGCAGTGTACATTATTGTTTATTCGGTTAGCGGGACCTGCCAGAAACCTTTGCACAAGTCAATGCGTGAAAAACTTCGGCAACCACCAGTCTCATCTTTAATAGTGTTTATCTTCGGCATGGGAAATTGTATAAGTTCTGTCTGGCGATTAAGAACCCTGTAATCTGTGCACAGTCTGAAAGTTCTATCTTCCTTCGGCGTAATAGTTATGGGAGAGGCGAAAGGTGACACCGAAGGCCGGATTATATCGGCGTTAGCACCTACTGCAATTCTTTCTTCAACCATATCTTGCGCTCTCTCGACATGTTATAAGGTGATTTTCGGAAGACGGTTTTGTCAGTTAGTACGAAACGCACCTTGTGTGTCTTCATCGCATTGTGGATAGCTTTCTATGTATACCAGTTCAGGGTAGGTCGTTGAAATATCCTCCGCGCACTTGACAAATCGCAGCTTATCTTTTCTGTCCTGATCTGTCTTTTCCCTTGATAGTCCTTCCACTAATACCGCATCTTCCCTCTTTACGTTGATTTTTAGTTTCTTTATATCTGGTCTGGATAGCAGAAAGTCGTACGTCAGCCCCTCTATCAACAGTACTTCACTCTCTATTTCATGACCTTCGAACTCGATGTTTACTGAGGCCCACTGATTATGCATTTATTTATTTATTTATTTATTTTACCCTCAGGGCCGAAGCATTACAGAGGGGAGTGGGTATAGAATAAACACAGTGCATAGTAACATAATAATAACAAAATAATAATGAACATAATAAACATAATATCACAAAGCATGCTAAGGTATTCTAAATCCTAATTATACAATGTTAGCTAAGGCATGTTTAAATCGGGTATTATCATTAATGGAAACAATGTCGGAAGAAAGGTGATTCCAATCTTGTGAGGTTCGAGGTAAAAAAGAGTAAAGAAAGGTTTTAGTATGACATGGCTCGATACCAACCTTAAAGCGATGGTCAAGACGGTTAGATATATAATGTGGCTGAAGAATGAATTCGTCACGGAGGGTAGGGTGATAGTAAAGCCGATGGAAAAAGTTCAAGCGAAAATGTTTTCGGCGGGATGCTAGGGATCAGAGAGATATATCAGATTTCATAGAAGTTATACTAGCAGTGCGGTTATAACAGGAACAGATGAAGCGAGTAGAGCGATTCTGCACCATTTCTAGTGAGGCAACCAAATTGTTAATGCTTGGATCCCAGACTGGAGTGGCGCATTATAATTTAGATCGAATGAGTGTTTTATATAATAAGAGCTTTAAAGACGAAGGGGCTGCAGAAAAGTTACGGCGTAAGTAACCTAACATGTGGTTAGCGTTGTTAATTATCTTCTCAATATGCAGAGACCAACTTAGATTAGAAGTGATATGAACGCCTAAATACTTATAGGAGGAAACCGCGGCTAAAGGAGAGTTGTTCAGGTAATATGGACCAGGACTGCTGGATGCGCGAGAGATACGCATCACTTTACATTTGTTAATATTTAATTCCATTAGCCAAGTATTGCACCAGTGAGATATAGAATTTAAATCTGACTGGAGAATGTTAGCATCGTTATCAGTAACTATATCACGGAAAATAACGCAGTCGTCAGCGAAAAGATGAATATTAGAAGAAACTAAAGAAGGAAGGTCGTTAATGAAAATGAGAAAAAGAAGGGGGCCTAATACTGATCCTTGTGGGACTCCAGATTGAACAGGACATTGGTTAGAAGAAAGTTCGTTGACTACAACAAATTGGGAACGATTTGAAAGGAAATCTTTGATCCACAAATAAAGACTATTATCGATATTAAGTTGACGAAGTTTATGAAAAAGAAGTATGTGGGAGACCTTGTCGAATGCTTTAGAAAAATATAAGCAAATACAGTCAGCTAACGAAGAACGATCAAGAATATGGTGCAGTTTATGAGTAAATGATATGAGCTGCGTTTCACACGAAAATGATTTCCGGAAGCCATGTTGAGCTGGTGAGAAAAAGGAGTTAGATTCGAGAAAGGCGACAAGGTTCGAGTATATAATATGTTCTAAGAGTTTGCAGCATGTGCAAGTAATCGAAATGGGTCGATAAATACATGGTGAACTTTTGTTGCCTGATTTGAATATTGGAATCACCTTCCCAATTTTCCATTGGGTTGGAAGAATTGATGTGTCAAGTGATTGCTGAAATATTTTTGTTAGTATGATTGAGCTGTAGACACAAGTATTTTTAAGAAATTTGCAATCAATAGAATCATAACCAGGGGAGGAATGGTGCTCTAAGTTATTGATGAGTTTCGTAATTCCAGCCGTGTCAACAATAATGGGAGGCATGAATGGGTAACTGTAACGAAAAGTGTCTGGAAGATTAGTATTTGTAGCTACGGAGAAATTTTTTGAGAAGGTGTCATTAAGGATAGCAGCACATTGGTTAGGTGGGACGGGGTTGCCAGCTGTGTCTAACAAGGCAATGGAGTTATCAAGACAGGGGTTAATCATACGCCAAAACTTTCGAACATTAGAATTCAGAAGTTGGGGTAAGGTATTCGACATGAAGTTATCTTTAGCTTCCTTTAATGCTGCAATGTAAGTATCAGGTGCAGTTTCATAGGCCGTCCAGCGTGTTTGAGGATGATAATTTGGCCAAGCGATACAGACGTTTCTTTCGATTAGAAAGCCGTTTGATATGGGAGTTATACCATGGTGTTCGAGGATTAGATGTGATAATACGAACAGGGATGTATTTTTCAATTAATTTGTTTACTTTTGTTGAAAACATGTCCCAGTTATGTTGAATAGAACGTTCATCAAAGTTAGTCAGAAATGTGTTAGTGAAATCTGCTAATTCTTTGTTGATTGCCTCAAAATTAGCTCTTGCATAGTCACGAATTGTCTTGCGTATTTTGCTGTTTTTTGGAACGCGTGCATCAATAGAAAAGGAAAGTAACGAGTGGTCGCTTATGCCTGGTAAATAAGAAATACTAGAAACAAGGTCAGGTATAGTTGTAAGGATTAGATCAAGGGTGTTGGCTGAGACAGGCGTGATTCTAGTAGCTTGAGTGGTTAACTGCGATAATGAAAACGTAGAGCATAGTTCTAAAAAATCGTCGGCTTGAGAGGAAAATGGTGACACAGCAGCTGGTTCTGTGTTCCACATTATGTTAGGAAAGTTAAAGTCGCCGAATAAAAATATGGGAGACAAAGGAAAACGTGAGAAAATGTCATTAATACTGCCATGAAGTTCCGGGACAAAAGAATGAGTGTATGTGGGAGGACGGTAACAAATGCCAATGACTATATTTTGATGGTCAATTATTAAAGACACCCAGATGATTTCCAGGTTAGTGTTGACGTCAATGCGCGATGATAAAAAATCTTTAGAGACAGCGACGAGCACACCGCCACCACGGCGCACATCTCTGTCACAACGATAAATACAGAAACGGTATGCATCTTAGAAGATTTCCACATCTTGAACGTTATCATGCAGCCAGGTCTCGGTCAGAGCAATGATATGAGCAGAAAGTGTGTCTATTGCGGATGATAAGGAGTTATATTTGTTTAGTACGCTTCTTGCATTAGTAAAAAGGACAGTTACACGTGAACAGCTTAAGTGCCCGTCACCCCTCGCGCTTTCCTAGCTTGAAGTGCCGGGGTTAAGTGCAGCAACAGCAGGCCTTCCACGTAGCTCGATTTCTTCTACCTTATCGGAGGCAGGGTTATACATGAAGCATTTTTTGTTTAAAAACATTTTGTTGTAACGCAGCTGGGACGAGGACGATTGTAGTTGGCTATGAGCAAATTCCTTTAGTTTCTTTCTAGCTACGCGGGTTCCGGGTTAAAAGTCCTGACTGATGGATATGTTATTTGTTTTGAATTCCTCACGCAGTGATAGCACTTTTTCCTTAATTTTAAAGTTGGAAAACTTAGCAATAATGGGACGCGGTTTGGCAGGAGTGATTGAACCTAACCGGTGAGCACGCTGGATGAAATCGGCAGAAAATGAGGGAAGTACTGAAATTATTGCATCTGTTAACTTTTTTTCAGTGTCATTCCAAGGTTCTTTGGAATCGAGAAGGCCATAGAAAATTAGGTTGTCGCGACGTGACCGGTCTTCCATTTCGTCAAATCGTGACTGAAATGTGTATTTGTGCGAGGATAAATCTTGTAGGAGAACGCGATGAAACTTGCGTTGACAGGCACACAGCAAGAACCTGCGCAAGAAGGCAGGACGGGTTCAGCATGGTATTCGGTGCGCTGCTGCCTGGCCCACTTTTCCACTTGTCACTTTTCCATCGTAACCTTGCACCTGTAGTACTCTTCCACTATGCAGGTGACTTGCATCTAAAGGCTTGACATTTATTATAGACACAGAAGCACCGCTGTCAACGAAAGCCATCATACGTGTGTTTCCCACTTTGATAGGAATGCGAAGTAGGCTAGAGCAAGTTAAATAAACAGTCTCAGTTGGGGTCATCGGATCGGACTTTGTTTATTAGTTTTTTGTCGTCGGAAGCTTTTGAGCGCCTGAAAGCAGGGAGACAAAGTCGTTGTCGACGTTATTCACCCGACCTCTGGGAACACGCCAACACAAGTTCTCTGTGCTGCCTGCAAGGCAACTCGGTTCTCGCGGATGACGCTGGACCAATCCACGCCGGTCCGTCTGAAGCGACTGCTTGAGCTAGCGGTTATATTTTCTTCTGAAGTAGATGGTATGTCGTGAAGGCACTCCAGGAGCCCGTCCATAGTTTTGGGTGATCGTGCTTGCACTAGCTTTAGGAATATCGCGTGCAGTCCGTGCAGTATCAGTGATACTACGGCAGAAGGAGGAAGCATAGGCTTCGCCAGCTTTAAAAGGCGGCGTTTTTCAAAGAAATACACGACGAGGGAGCCCTGCTTGAATATGAAATTAAGCGCGACGTCGCATCTTTGCACTGGGTTGCTTCGGAATGTCGTGAAGAATTTTTCCTTACACTGGTTCCAAGAGATGCAAGCGTCTTCAATAATGTGCAGATCGTACCACTTCCGTGCAACACCTCTTAATTAACTCCGCATGTTAGTAATCTTGTCCTCATTAGTGTGCCACTTGTTCTTCCCAGCGGCATATTCATAGATTTCAAGCCAACTTTCTAGACTTGAAGACATGCCGTCGAACGCATCGTGTTCTGCAAATTTAGTCACCGGCTTCTCAGCGTTTAGAGAGCTTATAAGCGATGTCACCAGTTGGTTTTGTTGCGCAATCTGTTCTTGTTGTAGCTGAAAGCTTTCGAAACGAGGCTCATCTCTTGTGTCGAAGACCGTGATGCAGAGTCCTTTCGACGCATCGATTGAAGAACTAATTCGTCGAAGATCGCCAGACGCAAGTTCACTTTCACAGCAACCTTCCGACGTAGTTCAGCAATGTCCATGGAAGCCTTCTCTAAAACCAGGTTCACGAGTTCTGCCGAGTTCAGTTCGCGAGGTAGATGATTGTATGACGCTGATGCAGTGACGACTATGGAACGAGGCCGAGGGAAGGATAAATGCAGTATAAGGATGGCAGCATGGCAACGACAGCATGAGGTCAATGTGGTGGTGACAAGTGCGTAACGGCGATGGGGTGACAAAAGCACGATGATGAAGCTGCAGTGATAATATGGCCCAACTGCAACAGCTACACCACGACGGTATGACAAGGGTGTATGTTAGCGAATGCCTGGCAACAAATCACCAGGCATGATGAATTATTCACAATCGATCAACACTGCTGGTATGATGACGATAACCCGAGGTCAATGGGATCACGTTACTGAAGTAGCGATGATGCTGAAATGACAGCATGGCAGAAATCGTATGACGATTACTGTGTGAGCAAGATTGCGTGCCCACAATAGCCTGACGAGAGTCGTTTGACGACGTTACAAGGAAGACGATAGAACGATCATGAAGGCAGCACGGCGACTGCATGACGACGAATGCATGGCGAAGACGGAATGACCGCGTTGGCATGGCAATGGTATGAGAACAATGGTATGAAGGCCAGTCTCTTATGCCAATGGCGGAACGACGACGGCATGACGAGAGTCGCGTGCGGAAGGTGGAGCGACAACGATGGAATGTCCACGACAGCATGACTAGAGAGGCATGCTAGCGGCTGGCTGAAGACTAAGCAATGGCGACCATGGCTTAACAATGGCGGCATAAGTACGATTGGATGATGAAAGCATGAGTACGGAAGAATGAAAGATTGACGCCGATAGAGTGACGAAGCCGGTATGACGACGACAGCATGATAATAAGATGACCTCAGAGAAGTAGGTAAAACGAAGATGATGAAGGTAAACGTGAGCGCCACGACACCGGCATGACGACAATCGTTTTGCGATGATCGTGTGATGACGGCGGTAAGACGAGAGTCAGAAGACAAAGTTAGAATGACTGCGATACGACAGCTACGAAATCACGGCGACGGTATGACAACTTCAATGCGACAGTATGAAGACCATGCAAGGACGACGGCGGCATGAAAAATGGTATGAGAACGATAGGCTAAAGAGAAGTGCATGGCGAAAATAGTGTGATGACGACGGAATGACGACATTTAGATGACAAAGCTGAAGGGATGACAATGGAACGATTGCAGTGCAGTTAAAATTGTAGAAGATAGGTACCACTGTTATTGCTAGAAAAGTAGCACGAGCTAACGAGCTAACTTTAGTAGTTATAAGATGTAGCACTACGTATTTGTTTCGTCGATAATGTACTTAGTTGACGGGGATAATTGGCAAGAATAGAAAGTAAAACGTAATTGTTATTCACTTTGAGGGATAGTAAGACTTTAAATTAGTCCAAGCAGGAACAATGACACAAGGTTACACACACGCACTCGCATACACAACGTTAAAAGGCACGCGCTACTAACACCGGAATTGATTACGAATAGGATCAGAGTGGCGCGTGACCGCCTCATCAAAGAAAGTGACAAGAAGATCAATTGCACAGTAATTCGAAAATAAACAATTTTTGTAAGACCAGTGGTTGTGCAAGCCAGTAATGTATGTTAAGTGGAGTCATTTCCGAAATGTGCCTTGCATTATATTGGAAATGAGGGATGCTACCGGAAAGTAACGTTTACTGGTGGAAACAAAACTGCTAAGATAATGCTGATGTGGTGGTTGTGGTTTGTTGCACAAGGGCCTAATAGGTTCAAAGAGAGTTGAAAATGGAAAAATGAAAAAAAGGGCCCTAGAAGACGGTAGAGATTGTGCTTATCGGTTAAATTAAACGACCTCCTCACGGTTATGCAGAGCGTGTGAATCTTGTTCATCTACTATAGTTTTTTTTAAATGCCCGTCTTCTTGTTCAGGAACCTTAACTGAATTTCTCTTGCTGACGCTAATATGCCCCCGTACAGAGAAAAACAACAAAATCGTACGTTGGCAGCGGCCGTACTGTTAGGGCACTAGTGACATCTCTGCCGTGAAAGGACCACGACCACGCCTACATGCTAAGACGCCTTTACCAGTGAAGTGAGCACTGGCGATGCCAATTTTATAGTGATATCAATTACATGAACGATTCCGACGCATATATGCCGTCCTGGCTGTGATGTTCCCTATCAAAATCAGTCCAAGGGCAATAACATCGCCGCAGCGTGCCGCATGCTGTACGCGCAAGTGAAAGCGTGCGAGAGATAGCCGACGATGACAGCTCAATCTCGTGCCCGAAAGGGATGAAAGCGCGGAGCAAGTGCACTGGCTTCTGTCATGTGCAACGTACCGGAGGTAGCGAGGGGGTGGGCCTTCTACTACGGCAGCTGCTTGTAAAGAACACACACTTATAAAGCGAGGTACAACAAGGAAGAAGCATTTGCTTGCTGCGGTAAAGCTATGGAAGTGATGTAACATATTTTAAAAGAATGTCAACATATCTGCTTAGCAGTTGATTTAGGTACCTTTGGCCTCCTTGAGGCCTTCGGTTCAGCAATAGCAGGGGGAAGGTAACATGTTTGCAATAGAGATTAGTAAGAGGCGACTGGAAGGTTGGTGGAAGAAGGCGTATACAAAAGCAAGGTTCCATATAATAAGAATATATTACACAAGACTAATACCGAGAATTGGCTCTGGGCTTGAAATCTCACACTTGCTTCAATAGAAATAGGGATTTGACTTGGTTCTTGATTTGCGTAGGAGAGACTCTAGAACCTATTAAATTTAATATGTCAGGGTAGTTAGTGAGGAGTTCTGTTATTTCTGACGATAGTCTCTGTAAACCATAATTTTTTTTCGTGATCTGGTGTGCACTATTAATCATTGTCGCAGTTCAGAAGGGGACAGCTTAATTTGATAGGTTTCCTGAAATTTAATTCTATTTGCTCAATATTGACGTAGGGCTTCCAGAGATATTTTTTGCTTTAACAATTGCTTTATCTAAAGCATGCTAAATCTGGAAAAGTACGATGCAATGCTTTTAGTGTAGGGCTCGTTTCTTATTGCTCATACAGCTCAATTTTGCAACAATAAAAGATAATTAAGGGTTGTTTCGGTTGTCGACCAAACCAGGGAGCTGAACATCAGATGTGAATGCAGAAGTGCATAGTGGATGTTGCGGTTAGCTTCAGACTGCAGGAATTTTCTTTTATTTAACATTCCAATGGCTCTAGCTACGTCGGTTCTTAACGCGTCCACATGAGGACACCATGATAAATTTTCTTGGAACACGACACCTACAAATAGGATCGTAGGTGTGAGTTGGATAGGTACTCCTCGAAATTCCGAAGGTAAAGCTGGTAAATTTGTTCGGGCTTTCAACCTAAACAAGAAATACTTAGTTTTTTTGTGTATTTAGTTGCATCTTAATTTATATAAAGCACGCGTTTAGATTTTTAAGCCGTTTATTTGCTGTTGCACTTATTTCAAGCGTGTTGACTCCTGGGAAAAATACATTTGTATCATTTCCATAAAGCACCATCTTATTGCCCCCTTTAATATTTACAATATCGTTTATATATAGTAAACATAGTACAGATCCGACGATATATCCCTGGGATATTCCAAATTTAATATTTTCCATCTCTCTTTCGACTTTCTTTATTACTTTGAACTATGACCTGGAAGTTAAAGAGCATTGTATTAGATGAAGTGCTGTACCTTAGATACCCTAAAAGGGTAGTTTACGTAAGAGGACTTCATGTTGAATGCAGTCAAACGCCTTTCCAATGTCTAAAAAGTTACGTAGTGTAAACAGTTTATTTTCTGTTTTGTAGAATTTCTTCTTCAATTCCAAGAAGGGCTGTTTCAACCAATTTATTTTTACAAAAGTCGTAATAATCCTACGTGATTATCTTGCGAGTGTTTAAAAACCTGATATTCCTTTGTGAGTAATGCTTTCTGCTATCATTCCGAATACAGAGCGGACAGAAATCGGCTATAGTCGTCAAAAGATCCTCCGTTTTGAAGGACACAAATCTTGCTTGTTTCATTTTGTTTGGAAACTTGCCTGCTGTCATAACGTTGCACATGTTCGCTGAGGGACTGCAACTATACCACTTACCACATTTAGTGGTTTTGGTTTAACTTCGTCAGGGCCTCAGGCGGAATTATCTTTCATGGACATTATTGAGCCCTGCACTTCATATTGGTCTGTTGGAGATAGGATAGTTGAGGGACAGTTTACAGCGATGCAATTTTCACACGCTATATCAAGCGGGACATCTGAGGACGAGCGCACTGTGAGAAAGTGTTTGTTGAACAAGTTTGAGATGTCCCACCCAGAGGCATCAGGTCTCTCAACATGATTCTAGTCATTGTTTTTTTTTTACTGTTTCCTTGAGAGTCTCCCACAAGACTACAGAATTGCCGTCAGTTCTAAGAAATTTATTTATATAGTATTCAGCTTTAGCTCTTTTGATGTCTTTGTTCAGCTTATTGTGCATCTTTTTATATTCACGAAGATCGCTTTCATCTTTAGTGTTTCTGAATAATTGAAAAAGACGTTTGCGAAATTTATTCCTTTCGTATTGTTCAATAATTGTCCATGGTTTCCACAATTTTCTGCATTTTTTCGAAGCTCGAGTGGAAAACGCTGCTTATATAGGGATATATATGAAGATATGAAGACATTATAGGATTAACAGTCCAGTTAATATATGACACCAGATTAGCAAACTTTCAACCGTACCTTCGGAGTAAAATCCTTCGAAGTGTTCCTCCTTCGATCGAGCTGATGCATTCCCCGGCAGGAAACAAAAACTTGGGAAATGGTCACTTAGGTATGATGTTAAAGCACGAGCTTTTACATAATCGAAATCAAAACTTGTCATACAAAGGTCAAGTGTCGCTTCAGTAGTATGCGTTACTCTTGTTGGGACACTGATTACATCGAAGCATCTACGTGTGTGAAATATCTTTGAAATCTTTATAGGTTGGGTTAAATGAGGTTACCTTGACATTGAAATTCCCTACCATGACTAGTTGAATGCTTAACTGAGAAGATTTTTCTAGCAATCCTTCTGTGAAGGACATTTTTGAAAGACAAGGACAATTTTTGAAAGAAGTTGACGGTGGCCAGTAAACAACAGAAAATAGTATATCTAAGCACTCTATCACTGCAGATTCATGATTGTCATTCTTTACGTTAAGTTCAGGTGTTATTCAACACGTCAAGTAAGAGTGGATACAGATACACACACCGCCGCCCTGTTTTTCAGATCGAGATACTGAGATATAGTCGTAACCATCGAATGAAAAGAAATAAAGAAATATTCGCTGGAAGAGAACCATGTCTCGGCGAAACAAATCCACTCAAAGGGATGATTTATGTAAGAGAGAAGTATCTGTACCTCATCGAGTTTATTCAATAAACTCCAAGTAAATAAGTGAAATGTGATAGTTTACAATTGCTATTGAACTGCGGAACAGTACGGGAAAATATGAAACTGAAAACAACTTTTAAAATTACAATCTCGAATGGTTGTTTTCAATTGCACCGAGAAATTAGATCATCTGAGGCGTGCAAGGTCTTCCTTCCCTCGGAGAACAACCAATCTTTCACTGTTTGCGCGCTTCACCAGCACTTTTCTATTGGCATGCCCTAAAAACGCACACGGCTGCTCATTATGTTGCCATTGCAAGTAGGTTGCGGGAGTGTCTGGTCATGTTTTTTCAGATGTAAACGTTATCAGTCCTGTAGTACAGCAATTTCTTGATTGAGAGTCATTTATCACGCACTTCTTGGGTCTGAAACCGCACTACTACACCAGGCGTCTTGCCTGCTTTGGCATGCAGTCTGTGTGGATTTGTAATGTCATTTCGAGTTACCGGCGTCACTTTAAATTTCAGAGCAATTTCATTGACTTTCACCATGACATCTTCATTTTCACTAACAAGGATACCATGAATTTCGAGGTTTAGGTGCCAGCTGCGGAATTCTAGATTATCTATGCACTATTATCTGTGAAGCTATGTAGAGCCGTTCTTGTACATTTAGAAACAAAATGTATTCTCTCGCGCCGCTTGAGTAAGCCTTGTCCTTTACTACCCCAAAAAGTTCCGCGCTACCCTCTCAGAGCTCAAAGGGGAAATTTCATTTGCAAGGCGCTAAAGCGCCTGTACATGCCATTTTTATTTGTTTTTGCTACTTTTGTTCAAGTGGCCACATCTATATGTGCCAGCACGAATGGAACGAAAAGGCAGTCCTTGTTTCTCACTCAGAGTGCAAGAAACCATATACCTTTTTCTGTACTTCGTTTATGAAAAGCAGAACGAAAAAGCCGTCGCCTTCCTATTGGAATGCCTAGAGGCAAAAAGGGAAAGCATAGGGAAGGCGGGATACATAATTTCAAGAAGACGAGCAAAACGAGAACAAGGTAAAAGCGGGAGCCAACGTTCCGAGAATTCGACGCCTCTTTTTGAAGGCTTGGAAACGACAAGTCCACTTGTCGGAACGGTGGCTCCTGCTTTTACTTTGTTCTTGTTTTGCTCATAGTCTAGAGGCGAAAAGGCGACACGAGATTGGTCAAAAGCCAGCCATGTCCGCTCTCCACACCGCTTCCATTGGGGCGGTGCTGGCAGAGCACGAATGCTGTGGTGTTACTGGAGAGCAAGAGCAGCTGACAGACGCTCATCTGGCGTTTAGACTGAGGCTTTCCTTTTTGTGTGTGTGTGGAACTGTCCCTTCTAGGCCTTTTGTGTGTTACGTTCACCTTCGCAAATGTCTTGTTGTTCTCGCTTCGTGTCATGGCAGCAGTTATATTTCATGCCTGTATTTGTCTCGCTGTATCCGAACTCTTCATGAGTAATCATTCTTAGACGACTTCGCCAGGAAATTTGTCCGTTAGTGTGCGTGTTCGTCCGTAACGCGTAACACGATGCGCTTTACAAAAAGAAAAGGCAGTGACCTAAGTGCCCTTACGTGATTTGAATGCGAACGCAGAACTGTTCCTCTTATTTATCCCATTGAATAACACTCTACCTTAACGCACCTTGGTCTAATTTGTGCAAATCCTAATCCCTCGAAATCCACATTAATCTCAGATTGGGTGAGATCAGTTTCTTGGGTTTTGGCCACGGCGTACGTCCGACGCTGTGCTGTTCACCATAGGATTTCGCAGTATGAGGTCAGAGCAGGTCCAGTGCCGCGATAGTGACGTCATCACTAGGCCAAATGGGTTTCCGTGCCATCGGATGTAAGCGCCGGATTTCTCGCTTCATGAGACATGTAAGGCTTTGGCCTTAATAAAATCAAAAGGAAAAACATTGGTGATGGTGACTTTCAAGCCTGCGATCTCACGCTCAGAACCCCAGTGTCATAATGATCGAGTTAAACAGCTGCGCTTTCACAGGACGAATACGTCTAAACCATATGAAATTTTGTACTGGCGGTACAAAGCAAATGTACGTAACAGTTCCAATGAAGGTTTTGTTGAAAGATTTGGTGATGGAGGAAAAAAGTGATCTCTAGAACCATGCGTAGCGCCGACTAGGAGCCTTGAGACAAGGAAAATTCCGCGTTTGCCAAAATTTATTGCAAAACACGCCACATTCTCGATGAGTTTCGGTGGTCCCGAGATGTGTTTTCCGTTGTGCCGTTCCTTCACCGACTAAAATGACATCGACCACTGAGGGCTCAGGCGCTTTGCCTCACACAGATGATTAGTCAATGAGTGAATAAGGATGATAACGAGTGATGAGGCGCTAAATTAGTCTCATCACGGAGTTGGCAGGGGAGCAACGCACCATATTTCCACTTCGCAGGCGATCTTCGCATTCTTTCGGCTGCTGTGTTGGTGCACAGGGTAGTCGGTGCATGACACTTCGACACGACTGCTGCTATCAAGCATGTCCAGAATCTACCAGTAGACCGGCAGCTATCTTCAAATCGACCCACTACATCTATTGTGCCCGGCCTTCTGCGTACTATCATCGTCAATTGTTCGTTACATCGCAGTGGCAACTTAAGCGGCTATCCTAGCGCACACCCGCCGAGTTGGCAGGGGAGCGGCATTTGGAGCACCATCCCTCATGCAGCGCATCTTTCCACTTCGCAGGTGTGTAACAACTTTCCGCTTTAGGCTAAGAAATATGACGACCCGTTAATGCTATTGCTCCCGTGTCAAAAAATGCTCTTTGAAGCTGTTGGTGATTGTTTTTCTATGTCGATTCTGTTATTGCGCTCAGGGGACGTGGAAGGTAATCCGGGACTTAATTCACGTTCTCAGGCATCAATTGAGCTTCAGAATTCACCCTCCAATCCTTGTGAGCAGATGGAAGTTCTTTCTCGGCTGTTAAAAGAACTCCAGGCTTGATCTGTACAATCCGCTAAAGGTCAGGCCGAGTCGGTTAATGATGTTAAGAGTATTAAAGTCGGTGGAAAGAACATCAGGACCAAAATATAATGCATCCAGAAAAGATTAGACAACCTTGAACGAAAAAGAAAGCAAATCTATTAAACCATATTGATGATGAAATTACAGGCATTTAGGCATTGGCACAAGCCAAAACAACTCGAATTGACTCTACAACTTCGCGTTGAGGAACTTGAGGACAGATCGCGATGAAATAGCCTCATTTTTCCCGGCATCCATGATTCTCGTGAATCATGAGAAGAGTCCGAATCGCACATAAGAGAAGCACTAACGGACGTAATTGACAGCCTGCCTGACACAGCAATCGAACGCACTCATTGCATTGGTCACTACACGCCCAGTAAGTGCCGCCCAATTTTTGTTAAATTCATCAGCAGGAAAACGAAAGACAAAGTGCTTTCTGCGCGCGCAAAGCTGAAAGAAAATTATAGTTCTAGTTCCGAACATTTTTCTCCCCTCACCCGCCTTGTCCGTAAAGAAACTAATTCAGTGCGCTAAAAGCCAGCCCCAACCATACCCTTTCCACTTAAGGTACACCAGACTAATAATGACTAGAAAAAAGTTCGTCTACGACCCGGCCACAGACAGCATCAGCGAGCAGGCGCCGTATGAAGCAGGAGATAGCGGCCAGCATGTATGTTCCGAACAAGTCCCCAGTTAGGAAAACGTCATGAGAAGTGGACGAGAAGCATGCGCCGTAACAGTCTTCTTTGCTGATATTCGACGCATCACGATTAAGCAAGCTTCCTTAACATCTGCCTTAGAAATTTGCGATGCGGACATTTTAGTGCTTACCGAAACGTGGCTACATTCTCAGGTTCAAGATAACTAAATTTTTCAAATTGCGCAACATTTTTCAGTGTATCGTTTTGCCCGAACAATGCGTCAGGGAGGCGGCGTGCTCTTTGCCATTCCTAGAGAATTCACATATTAGTGTATTCACATGAGTACTTAACTCAAAACGGTTTGTACCAGCATTGAACTAACCACTCAGAAGATAATCATTTGTAATTGTTACCGCCATCCCCCCCCCCCATTCATGTAACGTCGTGAATGAGGTGCGTGATATCATTAACATTGTGACATCTCGTCATCCCACGTTAGCTTTATTTTTCATTGCGATATTATTCTACCGAATATAGCAAGCAACGCTGAACCTTCAACTTTGCACTCTTTTTCGTCATTAGCCAATGAGTTAGACATGTTCTCCGTTCTTTCACACCTTCACTCAACCCACGCGATATATGGAATCAATTTCGAAGATAACTGACCCTGTATCAACATCGCGGCCTGACTTTGTTTCTCACATCACTTATATACCCGGCTTGAGCGACCATTCGGCAATCTTGTTTTACATGAATACCTTGCGCCCAAAAAACGAGTACAAAATTAAATCTTCAAAAAGGAATTGAGAAAGGAAATTTTGAAGCCATCAACGCTGAATTACGTTTTTATATACTTGTTCTAAAATGACTTCGACTGCCGTAGCGTTCCGACGAACTGTAATATGGTTACCGCAAAAATTACTGAACTAGTAAACACATCCCTGTACGCTCCCTCGCAAGTAACCAAAACGCCCTATGGTATAACATCCGTCCCAAACGGCGGTCTAATAAAAAAAAAAACATCTGTGCAAATCAGCGAAACGTTCATCTAGCATAACCGCGTGGACGAAATGCAAGCTGGCGGCCGATGAGTATGTAGCAACACTTATACTAGCCAAGGATAATTTTTATGGCGATAACTTGCCATCACTGGTTAAAACCGACACCAAGAAATTATATATGTCATTCACCCTAAGTCAGATGACATCATAACCTTGATTGACAGTTCTGGAAATATTATTCCAACTACAGAATGTACGTCTGTAGTTAATGAAGAATTTATGCACAAATTTTCATCAACCACAGCCATCACTGTTCCATCCACGGACGACTATGATTACCAAACAATGTCTCCCATCATCACTAAACCAGCAGGCGTCGAATCAATTATTTCAACTCTAAAACCATCTTCGGCTCCAGGACACGAATTAACGCGAAATTTTTGAGTAGCACCAGCCGTTACTCTTCCATTTTTTCTAGCGATCGTATTCCAGCAGTCACATGACAAACGTTCATTGCCTGCTGAATGGAAGGTCGGGAAGGAGATCCGACTACATTAGTCAGGTGACAAGCATTCTCCATATAATTGCGGCTTTATTTCGCTCACTGCCATTCCATGTAAGATGCTAGAACATAAACTTGCTTCAAATTTTGCAAACTTTCTCGAAACTAATTCATTGTGAAACGCCACTAGTATTATTTGCGCATTAGCTAAACGTCGTCCATGACCACTCTTGAACTGCCGACTATATATTTTTAGATTTTTTTTCAGAAAGTGTTTGACAAATTATGCCATAATCTTCTAATGTTTAAGCTGTATCGAATAACCATTGATCCCAGACTGCTTGTATGTCTGGACTGCTTTATTTCTAACCATTCGGTTTGCCTCTACTAATGACTCGCAAAACTCGCAGCCAAGCAGTCCGGCGTACCTCAAGGGTCAGTACTTGGCCCTTCTTAGTTTACGTAAACGATCTACCCTATTGTGTCTCTTGTTGCATTCACCAATTCGCAGATGATTGCGTGATCTTCAGGGAAAGAATATGCGACATAGGCATATCTTCTCTTCAATAAGAACTTAACACTATCTCTACTTGGTGTCAATCATGGTCAGTGGAATTAAACATAAAAAAATGTAAATTTCTGCCTTTGTACAGAATTTATAACCAGCTTCAGTCTTACTCAGTTAATAATCTCCCTCTGAATCCTGTTTCATCGTGCAAATATCTCGGTATCCGTATTACTAGCAGCCTTGCCTGTTCCATGCACGCTTATTGTGTAATTAATAATGCTAACAACATGCTGGGATAACTAAAACGTAATTTAACTAAGGCACCGTCTTCACTAAAATTATTGCTTTACAAGTCACAACTCGGCTCAAAGCTTCAGTATGCCACAGCCCTGAGGTATGCTTTCCCGCAAAACCTCATTCACTCATTACAAATGGTACAAAGTAAATCTGATAGTTTTGTTCCTTCTAATTATAACACAATTGCCAGCTTTTATGCAATGAAATTAAACCTTAGCTTGCCATCCTTAGCTGACTGTTTGGGCATATTGGTAGGACATGAATGCAGCTTCTTGCTCACAAGACTTCGCTCATTTATCTTAGCCTCTTCTTTGTCCTCGTCTTCTGCGTGAAAAGCTGCATTCATGTCATCGTTAGCCTCTCGGCGTAAGGGCCTTAGACTTTAACTTTTTTACAAGATGTTTCATCATCTCTCCATTCACTGCGAACTGATCTCCTCTCCTCAATACATTTCATCCAGTCTAGACCATAATAACAAAGTCAGAACTATATCATGCCAAACCAGTGCCATGTTTCATTCATTCCTTCCGCGTAGTTCTGCAGAGTGCACTCGCCATCCAAATCGACATGTCAGCATTAGATAACACTCTATAAATAAGAGCATTTCATCCATGTTATTGAACTACAAATTTTTACAGGGTATTACTGCACTGTAATCACAGTATTACATTTTATTAACAGGCACTACGAGAACAACGAGATAACATTGTCAAACTGAGAGCCATATATTATGCAAAATAGAAGTGAGGCGTGCAGACAGGACACAAGAGTAGAGAAGTGGACAACACGAACGCCGACTATCAACTGAAGGGGGCACTGAGGCGAAAAAAGTCTGCACGCATCACTCCTATTTTGCATAATGAATCCTTACCAACTAGCTCAGCTTTCTGTCGTTCTAAGCTTCATTTCTAGTACTCTGAGCCAAAATCTATAATGGTGGAAGTGCGTGCGTGAGTCAGCCTTCGATTACTTTACATAAGGAAGAGATTAAGTACCTTGACAGTTATCTCTCACGTAGGCCGGCACGTTTACCCGATTGACACGTGGTGTTACCATTCCTGAGCATGCGCAGATGAGTTTTGTGCCTTCTTTCTTTTTTCGCCTCAGTGCCCCCTTCAGTTGATAGTCGGCGTTCGTGTTGTCCACTTCTCTACTCTTGTGTCCTGTCTGCACGCCTCACTTCTACTTCGCATAATGAATCCTTACCAACTAGCTCAGCTTTCTGTCGTTCTAAGCCATATATTTCTGTACGACTAGCCACCTTGCTGCACTGTACGTTTCTTTCTCTACTTGTTGTGGACACTGCCGTCATTATTGCTCTTGGTCATGAGGGTACACGAAATAAAAAAATGAATGAATAAATAAATGATGCTTCAACGCAAATGGATAACGTGCTAAATATTGATAAGGGATGATAATGGTCGGAGCAATTTTTATAAGGTTGATAACGACTGTGAGGTGTCAAATAATTTCCGATAAGATTGTAAGGACAAATGCGCGTTGATATGGATCGAACCGATTGCGATAAGGTCGATAACGACCGATACGGGGTGATAAGGGTTGGAACGAGCACTGCAATGTTCGACTAAGACCGATAAGCGTTGATAAGGGTCGAATCAGTTGCGATAGTCGTTAATGACCGATAAGAGTTGATAAAGTTCGGGTCGAATCCGATGAATTTGATAACAATTAATAAGGGTTGTTAATGATCGGATCGAGTCCGACTAGGTTGAAAACGACCGATAAGTTGCTAATGGTTGGCTCAATTTTCATAAAGTTGATAATGACACCTGGCTGGTGTGGATATGACCAAGTGGCGCAATGCTTACGTAGAAAACTCAAGTACAGCTTTCGCTTAACTTTTAAATGCCTGTTACTTCGAATGACTGTTTCTAAGCTCCTGCTGAAATGATACACTCAAGGCACGGTCATCCAGATGTCGGCTTTATTCCGTTTGCCCTCGTTTATAGCTCTGAATTCGTTTGCGTATAAAAACTTTTCAGTCCTCACTGAAGAGCAATAAAACGCAGTGAAATAGGATGGAAACGTTGTACAGGCAGCATAATAGGATGAGTATTTTTATTGAAAGATTGCAGCAAAAAACGTGAACCACGGGCGCCACAGCTGCAGACCACCGAACGCCGCTGCTAACGTGCTGTTTTCGGATTGAAGAACATGCGTTCGATTATTGGAGGCCTTTGAGTCAGAACGATATCTGAATATAGGATGACTAAAGAAATGTGAAGAGAAGAAAGGTAGGTTCCAGTACCTGCCTTTTCAACATAGGCGGAAAGTTTTCATTTCTCCGGTGGGTGCGGGGGGGGGGGAGGTCTCGGCCCGACCAGATTTCTGAACCCCATTTATATATATATATATATATCGAGTCCGACTAGGTTGAAAACGACCGATAAGTTGCTAATGGTTGGCTCAATTTTCATAAAGTTGATAATGACACCTGGCTGGTGTGGATATGGTGCGGAGAACACTTTAAAAATTTGGTAGAGGTTGACTGTGGCAAAAGCTCAATTCTAGTTTCTAGTTTATGAGCCGGTCTACTCGAAGCGGTGGACACTACTTGAACAATAAATTGAAATGCAAAATCGACTAATTAACAAGAATTGCTGGTGGTACTCGTGTGGTGATTTTTTTCATTATTCCCTTACCTTCCTACTTTATGATGAGGGTGGGAGAGCAGTCACGTGGTATTCGCCATATTTCGCAGGGTTTCGGTATTAGTCAGAAAAAATTATTGCGCAGTTAGTACGTCGCTGAAAATACTGCAGTTAGATGTCCCTTGGCGGTGCCTACAAATGCCCCATTGACAATTTGATAATTATGATAGTACATCTCGAGTTAGATAATTATGCACAATTACTTAAATAATTCTCAGTAACAAAAATACACTGCAAAATACTCCACTGTACTGGAAACAATATGCACTAGGTAACACATAGTAACACATAGCTTTCTTTTCAAATATTGGTGCATAATTGTTAATTGGGACACCTTGTATATATGTATGACATCTGCATGCAAGTGGAGATGTTTCCATCCCTTATAAATGTTGCAAATTATTAGAAGTGTTCTTTAAGGAGTCGTTAGCTTTGGTTGCTGGAAAGAGAAGCGATACTGAGACACGTATCATTGACGTGCATTTCACACGCCATTGATAAAAGACTCGGCCGATAGGGTCACTAAGGTCAACAGATCTTTTTTAGGGTCAAAAAAAGCACGCAAAGCATTTTTAAGCGATGTGAACATAAAGGAACATGTTCATTTTCTAGGCATAAGCTATACATATCTTTGGAAATAATTATTTATTGGCGACATCCTTATCTGTAAAAATATGATAAACATTGACCTGTGTATATTTTTAAATATAATGTCCACGTACCCGGTAGAAATTTAAAACAATGTTTAAGTGAGAAAATATGAATCAGGAAGCCTTGCTGGTACTTCTAATGCGCTTGTTCTCCTATTTCAGGGTTCGCAGAAAGAAAGCAAAGTATGAAATAAAATCTGTGCATTTCCGTACCAACAATGAGGCAGTAAACACTTAGCCACAAAAAAATTGTAAGTGAAAAGGTTGAGGCAAGCAAAAAGAAATCTTAAATTATGTGGCTGACATTACTCCGACATTGACATGTTGTATTGGAGGGGGGGGGGGGAGGTGTAGGATTCGGCATGGCCGTGAAAACTTCTGCGATGCCGAAAGCTCCGGAGGGGGCTGAGGCTCCGGAGCCCCCCGTAGTCGGCCCCTATGCTTTCGAATAGACATATCTCACAAGAACGACTACAAAAATGTTGAGTGGCAATATTATGAAAGAAATACACAGAGTGATAGAAATGGAAGGCAGAATACGAAACTTGTCGCTCCTTCACACCACCAAGCCCAGCGAATTGTAGGTGAAAGCCTTTTGGCGAGTGTGCGGAACGACCATACCGCCTTACGTGGCTATATACGAGTTCGCCACGATATCTAATTTCAGGATGATCTCTATGTTTTCTAATTTACTCGATTAACATTTCCACTTAGTCGACGCTCAGTTACTGATATTAGTGTTTACAGCCCCCAAACCGTCGTCAGCAGTTGCCGCCTCCAGCTTGCCGCTTCTCGATCTCTCGTTGGCCTCTGCGGTGTGGCCCTGGAGGGGGACAGTAACCGCAGCGGACGCTTTTTCAACAATCTCCGCCTCAAATATCGGCTTCCTGTGGCCGCGTCGCAGTGCTCCTGTATTATAACAGGACATAAATATGTGAAAACGAGTTCTATATTTTTTTGAGAACATGTTGGGCAGAAATTTGTTGCCAGAGCTTTATTTTAGCGCATTTCAATTGGAATTTCTCGGTCACCTCTCACAACAGCTTTAAGCATTACCAACATTTCATTCTTGCCCATACCAGTAGAGCAGCTTAGATGGCAAAAAAAAAAACAATGTAGCTGTAGGACCACCTACTTATTTAAACATTTTGCAGGCTACATTAGTATTGTCAGCAGTGTTTATCAACACCACACGCTTAGTGCATCATTCAGAGTCTCTCAAGCATGATGCATCAAGATTTACAACTACGGAGGAGGTAAGGGGACGGAAAGGTGCGAGTCTGTGGCGACAGCTGCAGACTCGCACCTTTGCGTCCCCTTACCTCCTCCACCGCATTCACCCGCCATTTACCTTTCTCCCTCTTGTAAATTCTGTGTCTCTCCCAAAGCTGACTTAAACCACATCATGTGGGGGTGCCCTAAGCACCTCCTTCCCCCTTTCCTCAAGCAATTAATATCTAGTGAGGAGCAGTGGGAGGCTGCCTTGCGCAGCTCCAGGCCCGATCTTCAGGAAGCCATCCTGGAGTGGGCTGAGAGGATAAAGGAGGCCTACTTGAAGTAGTTCCTTCCCCCACCCTTTATTACATTGCCCCCTTCCCTTTAAAGAGGGATAAATAAAGTTTTTCATCATCATCATCAACTATGCAAGTGCCACGGAGCTGGACGGAACCAAGGTAACGTTGTTTGCCGCCGTTTGGTAATACTCAAATTATTTCTTGCATACCGCCTAATTGCATAATTAGACGTATTTAAGTAATCATGTCCTCAAATATTATACTTAGATGAAAAGTGTGAATGAAAAAATTTGAAAGTAACGTGAAAAACTCCCGATACTGGTTTCTGTTTCTCAATATATGCTATGTAAAACAGTTTTTCTGAGCATGAAAGAAGCCCGCGAATACGCGCAAGATTGCCGCGTGAATGGCCGCTCGAGGCACTTTGCGTGCATTCGCGGGCTTCTTTCACGCTCGGAAAAGCACGTTTATGTAGAACGTATGGAGCAACAGCAAGCTGTATCGGGAGTTCTTGTGGTAATTTAAGAATATTTGTATGGAATATATATATATATATATATATATATATATATATATATATATATATATATATATATATATATATATATGTGTGTGTGTGTGTGTGTGTGCAACAAATACGAGAACCGAGGGTTACAATGGTTATTGTTGATATATATATATATATATATATATATATATATATATATATATATATATATATATACAATATAATTTTCATCACCGTGAATCACACGGAATTTCTGTTCAAACGACACATCGGCCCCTATATCGGTTGATTGTGCATATGGATAATGCAAGAAAAGAAGTACACTCGTTAATTGAAACCAAAATTTTCACGAATTCTCAATAAACAGAACAGACGCAAGCTCTCGAGTATTCCTTATTAACAAAAAGTCAAACGAAATAAAGCAGAGGCACACACTCAAGCAAGACATTTCATAGATATTTAAAGAATAGCATGCGGAGGTAGGACAGCGCGGCGGCACCTCCAGTCAAGCAATTGACGAGCGTAATAAGAACTGAAATTTCGGAGCCCGCAAATTCACGCAGGATGGCCGTGCGACTGGCACTTTGCGTGTATTCGCGTACTTCTTTCACGATCGGGAAAGCAATTCTATGCAGCGTGTATTGAGGAAGAGAAAGCTGTATGGGGAGTTTTTCATGTCGCTCTACAATTGTCTCATTGACACTTTTGATCTGATTATAAGATTTCGATTGATAATTACCTAATTATGCAGAGTGAAAAAAAAAGTTTTTTCTTCAAACGACGGCGAATAACATTAACTTGGTTCTGACCAGTAACGTGTCATTTGCACATCTTTAAACTGTGGCTAAAGTTATCCGGGACACCATGCTTAGGTGCTGCCGCAATCATATTACCATACGCAACATGTTTCTGACAATGACCTTGTGGGCATACATAGCCATAACCTTTAGCAGCACAGGTTGCGCATGTGTGCACATACGTATTTGATAAATAAGCAAAGTCACAAGCCCAATTTGTACGCCATACTGTTTTTACTCATCCGTGCCACAGCGCACCACATAGCTATTTGAACATAACAATAGAAACTAAAGTTTATCTAAACATTACAATAAAACCACCACTATACAGCACTATATCGGCCACTGATGGGACGAGATAGTAGTTTTACTATCCTGTTCGTGAAATCTAGTAGCTCCTGAGTAAAGCGAGAACTTACTCTAAATCTGAAATATCGAAAGTAGTAAACAGTCACTACAGAGGTAATTAGTGGATGGTGAAGTTATTAACTTCATCGTTTGGTACATTTCACTACATATTTTATACAGTGTTGGCTGAGCATGCACGATTCACAGGAAATTTCACTCTGTTCATTCTTCTTTTAACGTCTTCCTATCAGGTGCGTGTGGCCTCCCTCACTAAGAGATGTGATAACAGCCTGCTTACATCAATACTGACCATTATCTGCGCTTAAATATCCATACATCGGGGGCCTGAAATGTTCACTAGGAGAATCGAAAGCCGCATTTTACGTCCTACGGTGTCTCAAGCGAAGCCGTTCCGAAAACGCGCTGGCACTCCGTACGTTCCGGATGTTCCAGTGGTGTGTTAAAATGTGGCCTTCGAATTACGCACGTGCCGCACGACAAACTAAGAAACCTACTTGTCAATGGGAAACACCAGATTGACAGCAAACATTATCCCAGCCTGGTGCAGTACAAGGTAGCGTGTGCTGACAGAAGCTACAAATGCATCGCCGTACCGGCATATTTAAAAGAAGAATCAAAGAGCCTTTCGAAGAACAATGAATCATCAAAAAACTTGCCGAACACTGCCACAGCTATGGTCAGCCCTTAGATTGGGACAACGCGGCAATCATATCCATGCACAGGAATCTAATAACCTGGCTTGTGCTGGAATAATTACTGAAACAAATGACGACCGACACTCAAAAGAATAGATGGCAACACACCTGTTTCCTACTAACGCTCACTACGCCGTATCTTGACATAGAAACGATGGTCTCTTGTCTGTTTTAGTGTCACCAAATAACCCGCGTCGGCTCCCAAACACTTGCTTTAATTCAATGTCAAAAATTGTAAAAAATACGTTGTGTTACACGCACCAATTCTAACTGATCAGTATGGTCAGATAAGTAATACGGTCACGAAATGAATTTCGGATGAAGAGCAGGGTGGTAATACACCTTATAAAAAATGAAAGGCGAGAAATTCGTCGACGTGCTCCGTGTGGCTGAAGACCCAAATTTGATTTCATTGAAGTTACGCTCGCCGCATGGTCGTAGTTCCGAATAATAAAACGAGTTGCGTTGTTTTGGGGTTGTTCAAGGAAATGTATTAGGTTTTCGGGAAAGGGGTCCCATTTAGCTGCACCATGTTCTAATTTTAGCCGTAACATGATATTATGAAGTAGTAATTTTAAAGGAAAGGGGAGCGTGAGAAACGTTACGGCGTAAGTATCTCAGCAAGCCGTTGGCTTGGTTAATGATATATCCAACCTGATGATTCGACGTTAACTTAGACGTTATATGCACGCCCAAGTATGTATATGAATTCTCGTTTCTAAAGAAACTTTATTAATGTTGTACATATGCAGGTGGTCGTTATATCGGGATACTCTCACAAATTTACACTTGTTAATATTGACATCTATTCGCCACAATTGGCAAGAATTGCTGACGTTATTTCCAAAGGCGAAAAGAACTGCTTTTATTGATGCTTTTATTTCTAGCTTTCCGTTTTTGTTTGATGTCGTCATGTTGACGGAAACTTGGTGTAAAGACGGCCAAAATAACTACACATTCTCCTCTTATCAGTCGTTTTCGTTAAATCGAGCCACGCGCCGTGGTGGTGGTGTTATGTTGCTGATAAAACCGGGTATCAATTGTGAACTGCTTGATTCGTATTGCATCGTTTGCAATGACCTTGAGATACTCTCAGCACGTGTGAACAAACGTGTTTTCTGTTTGCTATCGGCCTCCTGATGGAAATGCTCCGAATTTCTTTAACTTTTATGAGCAATTCCTGGATTTCATTTCTAACAATGGGTACTATGTGATTTCGGGCGGTGATCTTATTATTGATATGCTGGCAAATACTAATCTGCAAAAAGGAATGGAAACGCTCATTATCTCAAATGGGTATGAGAATACAATTACATTACCCACAAGAGTAACAAAAGACTGTGAAACATTATTTGACCTTTTCATAACAAACATTGACAAAACGAACATCACGACGGCAGTTGTATCATCCGATCTTCGTGATCACCTCCCGACAATTCTCATGGTACAGAAACACAATTTGGAAGCCCGTAAAATCCGATAGCGCGTTGTTTGTCAACCCATTACGAAGGCTGGTCTAGACAGTTTTAGAAACGAATTACTGCAGTCTGAGTTTGAATGGCTTCTGGAAATAGAAAATACTGATGACGCAAACAACATGTTTATTAATAAAATATATAACGGAGATTTATAAGAAACATTTCCCGCTAAAAACGTTTACCCTGGGCAGAAATATTCGTAAGCCCTGAATTACACCCGCACTGCGCAGCAAAATTAACTACAAAAACTCGCTTTACCATTGTTTCGTTAAAACAAAAGATCCGAATCTTCTCAAGAAATATAAAACATATCGAAATAAGCTAAACAAGGAGATTAGAACGAGGAGATCTCGTTACCTTTACTCTGAATTCGAGAGTTGTCTATACAAAAGTGATCAACTGTGGAAAAAACTAAATACCTTTATAAGGTCTAGAAAATCGACACCAGGTATCTGGAAATTGTCATTGGGTGGCAGAGAAGTAAGCGGCAACGCACTTTCCAATTCTTTTAATTATCACTTCCTTGAGTATTCTGATTGTGGAGTACTCAATAAGTTCATCGACTTCATGCCTGCTCACAACCAACGTTGCGCTTTCCTCAGTCCAGTAACAGCATCCGCGGTGATGTCAGTTTTTTCCTCTCTTAAAAATAGTCCAAGCTGTGACGCAGAACTTATGCAAATTCGTCCAATTCAATATGTTCTTGACATTCTGTGTCCCTATATAACTTACATTTTTAACATCTGCTTGTCGAGCGCCTTATTTCCGAAAAGAATGCAAATTGCAAAAGTGACTGTAGTATTCAAAAAGGGTGATGCGAATGACATGGGTAATTATCGACCAATTTCTGTACTACCCATATTCTCTAAGGGATTGGAGAAGGTTATCCATATTCGAATGTCCAGCTTCCTTGATAAACACAATTTAATCTCACCTGCACAGTTTGGATTCAGCAAAAACAAATCTACGGAAATGGCGTTACTTGAACAGAAAGAATTTATTTTATCACAATTTGAAAAACAAATGTTAGCACTGGGTATTTATGTGGATTTCTCTAAAGCCTTCGACTGTATTCATCACTGTACACTACTTAAAAAACTTGAAATATATGGAATCCGTGGACATTTCCTGCAACTAATTCAGTCATACCTTAGTCACCGGCAACAGTTTGTAAAAATTGTATCATATCAATCTGACTTGAAATCTATTATTAGAGGTGTTCCCCAAGGGAGCATTCTGGGTCCACTGCTCTTTAATATTTACATCAACGACCTTACAAATATCTGTACAAAATCAAAATATATTTTATATGCGGATGACGCCAGTATTTTTATAACAGCTCCCGATTGTTATCAACTGGTAAGTGCAGCAAACTCCCTCCTTATACACCTGAAAAAATGGTCAATAGCAAATCAGATGAAAATCAATGTTAATAAAACAAAAGCTGTTATATTTAGGCCGAAATCGAAACAATTCAACGCTCCAGCAAACTTAACGCATGGGGGCCAACCACTACAAATAACTGATCAGATTAAAATCCTTGGCGTAACATTTTCCGATAATATGCTTTGGGATAACCACATTGACACTGTTTTGACAAAGTTAACTCGTGTAGTTGGCGTCTTATCTCGCCTAAGAACATACCTGCCATTCATGGTCAAACTACTTCTCTATAATTCGCTTTTTTACTCTAATCTAAATTACTGTTTATTGGTTTGGGGCACAACTACTCAAACTAACTTACAGAAACTTTTTGTCCTCCAGAAAAAAATGGTCAGACCGCTTTATGACTTACCATATAACAGCCATACACACAGTTTTTTTCAAAAAACAAACATTATACCAGTAAAAAATCTTTATGACTATAAGCTGACACTAGCCTTCAAACGCGAAGTATTTGATAATAGAACGTTTCTACGCGACTTATCATCACTAAAAGAGAACATTTCCATACACATTACCCGGCACAAAGAAAAATGGAATGTTATAACCCCTCGGGCTAACTACTCTACAGAAAAACTGTCCTTCACCCTGCCCACTCTCCTGAATAATTACAACAAAACTACCACTGATATAATAAAAGTAACTAATGCTGCAATACGACAACACTATGTATAAGGTAGCTAATCTTTCTCATTGGATAATTTTTGTGTTCATTCGCAGTGTCCATTTCGGTGCCTATGTATGTTTTCGATGTTCTTTCCTGTAACCCTTTTACTGCCGCCTTATAGAGGGGGCTGCGGGCTCCTGTCAAGCGGCCGTTTGTTCGTGCAGCTTTTACCTGCAGCCTCCTCCATCTTGCTTGATGGGAAATAAACATTATTATTATTATTATTATTATTATTATTATTATTATTATTATTATTATTATTATTATTATTATTATTATTATTATTATTATTATTATTAATATAAACTCAGCGCCTTGGGAGGCATTTCCGTGCGTCATTGAAACGGGGAACAGGATAGACATGTTTCAGGATTCTCTTGTTGAGCTGTCGATAGCCACCACAAAAAGGAATTGTCTCATTTTTCTTTTTGGCCAGCACAAGCCCCAGGGACCATGCGAACGGTGTACCACGCCGCGTTGGAATACGTCTCCTACGTGCTCGTGGATGACACGGCACTCTGTAGAAGCCACATGGCATGGGCGCTGGTGTATATCGGCGCATGGCTGCCGGTGTCGATGTGATGAACACTCTTAGCGCGGTAACGTTTAAGTTTGCTTTTAGCTGCAAGTAACCTATATCATAAAGGATACTGGGTTACACAACCAGCTGGATATTTGTGTTTTTGTTAATTGTCGTCGTGGCTACAGGTTATATGCGTCGAAGTAAACAATTTTAAATGTTACGGCAACGTCAAATGTCTCCTGACCTTTAGATTGTAACTTACAAAAAGAAAGTTGCAATTCCTGGCTCAGGGGACCTATTGTATGGATTGGATGTTTGCTGATTATTGTGTCGCATTGCGATCCTGATATAATATTTTAGCCAGGACTAACGTGTAAAATATGGTGTGCGGCCGCACGACGGAGGCAGGTTGGACTAAATTAAGATGTTATTGATGCCAGTTGGAATGTTTGTTTTCGCAATAGAAAAAAAGTTTAAAGCCCACATGTATGCAAGCGTCGCTTATACTACTTGTTTGAACATGTATAGACGTGAAATTTCAATATCAGTTCTTAATTTTATTCATGTTCAATTACAACCTCAAAGGCACATTTTTTCTCTCCCTGCCGATTTCCCTATATATAGTACTGACTTGGAAGCGCGGCACATGGCTCTATGGTAGTCTTTTTTTTTAGACGTTACCCGTAATCAAACATTTATAATCTTGGATTTTTGCATTACTGCATTTGGGCTGTCTTTGGAACCATATTGGAACCGTACTATACCTAAATATGTTTTTTTTTGTATGCCGACGACGCTAGTATGTTTCTATCTGCTCCAGATTGCTATGTCTTACACAATGATGCGAATTCTTTCCTTACCACGCTTAAAACCTGGTCAATAGTAAACCATCTAAACATTAATGTTAATAAGACGAAAGCTGTAATATTTAGACCTAAATCGAGGCCGCTAAATTCTCATGTAAGTTTAAGTTATGGTGGCGCGCCAACATAAATCACGAATAATATTAAAACTCTGGGTGTTACATTTTCTCAGACCATGCTATGGGATAGTCACATTGATGCTGTTCTAAGTTAGCTCGAGCAGTCGGCATTATTTCCCATTACAGATCATATCTTCCGTATCAAGTAAAGATCCTGCTTTATAATTCCCTGTTTTACTCTCATCTTAATTACTGTTTCTTGGTCTGGGGCACAACCACGTATACAAATTTGCAAAATATATTTATACTTCAATAAAAGCTTATCAGAGTACTTTTTAATCTACCATACAACAGTCACTCACAAGGTCTTTTCTCCAAAGCATGCATAATACCAGTATTCAATCTTTACAATTATAAGCTAGCACTTGCATTCCAGCGCGAACTAAAATATCATGTTGAATCTCTGCATGAGTTGTCATTACTGAAAAAGAGCACTGTGTTTTACCCTACCCGTCATAAAGAGGAGTGGATTGTACCAAATCCTTGAACCAATTACACAATGGAAAAATTATCCTTCACACTTCCAACTCTAATAAACAACTGTAAAAAATCCGGGACTGACCTACTCAAAATAACTAAACGTGAATTACGACAGCTTCACTGCACACATTCTTAGTAACTCCACCTGTATTCCTATAATGTGCATACTTAATCCTGTGTTTATTGTACAGCTTTATACCCTCTGTACTTATTGTGTTGACTGTTCTATTTTCTTTGTTTCTATTTTTATTTCGTTTATGAAATGATCCAGTTATTTTTGGCTCTGCTAAATTGCGAAGAGATTATATGTATACTTGTGTGTGCCTTTCCCTGCTTTGCTGTTGCTGCCCTGTAAAAGGAGGCTGTGGGCCTTTGTCGAGCTGCCGCTTACGAGTAGCTTTTACCATCACCTCCTAACCTTCTCCTCATTCCGATGGAAATAAAGATTATTATTATTATTATTATTATTATTATTATTATTATTATTATTATTATTATTATTATTATTATTATTATTATAATAGCAGTTCCTCAAGGGTCCATTTTGTCGCCATTGTTGTTTACTATCTTTGTTAACGACTTCCCTTTGGCAATTTCGAAATGTTCAGTATTCCAGTATGCTGACGACACTGTATTATTAGCGAAACACCTTTCTTATAAAACATCCACTGAAATGTTGCAAAATGACGTGCACAAGGCAATGCTTTGGTTCTCTAATAATGGAATTGTTGTAAATGCCCAAAAAACAAAACTTGTTTGTTTTCGCTCCCCACTTAAGACTACTGTTATTAACTTGCCTCTCTACTTACATGAGTCAGACTGTGTTCATTGTAAATGCGCACCTATTCCATACGTGGATTGTGTGAAATATCTCGGAATCTATTTCGATAGTAATTTATCGTGGCAACATCACTTATCACTTATTTGTTCCAAACTGAGGTCAGTAGCCTGGCTGTTATTTAATATCAAAAGTATTGCACCCTTGTCTGTAAAAAAGATTATAGCACAGGCACTAGGTTACAGTGTGTTAAGGTATGGTATTACAGTCTTTGGCTTTTGTTCGGATCGTTGGAGTTGCAGGGTTGACCGGATTATAAAAAACATTCTTAAAAACGTTGCGTACAATTCCCCAATAGGAACATCTGCAAACATCTTCCGTGAACTTGGGCTACCAAACTTCCATTCATTACTTATAGAAACAGTTGTAGTTAAACATTTCTGGAATTCCGCTTTCAAACAAAACCGTGCCGCCGCAAGGGAGCTTAGAAAACATGTCCGTTACGTAGTTCCGCATTCAGCCACAAGGTATGGCACGGCCAGACGCTGTGCTTATGTGCCTGACATATTTAACAAATTACCAGAAGAGATATTTAACGCGACATCAAAAAGAACGCTCAAACACATCTTAAAGCAGCTAGAGTAAAATTACCCGCTTGTACATTGTTTTTTTTTGCATCGCAATATTTACCTCTTCAATTTTGTTATATGTAGATAACTAAATGTTATCTTGTTCTTCTTAATGTTTTGCCTTTCATTTTTTTTTCATGCATCTCATCAATTCTTGTACATCTTTTTGCCTTGTCTGTCATATTCATTGGCACGGTCCTACAAGCCAACTAAGGCTTAGACCGGCCTGCTTGTGTTGTTTTGTATATTGTGTGGCAATAAACATTATTATTATTATTATTATTATTATTATTATTATTATTATTATTATTATTATTATTATTATTATTATTATTATTATTATTATTATTATTATTATTATTATTATTATTATTATTATTATTATTATTATATTCCTAATGTACACCAGGGTGTGGAACAATACTTGTGTGGTCTTCGAAGGTGATGTAATAGCAACTGTCCCATTCCTGTTGCAGTGCCTGTAAGGTCATGGTGCAGTTGAATGTTTCCTGGTTTTCTTGTTGGCTAACCGCAGTGCAAATTGACATAGTTAACAGCATTTCACTAATGTCATGTATAGGTCATAGTGTGATATGATGCAAATGTTACTACTTTTGAGAGATACTTATTGCTCACATGCACAGAGAAAGTACTTCCTCCAGTGCTTACATGAACATGTATAAAGCTTTCATTTCGAAATTTGCTTTTAATGTTATCTTTGTTGAGTCGTAGACTGAAAGGCTTGTTTTTGGTCTTGATACCAATATACATCTGCATTGGCTTGGAAGCACGAATGATCTTATTGTCCAGTCTTCGTTTTTAGGTGTCACTTATAGCCGAAACTATATATTTTTTTGCATTTGCTACATTGCATTGGGAGCGTCTTTACTGTCCTGCTCTAAAGCTGTACAGGATGTCTAAAGCTTTTTTTGTCTGTAGTCTCCAAGGTGAATCCAAACACAATTGTCCAATTCATGGTTTAGTGCCTGCAATCTCATATACTTATAACTTTTGCCTTGTTTTCTCGCTTCCTGACTGCATTACAAATTTTCACATGGACAGTTAACACGTATTTAATGATGAAATGCATGGCTCAAACACCGTGATATGATACAAGTGATTTCCTGTGATATTGTACAAGTGATACTATTCTTTTGGAGTTTAAAATCTAGTCATGTACGAGCAAGACCTGCTGTATTTGTGATGTATGCTATGTTGTATTTTCCAATAAAAATATTGCATTATAAAGAACGCTATAGTAGCTGTTGAAATGTCAGTTTATACACAAATTATTTACGCCAACTAACTGTGCCTCCTCCTCAGGCCGTCATATTGTGTTTTGAGCTGTATTGTTCGGAACATCACCGTTACATATTTGCTTAAATGTTGAGTGATAGACTATGTCACGGGGAGTTTAATTTCGTCAGAAATGCGATGGGATACTAGTTGTAGCCCTTTGCTGGCTGAGTTACAATGATTTAAGTGATTTATATTAAAGTAAGCTTTTGTTACCCCATTCAACTGAGCGGTTTTTCTACAGGAAACCTTATATGGGCCCCGCTCTTTACATGGTCCGCCGAGCCCGGTACGGCCTAGCAACGGAGACGCGCCACTTCCTGGGTTTTATACTAGAAAAGCTAAATCCGCGCATGGTACGCCCAGCCAGCTTTCGCCAAACAACAGAGGTGCGCGTTTCCTTCTTTTGCGCTTCTCTCTCCTTGCCCCTCTTCTTTCTTGAGAGCTGCTATCCGCGGCCGGATTAAGCAGACTACAACCGTGCGCAGAGAAATGTGAGCCGTCACGGAGGATGCTACTCAACCAGCCCTTTTTAGACACTCTCTTCACGCGCTTACGCTTCGAACTAGTTCACCTGTCCACTTCGTGTGGTTTCCACAGCAAAGGGTGTCCCTGTGTCTCTCAGTCTAAGCAAAAAAAGAAAAAAAAAACCCGGCATTTTGCTGGCAACCTAGCATTTACACAAGCCGTGGCATCTCCTTTTTGACTGCAAGGATATCTAGTCAAGAAATACTGTCTACCCCTCAAAAAAGCACAACAACGTTGAGCGCGAGAGAACAGATCTTTACTTAGGAATGGCGTAGTAAGTGACAGATGCATACTCTTTTTGGGTACAATTGTGTAGCTGTGAATCAAATAATAAAGGAAATTTTTGCTTTGCCCATGAACAACGTCAATTGTTCAGACCCTTCAGCCGTGCTCTTGCTATTTTTCTTTTCCTGCGTATGCATTTACGTTTACTGTGTGGATTGTTCCAAAGGTATCCTTCAGTATGCAAAAATTAAAAAAGAAAATCAGTCAGCTGAAATTAATTTTTCTTTGTTTTCGCATGCTACCTTAGGGGAGATCGACCGAGTAAACAAAAATGCATGTGCAGGAGGAGGAAAACCGCCACATCGCGAGCCAGACGTCGGAACACTTGGCGTTGGCAAAGCGAAAATTTGTCTCATTTGTTGCTTACGAGCTACACAAGTGTAACCGAAAAGAATATGAGCCTGTCACTTGCAAAGTACTATTCGAAAGCAAAGAAATTTCTGTGGCTCCCGCGCTCACTTTTGTGGTGCTTTTTCGTGGTGCTTTTTTGGGGAGTAGGTGGCATTTTATGTCTTCATATCCTTGTGGTCGAACAGATGTTGCGGTGTAAGGGCTAAGTGGCCTGCAAAACGCAATGTTTTCTTTTTGCTCAGGGTGAGAGAGACACAAGGGCACCCTCTGTCCTGGAAACCGCACGAGATGGACATGTGAACTCTTTCGAAACGCACGCGCGTGTAAAGGCAGTGTCCGAAAAGTACTGGCCAAGTGGCGTCCTCCGCGAGGGCTCACATTTCTCCGCGCATGGTTGTAGGCAGCCTAATACGGGCGCAGAAAGAAGGGTGTAACAAAGAAGAGGCGCAAGCAGAAAGAAGCGCGAAGGAAGGGAGAGACGCACCTCTGTTGCTAGGCGACAACTGCCTGGGTGGAGCATGCGCCGAGTTAACGGGCTTTTACGGAACATACCCCAGAAGGAAGCCCGAAGGAAAGGAGAGCCACGTCCCCGTTGCTAGGCGACACCGGCTCTACGGAGCGTGCGCAGCGCGGTGTCCATCTGGTACCTACTGCAAGCTGCTTTGTGTAAACATTTTAATGTTTCAACCGGTATACTGCAGAAAGTAACCTCTATATTTAGGCAAAGGCGCTCGATACTGTATGCCTACACTAATGGTTAAAGTGTTAAAGGTTATTGTAACTTTTAGTTTAGGTGCACGCCTACTTACCTTTAATAGAAGTTAACTTTGTAAAGGTTAATGTTTAACTGATAAATTAAAGGCGCACAAATTTGTGAGAATATACCTCTTTAATGAACGTTACCGTGGTAAGAGGGAACGACTGTGGAGGTACATCCTAAACTTTGTTGTTCGAGGTCAAACGAAGTATGAAATCGTTTAGGATGTCGACGATCTGCGCGCGCTGACTCGGAGTGAGGTTGGGAGCAATAGACGGAGAAAACGCCCTGTCACATGTCGGCTCCAACGCAAAGACAGGAGGAGCCATGGCGTCAATGTCAAGAGGAGTCGAATGATCAGGCACATCGTAGACAGAGCTTGGGTCAAATTCGTCAGCAGAACCGAGGGACTCGAGATGGAAACCAAAACGAATTCAGAACGTAAAGTGCGCTGGAGCCCTGAAGAATGGGGAGGAGGGCAAAGGGAAGAAAGAAAGAGTGTCGGCGGGGAGCAAGTTTAGACGGCGTGAAGAGAACGGCAGAACTGTAAAAAGCAGCACAGGAAATGGGCACAAGGGTGGAAAAGAAAGGAAGAAAATCGGTGTCGGGGGCGACGAACAATCGAGCAGAAGATAGAGGAAAATTTTCAGAAAGAGTGTCGCAAAATTAAGTAAGTGCAAGTTCGGCACGGGCGCGATCAGTTACTGCGTGCTGACATGAGAGGAAGTCCCATCCTAGAATGATGGCATGAGAGCGTCGGTAAACAAGAACAAACTCAATGTAGCATAAACTGTCTTGTATGGCGGCACGGGAGGTGCATGTTCAAAAGGCTGAATTGGCTCTGCGCTTGCTGTACGTAGCAAAATGGCAGAAAACTGCGTCACGACTTTTTGGAACGTACGGCGAATCTGGTCGGCCATCACTGACACTGAGGCGCCCGAGTTGACAAGCGCTTGAACGGCAATACTTTCGGCATAAGCTTCGATGACGTTCGCAGGGAATAAACGAGGGCTTGAACAGTTCAATCAGATCGCAGTTCTTGCCTCTGGAACTGCGCCTTTGAGTTTTCCTCCGCAGATGAAGGGTGGCGGATAATGGCGAACAGTCGACGTCGACTGGGAGACGAAGACCCACAAGTGTTCAAGAGTCTGGGAGAAGGAGAAGAGGGAGCGAAGTGCGGAACTGGTGGAGTATAGCGCAACTAGGAGTCAGGATCAATCCCTTGTGGTCTCGCAGCATCGGAAGGGTAGCAACCGCACCTGCGGCAGAACCCTGTTACGGGGCCGGCAAAGCCAGACGCGAAGCAGATGGGCCGGTTGTCTTGGGCACGCCACGGATCGTGAACAAGGGGCCCAGGTTCGGTGCACAAAGCTGAGTCGAGCGTAGGGGCTGCGGAGACGCGCCGAAGCCGCTTCGGGGCGTGTAGGGCAGATGGAGGTCTTGGACTGGCGGCGTACGTGAGCGGAACCGGCGCTCGAGGTGAATGGCGAGGGGTCGTGCGTCGCTGACTTGTTCGTGTACGACCCACCGAACTTCTCGAGACAAAGCAACAACAGAAAACTGCATCGAGAGTTTTTCTTGTTACTCTACAATTTGCTCATTGACACTTTTCATCTAATTATATTATTTGAGAACTTGAATCACTAATAAGACTAGTTATCTAATTAGACGAAATAAAAGGTTATAAGAGAATCTCCAAGCGATGGCGAACAACATTACCTTTGCTCTGTCCAGGTACGGGGCATTTGCATATTTTTAAAGTTTGACTAAATTTACGTGGACCACCGTCTATATTCAACTTATCGATTGCTGCGAGACATGAAACCCGAGATCCTGAATGAAAAATTCTGCTTGATACAGTTGCTAGAATTTAGCTTTAACTTAAATGTCAGAAATCTTATTTAGGAGGGTCCGGCTGTTGTCCCATATAACAAATTCTGCCTTTACATGCGTTTCAACAGGGAAATCGGAGTTGGCCCCTAGTTTACTCTTAAGGACAACGATGTGTGAGCCAGCGCTAAGCACCCCGACACAAACTCACAATTTTGCCCTCGCAGCGAAGTGTCTACACACTCTCGTCTGTTGGGTTGTGGCATCAAGTCACCACCAGCTCGGAATGTAACTGTTCAACGAAGCCCCAATGTTGCTATACCTAGTCTAGTAACGTTGCCCTGCCTCACGTCTGAAGGCCTGCTAAACTAGCGGCGGGCGTTTCTAAACAGCCGTGATAAAGATCGCGATGAACGAACCTCTTTTTTACGGGCTCAAGAAATTAAAGACCCACCAAGGTGCAACACAATTTTAACTGCAGTAATAAATTACCTACTTCCAGTGCCAAAAGAGCACCTACTGCCATGAGTGAATACGCGAATGGTAAGCACAAAAAACTGCGAAGGCGAGAGATGGGTGGAACGCCGCGTCGAAGCTAACGCATCCGGTTGATATGACGCCATGCATTTCGACGGCGTGAATGACGACATTGTATTCTAAGAGAACCAAAGGCGGAACTCTGAAGGTTTCAGAGACTTCGAGGCGCAACGGCATAAATACCGATAGTTGCGTTGAAGATAATGACGTCACACTGAAGTAACGATTGTGTTATATCGGCGTAAAATTAACACATGAGAACCTCGACCTTCGTTTCGTCTTCTGACGTACAACATACTATGGCGTAATTAACGAAAACGCTTTCTTGTTTCGAAAGAGCGCGTTATCAGTATAGAATGATTTCATACTGTAATTACAGAGTGGATGCCCTATCCATAATAAAAAAAATGGAAAGCATTCCCTATGAAAATGTCCTCTCTGACACTATTACCATTTTTAATGCGTTCACGTTCCTAGGGCGCTCCACGAATCTTCCGCGTACTATGTACCTATCCCCTACAGGCACATGTCGAGTGAACAAAGTTGGCAACAAAGAGGCTCACCGAAATGCGGCACGTGCCCATTCCCGCCTCTACAGTGATCCTTGAAGGCGTGGAAAAAGTTGGTTGAATAGTGGCCCGTATGTACACATTGCCACATACTCAGTGACCCAAGTCTGTGCCAATGGTTGGTTTCGAACCCTGCTACTACAGCGCAACAGCCCGGTGCGGTACCCATTCGGACATGGACTACCCAGCGACCGATATAGGCGGGAAAACAGTTAAATGCCGATAAACACACATACATAGATACATAGATCGAAACATATTGCCCGTAAAGTGCGCGAATTATCCTAAAAATGCTAACGCGTTAAAAAAAGATCAACCGAGGCACAATACATTTCGGCCACCATGTGTTCGACAAAAATGTGGGACCCGGAGCCCCAATTCTTCAGCTCTTCACGCGAAGATTGCGCGGTCCATTCAAGGTGCCGCATTTATAGCGGTTATGCTCAAGGATTACCCTAAGGCTGCGTAATTATTTTGCGCGTCGGCCTTGCCCAATATACTGCAGACATTCGTCCTCATCTCCGCCAGTCACACTTTGCGCGCCAGAAAATCATATAACCGTAAGAAACACTTTCTCTTCTTGAGAGCAGCGCAACGCTCCTCTTAAGACAATGTTTGGACAGTGGATGCGTTCACTATTCAAAATTCTAGCGCCTTTTTGCATAGCAAGACGTTGCGAGCTAATTACAATGCGCGAAAAATTTTCGAGAGGCACGGATAGCGATGACAGCATGCTCCGATAGCAAATTTTACTTGCTCTCGCCCGCTCACGAGCAATGGCGTAAGACTTAGAAGAAGGCTAAAAAGGCAAGCTCCGTCGGGACTGTTTGCTAAAGAAACGCCCGAGGGTGCCGAGACAGGCGGAGAAGACGCGACTACAAGTATGACACGACTGTCGGACTGATGGCAAGGGACGCCCATCTCTCGTGCGGTGCTTACGCCTGCGCTGGCGTCGCAATCGCCCGCGGCAAAATGCCGTCTTCCTCGCCTCTGCCCTCTCCTTCCCGCAGTCCTCGCCACTTCGTGCCTCCTATTCGGCTGACGCTTCCAGACGGCGCGCACAGAATCCACGAGAGACTCGTTGCAGCCTCGAGTCTCGACTCGATGGGCTGCGCGTCAGGTTTTTATCGCAGCGGAAGTTATTTCCGTCCTAGTCAGAACTCGCTCACTTGGCGAACGAATTTCTTTCCTCCAACTGGCGCTTCATGCGGAAGCGCGTGTTCGGCGTATGCCCCAGCTTGCGGCACACACGGTGTATGGGCGACACATTTGTACAGGCCGCCACAATCGGCTAAGGACTCGCACGCGTATATTTTCACGCGTTATCTCGGTTATGTCAATCAACCAGCCTTTTCTAATGCGTAAGCAATATAGGGTTGCTTCCCTCGGAAATATTACACGCCACCCTTGCGTGTCACCAAATTCTACTTAATGAAAGAACAATTGTAGTGGCCGTGTGTAATCGTATTCTTGAAATCCGTTGACGTACGTATTTAAATTTACACTCCCTCCAACTTCAGTAACTCGAGTTTATCACGGTACATCGGAATGATTACAACAGATTCAGAAGTGAAATGAAATGACTAGGCATGTGGACGGGGGTGTTCACCTATGCGTTCGCTATACGTATATTACTGCATAACTATTTTGATAGTGTAAAATGGTCGCTCATATCGCACTGTAACACACGAGCATGATGAACAAAGGATGAACTTCTTTTAGTAGCATACTTAGCGGAAAGCATGACGCAATGAAAGGTGCCTCTTGCAAATAATCTTCAATTTCTTTTTTTATGGGCTCCTTCCTAAAAAGTAAGCAGGTGTAATGCCACTCTGGATGCAAGTTGTCAGCCTGCTCCCCCGCCCATCCCCACCCCCCCTTTCTGCCCCTCTCACACGGAATATTCGAATCATAATCTCTTTGGAGAACTCAATAACAGAGAACTCGACCATGCTTTGTATAGGCTCAAGGGCTAATGTGTTGAACCGAACGGGGCCGGGCCGCACCCGCGTCTTTCCAGCCCAGGCTGGGTACGGGACAGGTTTGAAATCACCGGGCCGGGCTTGGGCTCACCAACGCGTAGCACTTTCGGGATCAGGCCGGGCTGCGGCCTGACAAAACGGCTAGTGTAGTGCTCGACGACATCTGCGAGCACAAGGCTTTGTAAAAGACTCTTGTTAAGCCATCAGGTCTTGGCGATTTTCAAGGGCTAAGATCGTCTATTGCCACTTTAATGATCTTTTCTGTAATATCCGCTATCGTTCTGTTTCTTCGGCCTCTTATCTTGGTAGAATAGCTCGGCAATGGCTGTCATATCCAGGTTTCCTGGGCATTCTACACTTGAACAACTCTCTGTAATATTCCTTAAAAGCATTATCGATTTGTTCTGCATCTCTAGATACTTTCCCTTTGCAATCAATACCAATTATTCCGTTCCTCCTCTCATACCTTGTTCTCAACTACCACAGCATGCTTTGTTGGCATTGCATCAGCCAAGATATTTTCCTTTTGTCTATTGTTTCTCTTACTTCGTCCACGAAGATGCCTGGCGTTGCAATTTCAGCCTCCACCAGTTCCTGCAACATTTTTAAACTTATATTCTTCTTGACGCTCTTCAGAACGTATTTCTACTACCCGCCCTGTGGTGTTCACTTTACTACTTCATTGGAACCTGTTCCATCACTCTTGCCATCATCCTTCACAGCTACTATTTACTCTAGCAATTTCTGTTCGTACACGTTTTAGAAATTATTAATTCCTTCAAAGTTCCGCGTTCAATTTCCGCGTTTTCTACCTCATTCTAGGTCTGAACATTATTATTTTTCCTATCGTGGAGGCCACTCAACATTGGTCGCTAAATGCTAGCTTCAGCACCATGTGAACTCCCCAGAATGTGGCAATTTCTTGCGAAAGAAAAAGACTGTCTAACCTTGCATGGTTAGCATAATGGGAATTATTACATCCATTAGCGTAATGCGCTATCTCCTCCAACAGGGCTCAACCTATGGCTCCACTCAGGAACACAACGTTGCTATCAGCTGACTATCGCTCAAGGCAGCGATCGCCCGAGATCAAAACGCAATTGATATCTCCTGACAGTATCAAACAACTGTCTGTTTTCATGTGCTCCGATATTTATTGGAAGAATCTTAAGCGGTCATTCAATTATGTTTGTGCATACTCATATAATATTCTGAATTCAAAAGATAACCGTTGGATCATTAGGGTTGCAGAATGATACCAAGAGAAGGAAAATGCAATCGAGGACAACAAAAGACTAGGTGGAGCGATGAAATTAGGGAAATTCGCGGGCGCTAGTTGGAATCGGTTGGCGCAGGACAGGAGCAATTGGAGATCGCAGGGAGAGGCCTTCGTCCTGCAGTGGACATAAAACAGGCAGATGATGATGATGATGATGATGATGATGGTGATGAAGAAGAAGAAGAAGAAGTAGAAGGAGATGATGATGAATGTTGCCACATACAGAATCGCACAGCACGAGTCGTCCACTCCGAGAACTTATGTTTCTTCTCTTATACCTAAAGATGGCGCAACCGGCAATTGTGCTGATTGCAGCATGACTCAGGCCTACCCTTGTTCCCTGAATCTTCAAGAGATCTGAATCTCCCACCAACATTTACGCGCTGGAGCTGGCGCAGCCTGCGTCACGCCGTCAGAACTCTAACATTGAGCCATCCCTCGCGTAACTGAGCTAGCGACGTATCCATTCGAATAGCAAGAGTAAAACAGCGGTAAGCCCTTGAACAATGTGTAAATTTCAGAAAGCGAACATCCCTGTCTGCATGACAACTTAAACGGGCACCCGCGACGCCAGTCCCGCTGGTCACTGCGTCGTCTGCTTTATCGGATGAGCGACACTGACATTTGCGCTGGGGCGTACTTCCCTTTTTTAGCGTGGGTCGAAAGAACCGCCATCCAATGCGGCTCGAGGTGTTCAACACTGTTGAACACGAGCTGCCGCGTGGAAGGTGTGGCCGGCTCCTCAGCGGCCGTCTCAGCGGGAGTCTCCTATAGTGTCCTTCGCTGCGCGTACATCTCGCTGCTCAACGCGTCACGCCCCCGATCCGCGTCTTCCGGTGCATGCGGTGTCCTCTTCAGTTTTTTTTTATTGCGATGAAGGCTTGCCCTTAAGGCATAATTCGTGGAGCGTATATCTGTATTATATGTGTGCTGTGAGGCCTGTGTTGTGTATGAACTGAAGCAGTGTTTTGTGGAATCTGTTGTCATGTATCCAGCGGTCATAGCTGGTTGTCACACTGTAGCGGAGGCCGGCTTGCAGTAGGAGACGCGAGCGTTCCGATTGTAAACCCGTACATGTCCATATTAGGTGGTATGCATCTGATTCCACCACAGGAACGGAGCAGTATGAACACGTAGCACCCGGTGGTAAATGCGACCAGTTCCACCTTGAGACAACAGCCGGTGTAAGGGCCACCCCGGCCCGAAGCCTCCTAAGCACAACTTCCTCCGCCCTAGTAAGGTGAAGGGGGAGGGAGCAGACACACGGTGGGATAAGAGCGCGTGTGTCCTGCCGGAGAACATTTTTACGGGCTCGCAGTGAGTTACGGGGTTGGGGTGGGAGGGGAATAGGTGGAGGATCAGGATTAGGAGGGCAGTGTGCCTGCTGGTCAGCAGCAATGTTGTGAGGGTTCGCTGAATGGCCTTGAATCCAGTGTACCTTGACGCAAGTAGCTGTCTTACTATTCATAGTGCGTATTCTCTCGCAGATTTCCATCGCCTTATCAACCTTCTTGAGTTCCTGAATAGCCGCTAAAGAATCAGTGAAGATATCTAGTTGCTTGATGGTAGGCAGCTTAGATGTCGCATCTTCAGTTATGCTGATGTATATCTGCTTTCTTCCTGTAGTGTGGTCCGGTGTCGACGCGGGTGGCGTTGCCACTTTCTTCGCGCCGCTTGCCACCTCTTCAGCCTGCCTTTCCAAGGGCGCTGTCGGCTTCTGCGTTACCTCCTCTTCCGTCAATTTGAGACCCTCGTCGTCAGATTCCCTGCTGCTATTAGCGCTTGTACGTGCGCATTCATGTATTTTGCGGTTCAATTTCCGGCACTGAACCCACCTTAGCACTCAGCAGTCGGGTCTAACGTGTCCTTTGCGCCTACAAGGAAGGCTGCTTGGAGCTCTCCTGGGAATAACCGCTAGCACTCAACCACCAAAGACCTTGAAAAATAGGCCAGAAAGTCCAGTGTTAAGTCCTCTCGGAACGTCATCCTCTCGTCCTCTCGGAACGTCCTCTCGTTAAGACCTCTCGGAACTTCATGCATGCTGGACTCACCTTGCTCCAAAGCAATCACCGTCCAATCCTCTTGTGTTTCTTCTTTCACTTCGCCGCAGACGCAATCGTGGAAAGTCATTTGCGATGCTTGGACGGTAACGTGAATTAGAACCCAGTGTATTTTGAGTATGATGTCTTGCTGTACAGGGTAAGTCACGCCGCAAAAACTCTCTTCGACCTCCATGCCAGCCGCTTCTACGATCACTTCCTTTACCTTTGGCGTTCGTATGCTGATCAGCCCCACATGCGTCATTTAGAAGCTCCCTATACCTGTTACCTCTTTAGGTACACCGAGCTCTTGTAGGAGGTCACGTAAGTCTTCCAGTATGGCCTGCCAGCAACGTCACAGTGTAAAAAAGAAACATTCATTCACAATTTATCTCAGTGCAAAAGACACGCTGGCGGGGTGACAGAACCGTTACCACGTCCAGAACAGTCTCTGAAACAGCTTCTGCAGAGCTCGATATTTTGCATCCAAACGCGTCCTTGTCCAGAGGCAGAGTGAGACCATGAGCGCATGCCCTAGCTGGAGAAATAGAACAGCCGTACGAGGAAGCTTTACCTAGGGCCCAACTCCGATGCCGCCTATCAAACACATGTAAAACGCACAAACACTTTTATGAGATAACAAATTGGCCGATTCTAATGAAATATTTAAATTTAAGAGAAAAAGTTAGTTTAGTGACTGTTACAAGTGGAATTCTGATTTAAGGCCTGAATATTCTAACAGGTATTTTTAATAATTGATTAGTTTATATAAGAAGTTCACGAAATCATAGCTTTGAACCTAGCTAACTTAGGGCTGACCTAAGGGCTTTGAAAGAAAGTGTGAAATTCTGCAGTGACACATGTGATGGTGTAAATGATATCAAGCAAGAGTTAAGGGAATTGCGAAAAGAATTTCAAGGGTTAGTGAAAAGAAATGAAGCACTTGTAGCCGAGAACCGCAAATTGAGCAACAGAGTCGAAGAGCTGGAACAGCATCAGAGATCTAACAATCTGGAAATCAAGGGTGTGCCAACAGAAGGAGATGCTACAGAGGTCGTTAAGAAAATTGGCGTATTCTTGGGTGAGCCAATCGTTGACACAGATATTGACATTTGTCATCGCGTCGCTGTACACAATTCGGAGGAGAAAAACATAGTAGTTCGTTTTGTACAGCGTACCAAGCGAAATGCAATCCTGCAAAAAAGCAAAAAACAAAGGATAACTACGAAAGACCTTGACTACGGAGGAGAAGCTTCTCCGGTATATGCGAATGAACATTTGACTGTCTTAAACAAAAGGCTTCTGGGGGCTGCGATCGCCAAGAAAAAGTCTGCAGGATGGAAGTTCGTGTGGTGCTCTGGAGGGAAAATTCTTGCTCGAAAAGACGAGGGCTCGGTTGCTATCAGAATTGCTGAACAGTCTGATCTGGAGAACATAAACTAAGGATAATGGTGCACCCACCTGTTCGATATACTTCAGAAAAATGATGGCAGGACAAAATGATTGCCAGTACTACGATTGCCAAACTTTTGATCAAAAGCACAGGTCAAACAAAAGACAATTTTCAGTTCTACATATAAACATGCGAAGCCTAAAAAACAAAGTGGATAGTCTTGAGATACTTCTTCAGTCCCTACACATTAAGTTTTCTTCAATAGTATTAACAGAAACTTAGCTAACACACACAGACACGGCACCGCACCTTCCTGGTTACAAGTGCGTAAGCCTTAGTAGGGATATAAAAAGGGGCGGTGGTATAGCAATTTTTATAAAGGAGTGTGTATAGTATGAAGTGCTGAGCGACCTGACTAGATGCGATCAAGTTATTGAAAGCCTGTTTGTCAAATTGTCGAACGTCACTGTTGGAGCGATCTACAGACCGCCAGCAGGCAAATCGACGGAATTTATCGACTTCATCGACAATGCTCTTCGCACTTTACAGACTGTAACAAAATAATTTATGCTTCTTGGTGACGTCAACATAGACACCATATCAGATAGTCCATGCGCAAGAGACTTTCATGACATACTAAATTCCTATGCCTGTCCTAATCTGATATCACTGCCAACCAGGGTCACAGTAGATACGGCCACGTGTCTTGATGTGTGTGTTACCGACATAGATGATGCAAATGTTACGGCTGGTGTTCTCAGATATGACATCAGCGATCATTTGCCAGTGTTCTGCTTGGGCTTTCCTTCCGAGAAAAATGTGTTTCCTCAAGAAAAAATTTTGTATCGAGCAATAACTAATGAAACCTTGATGACGTTTCATAACTATATAGCAGAAGAGAACTGGGATGATGTGTTCAAGCAACGCAACGCCACACTGGCTTACCAGGTCTTTTTGATGTAATTTCAGCATTGCTACGATTTGGCCTTTCCACTCCGAGAAAGTGCCCAGAAAAGTAAACGGATTAGAAAACCATGGGTTACTAGGGAGTTGCACAGAAGAATAAAAGATAAAAACCGAAAATTTCAACAGTTTCTTAAAACCCGAGATCCATGCGTACTGAATGAATTCAAACAACTGAGAAACAAATTGAACTCGGATATAAAATACGCAAAGTCCAATTATTTCCAAACTAAATTCCAGAACGTTCAAAATGACGGCAAAAAGACTTGGGAGCTACTAAAGAACATATTAGCAAGAAATCAAGCTGACTGTGGCGTGAAGGAAATCTGCATTGACAATGTGCTTCTAACTGGGAACAATTTAGTAGAAGCAATGAATCGGCATTTCGTCAAAGTAGGTGTTTATTCAGGACGGCATGGCACTTCCAGTGACTGCGTACATATAAATAGCTTGATGGAGTCAATCATGCTTGCCCCTACAACGTCTCATGAAATTGAAACAATAATAGGAAATCTAAAAAGCAAGTCGCTTGTGGAGACGACGGGATAAAAGTTTTGCCTATTAAGCATGTGGTATGCTTGATAAGCCCCATATTATCGTATATAATAAATCAGATGCTTCTTAGCGGAGATTTTCCAGACGATTTGAAGATCGCAAAAGTTACACCTGTCTACAAAGGCGGTGGTGAGACCAACATTAATAGTTATAGGCCCATTTCAGTTCTGACAGTGTTTTCAAAGGTATTTGAATACGTCATCAATCACAGGCTAAGCGGTTTCTGTAATAAACACCGAGTAATAACAGAAGCTCAGTACGGCTTTCAAGCAAACAAATCAGCAGAGATTGCTCTCGTTGACATAAAGGATAAAATAATTGAAAATATAGAAAAGAATTGCTCACTCTTGGCTTATTTATAGATTTCAGCAAAGCCTTCGACACTGTTCAACATAACATATTGTTAAGAAAATTAGAAAAATATGGTATTAGAGGAGTAGCAATAAAACTAATCTGGAGTTATCTAGAGAAACGTTATCAATATGTACGTGTTAACAATTAGTCCTCCAGCAAACTCGAAGTACAACAGGGCGTTCCCCAGGGCTCTATTCTGGGACCCCTACTTTTTTCTTATCTATATAAATGATACTATAGCAATACATGGATCCCCACAATTAATAATGTATGCAGACGATACTAATGTTTTTTTTCACCGGAGAAACCATGCAATGTTTAGAGACGTATGTTAATGACTACTTATTACAGTTATCTGCATGGCTTCAAGGAAATCGCTTGAGTTTAAATATAAATACAACAAAGTACGTCATTTTTTAAGCCAATTAGTAAACATGACTGCTACCCGGTTAACATTAGATTTGAAGGCCGCTTGCTGGAACAGGTTACTGAACAAAAGTTTTTTAGGTGTCTGGTTTAACCACAACCTCTCATGGAATACTCACGTTAGTCAACTAAAATCAAGTCTTTCTCGCACCATTGGGTGCATTTACAAAGTACAACATCTAATACCCAAACGTTTTAAGCAGGCACTATAATATTCACTGGTTTACTCTAGAATGAGCTATGGAATCTTGACTTGGGGAACAACAACAGCTACTAACTACTACAAACTTAATGTATTACAAAAGCAAATTTTGCGCATGCTGGAAAAATTTTAAAGGCAACAGGCAGTTATTAAGAACACAGCCGTTATTTACCAAATATAACATGTTGAAGGCTGACCAGGTGTACTACTTTAAGCTATTGGAATGGATCAATAAATACAAGTTACATATTTCTGCAGTGCCTAGGTCAAGTTCATACAGTACCCGAAACCCAAAACGAAAAATGCCGCAAGTTAGAACCAACTATGGAAGGCAAGCATTATCTTTTCAAATAACCAATGCTCTAAACAGAGGAGATATGCAAGTCGACTTTAATAAAAATGTACATACATTTAAGAAATACTGTAGGAAGTTTCTTGTGAACAGTGACATTATGTTTTCAATATTGTAAATTACCTCACAAAGTGCGCTTTGTTCTCTCTTGCCATGCTCCTCTCAGCTACTGCAATTTTGATACACGGCTGTGAAATAGTGCTTGGTTTTTGTGATGAGTGCCATGGCAATGAATGATGTTGTTGAACGTGCTGACTGATAACTGAATTGCTGTGTTCTCTATTTACGTTGCAGATATTATGTTGCGTATGTAAATATTTTGTACCAATTATTTGCTGACTTCATATTCGAGCAGTGGCTAGTCTCCCTTTTTAATATTGCCCACTGTCTGAACCTATGATGTCTGTCTGACTGAACTTTGTTGATGTATTTTGTCTGTATATATTGTGCAAGGGGGCCGGGGCCCTTGTCAGGCGCTCTGTCGCCTTTAGCCTCGGCCCCCTCTTAGACTGTGTCTGAGGAAACAATAAAGAAAGAAAGAAAGAACCAAGAACAGATATCGCAGTTCTATAAACTGCATCCTTTATAGCATCCAAAGCGGACAAGCTTGATACGTCAATTTACATCCCGTGTGAATGTGCTACCTTCTTTACAGCGGTATTGAAATATTCCTACTCACATATTTGTCGTATATTTGGGAGCCTTGAATAACACATATATTTTGCCCGCTTCAAGCGTACAGTGCACGCCACCCTTGTGTAGAGAGCGGGAACGGCGGCCGCCGGATCGCTCCGAAGGCAGCCACTGACGTCTAACGGTAGCAGCTGTGCTCGAGATAACAAGTGTCTGGACATGCAGCCTTCGAAGCATGCAATATCGGGCCCAGCCACCGCCGTTAGACGCCACTGGCAGGCTGCGGAGCCCCCATCCCCCCCCTCCCCCCCGCCGGACGCCATTCGCGCGCTCTACACTAGGGTGACGCGCAGTGCACTATTAGATGCCGTTTATGGATTTGTGATATTATTTTTTCATTGATGAGTTACAGAGATCTGAACTCGGTAGTATCGTTTTCGTAACATTTGCGATTTTCAGCAATATTAATATATTGACTACTGAAATCGTAACTTAACTACTAAGATTCATTAGGTTTAACTCGTTCTTTTAAATGCCACAAACCTCATCACATTTGGTGCAGTGGTTGCCAACAAAAACGATTTCTCCTTTACCACGTATTTAGATAGGAGCTTCCTCTTGAGCAAGCTTTAGCTCAGGGGAGAGGAGAGTTAGAAAGGAAAGTTAGGTCATGTGACGCAAAGCTCGGTTCTCTGAAAAACCACCAGATGTTGTAGTACGAAATGCTTTAAACGTGAAATTAGGTATTTAGGAGGAAAAAGAATGCAATGTTGGGCGAGTAGGCAATTTATTCGGCGCATAACTCTATTGTTAAAAAAAAGAACGAAGAGCACAGTTCTTGTTTGTATGCTACGTGTGTCCTTCGTTCTTTGTGAGCGCTACAATTTACAATGAAAATTCACAAGGAAGGTTCATTCAGCACATCATATCCCTATACACGTGAACAGAATTTTTTTCTCGGCAAGCACTGCACCAATTTTAAAGAAGTCTGACGCACACACAAACGAACAAGCGCAAGCAACCACGTAAAGAAAAACACGCACTCACACACACAAACAAGCACAGTTTCATACACATGCACAAAAATGCACATACGGAGGCGCGCACACTACGATGCAAACACGTACGCACATACACATACGTGCACACATGCACTCACCAAGACGCACACATGAGCATGAACGCGCGCTCAAATACACACGCAGGTACACGCATACAGGAAAGCAGGCACACAGATGCGCACGATCACGGATACACACACACAAACACACACACACACACACACACACACACACACACACACACACACACACACACACACACACACACGCGCGCACGCACGCACGCGCGCACACACACACACAAGGCTAGCCGAAAACAGGCCGAGGAAAAGCGTCCGCCAAACAGCAATAACACTACACGACCGTGCAAGAGAGAGCAAATATGGTGCCGGAGCTTCCGAAAGGCGGCGCGGACTGGGTCAAAGAGTGCGTGCACCCTTAACGGCGGCACTGCAATAGAAGTTCCCCAGCATCACGAGCTGTGGACCGAACCGATTGCGCCCGCAGTGTCGTGGAAGTATTGCTACGGTGTGGTTACGTCTTGCCTTTCCCTTTGTGAGTCGGCGGCGTTGCAGCTGTTTGCTGTCGCGTCGGGGTTACCAGGTGGTGTTTACGTGAGCGCATTGTTTGCTTATAAAGGTAATGGGCACTTGAGCATCAGAAAAGATCGCAGTAGCTTAAACCGTAACGCTATAGAACAACCTTTACATTGAAATGTATTGGAATAGCAGCACCTTGAAACTATCAAGCGATTTGTTGTGCTTGAGCTGGAGATCGAAAACGCCCGAGTTTGTTCCACAGCTGGCGCCTCAACATTCGCGTTAACAAAACTTCACAGTGGTTTGATATCTTAAATGGCGTGAGCATCTAAAAACGCAGTGGTGAAGCGTCTCTAATTCAGCGCACTCACCACAGCATACCCACGCCCTTGCGTATGCTTAGGGTCGAAGTTTACGTCGCTACATCTGACTGCCGACATTGGCATATGCCTCGAACGCCACCTCATACCCGCACAGTTCAATGGAGGGGGGGAGTAGTACGAAGCTCTCTGACGGCTAGGTGGTGATGTCAAGGCCACTTCTCCCTCGAGGGTTCCCCAATATGAATTCTGCTTAAAAATACGTCGGTGCTGTATTTACCATTGTTCGTTGCTATTCTTGCTTTTAGGCACGTGAGTGGATATGTCACTGTCTTTTTCTGTGTATCTTTCAGTCATGTCACCTGGCTTGCTGGCAGAAGTGTAAAGATAAGCTATTCCGACTCTACGGGGATATGAAACGGCTCGCGGACCCTAATCCTAATCTGCATGTTAGCCTACAAATTTTTAGGTTTAGGAATATTTTCGCCAGAAAATTATACAATCCTACGTTCCTCCAAATAATGAAGCAGGTACGTAGGAAATATGTTTTAATGAGTAGGAAAAGGTTATTTCTCCCGCAGCCGGAAATGTTAAAGAAAGTGCTAATATAATCACGAGCGCTAAATCAGTATTTTAGACTGAAGACATATCGATACCCGTTTTTAATTATTCAATATAATGGGGCCAGCATGCAGAAAGATCACGCCACCGACAATCGTCCAAAACACGGCGGGTTTTTATATCTGCATGTCAAACTGCAAAAAGGAGGAAGAGTAAAGCAGGCGATGTCAATGAACAACCGCTGCTTCTCATTTAATGTTTATTCTTACACCATGCACACACACCCGCTGATTCATAAAAAAGAAGGAAAGAATTGATCCTCCTTAGTACCAAGCAAATAGTCATGCAATCACACAACATACCATCTTGTCTAGGCGCTAACCAGATAGGCCAGGTATCTTTGTGAAAGGGATATCGATGCCCGAGTAATCAGCTCCCCAACAGTACGCACAAGGTTGGCGGCACTGACTACTAGCGCCGCACTCTGGTCTCTTTGTTTGACCAGTACACTCGCGTTACCAAATATGGCCCAGCGCTTACATGACCAGCACTGCGCTGACACAAGTATATAATGGTCATTGTTTAGGGCCACGGCATGCTGTTGTTACCAAATGTTAATGCAAAATTGACAGTCGCTTAACTATCCTTACGTGATGTGAATGCAAAACCATTAGGACTTAGCTAAGTTATCACCTGAAATTAAAACTCCACTTTAATTCGCCTTGCTATAATTTGTACCAACGTTAATCCACCTTAATGCACCTTGATCCCCCTTAATTCAATTTTGGGAGTTGGCCGAGCCGTATTTTTTGTGGATGTGGGCCACGGCGTCCGTGCGACGCCGTGGCAGTTGAACGTGGTATTTAGCAGTGCGAGCCGTAGCCCGTCCAGCGCCGGGCACGTGACGTCACCACTTGGTCACGTGGATTTTTGAATCATCAGATGATAAGAATGGGCGCCGGATTTTCCGCTTCATGACGTATATAATGGTTTCGCATTAATACGTACACTCGGTAGCAGGGAAGTGGAAAGGCTTGCACGAGATTTGCTTCTGGACAAAGATATTCATTGATATGGCTATCGCTACAATGGGGGGCATCTATTAAAAGTTTATTTTGATCATACAGAATTTATTTAAAAATCACCTGTGTAAGATAACGGAATTGTAGGCATTTAGCTGGATTACTCGGAGGCGGACATTACTCGCAAAATAATTCAAAATGCATATTTCCTTAAATACCAATCGTTCATTAAAGCTTCTTTATTTACTTTTCTGCACGTAGTAAATTGTAAGAATTATAGCCGGTGAGTTTGCTAGGCATGTCCGCTTGCATCGAATTGGAAGATCGCATGGGTTCCGAAATATGCGCCGTGACACTTGCTGTAAAATGCGTAATTGTTAGACTGATACTTTTGACAAACCACCGTTAATACATCGAAACACAAAGGTAACTGCAACACCCATGTATTTCGTTGCACACTTGGGAACGAGTATCTCGCAACTGGTGTCAATCTAAGAATTCGTTCCAACCGGTAACCCCTTGCGAACTGAGCGGCTGGAATTCGTAATATGGTATATGCGCCGTAAAGCAAGTAATTATGAAGGTAATAATGAATTATTCCTAATTCGTTCATTATACATGTAGATTTCTCATGCAAGTAGGGCCGGCCTCTATGTGATCCAGCTGAATGACTGAAGTTATTCTATCTGCCACAGGTGACTTTTAAAAATTATGTGTGCTCTAAAAAACATATATTTAGAAATTCTCATAACGGCCACATGCCCACCTTTAAACGGCTGCAAAAATTGCACTCAATATGCAAGTACCCCCCACCCCAAAAAAAGAAAGATAAATAAAAAACCACCAACATTATACCGACCAGCAATATCTTGAGAACCAAATTTCTTTCTTTTGAAGAAATGTCGAGCGTGCCTTCACACTGCCTCGTGGCCGGCATCTTTGAGGCGGGATAAGTCTATGCATTAATGCACGCTTACGAGGGCGCGCGTTGTGGCGTAACAATATGAATATGCGCTTTCTCTGCGAGCTGTCGGTTATGCAGGTGCACGCTCACCTTTGCTAAGACAAGTACGCTGCTTAACTAAAGCGAGTAGATACCGTCGGTGATAATCTAAAGCTGCTCACATTGTGCGCAAAGATCTAGGGCGCATTAGGGCAGCCATATCGCTTTCAGAAAGAGATCTGGCCTATCGGGATGGAAGTTTGAGTAACCCTGTGTATGCCGTTGCTACAGGCAATGTTGTTTTGGTAGTGCGTGTATATGTGCGCCATAGAGTTGCGTCGGAAAAACTCGTCGTTGCCAGACACCGCTTGTATAACCGCCTTTTTTTACTTCTCCTTTCCGCCCGCTAGCGCTGCTCTAGTTTGCCTTGTAAGATTGAGAAATAGTTTATTTATTTATTTATTTATTTATTTATTTATTTATTTATTTATTTATTTATTTATTTATTTATACCTCTCTTGCAACATATCTGCGTGTCCATCTAACGTTCTTCTGACACCCTGCGCCTGAGCTTATATAACGCATGCTTCCTTCGCTCGATTCTTTTCCTCCGCGCGCGGGCTATGCGCACTTTCGTATCTTGACTCGTTGGCTAGTTGTTTGCGCTAAAGTTGCAGGCCGCCATGTAGGCAAGTCAGGATGTAAAAAGCGAGACCGAAAAGTCGAGGGAAACTATGGCCTCCGGCCTGTGTAAACATCGGCTCTATTCTGGGTGTTTCCCGATTTCTCTATGAGAAGAAACCGGGTTGACCAAGGGGCCGATTTTCATAAATCATATCAAACACACCAGCAAACCATGCCACCAAGCAAAACATAGGGGAAATTAGTTGTACTTACCTATTCAATTAAAGAAATGAAAGATGAATGGAAACGAAGGCGGATTAAAAAATAACTTGCCGCAGGTGGGGAATGGTCCCACGTCTTCGCATTATGTGTGCAATACTCAAATCCATTGAGCTACTGTGGCGCCGTTTTCCCATCGGCTTTCCGGTGTATATATGTTTTACTACTAGAACTAACTCTGGGAGTGTTAGGCAGCGCCACCGCTAAGAAACCTTGGCGGCGGAGGTGGAACATCCTTTCGACCGCAGGCGTCCCGAGTACGTGATCTTTTTGGGTGAAGGCAACTGGTCTATAAAGAAAGATATGCTACCTGAAGGTAGCATATGTTGGTAGTTGTTTTTTCGTCCACTTTAATTTCCATTACCTTTTCATTTCTTTATTTCAGTTACTAAGTACAAGTAATTTCCCCTGTGTTTTCCTTGCTGTCATTTCTTGTTGGCTTATGACATAAATAATAAAAATAGGGTCCCTTGGTTTATCCCCTTTCTTCTCGTTTATTACGTAACGAGGGCCTCGAATCCGGCCAACATTGATGCCTTCAGGTAGCATGTGTGGTTTCATTGACTAGTTGCCTCAGCCCAAAAAGATTACCTACTCGTGAAGCCTGCGGTAGAAAGGATGTTCCCCATCCGCCGCCAAGGTTTCTTAGTGGTGGCACTAGCTAACACTCCAAGGGTTAGTTGTAGTAGGAAAGCATAAATACCCAAACATGAATACTACGCCTCAGGTGCATAGCATGAAGGTTGAACGGTGAAAATTTAAAGCATATTTCTGAAAACGCTTCTTTGAATTGTATAATGAATATTTTCTTCGCAATGAATAAACGTGTTGCTTTGAAATTTTAGTCAATAATTGCTCAGTGCTCATTGATGAACACCATTCATCCGCAGAAATTATGGACGTCAAGACGTCGACTTTCAGATATCCCGAATATAAAATATTGTTGAGCCGGAAATTCATTTTTATTCGCCGGAATTTCAACAGTATATGAAAACATTTTGGTGAATCATGTCATTTCTTGCAAATAAATATGCTCGCTGTACTACAATCTTGGTAAAAAAGGGATTTTGAGATATGTATTGGCTTGTGTTGGCTTTTGAAATTTACCAGATGTAAAATTCCAGCGAACAATTTTTGTCATGCAAGCTGAATGAAGAAATTGCGTAGGAATTGCGTGCATTGCGTGAATTGTACCTGTATACCGAACGCCAACAGCAGCAAGAGTCTTTGTCAGACTACGTGGCCTTTAGCTCTTGCTCCTCCTTCTTGTATAAGAAATAAATACATTGAATTGAGACTTGATACGATATGATATGACTTCATGTGAAAAACTTCACCCATTCCCTATGCTCCCGGCATAGGCGAAACGCTAGCAAGAATTTTCAAGAATTATGACATGCAAGTCGCACACACACAAGTCGTACACAAGTAGCCAACTGCTACGCGTGAAAGACGCATTGAAACATGAATGTCACCGTGGAGTGATGTATAAGGTACCTTGTCAAGACTGCCACGCATCGTACATCGGAGAAACAGGCAACTTCAGACGACGCATCACACAGCACCAAAATGACGTAGCTAAGGGACACACCACCGCCAACGCGCTAGCTGAACATCACCTTAACACGGGTCACAACATTGATTGGAATCCTGCGACTGTCACCGACAATAATCACGTGAAAATCACTATCATGCCGCCTTCTTTTGAAATCATTATTAATCCAGTCAACGCCGCTCCCACTAAATCGGACATGTCGAAATATACTCGAAATATACACCAGATCGCTGCGCCATCGGCTACGTATATACAAGGCACGGCGCAACTTGTCTGCTTTTATGTGAACAGGAGACCGGTAGGGGACTCGAAACGTCAAAACCTACGTTTTTTTTTTCAAACTATGGATAATGTTTGTTTGTTGTCAAGAAGAAAAGGAAAGACTACATTCAACACAATTTCTAAATAAATACGTTTTATTTGTAACTTTCGACACCCAACAGCCACGTAGTCAGAATGATAAATCTAAAAAAAATTTTACATCAGGAATGCATCTATCAAACTCATTCCTTTTTGTTCAGTAAAAACCTCGTATTGTAAGGAAGATGTCAGAGCACTTTTGTCACTGTAGAAGGAATCGTTATTTTTGAAATGTTCCTTCGCCAAAGCAACAAATGCGTTTGATTTATGTTTTTTATAAATTCCATGCTACTCAACTTATTTGCTTGAATTTCATATGTAAGAAGCAGAAACGCATTTAAATAAGTGTGCGAATTTTGAATTGTTTGTAGCGAGTGTGTGTTAAGAGATTCGCCAAAAACATTAAAGTCGTCTTTCCGTGCACCATCTCCCCTTAATTAACATTCCTGCAGGGCACAATTAGAAAGCTTGAAATGCAGTTATATACTTTTGTAAGAGCCTATTTTAATGTGTGTAAGGAGCAATCAAACTTGAAATACAATTGTATAAAGGCGTGAGAACGTATAATCTTTAACTTGTTAAAGACTAATTACAGTTGGCACTAGTGGCTTTTGAAATCATAAAATATATAGATTATAAAATGGCACTTAATGAAGAAATAAGTAAGATACGTAGCACTAGTGAATCCTTGTACAGTACATTTAAACAATAAGTAAGAAATATGGCAGAAGTGAAAGGTGAAGCCCAACAGAAACATGCACAGAGGATAAGGAAATTTCTGGATTATGATTTGAAGCCGCATGCTCTTTTCTACAGAGCAAACGAATGTCAACTGGCTGGGGTGTTTGGTGAAATCGACACCCTCTTTGAAAGGCCACCCAAGCAGAATGCGAGAATAGATGCTCGGACGCTATTGATTTCCTCCCGTCGACATGAACTCCATCGCTATGTCAACTACATGCTCCAAACCGCCGCGCTTGGCATGCCACGTTTGTATCAGACTGAGTGCCACGACCATCAGCGACTGGGCTTGCTTATTCCGCCTTGAATTGCGAGGGCATTTCATGGATGCGGCCTCGGGCGGCATTGGTTGCGTGTGTGGTGTGGGGGAAGAGAAGAGAACCACTCGGCTCGGCATCGCTTGCAAAAACAGAGCGCATTCGCTCTACCACAGGCGCACAGTCACTGTTCCTGCGCCACCATTCCAGCACGACCTAAAAAATTTTCGCCCCACTCCTGTAAAACTGTAATCAAATAGGTGCAAGCGATTCAGTCAAATAAATAAAGGTGGACATCGATGAACCCTAATCGTTTTGGGGATACATTTATTCGAGTATTGATTCATGGGTATTACCAACCTTACACTAAACCGGCTGCGTTTAGAATTTCGCTTATTACATACTTCCGACAGAATCCGACTATCGTCTCCTTACGCTTGGCCACGGCGGCCCACGTAGGAATTAATCTTTGGCCAGACTGCTTGTGGGTGTCGCAGCAGTTGGTTCTAGCTGATCTTGATTAGTTTTGAATGCTCAGCCAGCCTCGAACCGTGCGAAACCTAAGACCGCACGTATTCTTGCCAACGCGCATTCGCTCATGGCTCATCTGGCTACACGCGTTGGCTGACATTGCTTCCTATTTAGCTTGGACAAAATGAGTAGTTTGGATGTGGCTACTATCCATCGGTGAATATTGGGCAGGACAAACCATGCTCCCAGTAGCATGGTTAGACTAGAGTACGTGAGCACAAGCGCGTAGTGCAGCCCTGTCGTGCACCAAGCAAACCTTCTGCTACACTGGCTAACGCACTACAGTAAGCCGCTACAGTTTCACGTAGCTGCGCCTCTGCTGCGTTGCGTAAATGGTGCAGCCGAGCCGGCTTTCCACGACGCGCCCTCGCACAGAGCTCGCAGCGGCTCGCCGAGGACAAGAGCGCGCTCTGATTGGTGTCTGTGGGTGACGCGACTTCAAGCGCACGGCGAGCAGTCCCAAAGGCCTTCATCCGACTGGAACAGATCACTAGCTCCCAGAGTTGCCCGTCTGAGAGGTGTGTCGCTAATCATGCTCTCTCCTTGTTGCGTTAGGAATTTTTTCAAAGTGAATCCGGAGTGCGGTGTTCATCACTTAGCCGATGTGCGCGCTGCCAACGTACTCGCACAAGCAAGCGTTCGACCTTGAAAACTGTGTGATTTCTATAGAGATATGTGGGAAAGTAAAGATGGTACTCATAGCATTCGGTGCAAGAAAACGCCACCGCGCCTAGTTGTAAGTGCACTGTAGTACAGGAAAGAGTTGAGACACCGTGAAGTCAACCGTACGTAGAGGGATAACCTCCGAGTTTAGCACGTCGTAGGCGCAAAACAATTGGCAGTATTGGCTTCCACGTTAGCATACCAACTAAAACTTCAGCTGCGTGCCCCGGTGACGCTCAATATGCGCAGCGTTGTGGGCACCCCCGCTCGGCCGCAGAGTTGGCAGTGGAAGGCATTGAAGAAAGAGCGAAAGCACATGAAGGGGATCGAATACGATTTTTTATTTCCTACAACTCTGATTCTGCCCGAAACCATTAAATTATTTTTAGTGTGAAGTATGTGCACAGCAGTGAATTTTAGCGCTAAATGTATTTTTCGACTATGGTAAAAAGTGTGGCAGGTCCCATTTAAAAATGGATTTAAGAATTTTGGAGGGGATTCATGCTGTGCTTGAAGTCCATGAAAGATAAATCCTTATTGCGCGATTTGACAGCGATAGCGGGGAGAAATCACTGCGCATGACACTCTATCTCTGCACGACTCGCGTTAGTTGAGTAGCAGGAGCGTCGAACTGCTTGAATTTTTTTATTGCACTATCTCTGGAATCAGTCCACATTTTTACACTGCATGTAGCACACATAAGAACACGATGAAGCTGCGCTCAGTACCCTAACTTTTCATGCCTCACGTGAGGACGCTTGCAGGAGCAAACACTGCTTAATTTTTTTTACTGTACCACCTACAGGATCAGCCCACACTTTTAGATAACGCCTGTCCACGGTTACGCAAAGTCACTGGGCCGTGCACTTTATGACGTCATACCTCGCGTGAGGGGATCAGCAAGAGCGTCGAAGCGTTGAAATCGTTTTTATTTTACTATCTACGCAATTAGCCACTTTTTTAGACTTGACATGCCCACCCGAATGCACTACCTTCGTCACACTTCGCGTGAGGCGAGCAGGAAGAGCGTCGGAGTGTTGAAATCGTTTTTATTTTACGATCTACGCAATTGGCCCACTTTTTTTAGACTCGACATCCCCACCTGACTGCATTACCTTCGGCATGAGCCCATATTCTTAAGTTGCACTATTTGCGAGACGGGTCCATAAAAAAAGCCTCTCGACATGAGATAAACGATAAATATATGTAGCGACGCCTGTTCTACAAGCATCCGCACCAACCAAACATTTTCTTCTCGGCCACCACTCCTTCTTCTCGCTACAGTATCGCATAGCGTGATTAAACTACCAAGGTACTTGGTGATATATTTGCTTAAGATTCTGCCCTCGTCATGGCTTTTAAGGAGAAATATTGTTTAACAGTGGAACAGAGGCCACAGAAAAGAGGCGCAAGACAAAGTGCTCCCAAACAACTTTGCCTAGTCTTGGATAGACACGGTTGTTAGTCAGCGTTCATTTCTGTGGATCTTTTCTCTGTTCTGTGCAGCACTGCTTAAAATGCGGCTTTTTGACAAGACATACCGATTAGGCAAAACGAACACGCTACTAACGTCTGTTAAATTTGTGAAAATTATATCTTCTATAACAACAGAGAATGCAGTCATAAAAAGAGTGAGAAGCCGATATTGGCTTCTGAGTTGTAATGTTCAGTGAGCGATATTTTAGTTACAGGCTTTATTAATGAAAATTACCCTCTAAAACACAAATGTCAACACTTCCAGAGACGGATGTGCGTGCCAGGGATATCTCTTACGAAGAGAAGACATTCACGGCCTATAAAACGATGAACATATGGGGATACATGGTCAAATTAATACATGCGCCCAATAGGACATTTTGCGTGGTCCGTCTATCTGATAATAATGCGGTTAGTAATTACAGTAAAATTGTGGGCACATTGCAGCGTCACGTAACGAGAAAAGTTAAGTTGACGAAATGATTCGACCTGCTACGTAACTCACTTCATATTTCTCTCAGTCAAAATAGTGGGTACCCGAATACGCGAAGGCTACCTGGGAAAAAATTTAATGCAGCCTATGTAATTGTGCCTGCGACATTTGTAATGCATTAGCATTAGTTAATTTTCTTTCCTTTTATCCTCTGGTAGCTTCAACACTAGCTAAGGAGGGAAGGAGTTTAAGGTCCGAGGTCGGCGCCCCTCGATGATTCGAGTGCACGGTGCCAGCGCGAAGGAAGAGCCGTTGTCCGGCAAAGAGACTCTTTATTCAAACACCGAGGCGTCTGTCCAAGTCGAAGACCGAAACTCCGCTCTCTCCCCCACAACCAAAACATGCCTTTTTAATTCCTCAGCTGCATAAGAGAGTCAGGAGCACATGCCAGTTCATCTAATTGCAACCAATAGCACAACAACCTTCGTGCCGCACAAAGCATTCGTCGAAACAATGGCACACATTAAAAGACGCCACGAGATAAGTTTACTCAAAGAAACGTGTCAGCTCCCTCTCACCCACGTTAGGCTCCAAGTATCCGCCTTGATATCCTCGCCTTTTCTCCTGCAAGTGGCCGCCATGCAAGCTGCGAGAATGTTTCCCCAAAACCACGGATTATTGACGGAATGTCTGCTGAACACTGGGCTGCCCTGGCAGTACTAAGAAAGCTCGGTCCCACATGCAGTTGTGGGCCGCTACACTTGAACTTCAAATACCAGGATCGGGACCCGAATGCGGTCACAAACAAACACGTCTATTGGTCGTAGCCGGCTAACTGGTCGTAAAATGCCGCCGTTCTCACAAGGCATTCTCAGCAGGCGCCGCACGGATGGCAAACAATGACACTCACACCAGATGGTGTGAGTGTCTCCACGCCCGTCTCCCCAAACGCTCCCCTTCAGCTCGGACCGTCTTCCCTTCTGCTCCGAGCGAGGTGCAGACCTGGCGCCTCTACTACATGCAACCTCTAATCCGATTTCTTTCCACGCGTGGGTGTCTTCCGCGTCCCCTCTTCGCGGAACCTACCCGCGTCCTTCGTTTCAGTTTATTAGCCGATACAGCAACGTGTGAAATAATTCTGCGCTTTGCTGTAGTCGCATAAGCCGGGCCCCACGACAACAGCGACACCAACCCTCTAACCTCAAATTGACTCTTTCCCCCTCAAAAGTGTTACTGGGCACTCGATGTCCACGTAAGATGATAAAATAAGAAAACTCGCACAAAAATAAATCGAACACTTTCTGTGCACCAATCTCCATTTCACACAGAAAAGATAACTCCGTATAATAATGCCCAAGAGAAACACATATGACTATGCCATGATCCGCCCGGGTTCGTGAACAAGGGAGGGCTCGAGGCACCCTCCGTTAGACAGATGCTCTGCGGCGTGGTGGCGACGAACGATGACTCGAAATCGAGCAGCTCTGCTCACCAGTGTTTATTGGTGCGGTGACCAATGTTGCCTACCGAGCCTGACATACCACTGAGCCTGGCGGGCCAACGAAGATTATGCCCGAAGGGGCGTCACATGCTTGTTACAACCCCTTACCCCCGCTTTGTTAACTAAATGAAACGAACGTCCGAGTTCAGAGCATAAGGCTCTGCCACCGTCCCCCCCAAGTGGACGGTGCCTGCTACCCAGGCGAGTAACGGCCCGGTCGCCTCCGCCGTCGAGTACTCCACCTGGGCTGCGGTGTTGACGGGCCGGGTGTCGCAACCCCGGGTGCTGCCTGAGCCAGCAGCCGCAGTAGTCGGCCTTGTGAGTGGTGCCGGACTTGACACTGGCCCAACGGGCACCGCACGACTGGCAACGCTTGCCGCCTCTGAGGTGGGTGGCACTCCGCTGGAAGTGACGGGTATTGCCGCTAGTCCTCCTGCGGGCTGGAACTTAGAAGTGGCAGTCCAGGGTGCTGGCCAGGTCTCGAGGCGAGGCCTAACATGGTCGGCTTGTCTGTGCCACGTGGCCCCGTTTCGTACACGGAGGAGCAGCGATGGGGCACTGACAGGAGCCACCACCTGTGCCTCGGACAATGGTGGGCCAGGACGGAAGTTGCTGGCGAAAATTGGAGCTCCCAACTCCGGCAAAGGCCCGGGGCGGCACCCTCGGTCAGCAGCCAGCTTCTGCTTCAGCTGTTTCAGGAGCACTGTGCATCGGAGGTCAAGATGCAAGACGTCCAAGGGTGTCTTGACTATCTGACCCAGCAGGAGCTCACAGGGGGCACGGCCTGTGACATCGGGGGGCGTGGTCCGGTACTGAAACCGTATCCGGGCAATCTGCATCCGGAAATCCCCAGTCTGGCTCTTCTTGAGCTGGTCCTTGTTGGTTTGCACCATACGCTCATCAGCAGCACCGTTTGAAGCAGGGTGGTACGGCGCAACAACCATCCACCGGATGCCATTCTTCTTCAGCCATGCCAGGTAACCTGAGCTGGCGAAATCAGACCATTGTCGGACACTATAATGTACGGCAACCCCTGGGCGTCAAAGACCTGTCATAGCGTTGCAATGGTCGCGCCTGCTGATGGAGTGGCGACAGGTAGAACAGCCAGCCACTTGTAAAAGGCATCCACCACCACCAGGAAGTAATGGCCTTTGAAGGGCCCCCCAAAATCCTCATGTAGGTGGGACCAGGGTCTCTGTGGGAACAGCCAGGGGGTGATTTCCACATGACGTGTGACCCACTGGTGCTCCTGGCAGATTTGCAGCTCTGCACCACGTGTGCAATGTCTTGGTCCAGGCCAGGCCACGAAATATGGAACCAGGCCGTCATCTTGATCTTTTTCACACCATGATGACCCGCGTACTGCAACTGCAGGACCCGGGAACGGAGACTTTGTACGATCACCACCCTGGAACCCCACAGTAGGCAGCCCTGCTGCAAGCTCAGCTCGGCGGCCTTGTGGCTATAGGCCTACTAAGCCAATTCATCCGCACGGGACACCGCCTTGACCACGTGAGACAGGACTGGTCCCGGCTGGTCGCTTGCGATACCTCAGATCTGGAAAGTACCTCCGGATTTGCGTGCTCCAGCATGAACACTTCAGCAGGTTTTGGAGCAGCATCAGGCACCAGTGGCAAGGGCAGGTGGCTCAGGGCATCAGCCTGTCCCAGGCCGTTTGCCGGAGGGTAAACCAGCTGGTAAATGTAAGCTGCCAGCCTGAAGGCCTAGCGTACGACTAGAGGTGATGCCTGCACGGGAACTCCCTCGTCAGGCCCCAGTAGCCCGAACAGCGGCTTGTGGTCCGTGACCGCCTCGAACTTCCGGCCCCACAGATACTGCTGGAAGCGCTCGACACCGAATATGAGGGCCACGCCTTCCTTGTCCAGCTGGCTGTAGCGTTGCTCTGGAGCTGTAGCTGAAGAGAAGCAAGCGACAGAGGGATTTCCTGGCCATCCTTGTGCCGGTGTACCAGGATGGCTCCCACGCCGTACGACGACGCATCTACGATGAGAACGACAGGCTTGGCTGGGTCGACGTTTACCAGCACTGGAGCTTTGGTGATTAGCTCCTTGCTGCGCTGGAAGGCTCGGTCCTGCTCCTTCTTCCAGAGCCATTGTTGATCATCTCGAAGCAAAATATGGAGCGGCTGTAGATGCTCCGACAGGTTCAGCAGAAAACTCCTGCAGAAGTTCATGAGACCATGGTAGCTGTGAAGCTCCTTGTTGTTCGGGGGCTTAGGCGCCTTGAGCACAGCATCAACTTTACGGGGAGCTGTGGCTAGGCCAGCCTGGGGAATGACATCTCCTAAGTACTCAGCACTGAGGCTAGGAAATGCACTTTTCCAGCTTGAGCTTGAGACTGGCGTCCTGCGGTCGCGCCAGGACTTTGTGCAGGTTCTGAAAGTGGTCCCCGTCGTCGCTACCAGTAACCAGGATGTCGCCCAAGCACACCGCCACGTGCATCATGCCCCTGAAGAGGTTGTTCATCTCCCTCTGATATTTAGCTGGGGCTGAGGCCACTACAAACGGTAAGCGCATGTACTGGAAGAGCCTCAAGGTTGTCGATATTGTGACATACTTCAGGGAGGCATCCTGGAAAACCAACTGCTGGTAAACACCTCTGAGGTCGAGCTTGGTGAACTTCTGTCCCCCTTTCTCCCGAACGACGCTGACCAGAGGTCTTCAATCCGGGGCAACGGGTACTTCTCGACAGTAGTGACGGGGTTGAAGGTAACCTAGAAATCCCCACAGATCTTGACACTGCCGTCTCGCTTGAGGAATGGTACGATGGGAGCGGCCCATTCAGACACCTTGATGGCCGCCAGGATGCCATCTCGCTGTTACCATTGCAGCTCCTGGGCGAGCCCGTCCTTCACGGCGAATGGAAGTGGGCGACGCTTGAAAAAACGTACCTGGGCTTCCTCAGGTACATAGATGTCAGAAGTACTGCCGGCGAATGTGCCCACCCGTGGCTGGAACAGAGATTTGAACTCGGTTAGGAGGCTGGGGACGTATTTCGCCGCATGCAGGCAGGCTTCCTGGTACTCTGGCAGACAAACGCCCAATGCATGAATCCAGTTTCGGCCCAGCAGCGTCGGCGACGACCCATTGGTAAAGCAAAGGGGAAGGGTTGCCTTCGTGTCACGAAAGCAAACGCTGACCTGTGCCTGACGCTGGACCTGGGAGAGCTACCCGGAGTAGGTGCGCAACATCACGCCCGAGGGCTCGATGGACACGCCAGGGAAAGTACGCTTGAAGGATTTCCCGGCCATTACTGACAAGGTGGCCCCTGTGTCCAGCTCCATGGAAATGGGGTGCCCGCAGATTTCGATGGTCAGCATGTAGGGCGGCACAGACGACGGAACAAAGCCTTTGTGCCACATGTGGAAAATCGGCGGGCCCTCGGCCACGGCGTGGATCGTGGCCGCGGAAGAACTTGGGCCTGCTGCTGCACGGCCCCGCCGCGTACCCTTGCGACGGCAACCGGGGCCGCTGGCTTATGTGGTACCTGGGCTTGAACCAGGCTGCTGCTGCTGCTTGCTGTTCGTCCTCCCCATTTGGCATACCCGTGCCAGGTGCCCCGTTTGGCCGAACGTGAAGCATTGTGCTTGAGAGTACTGGCACTGTGAGGGGGAATGGGCACCACCACAGCGACCGCGGGTACTGGCCTTCGTACCCAACGTGCTGACCGCCGCTTCCCCCGATGGTGAGCCAGTTGCACGGGCAGTCTCACCAGCGTCCTTGGCAACCGCTTCCATTGCCAGCGCTGCCTTAACGGCGTCGTCCAGCGAGTGGTACGGAAGCTCCAGGAGTCTCATCTGCATGGCGGGGTTCTTGATGCCGCTGACGAAACGGTCACGGAGCAGCGAGTCCAGTTGGTCCCCGACAAAACAGGCACTCGCTAACCCTCGTAGCGCAGCAACGAACTGCCCGAGGGTCTCTCCTTCTTTACAGGTGGCTGCGCTTGTTGAATCAGAAGCGCTCCATGGTGGGGATGGTGCTGGGTTGAAATGCGAGCGCAGTATGGCGAGCAGCTCACCCAGCGTCATAACATGTGGCGTGGCTGGCTGGCTTGAGAAGGTCGAGCAGGGGATTGATGATGAGGGTCCCGCAGCTGGCCAGGAAAATGTGCCGCTGTTTGTCCTCGGGTGTGTCGTTTGCCAGGAAGAACACGTGGACTTGGTCCTCGTAAAATGGCCAGGCCGACTCATCTCCATCGAACGGCTCGAGCATTCCGCACAGCGGCATGGCGGCATCAACAGGGGGCGGTGTTTCGCCCCTCGCGGCGCCGTGTTACGATCCGTGGGTACTCGTCGTCAGTGTCATGATCCGCCCTGATTCGTGAACCAGGGAGGGTTAGATGCACCCTCCATTAGACAGACACTCCGCAGGTTGGTGGTGACGAGCGATGACTGACTACCAAGCAGCTTAGCACGCCGGTGTTCATTGGTGCTGTGACCAATGTTGCCTGCCGAGCCTCACAAACCACCGAGCCTGGCGGGCCAACGAAGGTTATGCCCTAGGGGGCGTCACATGCTTGCTACACCCCCTTACCCCCAGTTTGCTTGTTAACTAAAACAAAGAAACGTCCAAGTTCAGAGCATAACGCTCTGCCACCGTCCCAGCCAAGTCGACGGTGTCTGCTACTCAGGCGAGTAACGGCCCTGTGGCCTCCGCCGTCGAGTACTCCGCCTGGGGACCGGTGTTGACAGGCCGGGTGTGGCAATGCCGGGTGCTGCCTCAGCCAGCCTCCATCCACTCCTCGTCGCCAGTGTAACGATGCGCGTGGGTTTGTGAACGAAGGAGGGCTCAAGGCACCCTCCATTCGACAGACGCTTCTCAGCGTGGTGGTGACGAACGATGGCTGACCGCCGAGCAGCTGTGCTCGCCGGTGTATTGGTGCGATGACCAATGTTGCCTACCGAGCCTGACAGACCACCGAACCTGGCGGGCCAACGAAGATTATGCCCGAGAGGGCGTCACATGCGTGTTACAGACTATGCGAATAATGCAGTAAATTTCACACTCGCATTAATAAACAAAAGTCGCGCCATCCTACTAACACACAAACAAACATGACACACTCCGCACTGCAATCAACAATTTGCGTGTGTTTCAATCAGTTCGCGTGGGTTTCAATCAATAAGTTTGCGTGGGCTTGACTCCTCTAACACAAGGCATATGAACAGGACGGAGTCCCAATTGTTTTGTTGCATAGTGTCTCCCACAGTCACCACTCCGCACCATGATTGTCCCAACAGGAGAGACGCACTCTGTGCGTCCCAAGGTCCCCCAGAGCACACTCAACGGGAGCGACGGGAACAGTGTCAGCCACATGCTAAGCTCAGTGGATCGCACACGCAAATGAACGTCTATTTCACACGCCACACAATATATTTTTACATTATACACAACTATAACATCTGTCTGAGCTACCTTAAAACGACCCTTAACACTTGTCTCCGAACATGCGAAACAAAATCCTGCACGGCTATTCGATTTAGGCAAACTAAATGAATGGCTAAAGATCAAGTAAGTTAAACCCCTGAGTAAAACGTAACATTCTATTGACTAAACAAATATACAACACAACCCCAATGATTATCCGAGATGCGAACATGCATCAGCAGCCTTGTTCAGAGCACCTTTGATGTGAAGGATTTCTATGTGGTACTTTTGGATCGACAACGTACAACGCGTCAGCCTAGCACTAGAGCGAGCAGCGCGAGTCAGGAAAGTCAGCGGATTATGGTCAGTCACTATTTTGATCTTTATGCCGAATAGCCATGTATCCGAAGACTCTAGCGCCCACACAATTGCAAGCGCCTCTCGCTTAATTGTGGACCACTTTCGTTGCGATGGGCTCAACTTCTTAATAAGAAATTAAAATGGTCGCTAGATTTTACCTACTTTTTGGGAGAGGCAAGCGCTAACTGCCATTTCCGATGCATCCGTGGCCAAACAAAAACCTTTGCCGAGGTCTAGGGCTGTCAATGCAGGAATTTACGCGAGGGTCTTTTTGTGCCTGTGCCCTGTTTGACTTGTGCTCCCGAGTTCCACGGCAGTGTGTTCGGAGCCGTTTTGTTTGTCAACCTTGTCAGTGGTAAGACGAGTCTTGTATAGTTAGGCACATAGTCCCGATAGTGTCTCAGAAGCCCGAGGACACTCCTCAGTTCACATTATGTCTTCGGCGGTCTCAGCTGCTGTATAGCGCGTACTTTATGGTCTGGAGCGTGTACCCCTGATCGCGCTACACTTAAAGCATACTTATGACCCCGTGATGGAACTGACTCAAGGGGGCCTATGCAGACAAGTTAAATTACCTCAAAAGGTGTCTGCGGTCTGTTCAGGGGAGCTATGGGCACATTATCGGTTTTCAGCTTACGCGCATGAAGCTGACACCCATGAGAACTCTGACAATGGCGCTTCACATCAGACGCCAATGAAGGCCGAAAGAAGGCCCCTTTAGTGCCCTTTTTTTGCTTTTTTTCTGCGAAGTGGCCACCGCAAGGACTGTCGTGCGCTAACTCTGGCATTTCGCCTCGGCGCGACTTTGGTACTACTAACTGGAGAGACAGTTCCCCATCTATTTGTTCCCTGTGATTAAGCAACGGACCACCGTTTTCCATGACCTGCAACCCCTCATTCACCTGGTGCCAAACATAGGCCAGTGGCTCTTCTTTCTGCTCTTCCGCGAAAGAACCTTCTGTGACTGGCCGAAGTTGCTCGCTGTCGCCTATATTATCTACCCCTACAGCATCCCGACTTTCTGATTGCTGCTGCTCCTTAATTGACGTGGGATTGGTAGCTCGCGACTCCAATGCCTGTGCGCCCGCTTCCCTCTCTCCTTCACCTTCTTATGAGGAGTTTGGCCCCACTCTCAGTGTTAGTCGCCCAGCATTCATTGCTCGATGGTTCCTCAAATGCTCGCTGCACAGCGTTAGCGTTACGGGTAGAGCATAGAGTCACGTGTTCTTGCTCACTCATTGGAGAACACTGTTCCGGTCCCGATTCCTGTGCTTTAAAATCTATGCCCCAATCACGTTCCTTCAGATCATTGAGTAACTCTTGCCGGCAGTGACAAAGGTATTCGTAATCTTCCGGAGTGAGCAAAACTGCCGCGCTAGTAGTTATCTGAACAGTCACTGCACAAAGCAATGGCACACGCTGAGTAGCGCTCCCCGACGAGCAGGGAACACGGAGAGGCACATACATTAGGTGTGCGGTGACACTCTATCCAAAAGCGCCAATCAGCTTTATTCTACCGCTGCTATGACCCAAAATTTCACGCGATACGTTATTCGCTCGCATCGCCATTATATCTGCACCTGAATCAGTGCGCGCGACGCAGGATTTGTCTTCCAGTAAAATCTCGGTTCTCGGGTCACCTGTCAGTGGGTTATTTCTAAGGGCACTTTGTCGCGGTGGTATGGCAAGGCTCTCAACTGACCTCTAATTCTGGGCAGCTATGCCCGAAGTTTCTGCTTTCTTCGCAGTAGTGTCATGTGAAGAGTCACAATCTCTTTTTTAGTGACCCCGTTGTCCATATCCAAAACATACTATAGAATTAGGGCTGATGCTCGACTTAGCAGCTTGCTTAGCTTGCGGCCTATAATTATTATTTCCTGATGCAGTACCGTGGTAATTGCCTTGCCGGCTAATGTCCAGACAATCTTGGAAATTTTCGGCTCACTCTGCTATGTCGGTTGGTTTTCAACCAGCCCTTTACTTCTTGCTGGGAGACCAGTGAGCACACATGGCAATAATTGCCTTAGCCTATCAGCTATCAACAATTTCTGCAGACTATCAAACGAGAGCGCCTCTCTGCTTGTGAGATACCACGCGAACATTTATTTTATTTATTTATTTTCAAATACTGAAGTCCTATTCAGGGCTATGGCAGGAGTGGAGTACAGCAAACTTAAGAAACCGAAACAAAGCCAATTAAACATAATAGATAAAAAACAAGGGGCAGCAATCTTATCACACTAGGGCTTCTACAAGGTCAGGCAGTGTAAACTCACGAACACAACCGGATAACTCGTTCCAGCAGTCGACAACTCTCGGAAAATAACTGTTTTTGAACATGTTAGTACGTGCAAAGAAAGGCTTTAGGTTGAGGGTGTGGCAATGTCTGATTGGAAGAGCACTGGCATATGTGATGTAATCATCAGCAGATAGTCGACAGCATGAGTGAATAATTGAATGTAACAGCTTCATGAAATCTATATGTCGCCGTGTGATAGAAGAGATAAATTCAAGGAATTCATTGCCGATGAGGCCGAAAAATCACGATCGTAGCGATGACAAATGAAGCGAACAGCCTTCCTTTGTACCGATTCGACTTCGTTGATGTCGCACACTTTATACGGGTTCCAGACGCATGAAGCGTACTCTAATACAGGACGAATGAGTGTTTTATGCATTAGGAATTTGGTGTGTTTTGGCGATTTAGATAAAGTTTGTCTCAAGTAACCTAATTTTCCTAGTGCTATAGATGTGATGTGATCAATATGCTGAGACCACTGCATGTTGTGCGTGAAGGTAACTCCAAGGTATTTGTACACCTGTGCCCGGAGAACTATCGTGTTATTGAAAGCGTACACATGCTCTGAAGGAACTAATTGCTGTGAAGGAACATTGCCTACAGGTGCGCCGCAACTTAGCTGCAAGACTCGTCGGCTTCCCTTTTGATTTCGAGAAACATTCTCCCGTGCTCACTTGGGGTCATCTGCAGTTCCTTCGAAAGTCTAGATTTTAGGTCTGAGGAACGCATTACACCAGTATCCGATTGATTGACAGCGAATGTTCACATCTTATAATTTAAGAATGTCAATATAATCGTGCCCTGTATTTCCTCAGGTACACTCAATGCCACAGAAAGAGCGTCCACATTCTTGAACCAGGCGGGAACCATTGACTCATTAGTGGGCATGGGGGAAGGATTGGTTTCAACTCCTTCGCGTATCATATCATTCCAGTGTGCTGATTCCGGTTCTCCGGCTTCTCTGTCGGGGCACGCGACGACCTCATATTCTCTAGCTCTAGCTTGAGCGTTAACGCCTCTATCTCAAGCATCAATTCGCGGGTGCAATCCGATTCGTTAACGCTGTAACCTTCCATCGCGTTTTTATCTGAATCCGCCATCTCCGAGAGTGTGCCTGAACGCAAGGGCATTCACTGAAAAGGGTCTCGAGAGAGCACAAAATGAGTCTCACCTTGTCGTAATGCATCACCCGATGGTGTTGTCAGCTGCGTCAGTTTTGTCTCCGACTGTCGTCGTGACGGAGTCCTTCGGTGCTCCAAATACTCCACCCGACCACCCCGGGCGTTGCCTCGCTCAGTCGCGTCGACGTTCCTTGCTGCCCTGCTCCTGAGGTACAACACCGCAGCGCCTCCTTAGTCACTCAACGAAGTCCTTCGGCTTTGCCCTCGTTCATTGACGCGCAGCAGCTCTCGTTCCGCTCAGCTCCTGTCTCGAAAATATTGTGTGCAAGGCTCGTACGGGATGCCAGTACTGCTTCTCGCCGCGTACCAGCAGGTCTAAGTTGCAGTCGGCCTTTAGTCAGTTTCATCGGACTTAAGCACTTTCCTCGCTGCGAGCTGTCCAATCCTAGGGTCGATCGAGCCAGTTAATTTCCTTTCGCTTTATCCTATGGTAGATTCAACACTTGTTAAAGAGGGAAGGTGTTTAAGGTCCGAAGTCGGCACCCCTTGATGATTCGAGTGCATTGTGGCAGAACGAAGGAAGAGCCGTTGTCGGGTAAAGAGACGCTTTATTCGAACGCAGAGGTGTCTGCCGGAGTCCAAGCCCGACACACTCCCTCCCACACGACCAAAACATGACTTTTTCAACCCTCAAGATCACAAAAGAGCCACAAACCAGCCAGCCCCATAGCAACCGATAGCACAACCTTCGTGCCGCACAAGGCATAGCTGGAAACAGTGATGCACTTTACAACACGCCCGGGTATGGGTTTGCTTAAAGACACATGTCATCTCCCTCTTCCCTACGTTAGGACCCAAGTGTCCGCCTTCATTTCCTCCCCTTTTCTTCTGCAAGTGGCCGCCATGCAAGCTGCCGAGAATGTTTCCCCGAAACCACGGCTTATTGACGGAATGTCTGCCGGACAGTGGGCTGCCCTGTCAGTACTAAGAAAACTCTGTCCCCCATGCAGTTGCGGGCCGGTTCACTTGAAATCCAAACACCATAATCATGACCCGATGGCGGTCACACACAAACGCATCCATCGGTCATAGCCGGCTAACTGGTCGCAAAAATGCCGCCGTTTTAACAAGGCATTCTCAGAAGGCGCGCGCGGATGCTAACCATTGACACTCACACCGGATGGGCACTGTCGCGTCACCCAATTTCCGTGACCGAGACAGTCCAAAGGACATGTGGGAAACGCATGGACATTCGCGGTGGCGGTGACCTCAAGCACCCCTTACCTTTTGTCTTCAAGCCCGTTTCCCTAAACGCTCCCCTTCAGCTCGGACCGTCTACCCTTTTGTTCCAAGCGAGGGTGCGGATCTGGCGCCTCTTCTATGGTGCAATCACTAATCCGATTTCTTTCCATGCGTGACTCGCCGTGGTTGCTCAGTGGCTATGGTGTTTGGTTGCTGAGCATGAGGTCGCAGTATCGAGTCCTGGTCACGGCGGCCGCATTTCGATGGGGGCGAAATGCGAAAACACCCGCGTACTGAGGTTTAGGTGCATGTTAAAGGCCTATCCTCACGACGGACCAAGTTGCTCTTTTGGACCGCGGTCCGCGCATAACGTGATAGGATGTCACCAGTTCGTGCCTACCGCCGTTGGCTCGCGCAAGACAACGCCCTCCGCGGTCCAACAAAACGCCGAGGCTTTGCCCGCTTCAGTTTTGGCGGCGGACCGCATGCAAACCGCAGCGATTTTGGCGTAGCCAACGAATGTTGTCCGGCAACAGAGCGTCTTCAGCCATACCCAATCTAGTTTTCGGCTCAGCAAAAGCCAGTCAAGCCAGTCGTTTCATGTCCTCCGTTCAGCCTACACGTGCGTGCAGCAGATATATTTTTAAACACCGTGTCCTCTTGGAGTGACGAGGATGTTTTCTTATTTTGTATACCTCGTTGAACAGTTCCCGGCGTTGTGGGACTAGAGCCGGAATGATAACAATGATAACACTCTGGCCGAGAGTGTAGCTGGCTGGTCTGCTCTGCCGACTGCTATGGCGGTCCGCCGCGTGGTTGTGCTCTGCGCCGGACCGGACCGCGGTGGGCCGTGACGTCGCATCACGTCACCGATCGGCCCACAGACTTGGTCCGTCGTGTGAATCGGCCTTAAAGAACCACAGGTGGTCGAAATTTCCTGAGTCCCCCACTACGGCGTGCCTCATAATCAGAAATGGGTTTTGGCACGTAGAACTGCAGAATTTAATTAGTTTCCCACGCGTGGGTGTCTCCCGCGTACCCACTTCGCGGAACCCACCCACGTCCTTTACACAGCAATGAATCACGATATCCAATGGGATCATAAAAGCACTTCTTGTTGGGCTAGTTGGTAGCTATTCATTAAAAATATGAAGACGCCAAATAAACAGACATACTCTTCCACCAGCGCCACCGAGCTTACGTTTGGCACAACTCTGCGAGGCCCTGGCAAATACTTCAACGACTCGCCCGCCGTACCTGCTGACGCTTCCGACTACGGCTGTTGTCTACGCAGCACCATGCATACTGCCGTCCCCCCCCCCCCAACAACGACGTTCTTCCCGGCATGTATAAATCAACCCTTGGCCTTGACAACTGCAGGCACGTTTTTGTGCGCTACGACGCTGTGCATCCTTCTTTACAGCCCCCGTATGATGGTCGTTCAAAGTACTCAAGCGTCCACCTCAACACTTCCTATTGCTCATCTGTTGCCTGGAAGATATGGTCTCCGTCGACCTTCTGCAGCCGGCCTACTTAGACTCTGGTGCTTAAGTCGCTTCTGCTGTCACATGCCCTCCTGACCAGAGCAGTGCTACTTGCTACCACCACCATCCACGCTTCGCCATTCGTCCAGCTCACGGCTTCCTCGCTAGAAGGAGGGTCCTGCAACGCACTACTACGTGCCACAATGGTCCGGTCACAAAAGACGACGAGGACGCGCGCAGCCCGCTGACGGTGGGCGAGCAGATGAATTATGGCAATCAGGTTTCCACCTGATTGAGCGGGCGGGGCTAAATATATGATTTGTGGACACCAGGTGCCAGCGTCTGTCTGGTTTTTCTTCAACCACAGATGTTTGCTTCGTATGGGCGCCCGCCCACACCACCGCGCTTGCAAGCAGCGAGGCGGCGCGCGGGGTGATCGGAGGGCTTACAGACCGAGCGGCCACCATCACTAGCACCACAGCCGCCTCGCACGCGACGTAGGGCGAGGGGTGGGAGTGGAAGCATCGCCTGAAGAGTTACAGAGAAATCACACAACACTACAGACAGGCGAGGCACACATTTCCTCCACCACACCAGAAAATGAACAAGAGACAGGTGGTCAGTCGGTGACAGCTGCAGACAAGAACGTTTCTAAACACAGTGATCTTCAATATATATTACCAGAGCTTTGTTCGTCAATAGCAATGTAAGTTTTCTGAAGCCAGAGCGACCCTGCAACACATGGTATGGGAGTCCGAACAATATGGGGGGGGGGGCTGTTCAGACAGGGACGTAGCCTTGAACCAAACGTACTGGGAGATTACGCCGCTGAGCTCTGCCCTCGAAGACCAACTCTGGGCCGTGTAGGAAGTCGAGGAAGCCGCCAGAGCTCAAAAGGTCGTGGCCAACGCCTACGGGGGATAATCGCCTAAATTGCCGAATAACTCGCCGGACACTTTTCAATAAAGTTCTTCTTCTACTTCTTCTTCAATACCACCCCATAAAAGTGGATATATAGCGAACTGGCTGCCGACGTTATGCAAGCGCCACCACCCCAAGCTACGTACGTCACGCGTGTACGCACGCGTACGGAAATGCAGCTTGCATCGCCATTTTCAGACCCTACGCCTTTCTGTCATGACGTGGGAGCGGCCCGCCACGCTGACTCGGGTCCTAAAGGACCACAATAAACTCCACGGATCCATCCATTGTTACGTTTCGCCTACGACGCGCGGTAAAGCCGGCGCGGATGCAACGGACGCCGGGGCTTCGTTCAAAGCGGCAGACATTTTGGCCCGTTCGGCGCCGCCGCTACGCCTCCCCGCCAAGCGCGTCCAGGCATGTTCCAATGCCACGTGTCTTCATGTGCGTGTGTGTGTGTATGTGCATGTTGGTGCCCACGCTTGTCGAAGCGCGGCAGCCGGGGAGAGGAGCTCCCCCAACTGTGAAGCAAGGGGGTCTGACCGGCGCCGACACGACGTATGCGCCACCTTCTCTTCCCATTGTGCCCGAACGGCGCCGGCACGACGGCTGCTCCACCTTCTCATCCCATTGTGCCCGAGCGGCACAGTCACGTGCTCGTCTATAGAGGGGTTCCTTCTTGCCCTCAACTGCGAGAGTATAAAAGCAGCTGCCCCTGGACGCCAAGGAGGCTCCGATTTCTTCTGTTGAGTAACGTGCACTCCCGTCTCTCTACTTCGGTCAACCTGACCGCCAACTCTTTGCGATGTTAGAATAAACAAGTTGTTTTGTTCTTACCAGTCGACTCATGCTTTGCCGGGACCTTCGGATGCTTCCAGTTGTACCCCAGGCCGCCAGGCCAACGCTACCCTTGGGGCTTGCGACCCAGGTGCAACAACGGGCGTCAGCGCCGAGTTCCCAACAACTCGTGCCAGCGGTGCGATTACAACAACTGTCTGCCAGTGGTGAGATCGCGACAACGGAGGCCAGCAGCGAAGATATGCAGTTGACTGTATGCTGAGCAGCTCAACGACCATCCGGGAGCAGTGCAACGAGCCCTGTGTGATGACTGGTTGCCTGCAGCGGAACGACTGCGCTGAATTCTTGGCAGCGAGGTTTGGTGAGTGCGGGACTTTCTTCTTCTGAGCTTTGCCAGGCTTTTGTTAGTGTCAGAAACAGAGCTGGTAATTGTGGTTGTCGTTGCTGCCGGGTTAGTTTGCGGCAAGACAATAATAGGCAGTAGAGAAAGCAGCATTCAGAGCAGCCATGGATTTGAAGTCGTTGCGCAAACCGAAATTGCTGGAGCTTGCAAGAGAGTTGGGTCTGGATGTCTCAGACAAACTCAGAAAACCAGAACTGCTAAAGGCTATTCTTGAGTTAGAGGCTGAGGATGACGAGCTGTCGGAATGCCTTGAGACTATTGAGGAGAGGTCAAAAAGACAGGAGCGCGAACTTAAAGAGCAAAAAGAGAAAGAAGAGCGTGGACGTAAAGAAGAGAAAGAAAAAGAAGAGCGTCAACACGCTTTGGAAATGAAGCGTCTCGAGATAGAGATGGAACGCGCTCGTAATGGAAGTCAGGCACACGGTGCAGGAGAACGAGTATTGCTCAAAATGACTGACCTGATGCGGCCGTTTAAGCTTGGAGAGGACATTGGTTTGTTCCTGGTTAACTTTGAGCGAACGTGCGAGAAGCAGGGGTTCTCTCGGGAAACGTGGCCACAGCGCTTGCTCACTTTGTTACCCGGCGAGGCGGCCGACGTAGTCGCTCGCTTGGATAGAGAGGAGGCAGAGGATTTCGACAAAGTGAAATCGAGTCTGCTAAAAAAGTACAGGCTGTCAGCGGAGGCGTTCCGTCGGAAGTTTCGGGAAAATGAGAAAGGCAGAAGTGAGTCATACACAGAGTTTGCGTACAGGCTTATGTCAAACATGCAGGAGTGGCTCAAAGAAGAGAAAGCGTTTGGTGACCACGATAAAGTTCTGCAGTGCTTCGGGCTGGAACAGTTTTATAGTCGGTTACCTGAGAACGTGCGGTACTGGGTCTTGGATAGGCCAGACGTTTGTACGGTGGCTAAAGCCGCTGAGCTAGCCGAGGAGTTTGTGACGCGTCGGGCTCGCGGAGCTAAGGACGGTCAAAAGGGTGAATTTGGCTCGAAGTTTGAGAGGCCGAAGTTCACACCCATGAGAGCAAAGGGGAACACACGTAGTGCGGATGCGAGTGAAAGCAGTGCGACCGAACCTAAGGAGACGGCGGCAGCCGAAGCCGAACGCAGAAAGCGGTTCGAGACGAGGCAAGCGCGCGTTTGTTATACGTGCCAGAAGCCGGGTCACTTTTCGGCGCAGTGTCCGGAAACAACACCAAAAGTTGTGTTTTTGTCATTATGCAGCACTGACGAGAACATGAAGCTTCTCGAGCCTAACATGCGAGACCTCCTCGTAAACGGGAAAGAGTGCCGAGTGCTTCGCGATTCCGCAGCTACAATGGATGTAGTTCACCCCTCTTACGTAGAACCCCATATGTTCACGGGCGAGTGCGCATGGATCAAGCAAGCCGTGGAAGCTCATAGCGTGTGTCTGCCGGTAGCAAAAGTGCTTATTGAAGGACCTTTCGGAGCGCTTGAGACGGAGGCGGCAGTGTCATCTATGCTGCCCCCCCAGTACCCGTACCTATTTTCGAACAGGTCCGATCACCTCCTGCGCGAGAAGGGGCTTTTGTTTGGTGAGGCTAGCGTTCAGGCCTTAACCAGATCGAAGGTTCGGGAGCTCGCTGCAAAGGCGGTAGTTGCGGGGCCGACGTTATCGAACAATGAGAAAGGGTCAGAGGCGCAGCAAGCTGATATTCAGAGCACGCCCGAACTGAATAAACTTGAGTCTGTAACGTTAAAGGCACCAGATACCGGAGAGGAAATTGCCGATGCGGGAAAGTTAGAAGAGGTATCTGCAGATTTGCTCATCGCGCCTACGTCAGACAGACTTGATAGGTTGCTAAAAGTCAGCCGGTCGGCTTTGATAGCCGAGCAAAAAAAGGATGGCGGCCTAGAAAACATACGCTGCATTGTCAAGGAAGGTATCGCCAGGAAAAATGCGCGTTTTGTGGAAAGAGGTGGAGTCCTGTACCGGAATTATCTAGACCGCAGAGGAGTGGAGTTCGATCAGCTGATCGTGCCTCAATGCTATCGTCAGGATCTGTTGCGCTTGTCGCACGGGGGTTCGTGGTCCGGACACCTAGGAGTTAAGAAAACTAAGGACCGTCTCTTGCAAGAGTACTATTGGCCAGGGTGTTTTCGGGACGCAGACCATTTCGTGAGGACATGTGACACCTGTCAGCGGGTGGGCAAACCAGGGGACAAATCGATGGCGCCGTTGAGATTGGTACCTATCATTACGGAGCCTTTTAGACGGCTCGTTATTGATACAGTGGGACCTCTGCCGGTAACAGCCACGGGGTACAGACACCTTTTGACTGTGATCTGCCCAGCGACAAAGTTCCCTGAAGCAGTGCCGCTTAAAGAACTCTGCTCAGTTGAGATAGTCAATGCACTACTGTCCATATTTGCGCGAGTTGGTTTTCCTGCGGAAATCCAATCAGATCAGGGCACAGTGTTTACTAGCGCTTTGACGACAACTTTTCTCGAAAGGTGTGGGGTAAAGCTGTTACACAGCTCAGTGTACCACCCACAGTCGAATTCTGTTGAGAAGCTCCACTCCGTCATGAAGCGCGTGTTGAGAGCATTGTGTTTTGAACATCAAACTGACTGGGAGCTGTGTCTGCCTGGGGTGATGTTTGCATTACGGACCGCGCCGCATGCGGCTACGGGGTTTTCGCCAGCTGAACTGGTGTACGGTCGCTCGCTTCGATCTCCGCTTCGCATGCTTCGAGAATCATGGGAAGGCAGGGGCGACGACCCAGTCGTGGTGGAGTACGTGCTTAAGCTCCTCGAACGCTTAAGAAGGGCACATGAGTTGTCAGGTGAAGCAATGGCAAAGGCCCAGCAGAGGGCCAAGGTTTATTATGATCGGACCGCCAGGGCCCGTCGTTTTGAGGTGGGCGATGAGGTCATGATATTGCGCACATCGCTAAACAACAAACTAGACGTGCAGTGGTAGGGCCCAGCACGAATTGTTCAGAAACTGTCGGACGTTAACTACGTGGTGAGTCTGCCAGGAAAGCGGAAAGCACAGCAAGTTTACCACTGTAATCTGCTCAAACCTTATAGACAAAGGGAAGCAGTAGTGTGCATGATGGTAAACGTTCCTGAAGAGCTTCCGGTCGAGCTTCCGGGACTAGGCTCAGTGACGAACAGGGAAGACACCGGTCAAGTCATTAGTGACCTTATCAGTGAAGCACCGCTGTCGCCTGAGCAGAAAACCGAACTACACCAGCTCTTACAAGAGTTTCTAGGTCTGTTCTCTGAGAGGCCTGGTTGGACTTCTGTACTTACTCATGATATAGAACTTACCTCCCCAGAGCCAGTACGATCCAAGGCGTATCGGGTGTCACCCCGCCAGAGCGATATTATGGAGGCTGAGGTAAAGAAAATGCTACAGCTCGGTGTTATTGAGGCAGGTGAGAGTGATTATACCTCCCCTTTGATTTTAGTTGAGGTACCGGGCAAGCAACCTCGTCCTTGCGTCGACTACCGCAGGCTTAATTCCATCACTAAGGATCAAATTTATCCGATCCCTAACATCGAGGAGCGCCTTGAGAAAGTTAGTAGCGCTCAGTTTATTTCCACCCTAGATCTTGTCAGGGGTTATTGGCAGGTTCCACTTACAGAAGAGGCTAGTAGGTATGCGGCGTTCATTTCACCAATGGGAACATTCCGTCCTAAAGTGTTGAGTTTTGGTTTGAAGAACGCGCCATACTGTTTTTCAAGCCTCATGGATAAAGTGTTGCGGGGACAGCAAGAATTCGCTTTACCGTATCTAGACGACGTAGCGATATTCTCCGCATCCTGGTCTGAGCATATGGCACACTTGCGCGCAGTGCTAACCCGCCTGCGCGAAGCGGGCTTGACAGTCAAGGCTCCTAAGTGCCAGTTAACACAGGCCGAGGTTGTCTACCTCGGTCACGTGATTGGTCAGGGTCGTCGCCGCCCCTCTGAAATAAAGGTGGCCGCTGTGCGAGACTTCCCGCAACCGCGCACGAAGACCGATATTCGGTCGTTCTTAGGTGTCGCCGGCTACTATCAGAGGTACATCCCCAGGTACTCTGATATCGCGGCTCCCCTGACGGATGCTCTAAGAAAAACAGAGCCCCAAACAGTCGTATGGGACGAGACAAAGGAAAGAGCTTTTAGCGCCCTAAAGAGTGCCCTAACAAGCCAGCCTGTGCTACGATCACCAGACTATACAAAAGAGTTCGTTGTTCAGTGCGATGCTAGTGAGCGAGGCATGGGCGTTGTACTGTGCCAACGGGAAAATGGAGAAGTAGAACACCCCGTCCTGTATGCTAGTCGTAAGCTGACCAGTCGTGAGCAGGCGTACAGCGCCACCGAGAAAGAGTGTGCGTGTCTCGTGTGGGCCGTTCAGAAATTGTCATGCTATCTAGCCGGCTCGAGCTTTATCATTGAGATGGATCACTGCCCTCTCCAATGGCTGCAGACCATCTCTCCCAAAAATGGCCGCCTCCTGCGCTGGAGCCTCGCTTTGCAACAATATTCCTTTGAGGTGCGTTGCAAAAAGGGGAGTCTCAACGGTAACGCCGATGGCTTAAGTCGAAGCCCCTAACGTAGGAATCAGCCTCAAAATTGTTTGTTACTGATGTGTTTCTTCCTGAGGCAGGATTTTTAACATATTGCTTTTGTTTAGTGTTTCAAAGTGATGACATGCTTTCTAGTGCAATTTTCCAATTTGTGGACGCGTTCTGAGTGCTGCTAGACTACTGTAAGGAACTAGGCAGTGGTATAGAAGGGGAAAGAGCCTGGCAGGGCTTAGTGAGGGTTGTGCCGTGCTTGCTGACTAAGCGGTTGAGTTTCAGCGTAGTTCTAACGCTTGCCGAGAACGAGAACAAAAATGTGAACTCTCCCGAAGTCACTTTGCAGTGTCCCGTGCGAACCTGAACAAGAGAACGAGGCCTTCTCTGTGCGCTGCGCTCAAGAAACGTCGAGGGACGCCCGAATTCGGTTATGAGCATCATCGAGTGACATCCCTCCGGACAGCGGATGCAGTCCCCTGACCATCGGGATCTCCTTCCCCCGGCGGGGCGGTCTGTTACGTTTCGCCTACGACGCGCGGTAAAGCCGGCGCGGATGCAACGGACGCCGGGGCTTCGTTCAAAGCGGCAGACATTTTGGCCCGTTCGGCGCCGCCGCTACGCCTCCCCGCCAAGCGCGTCCAGGCATGTTCCAATGCCACGTGTCTTCATGTGCGTGTGTGTGTGTATGTGCATGTTGGTGCCCACGCTTGTCGAAGCGCGGCAGCCGGGGAGAGGAGCTCCCCCAACTGTGAAGCAAGGGGGTCTGACCGGCGCCGACACGACGTATGCGCCACCTTCTCTTCCCATTGTGCCCGAACGGCGCCGGCACGACGGCTGCTCCACCTTCTCATCCCATTGTGCCCGAGCGGCACAGTCACGTGCTCGTCTATAGAGGGGTTCCTTCATGCCCTCAACTGCGAGAGTATAAAAGCAGCTGCCCCCGGACGCCAAGGAGGCTCCGATTTCTTCTGTTGAGTAACGTGCACTCCCGTCTCTCTACTTCGGTCAACGTGACCGCCAACTCTTTGCGATGTTAGAATAAACAAGTTGTTTTGTTGTTACCAGTCGACTCATGCTTTGCCGGGACCTTCGGATGCTTCCAGTTGTACCCCAGGCCGCCAGGCCAACGCTACCCTTGGGGCTTGCGACCCAGGTGCAACAACGGGCGTCAGCGCCGAGTTCCCAACAACTCGTGCCAGCGGTGCGATTCCAACACCATCTATTCGCCGAGCGCTAATGCATTATTGAACTAAATGAACTTTACAAAGGTAATTGCGTCAGAAAACGTAAAAAGAACCTCAGACACAAGGTGCACTTATGACAGCTTCTGATTCATATTCGTATATACGAGAAAACAAAGCTTTACGTGCAAACTCAAAGCCAGCCGCCGTTTGAGGTCTCTTTAAAGGAGCCGTGTCTGCTAGGGGGCGGTACCGTTACCCCAGCACACATGATCTTTCTTATAGATCCTCCACCTAGCGCAAGTGCATTATTGAGCTAGCTGAACTTCTCAAAGCAATATTTGTCAGAAAATTGTAGCGGCGTTGCAGGAAGGTGAATAACATAACATCAAAACTGTGAATAACGAAACTAACTTTGTATTAGGCGAACTTGTGCTCACAAAAGCAAGTTGCACTCAAAGCGCAGCGATAGTGGAGAACACGGTCGGCGATCGTCGAAATCTGACCAGGGAGTCAAGCGCACCCGGCTTTTATACATCACTCGTCGAACGTTCCAGTGCGATCGCTTACGCCCGCATGGTTTCGAGAAACTACCACACAATCCGCGTCTTTCACGGCGCGACGGCGCATGCGCCCTGCCCTAGCGGATTAGTCGCGAAACGTTTTTGAAGGGACGCCGCGCGCGCTGCCGCGCGGCCAGATATCGGGGGAAAGTACCCCGAAAAAAAAAAAAAAGCTCTTGGACGCGTGCTGTTGCGAACGCTCGTGCCATGTGCCGCGTTGAAACTCTACTGGTAGCTCGACGTCGGTGCGTTGCCGAAAAACGTGCGCAAGACTGCTACTCCACTTTGAAATAGAAAAGTTCCAGGGCTTCATCCGGACTGCACCGTGAACCACGTAGTTGCCGCCTTGCATTGACGGCTGTCAAATTTATCGATAAGCCCCTCCGTTACACTTGGGCGACACTTCAAAAACACGTTGCTGACGCAGACTTCTTGCAGTGTCGGCCCACTGTTGCTGGTGGTGGCAGCGCGTGCCTGACTTCATCTACTGTTTTAAGGCGTGGTAACAATTGGTCTATACGAGACCGACAAGACGCTGACGCCGACGATTGGCCGAGTATTCAGCCCTGTGTCACCGAGACCATTTGATTGTAATAGGCCGGCAACGACGCAACCGGCGGGTGCGAGTTGATATAGCGCGACGGGCTTTCGTTTCGACAGCACCGACAAAATCAGCGTGACGACCGTGATAGCTCGACCGAACTCTACGTGATCAACCGTCGAACCGAGAACACGATAGCTGCAGCTGATTTACTTGTAAATATAACTATTTGCACTCAAAATGGGTCGACATGCCTTCGAAGTTGAAATGCACAAGCTTCAGTTCTCTCAAGCCGTGCACGTGAAGTTTGAGTCAGTGTTGATCCTGTTTAGCGAAGTTTGGGTTTGGCCTGACCCCGTCGAGTTCGCGTACCCGCTGCCAATGGAGCTGGACTTAATAAGCAGTCAGGACGAAAGAAACCGCTCTTATATTTAGGTTGCGGCCGTATAGCGATTTCATAACAATTCTCCCCTTCGCACGGCACGTACACAATAAGCGGCAAGCGGCGACACAGCGCTATGCGAACATCTTGTACTTTGGTCACCGTGCCCGAACGCTGCCGGTCGCAGTCCCGTAGATGGTGGGTCTGTGTGTGTTGTTATGTTGACATTGCTTAATTTCAAAGAAGCATTGTTTACCTCTGCGTCAAACAGGAAAAGAGAGACAGTGCATTCGATACGGCAGCATAAACTCGCTCAGTTGCCAACGGTGTAAGCGATGGCATCCGCCTTCTTGCGAGAGAACTACGCGGCATATAAGTGCGGGTTTATGCCGTGCACAGTTGTCTCTAATAATACTCTATAGCACACGCAAACTAAGGGTGACGAAGTTAAACAAAAGCGAGAATCAGTAGCAGCAGCAGGTAATATAAATGTGTCTGGATCACAGTTGCAGTTGATTAAGGGACTCGGCCGTTCATACTGACTCGTCTGTATGTTTTGCTACGTTTTGAGATTATTTCACATCAGCGATGCGCCGTTTCTCTAATAACCGAAGCTTACAACGATCTGAAGCTGTAGAGGTAAACAAATGCACCACTTTGGCAAATCCCACGTGGAAGGCTGCGCTAGAAGACTTCTTGAACATGCGAAATGTTTAGTGAATGTGTAAAACGAATACAAAAAGCGATGTGCAATCGCAGACATCAGCGACAACGAACTTAAGGCAGCCGCGTCGGCAGACGGAACTCAGCGTGCCTTTATCGGCCGCGCTGTTACCACAACAGCGCACTCGGGCCTGTTCACCCACTATACTCGATGGGTGAAAGACATGCTGCCCCGGAGAAACCATTAACTAGTTGCGATCCACGAACCGCACAACCGACCTACACTCAACATGGGCGCAGGTACACAAATCAACCGGCGAAATCCCCGACACCCTTCCGAACGTTTCCAGCGGCGTGCGTCAGAGGGCAGCACAGGAACATGAAAGAGGCGGATTCATGTCGTGCATGAAATCTGATAATACAGGGTTCGCTGAGGACATACACAGCATATAGAATGAACGACAACATTCGTATAAGTTGCAAATCAGGCAGGCGCGTCTTGTGCTGAGCGATAATGCTTAACATTTGGTAGCCGGTGAACGATGGTCACAAGAAAAAGATAAACAAGCTCACGTGTCGATATCCACACAACAAATTCCAGAGCACAGGCATTAATTCCGCGACCGATGTCAGGATAGCCGTGCTTAATAGCATATTTTTGATCGAAGCTTCCTTTTCGAACCCTCCCAGACCTTTATGACCGCGGCAGCTGGAGGCTGCTAGGTGCTGTTGTCATATCAACACTGATCATCGAGCATTTACCTGGATAACTTTCTGTTAGCAAGTCTACAATTTCTTCTGAAGGTCTTATCAGGAAGGGGTCTTCAAGACGAACTGAAGATAGGACATTATGCAAAAAGTTGAGGCAATGTACTGCCACTTTCATTTTAGCTCATCTTGAAGAACACTTCCTGATAAGACATTCAGAAGAAATTGTAGGCTTCCTAACCGAGAAAGCTATTGTCATACCCAAGTAGTTCTCACTTGAAATAAAATTAATTAAGCGCTCGATGGTGGGATCGAACATCGGCCCCTGAAGCACAGCAGCCAGATTATCAAGCGGTTCGGCCAGAATTGCACGTATTCTTACATCATGGCAAGGCCAAAAAGTTTCCTTGAGATGAACATTGCGTGTGTCAGATTGCATAGCACGGGTAGGTGCCAGTGTCTTTTATGCAGAAGACGAATTGATGGAACAGGCAAATTTAGAACACTAGGTTAAGTGCATCACTATATATTCACGTAGATTCCAAGATGTGCGTTGGATATGCATACCTTTTTAGAGCTCAGCTGTTATGTGCCCGTTCCTGCGGCAAGCGCTCGTGTCCCTCGTGACCGAGCGAACGAACACAGCAAAGGATGAAAGTGCGAACGCGGAGCGCCGTGGCGGGTGAAAGCCGGCGATAGCGGAGAGCACGGGGAACATAGCGGCAGCGAAGAGTGCTGTGGAATGGTGAGGCGGAAATGCATTGAAGCCATTGTAGCTTAAAGCAACATGAAAAAAAAAGAGGACAGGACACCACGGGAGCTATGAGTGCAAAAGTGGAAGGGTATGAAGGAAGCGTGAGAAGAAATGCATAGCGATGCGCAACACGGGCTCTGCGACGACGATGGATACGGGGTGGCGCCGGTAGAGCACGCGTCGTCTGTTCACCAAAACATCGCCGATACCATATATGGCAACAAAGCGCTGCACGAGGGGAGGTCTGTCTGCAGTGGCTACTTTCAATCGCGTTCACAGGACACCCACGCCGTGCCCCGATCAATCCTCAGATTAGCGAGGCAATCGCACCTCACATTGCTCGGCCTGATAGATTGTCCGTGTCAGCCAATATATTGCAAAATGAAAACACGTATAGAGCTGCGCTCAAATTTGCCACTGGAGAGTATCGTACTCGTCGGTGAATTTTTCCTCCCTTTAACAGAACCGTCGAAGATCATGTAGGCTTCTTTTTAAAGTAGGATAGGTTGGTGGGCGGGTTGGTTCGTCTAGGAGATCTAGGGGATACATGTTAGCGTGACGTGGAAACCGAGACTTACTACAGTAGCTATACAGATACAAGGACACAGAAAGGAACAAGTATAACAGAAGAATCGCCTGTTCTGTGGTATTTGTCTCTGTGTGTCTATGCATCAGTCGTGCTGTTTGAGTCTAGTTTTGTAGATTCAACAACTATCCCTCACCAAGACGTCACTATTAGGAGAGAGTAGACAAGAACAAAGCGAGCGGTAAATTTCATCTGTTTATTTGTAGATTGAAGTCACAGGGAAACAATACCTGGGCATTCGTGCAGCAGCCATGCTACAAGGTCACAGCAAATAAAAATAAATTGTGAGGTTTTACGTGCCGAAACCACTTGCTGATCATGAGGCACGTCGTAGTGGAAGACTCCGGAAATTTAGACCACCTGGGGTTCTTTAACGTGCACCTAAATCTAAGTACACGGGTGTTTTTGCATTTCGCCCCCATCGAAATGCAGCCGCCGAAGGTCACATCAATGTGTTAAACAGAAATAATTTAGGAAGCGATAAACAGACGTATCACTATCGCGGTTGCTTCCAGTTTACGTAATACAGAAAGCCTCCGAAATTTTCGGGCCAGCATGTCGCTACTTTTCCGAAGAATTGTTATCTTACGAAGCACTATTTATCTTACTCATTATTCAGCTCCTATTATATAAGGTATTTTGAAACAGTATGCTACCTTACTCCATTCTACTAAATGTTTGTTGCCACGTAGCGTTAATAAATATCACCTTCTTTTTTAACGCTAGTTTTCCTTTAGGACACGCACAATGACCAACAGCCGACACGCAACACCGGTATGTCTGCTGTGGGTAGGAGTAGCATTCACTAACTCCTACAGCTATCGTATTGTAATGGTGGACTCACCGATGCACGCTAAGCGCAAGCACAAGAGACCATTAGTCGTCTGTGCCACTGTCCTCGCTTTGACAGCCAACCTCAGACTCTCCAGTGTGCCTTGAATGGACTGGACGATAGGCCATTTGCAGAAGCAAAGGTCTTGGGAGCTTGGCCTCCCAGTTTATTAGCCCGGAAAGCAATCCGAGTGCTTCTTCGCTACCTGAAGGCAACAGATTTGAGTGCCCGACTGTAGACATCCTGCACCTAACTTAGTGAATGTGAAAGTGCGATAAAGACTCATGTTTCTCTCTATTTCACTCCCCCATCCCCCTCCCCACGTGTAGGGTAGCAAACTGGACTCAATCTGGTTAACCTCCCTGCGCTTCCTTTCTTCCTTCTTTCCCTCTCTCTCTCTCTCTTGTGAATAGTTTGGTGCTTGCGATATTAAATTGGGAAACTAATGCACGAACGCATAAGGCGGTGTATGGGCCATGTACCGGTTTGCGTTTACATTTTTTTTTCGAAGACGCAAATGTTATAAGAGAAAGAGGACGTGGTAACATACCGCCCCGCCGCGGCTTCGAGCTCCGCGAGAGCCCTGCGGCATCCATCGCTCGAACAGGGGTCATCCAAGTCCCTCGCGTTCTTCTGGTAAAGGATTCCAATACCGAAAAGCAGCACCGTGGACACCGTCACGAACGCACCCTGAGCGGCCAGCAGCGTGGCGCAAGGGACAGCCAAGGATGGTGCACCAGGTTCCGCACTACGCATCGCCGACCGTGCTCGAGCTACGCGCCGATCGTACGTGCTCGCCGTAGAGCTGGTCATTGTCGTCGTGCAACGACAGTCTCCTTACGTCGTCCTTGAGAGCAGCCCGCTGTCAAAGCACACTTTCTCTGAACAGAAGCGCGACTTGAAACTGGACGGTCCATAGCCTGACACGCACTTTGCGCGTCGACTTTGTCTTCTTCCTTGTGGAAGCTAACAATGTAAATGAAATAAAAAAAAGAACACCTCATTAGCTATATACGAGGCGCACAGTTTACAAGATGCACGCCTAAGATTCGTGTTAAAATCGCTTCGTAATCCTCAGTTGATAATTCTTGGTTGTATTATGCGGCCGTGCTTCTATTGTCAATCAATTTATTTTAGAAATGAAGTACCGCGTGCTTACTGTTTTTGCTCCTTGCTTTATTATGACTTGAAGATGCAGCAATTCATTGCAGCTATAGAGGAAGTGACCCCAAATACTTGCTCGGTCGCAGCGAACGTTCTTAAAAAAAGCGTACGAAAAGAAGTTACTGCAGTTAGTAAACTCCCTTGTTATTATTATTTTTATGTACCTAATTTAATCACCCGATTCATGGCCAATCCCCCACTGTGGGTATGTGACATGGCCACTCAGGACGACGACGACGACGGCGACGACGACGACGACGACGAAAACAAGAACAACAACAACAGTGGAATGACACTTTAGCGGAGTTGTGCAAAAAAATAAAAGAAATACCACTGAACATCAGCAGCGACACGATTGTTATCGTCCGTATGGTAGCGGGTGCCTTAATATCACCCGCTGTTAAATGGGGCAGACTGACAAGAATACACTGGAGGCAGAGCAAGGGAAATGAAGTTCACAGACGATTCCGATACTCCTTATGCGAAATGTGAGCGCAGCTTTGCGCCGGCTTTAGTTTAGCGATATATTAAAGGGAAGATGAAAGGTTTTCTAGAAAAAAATGAGTCAACATGTGTACATAATGCTTTTCAACCCTCCGAATTCGAATATCGTATCGAAATTGAGCGAAAGAAAGCGCAAATATATTTTATTTCGACGAAAAGTGCAGCAGCGGACACGCCCAGCTCGCGCGTCTCGTTTCCGCCTGTGATTGGTCGGGCGCCTCGTGACGTCAACTCTAGTGACCGACCGCTGCCGCTACACATGAAGCGCGGTACCAGGTAGTTTGGTGCTGTAATGGAACATTAAGAGGTAATGGAAAATTTAGAGAGACTGCGTTTTTCTGAGGAGTTCGGCGTTACTCCCTACATGTACGAGCCGATAGCGAAGAGCCGGCCTCTCGAAGCAAACAATGCTGGTGCGAGCAGTGCTTTGGACGCGAACGAAAGCGAAGTGTCGGGATCTCCTCGTGTTGGAAATGCTCTTTGGTGAGTATGTGTTTTGCAAAGCGATCTAGTGATCTCGCCGATATTTCGCCGATCTAGTGAGCTCGTTTCCGGTCAAACAACTGTAGTGTTGTGTTCCTGCATGCTTCCTCGTGGAACGTAAGCGGGGATGCGATCGTCGGTATTTGTGCGCTGTCCAAAGCTGTCGGCAATCTACAAAGACGGTTTAAACACGTGAAAAGCTTCCCGGTTCATGCAGTACGTGTAGTGACCTTCATCTGTGCGCCATCCGCACACTACTCGTAACCGAAGTCGTAATGGCAGCGAATTCCGTCGGCTACGTAAGAAGGTCGGTTTCTCGCTGTGCGCGAGAGAAGGGGGGAGCGCAGCTTCCTGGCGTGCGCCGGCTTTCCAGCACATGCAAACTCTACATTGTAGCAACTGCATGCAGGCTGCATGCAGTTGATGCTGCGCACATTGACTACCACTCTACATACACGCAGACGCACCCACAAAGGAATGCAGGGTCGATCGAAGCAGATTACGATGGCACGCACGCAGAAACAAGCACGGTCAGGCACAGTCGCGCAGGCTGCGAAGGAACAAAACACTAGAGTTGACGTCACAACACCGCGGTTTCCGGTCTCCGCTCGCATCGTCAGCGTCAGCAGCAGCGCGCGGCATTCGACGGTTCGACGGGGGAAGGAGCTACAGCGCAATTTTAACCGACGATTACGTCGCTCCTAATTGAAAAAAACCCCAAATTTTACCTACATGGTTTATAAGATTCCCGCACCCGTATATGAGCGTCTTATTGAATTCGACAGACTCTTCGGCTTCCCTATAAGGTAACGAATTTGAGAGAGACAGCAGAGTCGATAATCGTCCAAAACGTTATTTGCTGGTCGGGCACGCCGGCTTTTGTAATGACTCGTGGAAGGTTCCAGCGTAATTACTGGTACCATGTGGCTTCCAGAAAGTCCAGCACTATTCGCGTCGCGCCTAAAATCAGATTACAAGATAATCTCGAAACTGTAAAAGCGCCCAAAGGCGAGAACGAGTAGAGTGGACGGCTAAGATGTGTTTGGGATCGCACCGCTGGTACGATCTGTTGGGAACTCGGCGCTGACGCCCGTGGTTGTACCTGGGTCGCAAGCCCCAAGGGTAGCGTTGGCCTGGCGGCCTGGGGTACAACTGGAAGCATCCGAAGGTCCCGGCAAAGCATGAGTCGACTGGTAACAACGAAACAACTTGTTTATTTTAACATCGCAAAGAGTTGGCGGTCAGGTTTGACCGAAGTAGAGAGACGGGAGAGCACTTCACTCAACAGAAGAAATCGGAGCCCTCTTTTTGGCGTCCGGGGCAGCTGTTTTTATACTCTCGCAGTTGAGGGCAAGAAGGAACCCCTCAAAAGACGAGCACGTGAATGTACAATGGGCTAATGGTGACGCACACTGTCGTAGCGCTGCCGTAGCACCATGTCGAGCACGATCTCGTAGCACCCTGTTGTAGCGATGCCGTAGCACCATGTCGAGCACGATCTCGTAGCACCCTGTTGTAGCGATGCCGTAGCACCATGTCGAGCACGATCTCGTAGCACCCTGTTGTAGCGCTGCCGGTCGGGCACAATGACTGTAATGAGAGGATGATCCCTGCTTTCGCAGCGCCTGGTTCCGGCACAATGACTGGAATGCGAGGGTGATCCTGTGCGGTCGTATCGCCGCAGTCGCGCCTGGAAACACCTGGCGATGAGCGTTGCGGCGACGACGATCGGGCCAAAAATGTCTGTCGCCCCGCCGCAGTCGCGCCGGCAAAACCACGTGTCGCAGGCGAATCGCAACAGACCGCCCCGCCGGGGGAAGGAGATCCCGATGGACAGGGGACTGCATCCGCTGTCCGGAGGGATGTCGCTCGATGATGCTCATAACCGAAGTCGGGCGTCCCTCGACGTTTCTTGAGCGCAGCGCACAGAGAAGGCCTCGTTCTCTAGTTCAGGTTCGCACGGGACACTGCAAAGTGACTTCGGGAGAGTTCACATTTTTGTTCTCGTTCCCGGCAAGCGTTAGAACTACGCTGAAACTCAACCGCTCAGTCAGCAAGCACGGCACAACCCTCACTAAGCCCTGCCAGGCTCTTTCCCCTTTTTATACCACTGCCTAGTTCCTTACAGTAGTCTAGCATCACTCAGAACGCGTCCACAAATTGGAAAATTGCACTAGAAAGCATATCATCACTTTGAAACACTAAACAAAAGCAATATGTTAAAAAAAATCCTGCCTCAGGAAGAAAAACATCAGTAACAAACAATTTTGAGGCTGATTCCTACGTTAGGGGCTTCGACTTAAACCATCGGCGTTACCGTTGAGACTCCCCTTTTTGTAACGCACCTCAAAGGAATATTGTTGTAAAGCGAGGCTCCAGCGCAGGAGGCGGCCATTTTTGGGAGAGATGGTCTGCAGCCATTGGAGAGGGCAGTGATCCGTCTCAATGATAAACCTCGAGCCGGCTAGATAGCATGACAATTTCTGAACGGCCCACACGAGACATGCACACTCTTTCTCGGTGGCGCTATACGCCTGCTCACGACTGGTCAGCTTACGACTAGCATACAGGACGGGGTGTTCTACTTCTCCATTTTCCCGTTGGCACAGTACAACGCCCATGCCTCGCTCACTAGCATCGCACTGAACAATGAACCCTTTTGTATAGTCTGGCGATCGTAGCACAGGCTGGCTTGTTAGGGCACTCTTTAGGGCGCTAAAAGCTCTTTCCTTTGTCTTGTCCCAGACGACTGTTTGAGGCTCTGTCTTTCTTAGAGCATGCGTCAGGGGAGCCGCGATATCAGAGTACCTGGGGATGTACCTCTGATAGTAGCCGGCGACACCTAAGAACGACCGAATATCGGTCTTTGTGCGCGGTTGCGGAAAGTCTCGCACAGCGGCCACTTTTATTTCAGAGGGGCGGCGACGACCCTGACCAATCACGTGACCGAGGTAGACAACCTCGGCCTGTGCTAACTGGCACTTAGGAGCCTTTACTGTCAAGCCCGCTTCGCGCAGGCGGGTTAGCACTGCCCGCAAGTGTGCCATATGCTCAGACCAGGATGCGGAGAATATCGCTACGTCGTCTAGATACGGTAAAGCGAATTCTTGCTGTCCCCGCAACACTTTATCCATGAGGCTTGAAAAACAGTATGGCGCGTTCTTCAAACCAAAACTCAACACTTTAGGACGGAATGTTCCCATTGGTGAAATGAACGCCGCATACCTACTAGCCTCTTCTGTAAGTGGAACCTGCCAATAACCCCTGACAAGATCTAGGGTGGAAATAAACTGAGCGCTACTAACTTTCTCAAGGCGCTCCTCGATGTTAGGGATCGGATAAATTTGATCCTTAGTGATGGAATTAAGCCTGCGGTAGTCGACGCAAGGACGAGGTTCCTTGCCCGGTACCTCAACTAAAATCAAAGGGGAGGTATAATCACTCTCACCTGCCTCAATAACACCGAGCTGTAGCATTTTCTTTACCTCAGCCTCCATAATATCGCTCTGGCGGGGTGACACCCGATACGCCTTGGATCGTACTGGCTCTGTGGAGGTAAGTTCTATATCATGAGTAAGTACAGAAGTCCTACCAGGCCTCTCAGAGAACAGACCTTGAAACTCTTGTAATAGCTGGTGTAGTTCGGTTTTCTGCTCGGGCGACAGCGGTGCTTTACTGATAAGGTCACTAATGACTTGACCGGTGTCTTCCCTGTTCGTCACTGAGCCTAGTCCCGGAAGCTCGACCGGAAGCTCTTCAGGAACGTTTACCATCATGCACACCACTGCTTCCCTTTGTCTATAAGGTTTGAGCAGATTACAGTGGTAAACTTGCTGTGCTTTCCGCTTTCCTGGCAGACTTACCACGTAGTTAACGTCCGACAGTTTCTGAACAATTCGCGCTGGGCCCTCCCACTGCACGTCTAGTTTGTTGTTTAGCGATGTGCGCAATATCATGACCTCATCGCCCACCTCAAAACGACGGGCCCTGGCGGTCCGATCATAATAAACCTTGGCCCTCTGCTGGGCCTTTGCCATTGCTTCACCTGACAACTCCTGTGCCCTTCTTAAGCGTTCGAGGAGCTTAAGCACGTACTCCACCACGACTGGGTCGTCGCCCCTGCCTTCCCATGATTCTCGAAGCATGCGAAGCGGAGATCGAAGCGAGCGACCGTACACCAGTTCAGCTGGCGAAAACCCCGTAGCCGCATGCGGCGCGGTCCTTAAAGCAAACATCACCCCAGGCAGACACAGCTCCCAGTCAGTTCGATGTTCAAAACACAACGCTCTCAACACGCGCTTCATGACGGAGTGGAGCTTCTCAACGGAATTCGACTGTGGGTGGTACACTGAGCTGTGTAACAGCTTTACCCCACACCTTTCGAGAAAAGTTGTCGTCAAAGCGCTAGTAAACACTGTGCCCTGATCTGATTGAATTTCTGCAGGAAAACCAACTCGCGCAAATATGGACAGTAGTGCATTAACTATCTCAACTGAGCTGAGTTCTTTAAGCGGCACTGCTTCAGGGAACTTTGTCGCTGGGCAGATCACAGTCAAAATGTGTCTGTACCCCGTGGCTGTTACCGGCAGAGGTCCCACAGTATCAATAACGAGCCGTCTAAAAGGCTCCGTTATGATAGGTACCAATTTCAACGGCGCCCTTGATTTGTCCCCTGGTTTGCCCACCCGCTGACAAGTGTCACATGTCCTCACGAAATGGTCTGCGTCCCGAAAACACCCCTGGCCAATAGTACTCTTGCAAGAGACGGTCCTTAGTTTTCTTAACTCCTAGGTGTCTGGACCACGAACCCCCGTGTGACAAGCGCAACAGATCCTGACGATAGCATTGAGGCACGACCAGCTGATCGAACTCCACTCCTCTGCGGTCTAGATACTTCCGGTACAGGACTCCACCTCTTTCCACAAAACGCGCAGTTTTCCTGGCGATACCTTCTTTGACATTGCAGCGCACGTTTTCCAGGCTGCCATCCTTTTTTTGCTCGGCTATCAAAGCCGTCCGGCTGACTTTTAGCAACCTATCAAGTCCGTCTGACGTAGGCGCGATGAGCAAATCAGTAGATAGCTCTTCTAACTTTCCCGCGTCGGGCGTTTCCTCTCCAGTATCTGGCGCCTTTAACGTTACAGACTCAAGTTTATTCAGTTCGGGCGTGCTCGGAATATCAGCTTGCTGCGCCTCTGACCCTTTTTCGTGGTTTGATAACGTCGGCCCCGCAACTACCGCCTTTGCAGCGAGCTCCCGAACCTTCGATCTGGTTAAGGCCTGAACACTAGCTTCACCAAACAAAAGCCCCTTCTCGCGCAGGAGGTGATCGGACCTGTTTGAAAATAGGTACGGGTACTGGGGTGGCAGCATAGATGACACTGCCGCCTCCGTCTCAAGCGCTCCGAAAGGTCCTTCAATAAGCACTTTTGCTACCGGCAGACACACGCTATGAGCTTCCACGGCTTGCTTGATCCATGCGCACTCGCCCGTGAACATATGGGGTTCTACGTAAGACGGGTGAACTACATCCATCGTAGCTGCGGAATCGCGAAGCACTCGGCACTCTTTCCCGTTCACGAGGAGGTCTCGCATGTAAGGCTCGAGAAGCTTCATGTTCTCGTCAGTGCTGCCTATTGAAAAAAACACAACTTTTGGTGTTGTTTCCGGACACTGCGCCGAAAAGTGACCCGGCTTCTTGCACGTATAACAAACGCGCGCTTGCCTCATCTCGAACCGCTTTCTGCGTTCGGCTTCGGCTGCCGCCGTCTCCTTAGGTTCGGTCGCACTGCTTCCACTCGCATCCGCACTACGCGTGTTCCCCTTTGCTCTCATGGGTGTGAACTTCGGCCTCTCAAACTTCGAGCCAAATTCACCCTTTTGACCGTCCTTAGCTCCGCGAGCCCGACGCGTCACAAACTCCTCGGCTAGCTCAGCGGCTTTAGCCACCGTACAAACGTCTGGCCTATCCAAGACCCAGTATCGCACGTTCTCCGGTAACCGACTATAAAACTGTTCTAGCCCGAAACACTGCAGAACTTTATCGTGGTCACCGAACGCTTTCTCTTCTTTGAGCCACTCCTGCATGTTCGACATAAGCCTATACGCAAACTCTGTATATGACTCACTTCTGCCTTTCTCATTTTCCCGAAACTTCCGACGGAACGCCTCCGCAGACAGCCGGTACTTTTTTAGCAGACTCGATTTTACTTTGTCGAAATCCTCTGCTTCCTCTCTATCCAAGCGAGCGAACCCCTGCTTCTCGCACGTTCGCTCAAAGTTAACCAGGAACAAACCAATGTCCTCTCCAAGCTTAAACGGCCGCATCAGGTCAGTCATTTTGAACAATACGCGTTCTCCTGCACCGTGTGCCTGACTTCCATTACGAGCGCGTTCCATCTCTACCTCAAGACGCTTCATTTCCAAAGCGTGTTGACGGTCACGCTCTTCTTTTTCTTTCTGCTCTTTAAGTTCGCGCTCCTGTTTCTCTTTTTGCTCTTTAAGTTCGCGCTCCTGTTTCTCTTTTTGCTCTTTAAGTTCGCGCTCCTGTTTCTCTTTTTGCTCTTTAAGTTCGCGCTCCTGTCTTTTTGACCTCTCCTCAATAGTCTCAAGGCATTCCGACAGCTCGTCATCCTCAGCCTCTAACTCAAGAATAGCCTTTAGCAGTTCTGGTTTTCTGAGTTTGTCCGAGACATCCAGACCCAACTCTCTTGCAAGCTCCAACAATTTCGGTTTGCGCAACGACTTCAAATCCATGGCTGCTCTGAATGCTGCTTTCTCTACTGCTTACTATTGTCTTGCCGCAAACTAACCCGGCAGCAACGACAACCACAATTACCAGCTCTGTTTCTGACACTAACAAAAAGCCTGGCAAAGCTCAGAAGAAGAAAGTCCCGCACTCACCAAACCTCGCAGGCAGGAATTCCGCGCAGTCGTTCCGCTGCAGGCAACCAGTCGTCACACAGGGCTCGTTGCACTGCTCCCGGATCGTCGTTGAGCTGCTCAGCATACAGTCAACTGCATCTCTTCGCTGCTGGCCTCCGTTGTCGCGATCTCACCGCTGGCAGACAGTTGTTTGAAGTCGTAGGCGATCTCACCGCTGCCAACCAGATGTTTGGGATCGCACCGCTGGTACGATCTGTTGGGAACTCGGCGCTGACGCCCGTGGTTGTACCTGGGTCGCAAGCCCCAAGGGTAGCGTTGGCCTGGCGGCCTGGGGTACAACTGGAAGCATCCGAAGGTCCCGGCAAAGCATGAGTCGACTGGTAACAACGAAACAACTTGTTTATTTTAACATCGCAGAGAGTTGGCGGTCAGGTTTGACCGAAGTAGAGAGACGGGAGAGCACTTCACTCAACAGAAGAAATCGGAGCCCTCTTTTTGGCGTCCGGGGCAGCTGTTTTTATACTCTCGCAGTTGAGGGCAAGAAGGAACCCCTCAAAAGACGAGCACGTGAATGTACAATGGGCTAATGGTGACGCACACTGTCGTAGCGCTGCCGTAGCACCATGTCGAGCACGATCTCGTAGCACCCTGTTGTAGCGATGCCGTAGCACCATGTCGAGCACGATCTCGTAGCACCCTGTTGTAGCGATGCCGTAGCACCATGTCGAGCACGATCTCGTAGCACCCAGTTGTAGCGCTGCCGGTCGGGCACAATGACTGTAATGAGAGGATGATCCCTGCTTTCGCAGCGCCTGGTTCCGGCACAATGACTGGAATGCGAGGGTGATCCTGTGCGGTCGTATCGCCGCAGTCGCGCCTGGAAACACCTGGCGATGAGCGTTGCGGCGACGACGATCGGGCCAAAAATGTCTGTCGCCCCGCCGCAGTCGCGCCGGCAAAACCACGTGTCGCAGGCGAATCGCAACAGATGCAAGTAAACCAACTAGGCCAGATATCCATTCTGTTACAGAATAATCACTAACCATGACAATCAAAACGATCAAACAATCCAAACAAGCGCGAGTGAGAGTTGACGCGAGCACAAGATAGTACGAAACAAGCCGTCCTGCCGGCGACGCCGATGCTCGCCGCATGAATGGGCCCCTAAGGTCGGCACTCTAAAACATCCCGTTCACCCTGGATTTTTTTACTCACTAGAAAGGAACAGCAGCCATGAGTAACGAAAGCCTATGTATGTTTTAAGGCTGCTACGTCATCTTCAGAACAAGTGCATTGACCCTATGCGAAGCTGCGACTACTGTAGCGCTCCATGACGAACTCGTAGTGGGTCCTGGACAATTCTGGGGGGGGGGGGAATCGTGGCCACAGCCTCTGAAGCAACGGCCTTGAGCTTATCAATAAAAATATATCGAAAGAAATCAACTACAAATCGATTCACCTTTTGTCGAATTGCGTATCACGGGTGAGTGGGAGCACGGATGAGCTTATTTTATCACCAAAGACGAAGGACAGGCATTGAACAATTTGTAGGATTTCATTGATCGCTTCACAAAAACTTCCCCTCAGCATGTGTGTTGCATCTGGAAATCTTTTTGGGGAACCTAGTAGAACATATGTCATTGTGAATCCTATGCACAAGCGGCATGGCGTTTTCTTATCAGAAGGGCTGGAAGTCTGTGCATCTTGATTCTTATGGTGGTTATATGGTGATGTCTTGCACTTCTCTTTCGGAGTTCTACTTATTTGAAGACTCCACCGACAACGTTACTCCGTATCATTCTGAAAAGTACAGTTTCTTTTCTCTAAATTAGTTGCTGATGTTCGCAAAAGCAGGTTGATCCTCCGACTCCTATTGGCACTTTGTCTCGCACTAACGAGCTTTGTCTTCACAACAGCGACGTTTGTGCCTCGGAGCGGTCGCTAGTGCTGTCGAGCACAACGTGCTGCCTCTGTAAATTGCCCACCTGCTGAGTGTATATGCGTGCAACCTCCTTCGCTAACTACGAAGCCCTTCTTGGCTTAGCAGCTGTTGTACATGTAGCAGTTACTGAAGTTGTGAGATCAGTTGTTGAAGTATTAGACGACGATGCGTGCGTAGAGACACCATTGGAGAAGGTGTAGATTGCTACAACCAAAGCGTCATTTATTATAAAGGTGGCAATAGTACAAACAAAGAGGACGAGACGAGTAAAGCCGATTCAGGCACCATGCAGGGAGAATGCCCAATCGCGGTGATAAAGCCGCTTAACTAGCACGGCGGCTCTATGAACCGACTCGCCATCGCGTGCAAGCAAAAAAACTTTATATGGAAAAGGACATCTCCTCGCATTTTCAATTCTGTAGCAGAGGAACGCAGAAATCGCGAAGAAGGCATCCTAGTTGCTTGAGGCCAAGCAGTGAAATGTCATCAAGGTCATCCCAATGTTTGAATGACATTCACCGCCTCATCAAGAGACACTGCGATTCCTTTCCTTTGCGCTGTGGTAGGGGATAGGAATAACAAGCCACAGATGGCAGAAAAATTGCCGCCTAAGTCTTCATGTACGTGATGTCGCCAATCATGACATCATCGCTTCGCTTTTGTCGTCGGATTCAGTTAGTGTCATCGCTGTCGTCGTCATGCTTTTGCAGTCATCATAATGCCGTCATGCCATCATAATCATAGTAATAATTAATTTTTCAACTTCTCCGTCATTGCCGAACCACCGTCATCGTCTACATCATTTCGTTGTCGTCACACACTGTCGCTTCAGACAGATTTGCTTGCCTTAGAAGAACAAGCTACCCCATCGGCTAACACGTACAACGCGCTACGTATGACATTTATAAGCACAGTGATAGATCTGCGTGAATTTAGCTGGGTGACTGCACATACACATCTATAGTCACAATATAATGATGTGGCGTAATCGAATACCCGTTTCAGCCTGGCTTCGGTAACTCAACAGAAAGCTATCTTTCTCTAAAGCAGGGTATCAATTTAGGCGAGCGACATGCATTGTATCCTTTAAGTGATTACTATTTTTGTGGTTAGGCCCAGCGAACACAAGTGTCTTCCTAATTACTTTTTCGTTTTCATTATACTATTTCGTTATGCTTTTTCCTCGGTACCTCCGGCACCAGGTAACCGTACTTTTTCGCAGGTGGCCTGCGCTGAGTGTCAGTGTCGTTTGAAACACTGTTTCTGGTTGAGTCTGTCTATCTATCTACCCTCCGACGCTGGCAGGCATAGCGGTGCCTACCAACTTCAGCTCCTTTCACTGGCGTGGTCGCGGTATCATCGCCATTCGAGCTCCGCAATCCGACTGTCACATCTGATTCTCGCCTAATACCTGCGCCGAGGCAGATGGCACACCGAAGATCCCGATATGTCGGGTGTGGAACACCGGATGGCGGTTGGCTCCGCATGAAGAACCCATTTTAAAAGCAAGTTTCCCACGCCTTGCCCACAAATCGACTCCTGATGATCACAAAGTACTCTTGAAAGACAGCAGCGCCGTCGAGAAATGCGTCTGCTCGGTCACTGCATTCCTCAGATGTTTACTTGAACGGCTCAATGATGGCGTACTACTGCAGTACTACTTGGCGCAGAGGAAGAGAAACATATTCGCAATGACCGATCAGCTAGGCAAGTCCACCAAAGAGTCAAAGAGCCGGTCCAGCCGTGCCTATGCAGGGTCGATACCATAGCCAACAACCCGGAACATTCTTCGCTTAACTTCGATTCCCACAGTACTTGGGATCGGCCTATTTTCTAACGTTTGCTGAAGCACGAATTAGGTAATGAAGTTCCAGCAGAACCAATTTCATGATGAATGTCAACGTCAATGCGATTAGCATTAAGCAACGTTGCGGATGTCCGAATTTATATTTTGTTATCATGTTCTTCCACGTCACTCGCAATGAATGATGTCGGCGATAATGGCAGATTGATAGCGTCCAAGCGGCACACGGGGCACGGACGAAGGGCAATAGGCATAGAAAACAAAGCGTATCGTCAGAAAATCGGACATCACTCAGCAGACAAAGAGCAAAGGTAAGACCGCACGAACCAACTTAAATCTTAAACAAACGTCGTTGGCTCATGTGACCTGGTGCACGTGAACATTTATTAAATCCAACCATCTAAGCAGCCCACGTCATATCGGACTTGCGCATTACATTCTTCCGCGAACTAAATTTCCACATAAAGGTGTCAGATACTCCGATCAGTTTGCATGGAACTCACACTTTCGTAAACTTTCTGCGGCGGCTCAAGTGACGAACGTTTCCACTTTTACCACATGTTAGCTCGACACAACTCTTGTTTCTGACGACGTACGGCAGTATAAAGGGCGTCCATCGCATTTATCTGCGTTGCTTGCGTAGATGTGAGTGCAAGAGAAAGGACATAGACACGTTCCCCTCCCTTCACTCTTCCTTCGCTGCCAGCAATTTCGGCTACGTGACAGCGCTCGCCGACGGCCGTCGGTGATGTTCTGTCACGTTCTAGGTGCGTCGCACCTCACGTATGTCTCAGGACTCCGCTATGGCGAAGACGCTTCTTCCACAGGCTGCAGAAGAGATCGCAGTTGGGAATTCCCGGCTTGCAACTCCACCATTCGTTATCCTCGCCGCTTGCGTAGACGCGCGGTGAATGCGGCGGGGGAACGTCCGCGCTCATTTCGTGGTATCTACCAATTGTATGGGAGGGAACTCAGTGGAGGAGCGGGCGGCCCTCTGATACCACTCCCGTATGTTTCGTTGCTGTTCGGCATAACAGAAAGCAGTGGGCTAACGCACAATATGTCCAATCCCCTTAGGCTACTATTACTGCTCGATGCAGTATTTTGTAGCGATGTCACCAATGATGCGCTGCGTTAATCACCACATAACAATTTCTTTTGAGGCAGTTTACAGCGACCAAAACTAGCACAGCGCTCTGATATTCAGAACTATTCTAGGAAAAGCACTTTCACTATTGATAGATTACACAGACGTTATCATGGCCGCCATCTTTAGGTACCAGCAGGTCGAGAACGAGTGTAATCAAGAAAGCCGACAGCATGACAGCACGACGTGCCCATCTTTTGTCTAACGACAAAGTGATAACAGTGATAAACCAGAAAAAAAATAGTCACCGTCAATAAGCAAGACAATTAACGTACGTTTGATAATACAATGCACTGACATCATCGTGGTCCCCATGTTTGAGTACTAGCACAGCGAGAGCTGCGTCCGTGATGTCATATGAAAAATATATATGCACTGCGCACACTGATAAAAAATTGTACCTACTTTCCCGTTACTGAACAATTTGTGAACGGAAGAAAAAGTTGTCTGCCTGAACGTCTAGCACCTTTATTCGTCTCCGTGCTTCCTCATGTCAACAGCTACATTCAGTCTGCTGTTTACTTAATGGAGTTATTTTCATTTTCATGCCCTTCTTTGTTTATTCATATTCAGGCTACGCTTATCAACTGGAGCGTATATCTGCACCTCGGTGATTGCGTAATGACCATCTTAATAAACATAATCTAGAACATCAGATTAAAGTTATGACCTTTCAAGCATCAACACTGCGTGAGATTACATATTGCATATGAAGAGAATAAACAAGATTTTGCGTATCGCCGTTAGTTTTACATCGTTTAATTAACCCATTCATTGCAGCTTCTTGTTACATTTGATTGCAACATGTGCATTGAATCTGCATATCTTTCTTATAGTTCTTTTTTCCCGCTTGGCAATGCATGGCGTAGACGCAGCATAGAGTTTCGTGCAATTACTAGAGGGAACTCTGGCGCTGCGATTGTTCAGTCACCACGGGAATAATGGGTAGCACATGGATTTGCCTGATCTTCGTATTTGCGGCCTCAGGCATTCTTTTGGCTTCGTTTATAGCGCTTTATCAGGGCTTAAAGTTGCCTAAATGTCAAAGCAGTTGATGCTTTTCTTCGTGGAGGAGGTTATAAAACCCTGCAAGCGCGCATAATCATTGCTGAACGCAGTGGTCGCGCTTGTAGACGCGCCTATGGCGTAACGGCTTCAATACCGGGCTTTTGTACTAAGAGTCGGTAGTTCGAATCCTGCCATCGGGCAATTTTTATAAAGTTAGTTCAATTACATATAACGCAGTGCTTTCTTTAAAGTGATCGCTTTGGAAAATCACAAAGTCATTTAAAGCCACATGAAGGAAGTTTAGGCAAATCCACGTACTACCCATCACTGCCATGCTGGCTGAACTGCCCAGCTTGCAGCACTCATAGGTACTACCGCCACAGTTTCACCTGGTAATGTCTCTGGAATTCTACGATACGGAGGTCGTTTCTTGTCGCGTCGAAGGGGCCCTCCTCTATGCTGGAAAATAAATAAATAGGTGTACCTTCCTTAAGCTGATCAGAGTTAAGAAGGCCAGTAGTGGTTTGCTCAGCAATAATTTAGACCGCCTGAGCGTTTTTGTTCACAGAAAGCGCGGTGAAAGGACGTTTTCGGAAGCCGCCCGCATCGCAATGTGACGACTAACGCCCCCGCAATCACATGCTCAGCAAAGCAACGTCATAGCAAGTAAGTCTTGTCGTCATGGCGAAAGAAGCGGTTACTTGCGTGTCTTTTGTTTAAGAGGAGAGGGCAAGTCGCTTTAACAATCTCAGTATTAATAGTCGACTTATTAGTTTCACAGAAAGTAATATTAATAAAAATCACGAGTCATTGCGCTCTGTGAAGGTAGATGACTAGCAAAGCTGCTTAGCAAATGACACAGAGATTGCACCGTATTTTGAACAAAGGTACGAGCTAATTTACCGTGATTTTTGCACACATTCACATGAATCACGGGACCACCACTACGAGGAGCCTGAAGAAGCTAGATACGCGTGACGGTTTGACGGCTGCGCCACCATGGGAGAGCGGAAGGAAAGCAAATTGATATGCAAGTGCTTGGAACGCCACAAAGAGAGGATGGTGCGAACGTGGATATGGTCAACGCCGGTGAAAGCGTAGTATCTGTTTTTATCTGTTCTTAATAGTATCTGTTCTTATCTGTTCTTAATAAGCTTAATCTCTGAGAGGAGTTCTATATGGACCCAACATTATTAAATGTATTTCAGAAAGTTGGCGGAGTGCTTGAAGCCTTCTTCCCCTCCGCCGCGGGTCGGACTCGTATTGCACTATTTCAGGGATCGGCCAATTGGTGTTTTGCCCACGCAGAACAAAACTTCACGGAACCATAGCCATAAACAGCATCGACGTAATGCGTTTTTCGCTACAAAGAGATGCTCGATTTCCATGACACGCTGTTAAAGCTTAGCCAGGGCTACCCTGACATGCTTTCTGTACCAGTGTTTCCACTGAACCAGCATTTCCTCCTCGAAAATTCATTGTTGTTTGTGACGCCCCACTCAACCACGCGAAACACGACTAAATTTATTCCACAAAACTCCCACGTGACACAGTGTTTCTTCTGGGTAAACCACGCCAGTGTGTTACACACGCCATCCAAGAACGGTCAAAAGTTTCTTCATGAGATGCTCGTGAGATCCCTCCAGAAAGCATGCACGGCTTTCTAGATAAATTTCTTAGTGCGGAGTGTGGTAGTTTTCTGCACCAAGTACGCCTAAAATAATTAAATAAAACATTGCTACAAAAAAGCCGTTAATGTCGCTTTGCAAGACGACAAAGATTTACAAAAAGATCTTCACGCATTGTAATGTTGGGATATGTCGATTAGCGTTTGAATTGTATCATGGCCCAAGCACCTGCGAGGGAAGAGCGGGATTGGTGGAAACTTTTCATGATTTCCATGCTAGAATTTACGACGTGACAGTGAAGTAATCAGTCTCTTGTCCTGAGGCACCATAGTTTAAATCACTGTATTGGCATGTGACCAGTTGTTTTCGTATAAAACAATGAGGCTCCTCTAAACTCTTCTCGTGTGTCAGGGTTATGACGTTGCTTCTGTTTCCTCCTGATACCATAGTCTGCAGGAGACTTGACCATAGACTCCAATTTATTTATTAGAAAAAAAAATTGGGCTGGTCCCATACATCATGGGGTTTAATCTTTTGTAAAACACGTCACAGGTAGCTGATTATCCAGCATTGTTTATGATTCTGCAACAGGTTATTAGATGGAGCAGCATATTTGCTTATGGCAACCACATTATAAAAAATTGCGACAGAACCCATCTCAGGATGACTGTCGTCAGAAATTCGTTAGCACGGAATCAAATACCAACACCATGTATCGCCTCCATCTAAACGAGTTGTGCATGAAGCGTGTACTGCAGCGAGATTCCACTTTCGCACTTTGCTATCAACACTCGGGGCACCTAGCACAGCCCCAGTGGGCGTTAAAGGCGTTCATTTAAGAGCGACACAGGCCTACTGGCACACACCAAATGGCCCGTGTTGACATAGAAATGGCTCACTGGAGATCAGCAAAGACCGAGTGGCACATACTCAGTACTCCAAGTTGGCCTCAAAGAGTTTCTTCGTACAGCGGTACTGACCCATTCACGCGTCTACAGTGATCCACGTCGGAGTGGAAGAGGCTTGCGGGAGGCGGCGCGAGGAGGTAGCCGTGGTGGCCACGGTTTATTTAGGCCGGCCAGCTATGATGCCGCGGGATCTTGCGAGCGGCCGATACCGCGGCCGCCCAGGTCGAGCGCTCTAGCGTGTTCTACTCTCGCACTACCTGCACGCGAGCGCATCTTCTTTGCCTGCTTTGGAAGCGATAGTCTCGTCGTGCAGGTCCTTCCAGCAGTGGCACGAATGTACACATTGGCATATACTGCATGACCCAAGTAGGTCTGATTGTTGGTTTGGAACTCTGTTGCCTCAGCGCAGCGGCCCAGTGGGCTAGCCATTCGACCAGAGATTGCCCAGTGACTCAGATAGGCAGGAAAACGGTTAAATGCATCAATAGACACAAACAGAAATAGATAGTTAGATAGCACGAAGTACCCTAAGGATGCTGACGCAATAAAACCGGTGGGTTTCCGTCGCAACACGGATCCGAACCTATCGCCTTTCGCATACGAGGCTGATGCTCTACCGTTTCGCCATGGTTGGAGTGCTGAACAGCAGCAACGTGCCGCAATGGCCAGTTCAGACTGGCGCCTCGGTAGGCTTCGAGCCCTGTTCTTTCAGCCCAGACCTACTGGCACATATCCAGTGCTGCATATCGGCCTCAGAGTTTTGTCCAACAGTGGTCCCTGCCTAGCCCCGCGTCGACAGTGACCCACGTCCTCGTGAATGAATAGCGGCACATATGTACGAATTGCTACATACTCACTAACTCAAGTGTGTCCCATGGTTGGCTTAGAAGTACGTTACTTCTGCATTGCAGCCGGATGCATTGTCCATTCGACCACTATCTGACCATTGACCTAGGCAGGCGGGAAAAACGGTCAGCTACAAACATGCGAACTAACAAACATAGGTCAATAGCGTGCGTTAAGTGTGTGCAGTACACGAAGAATTCTATCGCACTAAAATTTTGTAACTGCCATTTTCTAAGATGAGAAATTGGGTGTGTAAGTTCGAGCATGTGTGTCAAGGCAGCAGCAAGGTGATACCAATGGCGACAACACGATGGTGACACTGATGACATGACGACTGATTCAATGTGGCCTGTTAAAGAAAAGTTACGACCTGCTTCTTTATTCTGTTGCTTAATTCTGAAGGCAGCGCAATGTCACCCACCGTCTCTAAGTGCTAGTTCCCATTGAAAGATAGGGTTATCTGGCACACTCTCGTTTCTCTAAGTAATACTTGTAATACGACGGGAAGCACGCGCCAATCAACTGAAAGTGCTTGCTCGCAAGAATGAAGAAATGTGAACACCAGGATCGCGGTCCACACAGATTGTGCGCAGGGTAAAGCGATTGTTACTTCGTTACACACATGCCTATGCAGATTAATGAGCAGATTGGTCTACTGTGCTTGGGAACCTGGTTCAAATCAGGCAACTAACATCCTTCTTAAGGAGGCCCTAAGCGAGCCGAGGAAGGAACCAATCTGCCTACCAGTGGACCACCCTCAAAATGCCTGGTTTGAGGCACGTAGTATTTCGTATTAAAGAGTGGAAAGATATTCGTCAAAAACATGTCTTTTAATTTTGTTTTCACAGCTAGCAGAGAAAATGTCCCGGGTGACTAGGAAACCACTTCTAGCCCTATTTGCATCATACAGTTACTTGGGCAGTCAAACTTCATAATGGGCGGTACCGCTGACGGTCGGATGACCCACAAACTGAGCCGTACCATTACACTAATTATGGTGGTTCTCATTTTCGCTGAACCTATTCTGGAACATCTAGCACGCAGTGTCTAAACGGGGCTATACGTTGTGCTATTCTCGAAATCCGGTTTGGAAGTAGTTTAAGCAAGGAGACTTTCAGCGGCTTACTAAGAAGAAATACGCATACGCTAGCCACAAGAGCGGCTTTCTGTCAAAGAATTCTTTTAGTTGGCGTAGTGCATGTTCTTTGTTTATTTTACTCTGGACGCTTTTCTACGGTAGATGTGTTTGTGCTAAATGTATGTGCGTCGCATCAGCCTGTCTTTCGTACTTTGTTGGGCGCCTCACGTAACGTTAGTGACGAGGCAATCAACGTTTCCTACTAAAAGAGGAAATCATCCCTATGGAATGCACGTTTCTTGTTATAAAATTGCTCAATTTCTCACTAAAGCCAGTATATATATATATATATATATATATATATATATATATATATATATATATATATATATCTTGTGTTAAATGTGCACAAGAATACAAAGTATGAGCGCCGTTTCGGAATTCTTCAATTTGTGGTTTCATACCTGCGCAAATTTATGTGGAAATTCACGGAGGAACTTTTGCAGCACTGGGCACCAACTGAAGCGAAAATGAGAACAAAGCATTTTTTTTTCTCCAGGAGCTTTCAGTACGTACTATACCTAGAGCACTTTGACAATGACATGCTTGTACAACAAGCTCTGACATCTAACAAAACATATGTATAAGAAAAGAAGGCATATATGCCGCCCACAGATTCTTTCGACGCAAACACACTCGGTGTGTTCGTTCAACCGTGGCACCGAGAGGGTCGACAAAGAGCCGCGTGCTTCCGCTCTATGTGAGGTCTGGGTATGTGGTGCCCGTGCTCACGTCGGGCCACTCGCTCGCATAGCCGCCACCTTTTTGTCTCTTTGCGTATCCGTCTTCATTGCGACGCGACGGTTCGTTACTGCTGCTGGAATTGCCCCAGACGGTGCTCGCGAGCGTGCCACCGCGAAAACGAGAACATGGTGCGAAATGAATGAGCGACGAAAACTGGAAGATTAGCCAGACAGGCGCAGCAAAAGGGGAGGCGGCAGAACGAAGGGCGCAAGCGAAAAGATACATCCGGGGCTGTTTATGGCCGCCGGCACACGTCTTTCATGGTGGAGGGATATATATATATATATATATATATATATATATATATATATATACGCGTGTAGAATTTGTTTCGGTTGCCCGCCAAAGGTCATCCCCGTCGTCGCCAGTGAAGCGGCGCTTTACTGCGCTCTGTGCCGCTTTTATCTGGACCTTGCCGAAGGGTCAACGGGGGGCCGAGGCACCGAGATGATTCTTCCGGGTGAAGCTCTATATAGCGCAGCCGAGGCATGGAAAGGGGCGCTCCGAGTGCGTAAACAGAGACGCCAATCTTTGAGGGCGTGGGCGATATAGGAACGCCAGAAACTGTGGCTAGCCATAGGTACCCTATGCTGAGAGAAGTTCCTTCTTGTAGTTCACTGCGGACACATTGCGCTATACTGCTCAAAACAATTACACGCATGGGTTAAACATCCATTAGCAAAGTTTAATATAACCAATATCCCGCATTCACAAAGCATTTCGTAGTTCAGTTAGTAAGAAAACGTTAGCCCACGTCTCCTCCTCTATCCCGGCAATGGCTGCACATGGCTCTCTATTCAATCACAACGCACGATAAATTGTCAAGCACCGACTGAGTAGACCCCACAAAGCGTTGACTGCAACTGGTTTACGGCCACGCAATGAGCTTGTAGATATACAATTCGACACATAAGCGCGCGCAGAAAAAACAAGACGAAGGCAGTAAGTTAAGCCCTTTCTGGATAGCGATGAAAGATCGCGTGCGAATGAAACCACGTCACACAAAAAGCAAAACCAAAACTAACACTGCTCTACAAATGAACTTTGCAGACCGAGCCACTACGTGAATTGCTAGCCTTGAAACAACCGTTACTGGGTCACCAAGGGTAAGAAAAGCGCTTCTTATCACTTAGAAAAACGAAGACGTGCTTACGCAATTCGCTTTCGGATTTGGTATCTTGCCTGCTTCAACTGTTTCCCTCGTGGTCATCTCGGCGCACCTACGCAGAATCGTGGTCTGCTCAAAGAAAGGCCCCTCTTCCATACACCGTTAGTACAGGCAATGTTTACCTAGGTGCCTAGAGGCAGCAGTGGCGTTATTGTCGTCCTCCCTGAACCTTTCATTTAAACATCAGCCAGTCTGGCCGGTGCAACTTGGGGCTTGTTTCGTTCGGTGAATAAGTCCTTTACTAACCATTTGTTTTTGATGCCCATTGGCAATATGTACATAATGCGATTAGCATTTTTTGCCTATTTCACGCATTTTAAGCATGTCTGTCTGTCTGTCTGTCTGTCTGTCTGTCTGTCTGTCTGTCTGTCTGTCTGTCTGTCATCTTACAGTAGCCCATGCTCTATGTTCTCTACCAGCTTATATTGGCCTGCATTCATGGTGCCGTCGTTGCCATTCCATCGCCGTAATTTGAGCTTCGGCATCTGACTTTCGTCATATCGTCGTCGTCAAGTTTTTTGTGACGAGTTTCTGAAGCAACCTGTCTGGTTGGCTATCCCACTAGGTATGTGATCATGGCTCGGATGTCATTGCGGTAGTTGCATCATCATCACTACAGCTCCCTCATCCAGCTTTCTTCATGCCGTCGTCGTCTACAGCCGTCATGCATTGGTCGTCATAACGTTTTCGTGGTGTCGCCATTCCCACATGATTTTCACTACAGCTTCGCCATCTTACCTGCGTCATGCTGCCGTCGTAACGTCTTTCACGCCAATACAGTGGGTCAAGTTGTCTAATAACTTGGGCCACGAGGCATTGAATTAAATTCTGGGGTTTTGTGTGCGAAAACCACGATTTGATTCTGAGGCGGCAAGCCGTAGTGGGGCACTCCGGATTGATTTTGTCCATCAGGGGATCTTTAACATGCCCCCAAAGCACGGGACAAGGGCGTTTTTGCATTTCGTCCGCATCAAAATGCGGCCGCCACGGCCGCGAGTTGACTCTGCGGCCTCGTGTTTAGCAGTGCAGCACCGTAGCCGCTAAGCCAACGCGGCGAGTGGGTCACGACCTACGTGATCGTGCTTGCAATGCTGGCGATGTCGTTAGAACAGCGTCATTCCAACTTCATCAATCAACTATCATCATGTCATGGATGTCAAACCATCGTCGCCGTACAGTTGTTTTCACATCGTCGTCGTGATAACGTCGTGGTCATTCTAGCGTCGTCACTCCAGCTTCGTCATTTAATTTTCGTCATGCAGTCCTTGTGATACAGATCGTCATGCAATCGTTCTCGTACTCTCATTGTAAGGCTACCGTCTTCATCCCATTTTCCTAATACCGTCCGCATGCCATCGGCGTAATCGCCGGGTCGTCTCAGTGGCGCAGCCAGAAATATTTTTCGATGGAGAACCCAATTGACAGGGGAAGATGACGAGGGAAAAGAGGAGAATTGGGTTGGGAATGCTGCATGGGGCTGGGAAAGCTTAGAAATTTCGGAGCGCGTGCCCGGTGTGCAACCCGCTCGCTACGCCAGCGGTCGTCATGCATTTGTTTTCCTACCGTAGTCGTGGTGGCCATTCGATCGTTGTTATTGTAACTTCGTCGCACGACTCTCGGGATGATGTCGGTGTCCGGCCATAGTGATTACACAGTAATGCTCATTGAATTCTCCCAACGTTGCATCAACGTCATTCCTTCTTTGTCATTCTATTGTTGTCACTGCATCGTCACCATAAAGTTTTCACGACCTCATGCGCATGTTCGACCTTGCGAAGTGACTGCCATAGTAGCGTTGGCTGATACGTGAGAACAGTTTATGCGCACATACTAGCAGCAACGCAAGCTTGAGAAGGACTACAAGAGATTCTAAACATACGCGTCTTTAGAAATACATTTTGGCGCTACATTGCTTTAATGCTAATCACATTGCCGCAGACAGTCATCTTGAAGTGGGCTCTGCCAGAAAATCTTTTGTTTCTCACAGGATCAAAGCGAATAATTTCTTCAAGCTGATATTCATGTGAAATTCATGCTGTTTTTTGCTTGTGTGGGTGGTTTCATCAAAAATTGAACAAACATCACCACCAATTCATTTTCTGAGGGAGCTTGTGTCCTTTCCTTTACTGAAAGCGCATTTATCTTTAGCGTGAAGTTTACAGCGGAGCTGTTAGCCTCTAGTTGGTCGGCATTTTTCGTGACAGCGTCCATCAGCAAAAATGTGGGCAGGTCCCAGCGGCAGTTAAGGGTCAGGAGCAATGCCTCGTACCCCCGTAAGAGAGACTCTTCAAGCACTCAGCAAAGGGAAGCGAGCAGTGCATACATTATTTGCAATCACGTATACAACATGCGGGACAACATACCTCTCAGTAAAGAACAAGCACAAAACAAGCATCCAAACCAAATAAATATTCGTAACGCGCCCCTGATAACAATGCGAAAGACGTAGCGCTCACTGCGTACGTTTCCCGGTAAAGATTACCGTTGCGCAAGCTGCCGCAATGACGGCAGCCTGCGACATGGGGAGTGATGTACCTAGCCTTTTGTAAATGGAATAACCAGCCTGGAAATTGATTTCAATCTTGTTGCAGCAACGCTATTGGCGGCGGCGTGCTGTCAAAATTACCATTACTCCAATTGCTACCATTATTCTAAATTACCTTTACTACCCTTACTCTTAAGCAATAAGGCACTGCTTACACCCCTCAGCAGTTGTACTGGTTGTTTTCAACAGCTTCGCTGGACATCCACTTTCTCAGGGGCCGGGATGGCGAGTAAATTTGTTTTTGTCTTCTGTGATGCGAAAGAGACTTTCTTGGCAATAGATCTATATTTTTTCAAAAAATGTGGGTTTTACGTGATAAACTAAATTTGAATTATTTAACTTCTGATTCTTTAACATGCATCCAATTCATGGACGTTTTGCATTTACTAAGGTTTCTTGCCGTTAAAGCGTGGGGCACATCCGTGGTGGCATGTATGTTTCAACCATACAGGACGCTCTTCCTAGGATACTTGCGATATAGCACAGCAGTGCTATATCGCAGCAGTGCTGTCAAATGCTAACAAAACTAACATGCGTGTCCTACAGAGAATTCAAGGCCAACTCCTTCGAACACGTCTGGGGCTACTTCGATGTGCTTCAACCGTAGAAACAATTGCTACCGCGAGAGGCCCGACCCAATAACGTCTTATATTGCTGTTGAGGCACTCCGGGCCCACCTTCGCCATTTATCCAGAGTTCCTGACCAACATCTCACTCGCTTGCCTGTGAAAAGACTCAAGGCAGCGTTTGCCAAATCAGTTGCGGCTAACCAGCACGCTTTCTCAGTGAGACCCACGCCCGCAACAAGAACGCCATCCTCCTTGGGATGGTTGAAAAAGGCTGTTGTGTTCCTTGCTGTTCGAGGAATTGCGAAGAAGGCTAGCCTGACCATCGCGGTTTTCAAGCAGATCACATTGCAATTTTTGCATTGTTCGTACGCTGACCAAACCCATGTTTATACGGACGGTTCGGTTTCTGAAAGTTCGACGACCACCATTGATATACCATCCAAATAAGTCGTCATCAAGTTTAAGATTTCACACATATACATATACACATATACAGATTCCGTACTGGCTGTTCTTCGCGGTAGTGTGGAATACATTTAAAAAAAAACACCTAGGAAATGGGCAATACTAAGCGATTCGAAAGCAGCCTCCATAGCTTGAGAAGTTTTCGACGTGGTAATTACGGCCATCTGGTGTCCCAAGTGAACTAAACTTGCCATCGCGCTTCGGAACGAGGACATATTATGATCTTTCAATGACTTCCGGGACATGTTGGCATCGTTGGTAATCACCTCGCCGATGACGCTGCCCGACGGGCCCAGGTGATAGCACCGACACTCCTCATATGATTGTCACGTGGTAGTGGCGGTGAAGAAGGCAACAAAGCTGTAGTTAATGAAAGTAGCGTTTCATTGGGCCAACTTGTGCCCTCGAAAGCAGGCTACACTCCAAGAACAACGATAGCAGCGAACACACACGGCGATCGTCGAAAATCTGATGAGCGGGTCAAGCGCGCGGACTTTTATGCATCAGTAGTCGAATGTTCCAGAGTAATCGCTGGGATCCGGGTGTCTTCCACAAAGTTGCACATTATTCGCTACGTTCATACATGCAATCAGATTACACAAGGTTCAGTCACAGACAGCGGATGGAACCATCGATAGCTTTCCAGAAACTTCAGATGCATTCAGGGGCGTCCTGCACTGTGCGATAACAATTGTTAGGTGGTGAATATGTGGTCGCCCGATAAAGATAAACAAATACACGTATCAATTCCCCCCTCTTAAAGAAAGCATCGTCCCGATGCTACAAACGTAGGAGAGCGAAACACAAAAGGACACTTATTAAACTAAAGCAACAAGGCAACGAAAAATGACGAAGTCCAAAGCTCCAGTTACGCGAAGTCCCAAAGTTCATTTGCGCTGGTAGTACGGCTCGAGTCGCACAACGTGGACTATTTCAGGTCGTGAGCGGCACCGCTGTGATAGTGAAATACCGTCTGGCAAGACCTCATAGTACAGTGCGCCAATACGTCGGATGATCTTGTACGGTCCGAAATAGCGCCGCAATAGTTTCTCACTAAGTCTTCGTCGGCGTATCGGGGTCCAAACCCAAACACGGTCGCTGGGCTGGTACTCGACGTATCATCGTCGAAGGTTGTAGTGTCGGCTGTCGGCCTTCTGCTGGTTCTCGATCCGCAGGCGTGCGAGCTGTCGGGCTTCTTCGGCGCGATGGAGATAGGTGGCGACGTCAAGATTCTCTTCATTGGTGACGTGCGGCAGCATGGCGTCGAGAGCAGTCGTCGGATTCCTGCCGTAAACCAGCTTGAATGGCGTGATCGGGGTGGGTTCTTGCACCGCCGTGTTGTAAGCAAAGGTTACGTACGGCAGGACCGCGTCCCACGTCTTGTGTTCGACGTTGACGTACATTGCTAGAGTGTCGGCGAGGGTCTTGTTCAGGCGCTCCGTGAGACCATTCGTCGGCGGGTTGTAGGCAGCTGTCCTCGTGTGGTTTGTCTGGCTCTATTGCAGAATGGCTTGGGTTATCTCTGCTGTAAAGGCCGTTCCCCTGTCGGTGATGAGGACTTCTGGGGCACCATGTCGCAGCAGGATGCTCTCGACGAAAAATTTTGCCACTTCGGCTGTGCTACCTTTGAGCAGAACTTTAGTTTCAGTGAAGCGGGTCAGGTAGTCCGTCACCACGACGATCCACTTACTTCCGGATGTTGACGTCGGAAAAGGTCACAACAAGTCCAACCCGATCTGCTGAAAAGGTAGGCAAGGAGGCTTGATCGGCTGTAGTAATCCCGCAGGCCTTGTCGGTGGTGTCTTGCGTCGCTGAGAGTCTCGGCATGTCTTGACGTAACGGGCGACGTAGGCGGTTAGGCGCGGCCAGTAATACCTTTCTTGTATCCTCGATAGCGCCCGGGAGAAACCGAGGTGCCCAGCGGTCATATCGTCATGTAGGGCGAGCAGTACTTGTGGACGCAGCGTCGACGGAACAAGAAGGAAGTTGGCGCGGATTGGTGAGAAGTTCTTCATGATTAGGTTGTTCTCATGTGTGAACGGAGACAATCCGCGCTTAAATGACCTAGGGACAACGTCGGTATTTCCTTCTAAATACTCGACGAGGCCTTTTGTCTCCGGGTGTGCTCGTTGCTGCTCAAAGAAGTCTTCCGCGCTTACTATTACAACGAAGCCGTCGTCATCTTCGTCGTCTTGCGACGACGGATCAATGGGGGCGCGTGATAGACAATCGGCATCAGGGTGTTTCCCTTTTGACTTGTCGATTACAGTGACATCATATTCTTGCAGTGGTAGGCTCAACCTCGCCAGCCGTCGTGAAGGGTCCTTTAAGTTAGCTAGCCAACACAACGCGTGATGGTTGCTGATGACTTTGAATGGCCTACCATATAGGTAAGCGCGGTATATTGATGTAGCCCAAATGATGTCGTAGAATAATTGCCTTCTGCAGTCGACAGCGACCAACCAGCGTAAGCTATCACCCATTCAAGTCCGCCTTTCCTCTGGACTAGGACGGCACCGAGGCCTAGGCTACTGGCGTCAGTATGGATTTCTGTATCGGCGTCTTTGTCGAAGTGCGCAAGTACCGGCGGTGACTGCATGCATCTTTTGAGTTCTTGAAATGCGTTGACCTTCGGCGTTTCCTACTTGAACTCGACATCACATTTAGTTAGATTTGGCAGCAGCTCAGCGATGCGTGAAAAGTCCTTGACAAAGCGCCTGTAGTAGGCATACATGCCGAGGAATCTATGCATTGCCTTATCAATGGGCTGGGGGAATTTCGCGATAGCAGCTGTCTTTTGCGGGTCGGGGCGGACACCAGATTTGCTGATTACGTCGCCTAGGAACAGAAGCTCATTGTAAGCGAAGTGGCACTGCTCCGGCTTCAGAGTGAGCCCTGATGACTTGATGGCCTCTAGTAATATCGCAAACCGCCTAAGGTGATGGTCAAAATTTCCGGCGAAGACAACGACGTCATCCAAGTAAACTAGGCAGGTCTGCCATTTCAGTCTTGCTAAAACAGTGTCAATCACGCACTGGAACGTTGCAAGCGCCGAGGCAGTCCAATTTGCAGAACCTTGAACTCGTAGAGGTCGTCTGGGGTGATGAAGGCGGTCTTTTGGCGATCTCTTTCGTCGACTTTGCTAATTTGCTAATAGCCATGCTTCAGGTCCATCAACGAGAAGTATTTAACGTTGCAGAGCCGATTCAATGCGTCGTCTATCCGTGGGAGGGGGCACACGTCCTTCTTCGTCATCTTGTTTAGACGGCGATAATCGACGCAGAAAAGTAGGGTACTGTCTTTATTCTGCAACAAGACTACAGGAGATACCCACTGGCTTCTCGACGGCTGCATGATGTCGTCGCGCAGCATTTCATCAACTTGTTGCCTAATAGCTTCACGTTCTCGCGTCGAAACTCGGTAAGGGTTCTGGCGGAGGGGTCTAGCGCACTCTTTGTTTATTATGCGACGCTTTGCGACCTGTGTTTGTCGAATGCTCGATGACGTCGAAAAGCACTCTTTGTATCGTCGAAGCAGACTTCTGAGCTGTTGCTGCTTAATCATGGGGAGACTTGAATTTATGTCGAAGTGTGGCTCGGTAACTATTGTCGTCGGATTAGATGCGGCAGAATCTGAGAGGACAAGCGCATTGCCGGTTTCCAGAATTCCCTCTATGTATGCGATCGCCGTGCCCTTGTTGATGTGCTTGAACTCCTGGCTTAAGTTTGTCAGCAACGCTTTCATGTTTCCTCCGTGCATTCGAGCGATCCATCTTGCGACGCATATTTCATGGTCCAGAAATAGACCTTGGTCGCCTTCGATGAAGCCTTCTACGTCAGCGGGTGTTTCAGTGCCGACCGAAATAACAATGCTGGAGCGAGGCGGTATGCTTACTTGATCTTGGATCACATTCAAGGCGGGGTGACTACGAGAGCTCTCCGGCGGTTTCGCTTGATCTTTCGACAGCGTTATTGACTTCAACTTCTTGTCGATGATTGCACGGTGTCGGTACAGGAAGTCCATGCCAGGACTTACGCCTTGTGAACACAGTTGAAGAATAACCAAGGTGGCGAGGTAAGTCCGGTCAATAATGGTAATTCTTGCCGTGCACATTCTATTCGGCGTTATCAGGTATCCTCCCTTGGTCCGAATTCGTGGGCCTTCCCATGCGTTCTTAACTTCCTTCAACTGGGCGGCGATGGGTCCGCTCATGACGGAATAATCGGCTCCTGTGTCTACTGAGGCGGCGACTGCGTGGCCGTCGAGAAGCACGCCGAGGGCGGTGGTTCTTTCTCTTGCGTTTCATTTAGGTCTTGGAGTCGGATCACGGCTGCGTCGCGTTGACCTGTGGCTGATACATGACGCCGTCAGGTCGTCTTTCGTCGGCGTATTCTTTGCTTCCAGACTACGTCGCGATGACGGCGTCTCGCTGACACGTCGTCTACACAGGATTTTCGGCGCGGCGGCGGAGGATCTTCATCAGTTCGACGAGCCGCCACCGCACCTCCATAGGTTGCTGGTTTTAGTTTTCCGGATATGGGCTCGCAGAGCGGCCCCGTGCTGGCCCAGTGTATGAGCGACGCTACGGAGACCGGTACTGGCCTGGTGATGGCGAATGGGATGGTTGTCGAGGGTCCCACTAAGTAGCGGTGAGGTAGTCAGTGGTGTCACGAGGGCTTTCGCTTTCCCTAGGACGCGGTGCGTTGACGGCGAACCCTCGCAATCACAGGCCGCGGTATGGGCATTCGCGGTACACATGACCGGCTTCGCCGCAGTTGTAGCAGAGCGGGCGGTGGTCGGGGCTCGCCAAATGTCCGTCTTCCTCGTGTAGCTGCGCTGGGCGACGGGTGGGCGTGCTTGCGGCGGCGGCGCTGGACGACGTAATTGCGGCGTTACAGGGCTCTGGCGTAGTCTCGGAGGGGGAACTTGAAGGCGGGCGACGGTGGCGTAGGTCATCGCTTGCGGCTGAGGTTGCTGTGATTGTGGTTGCACCTCAGGGACTCCAAGTAATCGTTGAACTTCTTCTTTGACAATTTTAGCGATTTAATCCACTTGAGACTGCGACCTTGGGTAGAAGTTCTGCAGCTCTTCCCCTACGACGGCTCTGATAGTCTCGCGTAGATCGTCGGTCGCCAGTGATTGAACTCCGGCGTAGTTTGTAGAGTTCCTGCGGCGGTTGAATTGCCAGTTTCGCATGTCGAGTGTCTTCTCGATGCCGGTGTCCTCGAGAAGAAACTCGTCTACGGTCTTCGGTGGGCTTCGTACCATTCCGGCGAAAAGCTCCTGCTTCAAACTGCGCAAACGTAGATAGACTTTCTTCTCGGGCATTTCAGGGTCAGCGTGGCGGAATATACGGCTCATTTCCTCTGTGAAATCGCAGTGATCTCATTAGGCAGCTGCATCCGGTTTTCTGATAGCGCTTGGGCTCGTTCTTGGCGTACGACGCTTGTGAATGTCTGCAGGAAGTCGATTCGGAACAGGTCCCACTTTGTTAAGCCGGCTTCTCGGTTCTCGAACAACGTCCTGGCGGCGTCTTCGAGTGCGAAAAATACATGTCGCAGTTAGTCACCGCTGTTCCTGCCGTTAAATGTAGCGACCCACTCACAGGTCTAAAACCAGCTTTGCGGCTCATAGGTCTCAAACCGCGGAACGTCAGAGGTTCCCTGGGCTGCTGGAGCACGATGGGGGACGCTGGGTCTGCCATTGGGGTTGGCTTGGGGAGAATCTTCGTGCTCGTCTCAGGCCGTGCGCCGGGGGCAGTCCTTGCAGCCAGCGCCTACCACGCTGGTTCTTGTTGACGTTCGTGTTGTCTTTGTTGTCTTCCACGTTCCGGCTTGGGTCACAGCTTTGTGGGGGCGTCGGGTCCATGAACGCAAAGCAGCTCCACCAGATGTTACGTGGTAGTGACGGTGATGAAGGCAGCAAAACTGTAGTTAACGAAACTAGCATTTTATTGGGCGAACTTGTGCCCTCAAAGCAGGCTACACTCCAAGAACAACGATAGCGGCGAACACAGTCGGCGATCATCGAAAATCTGATCAGCGGCTCAAGCGCGTCGGCTTTTGTACATCAGTCGTCGAATGTTCCAGAGCAATCGCTGGGACCCGCGTGTCTTCCACAAAGTTCTACATTGTTTGCATAGCGCATACATGCAGTCAGATTACACAAGTTCATTATAAAATATGAAGACGCAAAATAAACAGACACACACAAAAGAAGAGAACGGGACAGGGCGCCACACAGAGAAGGGCCCACTGTACTAGAAATATATCTTAAAAGCACTTCTTGTTGGGCTAGTTGGTAGCTGTTCTTTATAAAATATGAAGACGCTGAATAAACAGACACACACAAGAGAAGAGAACGGGACAGGGTGCCACACAGGTTTATTTGGCGTCTTCATATTTTATAACGACCAGCTACCAACTAGCCCAACAAGAAGTGCTTTTAAGATATATTTCTAGTACAGTGGGCCCTTCTCTGTTAATTTGGCGTCTTCATATTTTATAATGAACAGCTACCAACTAGTCCAACAAGAAGTGCTTCTAAGATATATTTCTAGTACAGTGGGCCCTTCTCTGTGTGGTGCCTTGTCCCGTTCTCTTCTCTTGTGTGCGTCTGTTTATTTGGCGTCTTCATATTTTATAATGAACAGCTACCAACTAGCCCAACAAGATGTGCTTTTAAGATTACACAAAGTTCGGTCACAGACGGCGGATGGAACCATCGATAACATTCCAGAAAGTTCCGATACATGCAAGCGCGTCCTGCACTGTGCGATAACATTTGTTATGCGGTGAAAACGTGGTCGCCTGATAAAGATAAACGAGTACACGTGCCACTACTATCGAAAGTAGACGTTACGAGAGAGCTTCGCAATCTCGCGCGTACCATCACGCTGAGTTACTGGCATACACCTCAGAACTCTAACCGTCACTTATACAGCCTCGACCGATCACTGAAACTGAAATCACCAGCAAACCTTTGATGACGTAACGCAACATTGCTGTGTTGGCTGCGGGTATGAATAGCATTCACTAACCTTTACGACTATCGTATTGGAATGGCGGACTCACCGATTTACTCTGAGTGCAAGAATAAAGAGACCGTCAATCATCTTCTGTGCCACTGTTCTTGCTTAGATAATCAATGTCAGACTCTCCAGTGTGCCTTGAATGTACTGGACAATAGGACATATACGTAAACAGAGGTCTCGGGAGTCTGGCCTCACATTTCATCAGCCTAGAAAGCCATTTGAGCGTTTCTTCAGTGCTTGAAGCAACAGACATGAGTGCCCGACTGTAGCCAGGCTGCACCTACCTTATTGCATGTTAAAGTTTGATATAGACTTATGTATTCTGTCTCTTTCTTTCATTCCGCTGTCCCCCTCCCCAGGTGTAGGCTAGCAAATTGGTTCTGTCTGGTCAACCTCCGTGCATTTCGTTCCTCCCTTCGCTCCTCCCTTCGCTGTCTCGCTCTTTCGCTACGCCCTATAAAGCAATAAAGATCAAACTATATAGCACTTCTTGAACTGTCATGACTCTGTGTTCTTGTGGGACGTTCTCAATCAAAATATGAAAAAAAAAAACCGGGCGATAAGGCCTTTCGTTATTGCGCCTTGCATTGCGCAGGTATAGGGGGCGTGCCGGATGATGTGGTGCTGATTTTGCATATGAGTCGCATTTGCAAAACGCACAATGGTGTTAGCCATGCTTACATAGGTGCAAGATTTACGAGGCAAAATTTCATCGAACGCTTTACGCTCACGTGCGAAGCCCTAACTCACATGACGGAAGCACCAGAGAGGTTGTAGGACCTTGCGGGTTTGATGTCTCTGATGACCCCATCTCAAAGCGTTTCCAATTTGAACAAATGCCTTATTGATGCATGTATTTTTGGCACAACGTGATCTGCCTTATGCATGAATATGTATCGTTACTGCACTCTTAAAGAAACTTACGCCCTTGGGGTTTATCTTGTCCCACAACAATAACGGTAATCTGCCTTGCTTGCGTTCCCTTTCTTGTAAACTGAGCGCTCGCTACTTTCCAGTCCAGGATTCTGTGTCACGCTTATAACGCGCGAACTCCTCGGGACTTAGAAGTACAGGCCTCCCAGCGTAAAACAATGAAAATGTGGGCAAGGAAGATGACGACTATTGTTGTGGGACAAGATACCCCCCAAAGGTGGTAAACGTTTTCAGAGTAATAAGAAGGGAATAAAGAAAAAAATAAGCAGTGGTGGCCTTGTGCCCCCTGCTTTGATTTCATGCCGAGCGCATTTTCTTTTTGCTGCATTGTCTTCGAGGTGGCAAATAACTTTTCGGCACTTCGACCTGTCAGTGCTAAAGCACAGAAGGCAGCGCGTTAACACAACCACTCGACAGACGCATCCAGGAGGTTTTCACTTATTGTTATGCTTACGTTAAGGCTTTGTTTTTACACTAAGTTTATTCCGCTGTTTCATTGTGCGCTCCCTTGAGCATGTTAATACAGTACGTTAATTATAGCAATAAAGTTACTTTAAGGCCTCTCCCGGCGGTCAGGTGCATGTGGCAGTCCGTCAGTAGTGAGGAAGCACTGCTTATTAACATCGTTCCTTAGTGGATATGAGTGAGGAAATAGATTTACGCCACTTAAGGCTAACGGCGAGAGAATTGAAAAATAAAAGAAACAAAAGAATACAGTTTTGCGAACTGTTATCAACAAAGCTACCCTGCGTAGCAGCCGTAGGTTTATCCGCAACGATAACATTACGAGCGACTTACGATGATTGGTGTAGTTGTAATACAACCAACTGACTGGAAACTGCTCATGTTTCTGCCGCATAATTTTGGTTGACTGCGGCCTTTCTGAAGGACATTGCTTGCGCCGGTTCCGTGAGTTAAACTATAACCTTTTATAGTTAACTTATTGACACGTGCACCTGTTTTTTTTAATGATTTCTGATCAATGCCTAATACGTCGGAGCTTAATCCCATATTTGATGTTTTGTCCCGTAAAAGTTGTTTTGACTTACTTTTTTTCAATCACTTGACTTGCTCTATTTACCCACTGCTACGTATTCTGCATTCATTCTGTGCATAACGTCCTGACAGAAGGTATCCCCGTACAGCCTCGTGCTCTGCGACCGCCTTCTGTAAATTTATCTATGTTTTATATGTACCCTTGAAATAAAAACCTTGATTGAACGATCGAAACAAACTATACTATCTGCTGCATCCAGCAAAGAAAACCAGAACTTCTCTTTTATTGCACTTTTCGCCCGCCCCGGTTGCTCTCATAGAAATTCACTGCGACAGAATGCTCGTTGAAGGCGGAGAACAGCAAATAAAGATCCCTTCAGCCAACGAACTGGACAGTCTTGGTCCACAGTTTACTATATTTCATTATGCTGAGCGAAAAAACTTTGGCATGGCGTTCAATGTTTCTTCGTCTTTATTTCTTTTTTGCTGCTTTCTTCCCATAGATTTTCGTTGCGGCTCATAAAAGTCTACCCACATGCCATGATTTCTTGTACGTGTCATTGCCATTTACGATCCGCAGGGAAACGCGGCAGTGCGATGGGCGAACGGCACCGGGGTTTACGATGCAGGCAGGGCTAAAGTTGTTAGGCGCTCTGCAGAATGTAGTACCTAGACCTCTTGCTTTCGAATTTTGCAGCCGCCTGCTCTTTGCATATCTATATGTCAAAGTGGGGACACATGACCGGACAATTCATGTGTTTGCTTCAAGACCACGGCCACCCTTTCACCTTTTCTTCTTTGCTCATAAGTTATAAAGACATGGCTGCTTAAGCACGTCTACACAAATAGAAATATAATATGGGACGGTAAATGCTAAAAATGTGAATATATGAGGCCTATATATGGAAGCAGTAAGAAAAGCATGAATGCTGTACGCGTTTGTAAAGCTTAGATGCATAAATAACGGAATGCAAGGCTAGTGGCCACGTCATCTGGTGATATTAAAGTGAGAGATCACAATTTTTGGCATTAAGGGATCCTTTTTATAAAGAATGCGTGTGAAGCGCCTGCATTTTTGTGCTTTTGTATCAGGTAGGAAGTGGAATCTTGTTTCGCTATTTTACTTTGTTCATGTAGTTCTTTCTTAGCTCCTCAAACAAGTTTCCTTTTGAGTTTTAGGCGATTCGCTTTTGAAAGTCGGTGCTAGAAATTCAAACCCACTCGTTGAGAAAGAGTAACAAATCAGTTTTCCTGTCGCAATCATTGAAACTCTGTGGCGTGCGCTCTTAAAGTGGCGAAATGATTGTTTTAAAAGAGAAGAAAAGGGAGCATGCGTGGAGAAAGACCATTTCTCTTAAAACGCCGGCATAGTCACGTCGCTAAAGAGCTCGTTTCATCCCTCAATGTTCTCAAGACGGCGAAATTAAACGGACTGCACGTGGATAGCGTAAGTGCAGAACGCAGGCCTCAAATTTCTCTTCAGATATGTTTCGAGGCCGGCTCTGAACGCGTCGCCTTCTTCTCGTCGGGCCGGCTAAATGTGAAGATTGCCGCGGTGTTACGCCCTGGCTGCTGCGAACGGCTCCTCGGAGACAACGCCCACTGCGCCTGTAGGCTCGCTTGAAAGACCCTCGAACATTTCTCGTAAATGAAGGCTGCCTTGGTAATATTTACGAAATTACTTTGCACATTAAAGATTGTATTTTACAGGTTCATTTTTCCCTTTTAATGATTCTATTCGTATGCGACGTTCACATTCTATGTAAGAAGTGTAGTACTTAAGCTTGGAATTCTACACGATCAATTCACGCGCGTCTTCTATCGAGACTTTTAGGTTAAGGAAGCGGAATATTTTTGTTTCGCGCATCCCTCATTCTAGAAAACCGAAGCTTTCGTCTCTTAATGGAAAGTATAAAAACCAAAGGAAACAGTTAAGGTGATCAGAGAGAAAATTCGAAAGTCTGAGTTAATGTACCATAAAGCTTTGATGGCTAGGGACATAGATAGCAGTTTCTGCCTTAAGCCTACAAGTGAAGCGCGAACTACATTGATTTTGAGCGCTATTAAACATTGTTCTCTCTGTGATCTTGATGACTTACAGATACCACTTGTCAAACACGTGTGAGATATTATAGGCCGACAGCGCTCCATTATGTACAAGCCCACCTGCAAAAAAAAAAAAGGTAGCTTCCTGCGGTGTAGGGTTCAACTATGTGAAGTGGTAGTAGTTTTCAAAGAGGTGATCAAAAGAGTTTAGCTATTTGCCGTCCACTTATTATATTACATCTATTTTCGAAGGGCTTCAAAAAATAACTTGCACGACAGTTACAAAATTTGCCGAATAATAAAAAAATACTGAAGTCTTCTCAGTTTGGTTTACCGAAAATTCAGGGAAACAGATGCTCTGTTTGAACAAAAATGTGTATTTTAAAAGCCTTTTATGATCAACAACAGATGACGGGCATATCATGGGCATACATGGGCTTTCGAAGGCTTTTGATCACCTCAATCGTCGCACTTGGGAAAAATTATTAGAAAATAGTACGGCGTTCAGCGGGTCCTTAGATCTTGCGTCCTCTTATTTAGAAGGCTTTATGCAATACGTCCATATTGACGCGCGGATTTTTGCAGACGAACATATCTTCCAGTTCTGCGTAAGCGTAGTATTTTAGGACCTTTGTTTTACAGTGACGCTGATAGCCTCTCGGTGGCCGGCATTTTTTGTGTCCTTCCATTACATTAGCAGAAATTATCATTATCGGCAATGGCTCATGTCCACGTAAGCGAGCAAAAAATGGAATTGTTCTCACCCCTTAAGTCAGAGGCTACAAGCGTTCAGCAAAGTGTAGCGAATAGTATATGCATTCTTAGCAAACACGCAGACATCATGTGGAAAATTATACGTTTCAATAACAAAAAAGCTGTAATCAGTAATTCGAACCAGATAATTGATGACAACGCGTTCCTGATTACAAACCGAAGCACGCTGCGTTCCCCGCGTACCTTTCGTGGCAAAGATTACTGCTGCGCAGGCTGCCGCAGCGATGGCAGCGGGCGACGTCGGGAGTGACGTCCCTAGCCTTTCGTATATAATACAACCAACATAGTAACTCATTTCAAGGTTGTTGCAGAACACCTATGAGCGACGACGTTATGTAAAAATTACCATTACTACAATTACTCTAAAGCAAGAAAACATTGCGCACCTCCCTCCGTCACCGAAGTGGTATTTTTAACGGCTTCAGTGTACATCCACTTTGCCAAGTCCGGGATGGAAAGTCGTTTTTTCTATTTTTAAGTAAATGAAAACTTTTCATTAGGCCTCTAGCTCGCAGTACATTACAGTCTGATAACCTCACACTTCTTTTACAGTGGATATAAGTATTGTTCTTCGTAAGTTAAATAAATTTAACATTCTGAATTTCTCAATACTATTGCGAGAAAATGCAAACTGCATTGTTTTCTCCAAAACAGACAAGCATTTACAAGTCATCGACAGACTTCTCTTGGGCAATGCCGCAATAGAAGCTGTTGATGAAATAAAAATCCTTAGTGTGTACTTACACGAAAATTTCTCAGGAGACACACCAAGAAATCCCGTAATGTCGTAATTATCGAAACAATTTGGTATTCGACCGAACATATAGTTCTACATTTGCCAATCATCATCATCATCATAATTATTAGCCTATTTATGTCCACTGCAGGACGAAGGCCTCTCCCTGCGATCTCCAATTACCCCTGTCCTGCACCAACAAATTCCAGCTGGCACCCGCAAATTTCCTGATTTCATCGCACCACCCAGTCTTCTGCCGTCCTCTACTGCGCATCCCATCTCTTGGTACCCATTCTGTCACCCTAATGATCAAACGGTTATCTAATTTGCGCATTACATGACATGCCTAGCGCCGTTTGTCCTTTGTCCTTATCTTTGTCCTTCTACGTATTAATCTTCAGCCCCACTCTTACACTCTCCCTCTTAAGGTCCTTAATCATTTATTGCAACTCGTCCGCAGTGTTGCTGAAAAGAACACTGCCATCGGCAAACCGAAGGTTGCTGAGGTATTCGCCGTCGATCCTTACTCCTAAACCTTCCCAGGTTAATTGCTTGAATACTTCTTCCAAGCCGGCATTGAAGAGCACTGCAGAGATTGTGTCTCCTTGTCTTACCCTTTTCTTTATAAGTATCTTCTTACTTTTCTTGTGCAGAATTAAGGTGGCTGTAGAATCTCTGTAGATATTTTACAGGGTATTTACGTAAGCGGTCTATACTCCTTGATTACGCAATGCTGCTTTGGCTCCTGGTATCTCTATTGAATCAAATGGTTTTTTCGTAATCTATGAAAGCCATATAGTGAGGCTTATTGTACTCTGCGGATTTCTCAATAACCTGAATAATGACGTGGACGGGATCCATTGTAGAGTATTCCTTCCTGAAGCCAGCCTGTTCCCTTGCCTTTCTAAAGTCCAGTGTTGCCCTTATTCTATTGGAGAATATTTTGTTAAATATTTTATATAATACCGGGAGTAAGCTAACAGGCCCATAATTTTTCAGTTCTCTAACGTCTCCCTTCATGTGGATTAGTATAATGTCTACATTCTTACAGTTTTCTGGGACCTTTGCCGTTGATAGACAGTTCGTATAGACGGCCGCCAGTTTTCCTAGCATTATGTTTCCTCCATCGTTGATTAAATCGACTCATATTCTATCCTCCCCTGCCGCTTTTCCCCATCTTGCCAGGGTCGATCTGCAAATATGCAGCGCTTTATTTATACATTTAATCTATCCCTTTTTGGTGTGCGGTACCACCGCATTGGCTTAATTAAACCACATAGATGTCCTACAAAAGAAGACTATTCGCCATATAGCCGGATAGACCTACACTGCCCTTACAGCTCTGCTACTAAATAATTTTTACTTGATTTATGTGCATAATCCCTACGCAACGCTATAAACTACAGTCATTAAATATAAACAATAACGTAAATGTCCTGAAGCATAACTTTAATAGCTTTACAAACTTAAGCGCAATATATATATATATATATATATATATATATATATATATATATATATATATATATATATATATATATATCGTAAGAAGCAAACGAACACTGGCGCCAAGGACAACAAAGGGCAAACTAATTGATGTTTTTATAAACAAAATAAAGAAACGATCACTTAATGGAAAATGAAAGATGATGAAAAATCATCGTGTATCTTTTCACAATTTTGCTTATTAAAATACAAGTAATTTCCCCTATGTTGTCCTTGGTATCAGTGTTTGTTGGCTTATTATGACATGACTAATAAAAATCGGGCCCCTCGGTTACCACCTTCCTTCTCGTTCATTACATAACGAGGGTCACGAATCCGGCAACATTTATGACTTCAGGTAGCATGTGTGGGTTTATTGACCAGTTGCATTCACCCAAAAACATCACGTTCTCGTGAGGCCTGCGGCAGAAACGATGTCATTCGCCGCCAAGGCCTGTGAGTAGTGGCGCTGGCTAACACTCCCACGGTTCCACTAGGAAACATAAATACCGAAGAAAGTGGATGGGGAATTGGCGCCGTGGTAGCTGAATTGGTAGAACATCGCATGCGAAATGCGAAGGTTGTGGGATCGTTCCCCACCTGCAGCAAGTTCTTTTTTCATCCACTTTCATTTTCCATTTATTTATCCTTTCTTAGTGTCGTTTATTGAAGCATAAGTAATTTCCCCTATGTTGTACTTGGTGTCAGCATTTGTTGGCTTCTTATTCTCATTTGTACACACACACACACACACACACACACACACACACACACACACACACACATATATATATTGACACATGCAATTATCTTCCTCTAGTGGCTGCTTTTCGCGGGGTTAGATATGTTACGCGTGCTCGCTCGCAGCAGTATTGCAGGGCCCAGTTTCTCGAAACAAACTCATTTATAACACATGCAAGCTTTATGCGTCCGGGTTTATAACACTCCATTCGGGGCCTTGCAATATTCTATCAAATCCAATGATGTGATAGCGTTTATAGAATATTGGCACGTGTACTCGTTTGTCGTTTTCCGGGGACCGCATTTCACCCACTAACAGGTTTATCACTCAGCGTATGACGCGTCTACATGAAAGAATTGTAGATTAGTAGAAATGCGGGAATTGTTCGATGCACCATTATTTTCGAGAAAAAAAAGGGTTATTGTTTTATCCTGCCCGTCGACACAGTTTTATATTTAAGTGCGGCCATCGGTGTCAGTTGCATTCCATTTTTCTTATGAATGCTACAAAGAAACAGAGCCATCCAGTAAACATGTAGAAATATATATAGTTTTTGCATGTAGAAAAACACCTCCGAATGCAACAGAATAATGAGATAACTTCCAACCGTCGTCCTCAATAAATCGGGGCCAGAAACTTCTACCTCGCACAAAGTTGCATCTCCCGCGTTGACGCCGTTTTCAGACATATCGCCGATTCTACCCGCAAGTAAAGTGCCCATGACCCTCAAGCCGTGATTCCGACGTTCCGAGGCAGCTGTTTCTTCTCGTTGCACTAGAAAGTTTGGAATGCCACGTTGCGCTCAATAATGGCGACACGCATGCGCAGATGCGGGGAGAGCAGGGTTTCTTTTGTTACTACTTTGCTGTTTCATCGCCCCCCTACTTGATAGGATTCTATGCCTGGGACAGGCAAAATAATTAGACAAGAGAACACAAAATCTCAAACTAAGTTGGATTTAGCCAAAAAAAAACCTTTATCCCAATTTAAATGGCGCACCTTTCTCGCTGATAAGAAACGGTCTCGGCGCACACCTCTAAGTACGGCTGGAGAGGCAAAAACCTTCGTCGAGAACGTCCTGCTAGGACATGGTGCCCCGCTAGTGTAGTGCCCCGGAAGTGTTGATCACCGACCGAGGAATGCTTTGACTGCGGACCTTACCCAAATAATTCTGCAATACAGCCAGACAAGCCATAGGAGGGCATCTACCTGACAACCGCAGACGAACGGTCTTACGGAGCGGCCGAACAAGGCCCACGCCGACGTGCTAGCAATGTACCTCGACGCCGAGCACAAGACGTGTGATATCGTTCTTCCACACGTAACCTTCGCATGGAACACGCCAGTGCAAGAAATATACACATTGCGCCGTTCAAGCTGGTTCACGGAAAAAAAAAAACCCGACGATGACTCTCGACGTCATGTTGCCACACATTACCGCCGAAAAAAAATCTTCACATCGCCGCCTGTCTACAGCGCACAAAGAAGCACGACAACTCGCCCTCCTGCGCACCATAAGCAAGCAAAGCGTGGACAGCGAACACTGCAGTCTTCGACGACGCTACGTGGAATACAAGCTCGGCGACAGTGTTTGGGTCTTGACTCCGATGGGCCAACGAGGAGTTATGGAGGAACTGTTACGACGCAATTTCGGACCCTGCAAGATTTCCCGACGTATTGGTGCACTGGATTAGGAGGTCGTGCCAGACGACATTACGCAATCACAACGGCACCGAGCATGGCCTGAACCCATCCGCACGGTGCGCCTTAAGCCTTCATACGTCCGCTGTCAAGCTTTGGGGCTTTGCTTCGTTGCTGGTTGGTTGTTATTGTTTACTACATATGGTTTTGTTTTCGCTTGCGCTTTTGTTTGCGGCTTCAGGACGATGCTAAGAGGTGGGAATTGACGTGTGTGCTTGCTTATCTTTCTACGGTGACCGCTTTTACCCGACTAACAAAAGTCAAAAGTTATATCAAAAGTTAACGCTCGGCGCATGACGCGACTCCACGTAACGGAGTTTCGTTAATGTTATCCATAGTTATATTCATTGTATGTTGTCACCGAATCTTGTATAATCTTACGGTTCTATATATATATATATATATATGTATATATATATATATATATATATATATATATATATATATATATATATATATATATATATATATATATATATATATATGAAGCCAACAAACAATGTACTGGCGGAGATGGCCGCTCTTCTGATGGAGGAATCGTTTACTTTTTGTCTTGTTCCCCTCGTGTTTTCTGTGTACACACGGAATAAAAATGAAACGACCGAACGGGCGAACTAAATAAAAGCCGCGTCGGTGGGCGAGATAAGTGACCTACCCTTTTCTGCATTGCAGAACACAAATATGGGCAAATGATTTTAAGGTAGCTGCAGCTTAGAATGCCTTGAAGCGTTCAGCAACCCACTGCGCTAGCTCAGTGGCTGTGGCTTTGCGCTGCCGTACTCGAGGTTGTAGGTGACCGGTAATTTTGATGGGGCCAAAATGCAAATATTCCCATGTACTTAGATTTACGCGCAATTTAAGTAACCCCAAGGGATCAAGGGACCCCAATGGATACTGTGGACTCCTCGATCTACAACCAATCTTGGTATCTTTGACAGAATTCGAACAGCGAAAGTTTTATTGAACATATTTATTATCATTTTAAGCTCGGCGCCAGCGACTGGTACGCCGCTGCAGCACTTAGGCACATAGTCATTAACATTACGCGTTCTACAGGCTCATTGCGATGTTCTGTCGGTTTTGGCGAGAATTCTGCACGTGAAAGGTGAAGATGGTTACACGAAATACGAAGGAACACAAGCCGCTTCTTCGTTTCCCTGTAGGACAGCTCGCCTGCTCGCCTGTGGCTTCTTCCTGTCTCTCCAGTGTGCGGCTGCAGCAATCTGAACGCCTCGTCATAGCGGGACATTGGTGCCTGGTGCATGTGTCAACCGAGGCAAAGGGACACCACCATGCCATGGTGTCTTATTCGTTTGGCCACGCAGGTTACCGGCAGCAGTGGGTGAAGTTATTTCACACCAGCAGCCAGACTCAATGCGCACAAGAAAAAAGCTCGCGAACTCGCTGACTTCATTTCAGTGGCTCCTACAGTGCATCGTCAGTGGCGCCTGCAAAAATCGGGGCGTCCATATTTCACAGAACCCACGTGCAACCACCTGCGCTTCTTTCTCTAGCGTATAGCAGGGAATAATAATGAACTACGTGTAATTGGCCGCAGTCTCAGCACTTTTGAAAACTGAGTACCTGAGTACTGCTGCACATACAGTGATAAATAACATGTTTACCACTATATAGAAAAAACAGACGGAAACAAAAACAATAATTCGCACAGTACTAGGAACAAACATTTGATCGTACGTTTCGCGGACGATAAAGGGCCGATCCACGCGAAGGACCAAATTGCTCCTTTGGACCGCGGTCCGCGCATCACGGGATAGCACGTCACCAGTTCGTGCGTACCGCCGTTGGCCCGCGCAATACCGCGGCACTCGCGGTCCTGCAAATCTCCGAGGCTTTTCCCGCTTCAGTTTTGGCGGCGGACCGCATGCAAACCGCAGCGATTTTGGCGTAGCCAACGAATATTGTCCGGCAACAGTGTGTCTTCAGCCATACCCAATCTAGTTTTCAGCCATACCCAAGCCAGTCAAGCCAGTCATTTCATGTGGGCCGTTCCGCCTACACGTGCGTGCAGCAGATATATTTTTTAAACACCGAGCCCTTTTGGTGTGACGAGGAGGTTTTTTTATTTTGTTTCCCTCGTTGAGCAGTTCCCAGATTTATGGGACTCGAGCCGGAATGATAACAATGATAACACTCTGGCCGAGAGTGTAGCTGGTTGGTGTGCTCTGCCGTCTGCTATGGTGGTCCGCCGTGTGGATGTGCTCTGCGCCGCACCGGACCGCGGCGGGCCTTGACGTCGCATCCCGTGACCGATCGGCCCGCAGACTTGGTCCGTCATGTGGATCGAGCTTAACAAGAAGCACTAGTCAAGAGGCTGTGCGTGACACTTCAGAGAGCCGTGCCTCATGACTTAAGGTATTTATTTATTTATTTATTTATTTATTTATTTATTTATTTATTACGTGTACCCTCAGGGCCAGAGGCATTAAAGAAGGGAGTGGTTACATCAAATACAGAAAAAAAAAGTACAGTGCAGGAAAATGGTTAATAGTACAGAAATAGATGGCTCTCAGTTATACAATGTTATCGTAGTGTTCCTGGAGTGCTGGTCAATAAAATTAAATACCTGTGCATGCAGTGCAGTAATACAGCGTTCCGGTAATACAAAAACAGTGATACAATTGGTAGTACAAAATCACGAATGAAATGCTCCTGTTTATACAATGTTATCTAATACTGCCATGAAGTGCTGATGGTCAACAATAGTAGCGGTTGAGGCTTGTAGGCGATTCCACTCGGCAGACGTACGCGGAAGGAATGAATGAGGCATGACATTGGTTTGGCAGCATGAAATTCCAACTTTGTTATTGTGATCTAACCTTGATGAAATGTATTCAAGAGGGGAGATAAGTTCATCGCGAAGTGAAGGATGATGAAATATCTTATGAAAAAGTGAAAGTCTAAGACCTTTACGGCGAGAGGCTAAAGATGGCAAATCAAGGTTTAATTTCATTACAGAAGTGCTGGCAGTTCGGTTATAATTAGAAAAAACGAAACGAGCAGAGTTATTTTGTACCATTTCTAAAGAGTGAATTAGGTTTTTCTGAAAGGGATCCCAAACTGCTCCGGCGTACTCAAGCTTTGAGCGGACTAGTGACTTGTATAACGTCAATTTTAGGGAAGGCGGTGCCTTAGTGAAATTGCGTTTTAGGTATCGTTTTAGGTATAGCGTGGCAGACGCGCTCGTTTTGATGTCCGCCTAAGTCGCTGCTGGCCGCACTATCAATTTCTTATCAGCTGCGCTGCTGTAGCTGAAACTGAAAATGGTTTTGGTACTTACGGATTTGCTAATACTCGGCTTTGCTGCTACACGGAACAATTAATGGCTCCGACTAGCGCAATTTTGTTGGCCTCACTTGAAGATGAGGACAACCGTTATTTTGACGGCGAAGACTTCGTGTACCACATGTGCGACTAGCCGACGAATTCTGCAAGTGGCAAATCAACAAGCACGCTCCACAACAACCCTGGTTTGTGAGCCCATGTGATCACGAGTCCGGCCCGTTTTGTCCACTGTGGTACCGCACTGGACAAGGTACGGTTGTATCTCTCGTTTCAAAGTCACGTCAGAGCTGTTCCCAATTACGAATGCTATGATTACTTACTCGTCACGTAGGAGGATTTACGATCTCATTCCGTAATTACCATACCAACATCAACTAAAAGAGTAAATAATAAATTGGCTTTCTGTTAGTGTTCCTTGAAGCCTTATTTTCCTTCGGGAGCACTGGTAGACATCTTTAAACGTTTGCATAAACAGTTCCTAACCTTCTGATTATATTGTCATTGTTAACACATGATAAAAGCTTTTACACTTTGGTCTACTCCATTTTTTTAACGATAGAAAGCTGAGCTTGTTGGTCAGGATTCATTATGCAGGAAAAGGTGAGGCGTGCAGACAGGACACAAGAGAAGAGAAGTGGCGTTCGTGTTGTCCACTTCTATTGTGTCCTGTCTGCACGCCTCACCTTTTCTTGCATAATGAATCCATTGTTTTGTCATTTTTTTCCCACGTATTGATGTCGCATTTCTTGCTTTCCATTTGGCCTGAGAACGAAGTTATTGCTTGTCAACGCTACTCTCAATAATGCATTCGGGTGCTGCGTAACACCGAAATAAATAAATAAATAAGTAAATAAATAAATAAATAAATAAATAAACCAGCAAGCACCAGCAGCAGCCTGCGGTGCGGACACCGCATGCCACCGGAGCCGTGTGCGACAACAGAGCGAGGAAGCAGGGCTGGGGCTACCAAGTGGAGAGATATGGCCCGCTGGGGACGTCGCTTCGTGGCAATACCCTCTCCGCTAGCGCCGCACCTGGCGCACTATTGGGGCAGCGACTCTTCTGTTTCACGCGCTCTGCTCCGTCGAGGCACGCTCGTTACGTGCCGGCGCAGCCAATGGGGAAATTAGGTGCCGTTTCGCCGCTACAGGCGCGGGCTTTTTCGATCAATTTGCCATTTTGTACTATCGCATAAATAAATTCCAAACGCATAGCACATATATAGAAGGGCGCGCAAATTAATTTACGTACACCATATGGGGTCACAGCTATTGACTAAGAGGCGCTCTTATAGAAAAATTATGTGTGACTCTGTGACTTTTCACATGGGGACTTTATTCATGTTGAGAAGCTTCTGATAACCTTTGTTACAATTTTTTTTCGGTTTCTTGGATATACGTTCCGTTCGATAAGTTAAACAGGAACGATGCCGTAACCTTACGCTTACTGCAAACACACATCTACCCTAGCGCGGCCGCCTTACACCACTGCTGCCTATGATTATACCCAATTGATGCCTGTAAAATGTGCGTACAGAAAGCAACGCTGCGACACACGCTCTGGGAATGTGCCGGCAACAACGGCACTGATACCGCCGCCGTTCGCGATGCGCCCATAACCGCGGCAGTTACCAGCGTACAGGAAGCCTCGAGCTTGCTTTTTCCCGACGCCGCCCCAGCTGCGGAGGCAGCCGGGGACCTTCTCCGTCGGCATCGCCACCGCTGGGAGGTGGCTCTCAAAAGTTCGGAGATGGAAGAGTGGCTCTGGGCCTTCTGGCAAGCCGAAGATGCCGCCCGAGTTCAAGGACTTCGAGCCGCCCACCTCAGGCCACCAGAACCAAAATTGCCGGACTAGTCTTTTTATTAAAGCTTGTTTTCATTTTCTTCGACTATTGACAAAACCATAGTTCTTCGAGGGCGGCATTTGCGTGTTCAACACTCCTTATATAATGTTTCAGGTGGTCGTGTACGCTGAGTACGTAACATGGCGTGTTTAAACAGTATGTACGCGCAGGTTTTCGTCTTCCTTCAGTGATCAATAAATCGAAGCAAGCAGGTGTTTACTGCGTAGTATCATCGTTGCCTCGCTAAGTGCCGTTTGAAATAGGTAAATCTAAGACCATGGGCGATATGAAAATAAGCCATTCCAATCTGATTCTGTTTCATTTCCCTCGTTCGGCCTCCTCGATAGGTCAAACATGTTTGGAGCCACACCCTCTTTGCCTGTCTTTGAAGAGACGTAACGAAAACCGCGAAAACTCCCCATGCTATTGTGACGTGTACCAAACATTATGCATAATTAGGCACAAGAAAGGGAAAACATTTCTTATTATACGGCTTTGTCACCACTAACCATCAGTGATTGATTGAAAATGTTTTCGGTGCAAGCCTAGTTCGCCTCTCTGTCACGCGACGTCACTAACGCCCGGAAACGCATCACGTGAAAGTAACGTGTGCGCACACAAAATGTATTAATACCCCGAAGAAAACATTATTTTTACTACGCAGTTCGGAAAGGGACAGAGGATGGATATCCAGTGATCACTCAGGCACTGTGCATTCGGAGCTGCCTACGATAATTGATTTCATTGCGCCTAAAAAAAAAGAACTTTACGTGTCAGTATAATGTCGCTGAGCCCTTTGGGCACGTGTGCGATATCTACCCTCTTAGACAAATGTATGCCCTTTGGGGTGTATTTTTGCCACACAACAATAATTGTCCTCTGTCTTGCTTACGTCTCCTTTCTTGAAAACGCTGCGCTCCCTACACAACTGTCGAGAATGCTCTGTCATGCTGATAACGCGCATGCTGTTCGTGACTTGGAAGTAGCGGGCTCGTAGCGTTAAAGAAAGGAAATGCGGACAAACAGATGACGATTCTCGTTGTACGGCAAGATACAACCCAAACGGTGTAATTCTGTATAAGAGTGCACCTGCCATATATTTTCACTGAACATTCATATTGGTGGCAATTTTAACGCCTCGTGTTACGCCGCCGCAATCGTCGAATAGCCACCGCACGCTAAACAAGGGCGAGTCGGCCAATCAGACACGCCGGCACCGCTCTCCTCACCCAGTTACCTAATTTCACTGCTCTTGTTCGGCCATTACTAGTCTTGTTCGGCCATTAGAGACGAGGCGCGTGCCTCCTCTGTCACCTGCCAATTAGGTAAGGAAACCCTGCCGCGCAAGGCAAAGCTATTCGCTTTGATACTAAACAAAAGTAACCTCTTTTAAACGAGCAGAGCGTTTGGTTGGGCTTTCGGAGCAACCTTGTGGGTTACCGCCTATGCTTTCGTCATTGTTTACGTAAATTTATCGACAGAAGATTGGAATGAAATCAAAATAGAATACTTTAAATTTTAGCGCCCCATGTCTTGTTCAACTGTAGAACAGTATGTTTCTAGATGTTCAAATGACGTGGGTGAAATGTTTGAGTACAGAATTTCACGCAGTGCTTATGCAGACGTGGCCGCGTCTTGTCTTCGTCAGTTTTATTAAGGAAAATAACTGCCTTGTTTACAAGCGCTTTTTTTGCTTATTTTACCAATCTCTTGTAGGCTGATACTCCAGGCTTTCATGAAGTCGAATGTATTTTGTTGCACAAAGTTCTTTATTATTATCCCGTAATTTTCTCGCTCAGTGCTGACATTCAGTTTATTGTTCTGAGTGGATATTTTGCAATGTTGCTGAGGTTTGTAAAGTGGCTGTGAAAAGTTTCCTTTTCCTCACCGACCCGAGCTTGTTTTCAAAATATGGTAACCCAATACTTTCATCTGTTGAAGATGCATACTCTGTTGGCTCTGAGTGAGCGTTCTGCCAAAATAGTGAGTATCCCATCAATATGCAATATGCGCCCCTGAAGTCCAAACTCTTACCACTGCGTTGATGAGCAGTTGAGAGGCAGACGTGTCAACAGGTCAAATATTTATTGCGCTTCTTGTCTGATGAGTAGCAGCTGCTTGTTTTAGTGCGTTCGGTAACCGGTTCGAATAGAGCTGGCACGTTCATCTCGCCGGCAACCGAAGCAGCTGTTGCTGGCCGCCGCGCCTACATTGCCACCACCTATTGCCATCGTTTCGCTCCTTAAAACACACCTTGTGTTCTCTGTTTTAGACATTTGTCCATAAGGTGTCGTGGTCGAGGTAGCTGGTGACGTTGTCATGCCACCCTTGCTGTCATCGTAGTCTTGTTGCCGTCGTTCAGTTGCTGGCGGAATTTACACTGCGTTGCTTCCATTTAGTGCAAAGCGGGATGCCTTGGGGGCGTCACATGAGTGAATGCAAAATAAAAAAAAAATATTAATCTGCAATTGTGGGTATATTGCGCTAATGAAACGCGAACGGCGCGACAACAAGAGATGAAAAGCGCAATATATGACAAACATACACCGCACATAAGCGTGGCGGCCTGCGTTGCTTGTCTTTCAACCCGGTCCTTCTTTATATTTTTTTTCAGTCCATGTATTAATTTTAAATCGCTACACATCATTTCATAACTTGCAGAATCGTCGACTTTTATTTGTTGCCCAGACCGTCTGAAGCATTCGGATGCTGGGAATCGGCGTGCGGTTTCTGCTGCTCACAATTCGCCGTCGGGTGGCCGCTTAGTTACGGCAGCGGGCGTGTTAACACTTGCTCGGGCTATGTTCATTGTCGATCGGTGGGTTTCAAATCGCCTTCGTAGGCGTGCCTTTTCGTTGATCCTCTATCGAATTGCCTACGACTAATGTCGACTGTAATTTTCGGCACTGCATTGAACTTGCACTGTGCTGCAACGTTGATAAACTTCTAATAGAATTTGTATCACTAAAGCTACACCATGGTAATCACTCTTCTAGTCCCTCTTTTCAGATTTAGATTCACGTTTATTCCGGAAGATTTCATGAAATATTACTGTTTGCATATGCAGCGGGAGCTCCCATTGGTCAGGGACCGTTGGCTGGACCTCGTGCAAGAGTAAAACAGGGAAATAAGAAACAGAGCACATTAGCGATAAAAAGTTTGCTAGTTTGAAAATACAATTCAGAATAGCATATTAACAAAATATAACAGGTAAAATAAGAAATAAAAGCTATACATCAAAATAAAAGAACTCTTTTTAATGTTAAGTAATTTCATGAACATTGCGTCTGTTACATTCGTATGTAAAACAACTCCAAAAGCTTAACCGAGAAAAAGTACATTTTGTTCGCCATAGTATTTCTCTTCGGCAATAGTAGAATGCCGTATCCACATTTATAATCACTTAAAAATGCTATATTTTCTTGAACAAAAGCGAACCTTCTTTGTTTTGTAATAGCTGGACACTGCCCCGTTACGAAAGGAATAGAAGATGACTGTCCACTAATCGTTCTGGTGCTTTATACTCGGAGCCACAGGCGAACTTTGATTTCATACCTTATAATCTTCTGCATTGAGCATTCATTTTGGCGTCATTTTTAACACCTCGTTGCACATTGTTGCAATAGTCGAAGAGCCAGCGCATGCTAAACAAGGGGAAGTGGAACAATTGGAAGCGCCGGCTCCACTATCCCCATCCCGTTATCGATTTTAACTGCAGCTCTAGCCCGGCCGCACCTAAACGCTGTCCTCTTCAGCACGCTTCTCATCGCTCACCTGCATATTACATAAAAAAACTGGTAGCTAACCCTAACCTTTGACTTTGGCGCGTCTCTGTAGCACTCGCACCTCGGTGTTCGGGCTGTTTAGGTTAACTTTAGGCGAACGCAAGGCCCGAACCGAACTATCATGTCACATTCTTATGCTTGATGTCATTAGTGACGTCAGTACTTCCGCTTTCTACTTCCGGGTTGCGAGCAATTTCGACAAAGTCGTGTTCATGTGGCTCGTCTATACTGTTTACGATTCGGTGCTTTGGTGTGCGGCGATCAGTGATTTCTAAATAATTATAATTCCTCCAGACACTTCAGGAACTCAACTTGTAACTAAACCTATGGTGTGATATTGTACTCGTATATATAATGAAACCCATGAATTTCGTACTCTACCATTCTTTATCCATTTTTTTTCTAATTTATTTTGAATTTTCTCCCCGGTCGTCTGAGTGATTTGTAATTAATTCTAATAATTGCAGACACTTCAGCAACTTAAGTTGTAAATAAACATATGCTCTGATATCATATCTTTAATGAAACCCATACATTTTGAATTGTACCATATTTTTCTATTTTTTTCTAAGTTATTTTGAATTTCCCGCTCGGTTTTGTCAAGAGGTGAACCGGAAGTGCTGCGCAAGGAACCAGAGTGTCCGTTGATGCTCGGGCCACTAAAAACCTGTTCCTGTAAGCAGTGATATTTGCTTTGAAATGAAATAAATGTAACAATCATACAAGGCCCAATGCACCACGGGGGAAAATTAACAACTGTCCTCCAAAATTCTACAGATACATCATCCCAGCCATGACAAGCGACACAGCATAATCTTTCAAAGGCTTCCAGGAAACTGCAACAACCGTGGGAAGGAACGCGCTGATGAAGCTTCTCGATGTACACATGAAAGTGATGATTGTGATGAATATGTCTTGATTCCACTTTCGTGAATGGGCGTCGGCGCAGGGCTGCAATTGGTGTCTGTGGATGTACTTGCCCCTGTGGGACTCGAACGTTTTCACCGTTTGTCGTTTGCGCTTGTTGGCTCAGGATATATAGGTGCACCTACCACCTCGGTTACCACGACGAGAATATGACAAGCTGTACCGTATGCGGGTTGGCGCAGCATGTACAAACCCTTCCTTACTGGAATGGCGGACAGCCCCACGTGGGACACATGCAGCTTCGATGGGATGCTCGCACACATTGTCTGTGTCTGCCCGCACTATAGTGCCGAGAGGCAGGGGATATGCAAAGTGCTGGACCAATTGGACAGTCTTCCACAATCAGAACTAAAAGCTCTAGGCCAGTGCTCCCAAAGAACATCCACGCAGAAGTCCTCCTTCGCGCTACTGAGATTCCTGCGGCCCACAGGCCTTCATGATAGACATTAAGAACGCCGCCCTCTACCGTTCTTTAGCTTACGCGGTTTGTTAGTGCTCTTTTCTTTCTCTTTCTCTCTTCCCTTCCGCTCTTTTTGTCTTTTTATCCCCATACTTCTTCCTCCATGCAGGGTAGCCAACGGGAACTACCTCTGGCCGGCTTCCCTGTCTTCTTATGCATCCTTTATGTCTCTTTCTCCTATGAACAATGAGAACGTGTGGTTGCGCTGTTGCAACAACGTTGCGAGTGACCGCTCGTGCTTGCGTTGGCGGTTGCGCAAGTTTGACGTCAGCAGACTGGAGTAAAGCCAGATGGAATAAATTTACGTTATAGCGCACCTGATAGACATCTCACAATGACGCATATTTGTGCAGGAGACATCACACAGTCGACCTGGCTAAGAACATATACTCGTTATGGTGAAGTACAATTCTTGTTATCGCGATTTCTTTGTGTTTCACCATTTTGCACCATTTCTTTCCTTTGATCGTTCCTCGAATTCTGATAAAAGAAATTCATTTTTAGCATTGCAGCATTGAGGTAATACCGTTTTATTTTATCTAAAACGTAGTGGGCCACCAGCATTAACAAGCCATGGTGATGAGGGAATTAAGGCACTATTGTTTCGTACAGGAACGTCAGTGCTATAATTACAAACGCGTGTAGCGCAGCATCACCTACGCCTTTGTGTTACGAGTCCTTTTGTCCAACAGCAATCCATCGTTATCAGAATGCAAATCTACCACCACACAATGAGTTCACCCTAACGCATTTTACACGTGTAGGACCACCCTTTGAGATGCAAAGACTGGGGCTACAATAGAACCTTTTATGCTGTCTAGCAAACATCAGCACGGAACAAGCTCCCTGCCCTGAGTACAGTAGACTACATTGTATTATGTAATCAGTGGACTGTAAACGCGAGAAAGTAGTCCTTTCCAGTTTCTACGTCTTCATCGTTCATTTCATGTGCTCTGCAGTTCGCCTTCAGCTTATATACCGGGTGATAATCTTTAGGCTTTACAAAATTTTTAAAAATGGCCTGTGGCAGATACCACAATCTTAGTCCTTGAGCTTGAATATTGAAAGAGCTAGACATTACTTGCTTCAGAAAGTGACACACATATTCTACTAGGTAAAAAATAACAAAATAGCTTTCTATTTAATTACTTTACGAAACATATTGCAATGGACGAATTGTAGATGACGAGCACAAGGCGCATAAACTCAGAATAAGCATTCAGGATAGCACAAGTTTCCGTATAATCATTCCCACAGTGTGCGATGAATCGAATTACGCTCGTGCTCTAATGAATTAAAGAACGTTTTTGTTCAAAAGGTAAGTTCAACTACAGTACAATTATACCGCGAGTTTAATGGAGCGTATCTGGAAACTCGTGCCGTCCACAATATTTGTTTGAAGAAGATATTCTTTGCAAACTGACCGCCTACAATTTGTAAATTTTCCCCACCGTCCTGACGTACTGGCTTTGATGTTACGCTACTCAGCCCGTGGGCCCGGGTTGGAATCGTGGACGCATTGCATGGTACACAACCCGTGTGCCGTGCAGCGGGTGGACGTTAAGGATCTCTTGGTAGTCAACCTTATTTCGGAGTCCTCCACTACGGTATGCCTCATAATAATATGGTGGTTTTGGCACGTAAAGAAACCCCTGAATTTGGTTTTAAATTTCAATTTGTAAATTGCAGTATGTGCTGTAATGTAACAGCATGATTAACAAGTTAAACAGTGAATTTGTGTAAATTAGTCACTTACGTGGTTCGATTAGTAATGTCCACTAATGTCCAAGTAATGTCCACCTCTTTGAAGAATCACGCTAAGGACTGCAACGGGGGCATAACCAGGGGGGAGGGTGGCTTATGGGGCTTCGCACCCCCCCCCCCCCCCCCCGCCTCCCCGAAATGTTTTCTTGCTGTCATGCGCCGCCGACCAAAACACACCCCGGCGGTGGAAATCATGCTGGATTTTGCCTAGAATGTCCTTTTCATGCTCGAAAAGACACTTCAGCGCGAACATTGCGAACTCGGGCTGGATTTCGTGACAACGCCCATGCACCGGAGCCAAATATCTTAACGCACAGTTTCAAGGTGTTTTGATGGCGAGCGGGCTCATCGCGACATATCGCGGTGGCCTCGGAATCTACGGAACGCAAGGAGTTCAATTCTGAAAGTTTATGGCTATAAAGTTCTCATACACTTTTGATGCGAAAGGTACATTGACATTTGCAAAGTCGTGCTTTAGATTTTCAATTCCAGAACATTGTGGGTTTATTGTTGATATAAACATTTGACGCCGATGATGCATTAACTTTTACAAAGTCGTACATCGCACCATATAACGAGACAAGCCAAATTAACACACTATCAGAGAGGTTGGCAAAGCACGCAGCGAGGTCCAATGAGACGGAGTGTTGTTGGTTCATTTCTGCTGTCATATTATACAAGAATATAAACATTTATTTCTTCACCCGCGCCAAAGCCCCCATGTCCAAACACTAAAGCCAGCAAAGGTAACTACGGTCTTATTTTCCTGCTCTGAGTTTCATTCGCGACGACAAAGTGAGCCTCTTCAGTTTTCTTGTTCTCGCTACCCGCGGGTGCCAGAGCCAGCCAGAGCACATGCGTTTTTCTCGTGTTGCCCCGAGCACCGCACGGCGCACTTCGATGCGCGTTCGTTTTTCTCTGGCCGAGTGTATTTTGGCCTAAGTGGCACAGTTTTCGACGCTTTCTGGCTAGCAGACGAGAACAATAAACACTGCATTGTCGCTCGCCGCCATCACTGCGGGGACTCGAGGGATTGCAACGCGTTCGCTTTATCGCAACCTCTCCGAAAAATTTTGTCTTGCCGGTGTAGCAAACCGAGCGGTATGCACATGGTTTTCTGTGGACCAAGCGTTTCATGTTTTCTTCGATATTCCTTCGGTAGCCACATTAGGGGGCCAAAATTAGGCGTTCCATTGTGACCAACATGCTTGCCATGCGTTTTTTCTTTTCCGTGCACCCACCCCACAAAAGAAAAAAGACATTATTGCGACGCAGCAAATTGTCGCACGATGAAAGCTGGATTTTGTTACTTCTTTTGCGGAATGTAATGGGCCACGGGACGCTTCAGTTCCCGGATACCTTTATTATATTATTGCGATAGCAATTATATGGACACTCCAGGCGCATTCCTGCCGTCACCGTCGCTCTCGTGTTCTGTATAAAGTCTAAGGGTACCGTGACCGCTGGCCGCATGCTGTATGTGCGAGTGAAAGCGTAAAGGGGGGGGGGTGGCATGGGTGAGCTGGCGATGGTGACTCAGTCTTGTGTGCGCAAAGCAGAAAAGCGAGGAGAAAGGACGCTACCTCCTGTCGCGCGCTATACACCAGGGGGAGTGGAGGGCGAGGGAGGCTCTCAGCTGTGAATCTGTGGTTGCGCGACATGTTTATTTGCCTTAAGTGACGAATTACATACAGTGACTTTTTCTTAGATCAGTAGATTTATTGGAGACTTATACGTATATTTACCTATTTTGTGCGAGGTTTTGTATATACGTGCATTGAACTTTGTTTCCAGTGACATTTTTTGCCCTTTATCAAGCTGTATCTTCGCATTTTGTATATTCCATTGTATCTTCGCACTTCTAGTACACGAGGGTGAGCCAAATGAAAGTGAGCCAACCAACCCCGCGCAATACCGGTTCAGTTCATTATATGCGAGGCAGGCGCGTAGCACAAAGGCATCTCTCATCTTCAAATGTGACACGCAGGTATGAGTATAAATGTTCTTTAATGCTCCCATACACAAGGTTGAACATGGTTGCGTGACATAATGGACACTCCAAAAGTTGAACAGCGTGGTGTCGTGAGGTTTTTGACAGGTAAGAATCTTTCCCTAAACGAAATTAGTCGCCGTATGGCTGCCGTGTACGTTGAACATTGCATTTCATTGGCGAGTGTGAAGCGTTGGAGGAAACGGTTCAAAGAAGGATGTGAAAGTTTCAAAGACGATCGAAGATCGGGCCAAAGCCACCGTGCAATCACCCCCAATTGTTAGCCTAGAAATTATTTGTCAGGTCAAAACTAGAATTTGCATCGCCTATTTGGAATCCCCATCATGCATACCTAATTAATAACCTTGAATCTGTACAAAATCGCGCCGCTCGTTTCTTCCACTCGTCATATTCCTTGGATATCAGCGTTTCCTCTTTAAAAACTGCATCCGCATTATCCTCCTTATCGCTCCGTCGTCGCATTGCCAGCGTATCTTTATTTCACAAATTATTTCATAGCCCTATGCTCATCGCACCTTGTATCCTTCCCCCTACACGCATATCTCACCGCACCAGTCATCAGCTACAGGTCGCCCGTCCACGTTCACGCACTGTCACGTTTTCAATTTTTTTTCTTGCAAAGCTGCAGACTGGAATGGCCTTCCTAACGACGTTGCTGTCATTATGTGCCCATCGAAGTTCATCGAAAATGTAAAAAAAAACTTGCTGTTATTGTGACAAGGTATTTTTATTCTTGCCATCCCTTATGTAACGCTCTATTTATTGGCTCCTTTAAGGTAATAAAACGAGATGAAACGAAATTGCAAAGACTGATTAGACAAGCCCGAAGGATAAGCCTCGATGAAGTGCCAGGGCGGTTCCGGTCACACAAAGTTCTTGAACATATCGGTTATCAGCTCCTGTGTGTGCAATGGATGCCCAAGATTTTGAACCACCGCCAGAAGACGGAAAGGTTCGGCGCTGCCTTGACTCGTCTAATCGGGTATCACAATAAGGGTGACGACTTCTTGTTTGCAACTGTGACCGGGGACGAATCATGATGCCGTTACTACAAGCCTCAAACACGACGGCAAAGCTTACAGTGAGGACGTTTGAATTCACCAACCCAAGGAGAGCAAAGGCAATCATTTCTGCCGGAAAGGAGTTGTTTTTCTTTTTTCGATCGTGAGGAAGCATTATTAATCGGATTTGCGCAACCTGGAGAGACTATCTATTGTTTCCGATATTGTGAAACGTCGGATCGGCTATGTGTCGCAATCAAGAACAAACGAGATGGAAAATTGAGGAATGGGGTCATCTTGCTCCACTACAATGCCCTTCCGCACGTCTCTGATGTCGTTATTACAAAACTGGCAAAGTTCAAGTGGGAAACGCTGCAACATCCGCCATACAGACCAGACCTGTCGCCTAGCGACTTCCACATTTTGAAGCATTTGAATAAACTGCTCAAGGGAACAAGATTCATGTCGGACGATGACGTGAAAGAGTCAGTTACAGACTTTTTGAAGCAGCAACCCAAGGAGTTTTACCAGACGGGAATCACGCTACTCTTTAGTCAGTGGGACAAATGTGTAAATGCTCATGGAGACTTTTGTAAATAAAGTGCCCCTTTTGTCATATATTCGCATTCGCTCATTTTCGTTTTACTCGCCCTCGTTTATTTTGCAGAACTCCTGCTTTTTATATGTGCTCTCTGGTGCGACTATAATTTTGGTCACAATACTAATATACAGTACAATACAATACGATAATTCCAATACACGACCGGTAACAGCTACTCCTGCGCTATACATTGTAACAAAGGACAGCATCATTGAGATTTCTCCCTGGTCATTGCATATGTACGAAAGAAGATTTTTGAATGACACAGAGAGAGAGAGAGAGAGAGAGAGAGAGAGAGAGAGAGAGAGAGATGTAAATGAGAGAAAGGCAGGGAGGATAACAAAGTTTCATTAAAATATTCGTCTTCAACTGGTGCATTACATGGCCTTTACATTTTTCATACTAGCGGCATACGCTGCTTTGCTGGTTTCAAACAGATTTAGCTCTAAAGTTTGTGTGATACTTTCTGTATTTATTAAATAGACAGAAATCATGGAAGCATTAAGATTTAGCTCTAAAGTTCGTGGGATACTTTCTTTACTTATTGAATAGACAGAAATCATGGAAGCATTCATATCAGTTATTTCGGGCACAATTTTTAAGACATACTAGTATAATCTTTTAAGAAAAACATGTTACTTGTTAGTTCATAGCGTTCAAGAATTCGTTTCCAACATCTTTGGCAATGGCAATACAGCTATTGATTTATGTGATTCCTCGACAAATGCTATTAGGAGGAAGCCGAGCTGCAACATGAGCCCTCCCTCCCCCCCCCCCGCCCGAATAAAATTTCTGGCTACGCCACTGCATAGGACCATGGTATCCGACAAGACCAGGTAGAGGCAGTGTGCATAGAAGTAATTTATGATCGGATATGCATACTGCAGGCATTGCCAGATAATGACTGGGAGCTATGTGCAATCAAAGCAATCTACCGGTGCTAACATATGGGGCAGGACCTTGTAGGTTGACAAAGAAGCTCGAGAACAAGTTGAGGACCGTGCAAAGAGCGATGAAACGAGAATTGTTAGGTGTAACGCTAAGAGATAGGAAGCGAGTGCTGTGGATCAGAGAGCAAACCAGGATAGCCGATATTCTAATTGAGATTAGGAGAATAAATGGAGCTTTGCAGGCCATATAATGCGCAAGGTGGATAACCGGTGTACCATTAAAGTTACAGAGAATGGGCAACAGATGACAGAAACTAGGTGGGGTGATGAAATTAAAAAAAATCGCAGGCACAAGCTAGGATCAGTTGCCACAGGACAAAGACAATTGGAGTTAGCAGGGAGAGGTCTTCGTCCCGCAGTGGACAAAAATAGGCTGCTGCTGTTGCTGGTGATGACAATGATGCCATCTAAAATTTCATTGCATATCTGATCATTATGGAAATGGTCACTAAGACAAACTATGTCCACAATAGAATAGAATGTGCTCTGAACACATGCGGGGACGCATACCAGTTGCATTAGGTTAAAGCTAGAAACATACCTCGCACTTTCATGGAAAACAATTCCATTTCCGGCAGACAAAGATCACCAGCCATCATAACCATGCGACTTGCAATGTGGTCGTGCATATAATCCAGAATGAGTTCCAGATGTCTTATTCCGGCATTAGACAGCCTGTAGACTACTCCAAAAAATGCGCAGCCTTCATTTAGATGTAGCCTGCACAACACTACTTCAATTTCTAGGTTATCCGGCATGATAGAGTAGCGGAGTTCTTTCCTGAAAATGACTGTGAAAAAGACTCTTGTACTTCCATCTGTGCGCACGATCACATGGCACACTGACAAGACTTCATGGTCTAACATGTCTGGGTAAAGCCATCTTTCCATGATAGCAACAATTTCTGGTTTTAATTTGAAAGGAATAGCTACGGAATGATCTATTTCATTTGCAAGACTTCCCACGTTGACATTCAGCAGGGCCACTTCTGTAGAGTTCGAGTGACTCGTTTTCCTAAGGGTCCCTCCTTTTTTTTTTACTTCACTCTGTTATCTATCCTAGGCAGAAAGGGGCAATATATGTGCACCTTACTGTAGATTAGCGTCATCCTTTCTTGCTTGTCCCAAATTTTTTGTTCTCTCTCATAACTTGTTTCTAATGCCACGAATATTACTAGGAAATTCTTGGCTAACAGAGAAACCTGAGCCTTTGAGGACAGCACAGTGTTTAAGGTTTCTGACTTTCTCTCGACAGTGGAGAAATTTATAGGTTGGGCCCTGGAAGTGTCAGTTTATTTCTGTCTACCAAGGCTATAGATTCTTTAGACTCCCTTGATTTTTATTTCGAGAATACCTTGGAAAATATATCTTTTTTTTTCAGCTGACTCAAGAGCACGACTGCTGATTTGTTTTGCGGTTCTTTAACGCCGTCGATAAGAAGGTTGGACCAATGGCTTCAGTTTTCTTGGTCCTCCACTTTCCTTTCCATTACCATTAGCTTTTTTTTCAAATTAGACATCCGTTTATTGCACTCCGAAACCTGTTATTTAATGCCGCCGGTCTTTTCGAGCTGCTTGTCGTTTGCATCAAATCTAGTGTTTGTTAAAGAGTTTTTCTTTGTTAATTTCTTGGATGTCCCCTGCAATTAGCTTTGACTGTTCTGAAATACCGCCTAGGGTAGGGCCTCGCTTCTACCTCGCTTCTTCTACTCAGCATCTCCGCTCAGGAGTAACAAGCGCAGGGATATAACCAGCCCCCAAAAAGCTTCGCGAAGCGACCGTGGGTACGACAGAAGAATTAGGCAGACATCATCACTACGAAATGACTTATCATACCTCACCTGCAGCTCACCTGAAGAATAAACAGGAACGGGTTCGAAGGCTGCATCTTGGCAATGCAGGCGTACCCACTGCCGACTGTGCCGTGTACACTCCTTTTATGCAGTCGCTCGTAGTGGCTTCCACCGACACTTCCCGCGACCCTGCTGACGTGACACGAGCGCCATCATGGAAGAACGGCTAGATTTTAACCTCTTCAGTCACGAATTACGATCAAGTGTCGATAAATGCATGAAACTTACATACTTTTATGCCAAGACGCTTAACAATCGAGGCTGTATGGATCAGCCCGCCCCATTCGTCGATAGCAGTGGCCCAGAACGATAATTGCAGCTTGTGGCGTATATGCGATAGGCCCATCAGAATTAGCTGGATTCCGATTGACACCTGAAGCAAAAAACAAGAACGGGCCTAAAGGCTGCATCTTGGCAGTGCTGCCGTGCCCATGGCAGCATTGAACTAATGAATAAATGAAGCAACTTGTCTTGGTCGTATTCGATGGTTTCTTCATGTTGTGTTTTGTGGAGGAGAAAAACATGAACATCAGAAAACATGAAGGGCACTATAGCACGCCAGCTAGTCAGGCAAGTGTTTCTGAATAAGTGACTCTTCGCACAGTCATGACGAACATGAAAAGAAAATCGAAAGGAAAGCTAAACGCTTGTAATGCAGCAAAGAGCACCTAAATTTTGTGACCGAGAACACGAAGGGGAGGTGAAAAGCTCCTGGCTTTGCCAACTTGGCTGTGTAAATAAAACATAAACTTGGCACCATATAAAAGCTCTATATCTTGCTAAGCAATGGTGAAAATATTAAATGTATGATTTTCATAACTATTTTAATTTCAGTTAGAACCTGAGATGGCAGAGGCAGAAACTAGCTTCACTTCTTTGGAGTTACGGGGCATCATGAACTTCTTGGTTTTTTCTGGGAACTGTGTAAAGAGCATTCACACTGAGATTTTAGAAACATTAGGGGAGAAGTGCCTTTTTTCCAGCACAGTAAAAACCTGGGTTTCTCATTTATAAACCGGGTATTTTACCATGCAAGATGAACCCCGAATTTCGCGCCACACAACCTCAACAGATGCGGAAACAAGCGATGCTGTCTATAAGCTGCTTCTTGAGGATAGGCGAATATCCGTCAAAAAGATCGTCCAGTTACTTGACATCGTCCGGCAGCGCGTTGGTTTCATTAGTACCAATATCCTACACAGGCGCAAGCTTTCAGCGAAATGGGTGCCAAATCGTTTGAAAACTTAGCAGAAAGGGGCATGAGTTGAGGCATCCAGAGCTCTTTTGGGCCATTTTGATGATACAAAGCATTTTTTTGTATAGGTTAGTGATCAAGGGTGAAACCTGGCTCCACATTTATGACCCAGAAATAAAGGAACAGTTAAAGGAATGGCGTCACAATGGGTCCCCACGAGGGAAATAGTTCCGCACGCAAAAATCGGCCAAAGAAGTCATGGCATTCATTTTCTGGGACAAAGACATTGTTCTTTTCGCGGACTAGCTGCCTCATTGCTTTAGTATAACCAGAGAGTACTACGCTAGCCTCCTGAAGCAGTCGAAGAAGGCAGTAAAGGAGAAACTCCGGGGAAAGTTGACCAAATGGATCCTCTTCTTGCAGGACAATGCACCTTCGCCCTCGTGCAAAGTTGTGGCTGCCAAAATGGGTTTCCAATCGGTCCACCATCCCCCTATTCACCTGACCTGGCACCTTACGCTAACATCTGTTTCCTAATTCGAAGAAATACCTGAAGGGTAGCCAGTTTGACGGCATTGTTGATTTCGAACATGCTGAGAGCTTTTTTGACGACCAATCACAGTATTTTTTTCTTAAATGGATTCGAAAAGCTGAAGTAACGATGTAACAAGTACATCAGTCTGAGGGAGGAATATGTTGAATGAATGTGTATTTTCAAAACTTGGACTCTATTCTTTCTGTGCACAGCCAGAAATTTTTCAGCGTCCCCTCGTACATTGATGTAGACGAGAACAGACGATTTAAAGTAATGTATGTTAGCGCATCGAGGAGGCTACAAGTCCACTAAGTGGCCCTTTTGCCAAAGAGCACTCAGTTTCGTGCTACTCGAGTTCCCATCGACATATCCATATATTCTAAGTAAAAGAAACAACATGTCTATTCGCACGAGGATGAAAGAGAAAAGGAAAAGAGTGGCTCAGAAGCGATTTCGCTAAACTGTCTTGTTTCATGAGGACAGTAAGGCAGCTCGCAAGCACATTTGTATGCGACACGGGGTTGGGCGTATCGAGCGATTTGTTCATGGCCCGCATCTCAGCTACAAAATATCGTGTACTCCACAAAACGAATATAAAATCTTCCCGAGACTGTTTCAGGGAAAGTACCAATCACCGATCTCTCGATGCCGTGCCGTGTTTGCAAGTAATTCTCATTTCCGGCCCACAGATCTGAGCGTAAAAAATACAGATGTCAGAAGGCCGTTTGCTTTTATTTTTCAGAGGAATTACCAAGAACTTATGGCGCTTTCTACGACAGTGTTTGCCTCGCGGCGTATTCGCTCCAACGCCATGACGCGTTAGCCTGTCAGCGCAAGGGCTTTCATTAGGACGTACCTCAGGACGCGCTCTTATAGCGGAGACAAACTGCGTGAGTGGCATGAGTAATTTTACCTCGCTACGTAGAGACAGCTCAGTGAGACAAAGGGAGAGCGACGGTGATGGACACGGTGTGTGCATGGGTTACATTGATTGAAAAGTTCGAGGAAGCGATAGCTCTCACCAGCGGCCGAAATTGCGTCTGCTCGCGCCAGCATTTCACGCAGCGCCGGCGCGAGACACGTCTGGAAAAAAGCGTGCTTACCGGGAATAATCAGCCGCGCTAGAGAAGTGTAATGGCTGTAATGGTGATGTGACACGCTTGCCGCCCGACGAGTACCTCGCGGGCTTTGGCTAGTTGCGCGGGGTGCCTCTGCGAGATCTTACACTCTACTTATTCCACATTTGGTACAAATGCCAGAAGTTCACACTCATCTGTGGTAAGCCTTGAGTAAAGGAAAATTTGCATCATTCACTAAATGAAGTAGTGATGAAAGAAAAATGAAAACACATATACACGCTAAGAGGAAAGCGACGCTACTTATTACGAACGATGCAACTGTCACCCAATGTAGGGACTTCATAATAATTAATAGTAGGAAACTTAGTCACGTGGCGGGGTTGTATACAACTGTCTGTAGGCTGTGGCAAGCTGATTTTGTAGGTGAACAAATGTGAACAAACCCACGAACGACCATTATTAAAGCTTTGATCCCTTCGTTACCCCTTGGATGCTGTGAAGATTCTGCGCCACCCACTTTATTATATTCTCAGGTGCTATCATGAGGCCTCCGTTCGCCGAAATGATTTTCATTTTAACCTGCGAAAGGACCTCCTATAGTACGAACACCGACCGCAAATGCAAATTTATTCCCGCAGGAAGGAGCTCAAAAGAAAGGAAGGGTATGTTCAGAGTGAAGGTAGAAGCAGTTCCTGGGAACAAACAACCAGAACAACATTTTGGAGCGCACTGTATAGAACCACTCCCTATATAGACACCTTCGTTTGGAACATCGAAATCAGCCGTGGTCTTAAATGATAGGAGATAGGCTGGCGCTTCACACGGTTGCAAACACATATGTTGGTTTTTTATGACATCGTCCCGACTTGTTTCCTTTATAACAAAAGTAAGTTCAATTCGGGTAAGATCATGTTTCAGTTGGACATGTAGTTGGACATGTAGATTCCATGCAGAGTAGGTGTCGAAAATTTAAGATTGCTTTTATTTCTCCCCTACAAGAAAATATGTCGCTGATAATTTTTTGGGGGGTTTCTCATGCTCTACAAATTATTTTCAAATCTAAAACTGAATGACTCGCGAATATGTTTCTTTCATGTTGTAGATATGACATACTTTTTCACAACAATTTGTTGTAACTGATTGGCATGAACCAAGTTAATTACGTTGTGTAGCCTGCAATTAGACTTTGCTTCACGATTGTAACTATTCCGACTTGAAAAAAAATTTAAGTGTCGTCTGCATACAAACCTGCATTGTTCTGGAGAGGGCTGTCTTCAAAACCATTTATGGATAGCAAAAAATGAAAAGGATCCGCAAGGATCCCATACCAAATAATACTGATGTCCTAATGGTGGTTCTGTATTGCAATGACCTGCTTGTGATCAGGCAAGTAAGTTTCAATGAGCCGCAACATCACACCTCTTATAGCATATTTTGGAAACTTCCCCATTCATATTAATGTGTCTGATCGAATCGAAAGACCTTATAATGTGGATCGAGAAAACTGTCACACCGATGTGCAAGAATACAGTAATGTCAGTTTTTCTTACATCGCGGGACGTTTTGAGATTCCAGAAAAAAGAAGATCCTAAAGAATAACTTCAAGAAAGAAACTTCATTACGCGTTTCGCAAAACACCACAACTTTTATATGTGATTTGTGTCCTAATACAACCATTTAAAATTTTGCTTAACTCAAGACGACTGGTTAGGAAACAAATTGCACTTCTGAGTAAATCAAGACTGCAAACAATATGCCGCTGGCCTAGTTCGTTCTAGATGTACGATTTCTCCTCATGTTTACTGCAAGTAAGCACTATCAAGTTCACCGAAAAGCTACATCGTTGGTCCTTTTGTGCGGTACTTATAGCTGTGCGGATGATGTAGATCGCAGTGCACGTGTGCGTTTTTGATATGCGTTTTGATGCTAGTATGGTTGCGGGGCACTGAATGGCGTCACGTAAATGTTTCTCAGCCAGTAGTAAAATACAATAATTGCAAGGAGTTCTATGCTTCGTAATCTGAGACCAAATATGGCTACGTCGATTAACGCAGGAGAAGACTAGCGACTAGTGCAGAGCTTTGTGGTAATGTAAAGGGCTTCTCATTAGGTTTGTGCATTGCAATGAACAAGCGCGGTGCAGAGATCACGCGGGAGTGATTGCGCCTGCAAAGTATGAAACGGCTGCGTGGCACAAGAACGGCCTCACGCCGCGCACCCTTATTCTCCAGAGCGACGCACTTTGTGCGATAGGGACAAGGTCCCACGCACTAATACCTCAACGCAAGAGGCGCCGATCGCAACGTCACGGACCATGGCACCTAGCTTCGGGTAATTCTCTAATAAGCAACGCGTAATGCCGCAAATGAAAATGCGCCGCGCCGCAAGAAGGAAGAAGAGAAAAAAAACACAAAAAGAAAGGCTGTGGGCCTCGTCATGTGACCGTGACGTGATCCGCCGCCTCTGACATGGAAGAATGCAGGGAACGAACGGCGGTTGCGGACGCTTGTAGAGGCAAAGCAGGAGAGTAGCACTGCTGACAGTGACGCTTGCCTCTTTGGTGCATGGTAACGGGGTTGTTCAATTTGTTGTATCGCTTTTAATATAAACCATTCCACAAGACATTTCTGTTTAATGCTCCCAACACGCCTTGTAACTTCAAATATATAAAGAAAATTAGCATTTCGGATTTGTGAGGGGTCCTTTAAACCCCCCCCCCCCCCCCCCCAATTTCGTTTCGCTCTCTAAACTTGCATCAAGGGTTTCATGAGTGTTACACTGAAAAACTCGTTGTTTTAGTGCTGTGGCGCATTTCGTGTGTGTTTTTTAATAGTGTTGTGCACTCCGCCTGTAATTTTACTTTCCTTCGTACCCATCTTCAGTACCATGCTACGCGTGCCGCCAGACAAATGTCTCCCAGATTCATTAAAGAGCATCTCTCTATCTCTGAGGGTCCATCTGACGGTATCGCGTGATCTGTAGCTGCTTGCGATTGTTTTACATCGGAGGTGTCTTGTTCAAGACCACTAGCCAAGTTGCGCGGAGGCATGCTATATCTTGAACAACTCGAATGACAGCGTGAGCTGCTCATCAGTTGCCTTTCGCTCATAGTCCTTTCGGAGGGCGCATGATCAGTAGTGTATTCTGCACCTTTTCAGAACCCCGCTGAGCTGTTGTAAAAATCGGCAACGAAAAATTAATGTAACTTTTAGGAAAGTTTATCATTAGCCAAATACGCGATATGCAATGCTTGCATGTTTTTGTTTCACATATTTTCATATAGGTAAGGGTTATTTGGTATCATACGTTAGCGTTCCATTAAGTCCCTACGTAGGGAGAAGCCTTCTTTTCTGTACTGTGACTGTTTCCCGCTTTGTGCCAAACTAGGATGCCAAGAATTCACGCCAACTAGTTTAACCTTGAGTACTGGTTAAGCTCCGTTTCCTGACGAGAAACCAAACATGTTCTAGTTTCTGTTCCACTAGAATATTTTACCACGCAAGAAATTACACGTATTTGGAAATTCCTGCACTCACACATGGTATGGCAAGTCCCTCAACGTATCGGCCGGGGTCCGGCTGAAACGTCAATAAAACACTGTTATTTGTCGTACGTGCTTCTATTTCTTTAACAATATATATGTGCCATATTCTTACTTTGCATATATATATATATATATATATATATATATATATATATATATACACTCAGTGGGAGTGAGAGTTTGTGTGTATAGGCATTTTTATGTCGTCTTCGTGCGGTCATATTCTCAGCAAGGTTGGCCAGTCCAGTTGTCCAGGCAATGAAGGAAGTTCACAAGTGAAAACAAGTTTAGGTAACATTGTTTGGTGCGCTCATAAGCGATAGGTGAAGGTTTGCAAGAGAACCTACCTAATCTACTGTTAAGCGCAGACTTCGAAAGCTCCAAATTTAATGGCATCTTGTGAAATTTTCATTCCGAAATATGCTGCTGAAGTAAGGGATATTCTTTCTTGTTTTCTTGTACACGATGTGCATCCTCAAGGAGGTTCCATCAGCAGTAGACGACAATACCACAGCGGAGGCAAATTTTACCTCGACACAGCGAGGCATATCATATCATATCGTATAATACCGTATCTTCGAGATCATGGCATCAGTGAACGCTTCAAGTTATGATTTCTTGACACCTTACGAGCTTGAGCACCCGTTATCAGACAAAAAGCGGTAACATTTCGTTTCTGCACCTGAATGCTCGATTAGCGCGAAACAAAAGCGATGATATACGTGCCTTTCTTTCCAGCTTTAGCTTTACGTTTGACGTTGTCATGATCTCTGAGACATGGTACGAAAGCCACTCTGCTGTTCTTAATCTACTTGAATACTCCCCATTTTTCCTTAACCGGAGCTCTAAGAGAGGAGGGGGGGGGGGGGGGTTGCGATGCTGTCGAAAACGTTTTTAAAATGCGAATTACTTGACAATTTCTGTGTTGTAAACGATGACTACGAGGTGCTTACCCTAAAATCTAATTCCTTGCTTTTTACTGTCACATACCACCCACCCAGAAGAAGCAGTAACACATTTCTCCATTTTATAGACGAGTGCTTCAGCTGGGTAAGTGATCATAAATACACACTTATACCAGGAGGGTCTTGAACATATACTTGCTTGAAAAGTCAACTCTTCCACAAGAGTTCTACACTATACTAGAGACCTACGCATCTTTAATATCGTAAATCAACAAACACGCTTACGTTCGAAATATCAACGTTACTAGACGCCTTCATTACTAACGCATGTGCTGAATCGTCAATACCCGGTGCACTGGCAGCTGATCTTAGTGATCACCTACCAATTTATTCAATTACACATGTCACAGTCCCCCCTAACAAACCTGCAAGAAGGTTTGCTATGCGTGTTCAAGACATAAACCAGACTGCTTTACAAACGTTTTATGATAAACTGTCGCAAGTAAACTGGAGCAGCGTCTATGAGGGAACCAATGTTGATGAAGCTTATGGTATTTTTATTTCCCCCTACAAGTAGCTGTATTGTGAGTCTTTTACATACAAAACAAGAGCGCGAGCTTCGAAGACGCGTAAGCCGTGGATAACTAAGGAATGCCTAAAGGCGATACGAATTAAGAAACATACTTTTTAAGTGCGTTCCAAAAACAAGATATTCACGATTTGAAGAAGTTTAAGGCTGCGAGAAATAAAGCTAACCGTATCAGTAGGCAAGCCAAAGAACCTATATGAGTAACCAATTTAACGACGAAGTAATAAAGCACTCCGATATTGTTTGGGCGAGGCTCAATAATTTGCTAAGCTTAAAAGAGAAGACTGTAGTAGATGAAATAGTCACACATGGCACTCACTTGTCCGGTACTCAACTAGCAGATGCTTTCAATAATTTCTTCGTGTCCATTGCAGACGGCACGCAGCCCAACCAATACCTCAACAGCATAAGTCAAAACGTTAGCGAAACCGCGTTTTTAACCCTTGTTACAACTGACGAAGTTCTGTCGGTCCTACAGTCGCTGAGAAATAGTAAAGGTAAGGACATTGACGAACTCCAAATATTGCCGGCGAAGTACACATCCCGCATACTTTCACCAATACTACAATACATAATAAACTTGGCATTTTCCTCAGGAACTTTCCCGAAAAAGCTACAGGCTGCCAAGATTACCATAATTTTTAAAGGAGGAGACGAAAATAATTTCTCCAACTACTGACCTATATCGATCTTGCCAGATTTTTTTAAATGTTTTGGAAAGCTTTTACAAATGCGCATTACAACCTTTATTAACAAACACAAAGTCATATGAGCTTCGCAGTTTGGTTTTATCGCCGCACAATCAACAGAAACAACATTATTAACCATGAAGGAAATTATATTAGAGTCATATGAAGAAAAAGAACTAACTCTCGGGGTTTTCCTAGATATTTCCAAAGCATTCGACTCCATAAATCACAAAATATTATTCCTTAAACTTGAGCACTATGAATTTCGCGGCACATTCCTTCAGCTTTTAATAACATAGTTAGAGCACCGCCAGCAATGGGTTGTATGAACTATTCGTCATCGCACTTTAGATCCATTCATTCTGGCGTGCCACAAGGCAGTATTCTTGGACCTACACTCTTTAGCATCTATATTAACGACATTGGGAACATTGACAACAGCGTTAAATGTAAATTGTATGCAGATGATGTCAGCATATTTTTGGGGCTAAAACACTTACTGACTTGGTCGAATGGAGTACTGAATCTTTATTGGAAATTAACGCTACCAAAACTAAAGCTGTACTTTTTAGAACTAACAATAAATCACTGGAACATTTACCTACACTAACGCTTGGTTCTCAAAGCATTGAAATAGCGGAGTCAGTAGAGCGTCTAGGTGTGACACTACAGTGCGATCTTTTATAGGACATGCACATCGACAATCTAATTAAAAAACTTGCAAAATGCACAGGCATGTTATACATAGTCCGCTTTTACTACCTCTAAGTGTTAGACATTTAGTTTATAATGCCCTAGTTCCGTCTAGCCTTTCATATTGTCATCTGGTGTGGGGTACAACAACATGGTCAAATACATATAGGTTGCAGAAAATACAGAGAAATGTCCTTCGTACCATGGCGAATGCCCCGTTTACTCCTCACACTCAACCTCTTTTCGCATCATTAAAAGTAACTCCAATTAATGACCTATACAATTTGTTGCTAAGTAAACGATATGAAAGAAAACGGAAAGATCATGACGCATTCTTTGATGACACAGCTAACTTACAGCCCAAAGCTAATTACTGCCCAACACGTAACAACGACGTCTGGTATGTGCCATTCTTCGGTACTAATTACTGTCGTCAAATGTTCCGACATATAATTCCAACTCTTCTTAATCGGCGCAATGAACACTGAGGACCTAACGATACGGTTGTTTTTTCTTACTGCAAGTTTGCACCTCCTTTCTCCCTTTTTCTTTTCTTATTGTTATTATTTGTTTTGCATTCTTCAGTGTTCCTGAGCGTTTCGTGTTAATTCTGCCGCCTTCATTTATTTGTTATTGCAAGAGGATGTTCACTAATTTTTTATTGAATATGATGTTTATCTATGCACTATAATCTTTTTCTTTATTGTTCTGTCCGTGTTCAGTTGCTGCCGGTTTTCATGTACGGGGGCGCGCCCCTCTGTCAAGCCAGTCATAGGCTGTTCGGGGGCACGCCTAACATCCCTGATGTTGAAATAAAGGTATTTGTATTTGTATCACCAACAGGGAACGCAAGTGGGAGCATGAACAAGTTGCAGTAGGCCACACAGATCAACGTGAAGACGACGTAGTAGCTGTGCTGGCGACAAAAGCGTCATCGAAAAATATATAGAAAGAACCTCAATCTAATGACATATTGAGGAAAAGGTGTCGTTCCATCAGCGGCAGAAAATGGCCGTAAATGGGGTGTATGTCTTTTCTATAGGCATGACATTGCACAAAACGACCATGCAAGCAGCAGGAAGATGAAAAGCACCGATATTGGAAAATATTGTCACTGCTGATTATTTACAAACGTTGTAACGATTTTCGCTCTGGCGTTCACAATAAAGTGAAAGGCTGCTGCTGTTCCTTGCGCTGCCTTAAAAAAAACATTTTTTGGGGGGGGAGGGGGGCATTTGATACTGTAGGTTTGAAATAATTCACTGTAGGAAGGGCATATGTTATTTCAATCGTGTCAGGTACTCATTATATATATATATATATTATATATATTTCTTTTAGTTTCACCTTGACATAATTATCAACGTTCAGTTTGAAGTTTCATGCAATACTAGCACTCACGGGGCAAACCGAAGAAAACCGAAAAGTCAGTACTTTCTGATTTCGCCCCTTAGGTCTGCCCGAGCCAAACAGATATGACTACCACGCACCTGGGATAGCACACGCAACAACACATGTCGCCCTCTCTTCTAATCCCGCAAACTCGCCGACCAACAAATAAATCAGAGATTTCACCTAAAAACAAAGCTAGCTGCATTAAACACACAGGAAAATGCCAAAGGTCATAGAATTAAGGTTAGATGTTCCCTCGGCTCTTACCCTCCAGGCTATTATTGAAGTGGAATGCTGTCCTTGAAAATGGATTGCTCTCTTTAATCGATATTCTCGAAGAACACTGCAAGGAGCAACTTACTATAAATACTCGACAGCATATATTTATGTGAACTGGAAAAAAGAGAACTTGAAGAATTCATCAAAACTAGGGAGGGAAACCTACTAGATAAAATACCAGAACAAATGTGTTATAGCTGCAAATCTACCCAAGAAAACTAATATGACCTCTGCAACACATATATCTCAATCGATAGTGCTACAAGCGAGCAGTCGGGCCCATATAACAGAGTTTAAGTCCCGATAAAGCTGACCCTCTGAAACGTGGTCTAAAGTTTTGTCCCGCGAACAATGCAGTAAGCGAATACAAACTCCACAAAGATATAACACTGTGATAAAGGTTAGAACAGGGATAAGGTGCCTCAGAAAATATGGCCAACGTTTCGATAGGAGGGCCTACCTTTGTCAAAGGCGGCCTCGTCATCCTCGGTATGTTAGTTTTAAAGGGTTCGTAGAGCAAGGTTACGTGTGGTTGTTGTCAGAGGCGGCTGGTTGCAAAGGGAAAGACTTCAAAGAGAATGAGCGTTGTAGCCTAACGTCTGTAAGCGTGGCTCCTAAGACGAGGGGACAAGAGCGAGAGAGTGGGAAGGCGGCGAGAAAAGAAAAGAAAGAAAAGGACAAAAAAAGACACCAAGGGGAAAACAAAGAACACGAAAAGAAAAAGAAGGGCATGCGAGGGTGTCCGGGAAACGAGAGGTTAGGGAGCATTCAGGGGTGTCGTTGGCGGCATGTTTTTGTTTCTTTAGAAGAACCTGTCAGGCGGTTAGTGCGCGAGTAACCAAAAAAGATCAAAAAAGAGATCAAATGAAAGAGTTACTTGAGTAGCGCAGCAGCAAACTGTCTGGTTGACTGATTTTGAAGGAGTTAAGGTGGCGACAAGGAGTCTGGGGTACAATGCATGGGATAGCTCGAAGGCAGCGGCATGTCCTTTCAAGGGACGTCAGCCCCAATAGATCAACGTAGGTGTCGTGACGGCGGTATACATAAGCGACGATACGCTATGTGTCTGAGGTGCCGAAAAAGGTGTCCTGGCGTCTGGGACTTTGGAATGTGTTGCTGAGGGTGTTTAAAAAATATCATAAAAACAAACCAAAAAGGGGGAGTGAAACCGAAACCTGAATAACAAATAGGAAGGTGACATGAGTAAAAGTGGGCGGGAGCAGGTGTACATGGGAAAAGGGGTCGTACAGTTGACATAAATATAAGAACATCAAAGAGTATATTAAACTGAGTAGTAGGCTAGGAAAATCTGGAAATGAAGGGACAGGTGAGGCTAAGGGGGGAATAAGGTTAGCTGGTGGCACAATGTGTTTTGTGGCTTGGTTGATGATATAAGAATTTTATATTTAACGTGCAGCTTTTAAATATTCGAAGTTGCCATGTGCCATATCAATTCCAGTCGGATTTAGGAATTTAAACTTGTGTATGAGGGATGATACCATGTCTTTCCTCTCGCTAGGTGAACGGAAATTTGTTTGTAGTATATTTTTTTATTCTTGATTCTCGATTAAAGATATAACAGAGCTTTTAGGACGCATATGCATCAAGCAATTCTTTTTCGATAGGCCAGACGTAGGAAAACACGATGCACACTCCCTTAGACCGCCTAGCACGTGGGCACCGGAAGCTGAACAGTGCAAGGTGTTCATTTATGCATTAACTAATCTCAAAGGAAATTATAGAGTCAACCAAGCATTGCTGCAAGGGCAAAAATTTGTCCTCGCTCAGAACCAAATTTTGAAAGAACTTGCGGAAAGAAATGATATTGTAATAAAACCAGCAGACAAAGGCGGTTGTATCGTAGTCTGTCCTATAGAAACGTACAAAAATAAGGCGTCCCAACAACTGAACAAACACACCCATTAAAAAAACTCGACTCTAACGCAACTTCAGACTACCGTAATCTTGTGCAAAACACAATAGCGGAGCTCCACTCCAGGGAACTAATGACGCAATCCTAATATCGCTTCATGACGCCTTAGAACAAAGAAGCAGGCTACTTTTATCTTCTTCCTAAAGTATATAAGGTCTCTATGCAAGAAATATTTGCAGCACAAATTTCAGGTTGGCCTATAGCGCCATAACACACCTACCAAGTCACTATGTAAATTCTTAAATCACCATTTGTCAAAAATCCATACCAGCTTCCCATATTTTGTTTAATTCACGCCCAGATTCCTTCGATTTATCGACGGCATTAACACCAACCAAATCCTTTCCCACCGCGCTATTCTAGTCAATTTAGATGTTTTTGCCCTTTACATTAACATACCCGTGAGTGAAGGAATTGAAGCTGTCTCGGAACCCCTCGCAGTCAGTTCGCAAGCGCATGCTCCTAAAGTTTACATGTCACTCCTTAGGTTAGTTCTCACGCCCAACAATTTCGAATTCGATTCTATTCACTACCTGCAAACTTTCGGCAGGTAGCATGGAAACACCATTCGCTCCCACGTATGGCAAAATAGGCAGCTTCAAGGAAACCTTGTAAAATCATTCGGTTTAAAACCTATCTCCGTTACATTGACGACACATTTATAATATCGGAACGCGGCACAAGCGCGTTCACTGGCCTAATTAGCCATTTAAACGTTTTGAACCAACTATTAAATTTCATGCTCACCACTATCCTAGTCAAATCAACTTCCTCGGCGCGGCGGTCAACATATAAAATGGAAAACTGAGAACGACACTTTACCAGAAGCCTATGGATAGCCAACAATATTCTGAATATTGTTGGCTATCCATACAGCAGTCATCACCCGCGACACTCCAGCGAAGTAATTTTTGCCGGACAAGCGAAACAAATAAGAAGCTGCACCGAAGACAATGATTACATCCGCCACCTAAATGACCTTAAAACAACGCTAGGAGAAAGAAACTGCCTACAAGTTCCTCTAGACAAGGCTCATGACGCCGCAGCAAGTTGGAGAGGCAGTCCGAATTAGCTAAGAAACGGCCTAGAGCAGAATCTGTGAGACCACCGGTCTTTAAACCAAAATATTCTAATGACCTCTAAAACACAAATATCCTAAGAAAATGCCACCCAATATTAACAAGTAGCGACAGTCTGAGAAACGAATCGCTATTGGTTTAAAGACATGCTTTAATGACATGCTAGTGCACTCAAACGTCAGCCGACATCGTTCCCGCGTAATAAAAGCATGTTATTGCCTCAGGTGTAAAACCTGGTGCCACGTTTAAAGTGACATTAGAATTAAGAGCACCGCAAATACTTATACACACGAAGTCAAAAATAGCTTCACTTGCACTAGTTCGGATGTAATTTATATTCTTGAATGTTGCTTCTGTAAGAAACAATATATCGGTGAAACGGGACAATAAATGAACGTCAGGTTATAAACAGACATCGCCCGGGCACAGATATAAAGCTTCCCAAAGCCGTGGCCGAGCATTTCGCCCAAGAAAATCATATCTTTGATGAACCTAGATTCTCATCTTACAGTAAAATTTCCGGTCTGCGCAGGCCAGAAAATACAGGTAATCATACCTCATCCATAAGTTCATGACATTGGAAGCGATAGGCATAAACGTATCAAGGGAGCTTAGAATTTATTCGGTATGCTAAATTTCAAGCTATAGGCAACAACATTTAATTATTTTTCATTGGATTGCTTAGGGTTTTGTTTTTCTTTTCTTTCCTCTCGCTCTTCTTGTTGTCGTTTATTTATGCATTTATTCCAGTTTAGTAATTTCTTTTTACATGAGCACAATTTTCTGCCGCTTCTTTTATTCTCTTTTTCATAGATACGACAGCTCCATTACCTCCAGCGAGCAGACAATGCTCCCCCCCTCGTCGGGACCTCTTCCACGGAAAACACACGGCCGGCTGACACACGGCGCTTCCTCACCTTCGTACACCGACGTTGAACAGCGCGCCTTTCTTTTTTATTCTATACCTTCGCCGTAAACACCCTGGGTCGTTGCCGGCGCCTTACCCTGCCGCCCCTTTAATAGAATCCTACCTGCATATACTGTGCCGAGGAAAGCATATGTACCCTTGAAAAAGCCAAGTCCACTTGTCGAAACGTTTCATCCAGCTTTTACTTTGTTCTCGTTTTGCTCATTCTTTTTGATTGTCATTTCATTATCCAGATAACACATTTTCATGCCATTTCTTGTTTCAAATTTTTGTGATATGTAACTGCCAGGTCAGACGAGTGTAAATGTTATAGAAATGAAAATATAGATTTCGTATGTGATAAGTACAAATGCATTTTGCAAGTCTCATTCAATAAAAATGCCAAAACATATTTCTTGACGTAATGTAACCTTTGTATCCCCTCTGCTACGCAACGCTTATCAGGTGGGAATGAATTAACCGACGATTACGGTACTTTCTAAGGCGAAATTTGAGCGCTGCTCTATATGTGTTTTCATTTGGTGATATATTTGATATTGAAATGATATATCATTGAAGTGAAATAAAAATGAAATGAAACATTTGAAATAATATATAATTTCGCGAACGTGCCGCACGTTGTCTGTGCAGCATGTTCCAAGCGGAGCAAAGTGGGGCGCGCCTGCTTCGCTAATCAGGAGGTCGCGAGAGGCAGCGCGTGGTGACGCGTGGGTGCGATTCACAGCAGCTGCCGCAGACAGATTTCCGCTAATGCAGCGCTTGCTTTTCATACAAACGGTGCGTGCTACTCTGGTGCCATATTGTAGCCATCGTGGCCGCACAGCCCGTCTTGCGCGGCACTGCGTTTTTCTTCTTGCGTTTTCGTTCCACATACAAAGATACCGACTCTTCGTCTCGGGGAAGCCGTACTATCAGTGTCAGCGGCGTCATCACCAAAGGGATCGTCACATCGAGGTCCTGTTCGCAACCGCTCGCCATCGCTCCTGGCAGGAACAGTGATCCACGCCACACATGTTTGTACCGCTAACTGACCTCGGCAGCTGACGCCGCGATGAACGTCGCCCTCCCCATTCCACGGCGCCTTGCCCCCCGCTGCCCTTCGGACACGCAGATGACATCTGTCACGCTATTGCGGATGCCGAGGCCGCCAACAGCTCAGCGCATGCGCAGGCTGTCTTCTCTCTGCTTCTCCTCCGCTTTCCGCGTCACGGTTCCGCTGCCACCCTCCTCCTGCAGTATCTATTTTCTTTCATCTCGCGCTGCGCTCCGCGTTCGCTTTCATTCTTCGCGGCGCTTATTCGCTCAGTTACGTCAACGCCGTCGGACAACGCCGACGCTCGCCGCAGGAATGGGCGCATAAGAGCTGCGATCTAAATAAACTATTAAACACACGCTGCTTAGGTCAGCAAACACTGATGACAAGGTCAATACGGTGACCAAGTGAGTGTTTCGGCGAATATGACAGGTACTGCGCACTTCAAAAACTCAGGTTCGATGCCTTCAAGCACGATCGTGTTTAAGAAATTAGTGCCCGACGCACACTATTGTACAACGCAGGCATTAAAAAGCATGGCGTGACCCTCAAGCACGATAACCCATTAACACTAACCAGCAGCGGATATTTAGCGGCATGGAGCCCCTTAACACGATAGCGTTAAGTGCCCCATGCCGCTAAACATCCGCTGCTGGTGTTCTGCATCCAGCGTTGACCATCGTTTCGGCAAAAATCATTCCGAACCACGCAGGCCCTCTGTGCGGCGCAAAGGTGCTACTGAGCTAATTGAAATTCTGAACGTAAAATAGGCAAGAAAATCGTAAAGAACAACTTACACAACCTAAGTCATGATGTGTCCCTTCGCAATGGGTCTCGTGACCTATTTGTGTCTCACAACACTCAACTGCCACAGCAAGGCACCTTTTGCAGAGAAAAAGTAATCAGCACTTTTGTCTCTGAAAGCCATGGCAGCATGATCTGGCGGTTCCTAGTTGCCGACGCACCCGGCCTGGCAACCTGAGCTACCGGCTGCCTCCACTGGCCATTTTGCACTGTCTCCCATTGGACGCTGTCCCAGCAATCGTCAGAACAGTAGCCCTTGTCCATCAATAGGAAACTATGCAGGCAGACCGCAGCCTTTATCATAACGGTAAGCAGGTCTGACTCACTTTATACCGATTCCAAGAACGCTCGCCATCTTGAAACCAAAATTCCAAACGCGTGTTGGACCCACCACCGTGCGAGACATAGGCGGTTATAGAAAACTGTTTTCTTTTCTCTCAAATCTTTTTTTTTCGGGATACATGCGCATCAGGTACATTGCAAGGAAAATGCTGTGTCACCCACAAGACAAACGGGCCACCTGGACAGACCTGGCCGTAACCCTAAAGTAAATGCTTCAAAATGTTTTGAGAGCACTGTTTCTAAAAAATAATTAACCGTCTGACAATCGGCCTTGTGGCCGATGTCACCAAGGTTGAACTTGTAGTTGGCATCCGCAAAAGCCAGGAGATCCAAGGAATTATATACCTTGGTGCTGAAGCAATCTGATCCGCTGTGGTAGGGGCATTTGATGGAGAAATGCGTCCTATCGATGCTACCCATACAATTGGTAAAGCTCCATGTCATGCTAAATTGCTTCCTTATTCGCTTCCACAGAACTGCGGTTGGACAACTAGGCACGACAGGTGACAATCTGTGCCAGATGGCTGGCAGCGTCACCCTCAGGATTTTTGCTACTGTCGACGCTGCATTCTGTAGGTGATAGCGATATACACAATTGATCCGCCGGTAGCGAGGAATCTGGGAAAGAGGATTCCTTGCTCCTCTTCCTCCGGAGCTGATGATACGTAACGGAATGATCCAAATTACCACAGCGGTGTTGGAACACTATTATTTCCAGACACTGCAATGTTCAAATACATAATTTTTTTACAAATGGGGTATGATCATCAATTTATTTTGCACGTATTGAAGACCTTTGGAGATGGCTGATTGCTTCGTCAAGAATTCATGAAATGCTAATAACAACGTAACGGGATGGGTGTTACGTAGCTATAAAGCACAGACGCATCATTTATTTGAACAATTTATTTTGAATAGCAAAAGAAAGATAAACGAAGACTCGCATTCCCCTTAATGTGACCGCGAACCTTCTGCCTGGCTGGTGGGCCTGTGATCAGTTGGTGGATGCACGATCCTGTTGCAAACAAGGCTTAGTGATTTCTCGAAGGAAGCCTTTGTCATACAGCCCCAGGAAATTGAAAGGTGATCTGTTTTCTGCTCTCTCAGATGCTCGCACCCGCAAACAGCAAGCGCAAAAAAATTTATAGCGATATTATTTTATTTATATTCCTTCAAGTAGCCAGCCTTCTGTGTTTATAACATCTGTTCACCCAACTGAAGTACTTAAGGTGATACTCGGGGTTACATTGTCGGAGCTCCTGCACAAGAGTGAAGGCATTCTTTAAGTTGCTTGCGCTCTTTGAAAATCCCCGAATGTAAATCGATTCTCTGGGCTTGCGGCTCTGATGATGGACCAACAATGCCATTGCCTGCTTCCGTTGTGCAATGCTGCTCCATACCATACTCTGAAGGTGTGCGATGTAATTAAGCAAGAAAAGGGAGACTCCTAGATTTCGATGATGCTTGCAGATTGGCGTGTCAGGAAAAAACGCACCTACACGAAAAGAAAATCGCAGTTTCACTGGAATGGCGAAGAATCGATTGCGATAGGAAATTAGTCGAAAGAAAATATTAAGATAGAAATTTTGTCAGCCGTATGAACATGTAAACGTAGATATATTAACTAAATTAAGATCGAATCCCGGCCACGGCGGCCGCATTTCGATGGGGGCGAAATGCGAAAACACCCGTGTGCTTAGATTTAGGTGCACGTTAAAGAACCCCAGGTGGTCAAAATTTCCGGAGTCCTCCACTACGGCGTGCCTCATAATCAGAAAGTGGTTTTGGCACGTAAAACCCCAAATATTATTATTATTATATTAACTAAATTAACAAGCATGTTGTCACTGGCACACCAGCAAACATAACCACGCCTCACTCGATGACCGCGGAAACTCCTTGTTGAAACCCTGGAGTGAGGAAGTGCGGCAGCAGCAACGAGCGAATTGGCCTTCATGCTACGTCACGCATGAGCGCAAAGTAAGCCGCGAAAACACAGCACGTGCAGGTGCCGACACAGGTGCCTTTCAAGATACAGCGGCCCGGGTGGGCGCACGCGCCCGCTCGGTCCGCTTTGAGTAGAACATACTCCCCCCTCCCCCCCCCCCCGCACACACACTTCCCTATGCTCTCCCTGGAGCCTTTCGCGGGACGAAGAACGGCGCGCTTCCTCTCAGCTGTCGTCAGTCGCCAGCACGAGATTGGGCCGCGATCGGCGGCTCACCCTCGCACGCTTTTACTCACATACGCATCATACGGTGAGCGGCGACAATTTTATCACTCTTTGACTTTACACGGAACGTCACGGTGACGCCGACGGCAGATATGCTCCTGTAGTGTTCATAATTTCTATCCGAGTGAAACCTCCGCGAGTGCGCTCGTCCGTGGTGTTGGCTCTGCGCATGCCCTGAGACGGTTGCTGTAGCAACGCGCGATCTCGGTACAGTAGTAGCCAACTGGAGTGTAGAGCATCGAATTTCGGCAGAGTGGAGCCTCGCCAACGCGACGTAGCTAGCTTCGGCTGATGTAGTTCACCGAGCTCAAAATGCTGGAGTATAACTTGCCCTTAAAGGCCCGACCACTGGCATGCGTATGCACGTTTCGGCGCGCGCCGATAAGCCAACGCGTCCGTTCGGGTTGGGTGAAGGGAAAGGACACGCAACAATCGGACACAAGCTCTGACATTCGCTGACGCTCATTCTAACAACAACAACAACAACGACAACAACAACAACAACAATAATAATAATAATAATAATAATAATAATAATAATAATAATAATAATAATAATAATAATCTTAGCCATAACGTTGCACTCTACACAGCTCGCATGGCTGAAATAAAGGTGGGGGTACGTACGCTAGAGCATCTGATAGCCATCTAGAGCAGTAATTTGCAGGATGCCGTAGATACGCTCGTACACACGGATGCTCGCTCACACACACGCATAAATACGCATACACCACACACGCGCTTGCTTACTCGCACAGCCGGTCCCACACACATAGAGCATAAATACGCATACACCACACACGCGCTTGCTTACTCGCAGAGCCGGTCCCACACACATACAGGGAAAGAACTGTGCAGTTGACGGGTGGACAACGTGCACGCGCCCCGATTCAGTACGGTCGCAGGGAAAGGGAGTCCGAATGGCCGAGGGGGTGGTGAGAAGGCTCTATATGCCAGATATAAGCATGGAGTTACGGTTTCGGACCGCACAGGCGTGATGTGGCTTAGGCTGTCCTAACGGCGTTAGGCTGTCTTTCAGTGCGCCTGAACAAGCCGTTAGGCTTGTTCAGGCGCACTGAAGAAGAAAGATGAGCGCTATCCATAGTCATCACGCCCTATCCAGAATAGACAGACTAGAGCAATGTTGCACTGGTTTGGCAGAAAATGTCACTTTACGGCTTTGCGGCGATCCTCGTAGGCTGGCGTGAGCTTGCGACAACCGAAACGACGGGAGTAAAGGGTGCGTGCTGCCCGGCGCTGAATAACCTCAAGTTTGTCAGCGACGTGAGTTTGGCACAGGTACTATACTGATGAGCACTACTCAACCCATGGCAGAATTCGAGAAGAGTAGAATGCTATGAAAACCTCAGGTTGATAGGGAAGGGAGGCACGGGACGCATACCCCAGAATGCCCCGATCCTTAGGTACAGTGCTAGTGACATGTGTGGAAAAGTCGAGAGAAGGACTGATTGTTACAACCAGAATGGGAAAGGCCCGAACAGTCTTTATACGGGCGCCTCCGATGAAGTACGTTAAACACGCAGCAGTTTTGTTGTGACTGATACGCATGGCTCCACTTCTTTCAGTGCCAATACAAAGTTTGTTATTGCGGGCCAGTCGTTCAACTTTAGAGAACGTACTTATTTCAAGCGCACATGCTGCGTATCGACACAATGTTGCAGTAGAAGCGTTAACTCGTGAATTAACTTTCTGCGGAGATACATTAGGCACTTGGTTTTGAATTAGTCTTTTCCGGAATACAGTTTATAGTATCCCAGCGAGGACCTTTTTAGTGGAAGCTGAAGAGATTTGGGCAGTTTAAACATACCGACTGAAGAGAGAACTGATAACACATTTTCCCCTACCCTGCAATGCGCTCACACCACCTACTCTTTCCCTAAACAAAGAAGGAGATCAAAAGCCAGTTGCAGTTTCATTGACTCAGCACGCGCGGCCTCTCAAGCAGGCATCAAAGCAGTCCTAGTATACGCGGCTGCATGCATAGGTCTTTTATGATGAAGGTCTTCCTATGCATTGCAAACAATGCATATAATGCTAACAGATGCTTTCTTTTTGCAGTGCTCAAGTACAAGGAAACACAGACTCAAACATGACCGCGCTATGTCACATTTTCTTCAGCCTGTCAGCGTTCGGGTGTTGCACGAGTGATTTATCCCCAACTGGCCCATAAGACACCTGCACTTGAAATAACGGAGTGAATGAGAACCGTCAACTTGTATCGAACTGTACCTAGCATGCCGACTAGAGGAGTGCACTGTCACCTGAAACGAACGACATGGCTAAAGATGCACTTCCCATTGCTCAGCTACTAGTGTCTTTCGCTTTCAAGTTGCATTTGCCGCTAGAAACAGCGCCCAGCTCGCCATTTAAAGCTGAGTCCCCTGAAACCCCATAATTCACAAACGAATCACGCCGCTGTTCCCCACCCGAAGTTCAACATGGCTCCTTAACCACGCCTAACAGCCCGCAATGTCAGGAGTGCCATATTTCAAATCTCTGCAGCGCCAAATGGAACTGAAAAGTCATTTCGCTCGACAGAGTTTCTCAGATGGGCTCGTTCATTTGCCAGTCATGAACTCGATGGACGCGGTAGGCCTACAGGTAATGTAAACATCGGCGGTAGGTGAGTGCCGATTATGCAGACTTCAGACTTCAAAACATGTTTACGTTCGTTTCGAACACAATAAAATATACATGCAGCAAGTACAGGCGTTGCTACAATCATGAATTAGTGCAATGTTCTAGCATACGATCGCGTTGAGACCGGCGTAAGCACCATGGGCAGGTTGGGTTTGTTGGCGTCATTCAAATTTGGCACAAATTCTCGTCGCATTGCCACCACCCGCCGTCGTCGGTCAGGTCGTTACCAGCCTAGTATAATAACGCGGTGTTTCGGGAACACTGTCGCCCGTGTTGTGCGTCTAAAGAACTCGGATGATCGTTGGAGTCGGTGTCTTCGCATCGGTGGCCATCATAGGCACAGCAGCCGGAAGCGGGGCGGCCTCTGACTGTTGGACGCCGGCGTCATGTTGGGAATATTCTAACATTGGTAATCGGCAAATTCTTCGAGCATGTTTATGCGTCACCCTGTTTGCGACCGACGCTTTTGACGCATTTGACACATTGGCGTGCCGGAGCATGCCGCATATGCCAGTGATTGAGCCTTAAGAGCTGCGCTCTAGAACGAGTTGTTTTTAGCACTCGATCGATTGACGCCTAGCTATGCAGAGCCAGAAATACTATTTCATGCAGATATAGGGTAGCACAATGCGTTGACGGGCTAGTTGGTGCGAATCCATGAATACTTTGTTTAGCGCTTTGTCAGTTGAATACTTTGTCAGTTGAGAGTAGCGCTTTGCCCTGTCGTCTTTCTTGTGTCTGTTGTTTTGCGCTAAACAAAGTATTCAGATATAGGGTAACGTGATCGTTTTGTGCATGGGCTTGTCTTGAAAAACTTGCTTCATAAACACTTTCATTTTCTGCACAATAAGCAAAAATTTTCCTGATGACAACAAGCTTAAAGGAACCCTCAAACGATTTCATGATTTTGTACAAACGTACTGAGTCGTTAGGGTAGGTCCTTATGATCATTAATTATGCATCTAAGTGCTCCGCAAAAAACTTGTCATTTATTATAAATTTTAAAAATGTACATCGCTACCAATCACCGCATGCCACTCGGCTGAATATTTAACCGCTGTGGACCAGGTGGCGCGAGGTGACCATATGGCGCCAGTAGGGCGAGCTATCTGATTGGCTGCCCAGGTCGCGTCATCAATATATTTTCATCTTAGTGGTGAACAAATGCAGTTGATAATAGTTGGAATGGTAGCTAAATTATTTCTCTAAAAAAGAAAGTCATAGAAATGGAATGCACATGGACGGTTTATCACTACACCCAGGGCTTCCGGCACACATCAAGCGTCGTCTGCTCGTGTTACATGGTGCTCCGTGTTGACGAGAGCTCCACGGTCAGAGTTGGTTTCGAGCTTTCTTTTCGGGAGCACGATGGTTTGCCATCGTTGCGTTGTCGGCTGCAAACGTAGCGACTGGCAATATGTCAAGCTGCGACATCGCGTCCCCCTGCAAGGCACACATGTGAGTGGAGTGGCTGCAGCGCATCGGACTGTCGGTGTCCGATCGGCGCCAAGATTAGCGCTCTTGGAGCCGTCACTGCTGTTTCGCGTGATCGGTATTCGGGTAAACGCAAGCACAAGCGAATTGGGCTTGAGCATTTCACAGGATGATCGATGCACAAGTGTGAACGGTCTGCACGGTGCAGCCACCTGGTGGCATAGAGCCCAACCGAACATACAACTGATGTAATAAAGTATATTCTACTTGCTGCTGGTGTAAATCTTTTGCCAGGAACATAATCGTGAACACGTTGTCTTTTTCTAAGTGTTTCAAAATATTTTACACTTGGTTAGAGCAATATTAGCTTTTCCTTTGGGTGGTTAGGCTCTGTGCCACAAGTTGCCTGGACTGCGCAGACCTGTCAGGCCGCTCACGTACGTCTACCCTAAAGCTCCCTCATCACAGCACTACTAGTACGGAGGGGCTTTACGCCTCCACCCACCAGTTTAAACGCCCAGCTCGCATATGGTTTCCGCAATACTGGACATGCTCGGCGTTGCGACAGAATGCTCGCAACGCACGCTGATTGGATAGCTCTCGCATGGTATCGACTGCCAGGCGGCTAGCGTAGATTTTGGAGAGCTGTCGTTCACTGGCTCCAAGACAACTGGAAGCAGAAGAAATGACGTCCGATCATGACACAAACCCTATGAAGACGGAGCTCAGCCCGGATCACTTGGCGAACGAGTTGAGGAGAAAATTCATGGCTCTAGAAGAGGGCAAGTTGTAGTCGTCCGCAGCTGTCTTAATATGAGACAATTCCCACAAATTGTGGTGCGAATGATTTAATGTAGGTGTATCCTACGCGTCAACAAACTTTGTCCGAACCACTTCATGGACCGTTTAATAAATTTCGTTGAGAACGGCTATCCGCTTCCCTTCCGAATCTCGAGCAAGTTTTAAACATGAAATCTTTTCAGCTCCCGTTAGACCCAGTAGAAGGCTGCAGCGCGGGAACAGATGGAGACAAAGGACGCACTCAAAGTACACAGGCACAGTGCTTTACATACACAAGGCTTCCATCTGGGTCCGCACACTCTAAACTCAGGAAGAGATGTATTACTCTATCTTACCTTACAAATGCCTTGAAAAAATCACGTGTCCATAAGGCGGAAGAAAGCTTTCGGTCGCAGTTATACCACCTCAGCGCAGCTGGATATTCCTTATGTTTGCAGGATGGTGTCGCGGAAGGCATACTTAAGAAACTAAAATTAGATGGTTACGCACGGAGACAACCCGCAAGATAAAGTCGTGATAACGCGGAGAAGGCTCTTATTCTATATTTTCACGGAATGTCACGCTACTTTAAGAATGTTGGCCGGAGTGCAAAAGATGATGTTTTCTCCGCACCTAGAAAGCTGGTGTGACTGAGTAAGCAAACTTGCGTTCACTTCCAAGAGGCCCAGTGTAAAACTAATCGCCTATAGCGCTTCACACAATATTCCCGTTGTGTCGTATATGAGATACTTATCGGATGCGGTAAAGTCTACATCGGGCAAACCGGCCGATGCGTTAGCGAACGGCTTAGGGAACACCACAACAATGCTAATAGCCCTATTGAAGGTCATCTGTGGATGTAAACATGTCTTCGAAAAATGCAAGATTGTAACTAGGAGCAAATCAAGCCCTACTAGACAAATTATCGAGGCTGCCGCAATTTCGCCGGCGGAAGATAATGGTCAGTTGCCTATCGATAGCCTTGTGTGAAAAAGAGCTGATCTACCTTGATTCAAATGCCAGGGCGCGATAGCGTAGGAGCAGGTTGATGTTGCGTGACTTTATTTTTTTGCCCAGAGTTCACTTTAAAACTAACTGTTCACAGGCAAAAAAAACATTTTTGTTGAAACAGCGCTGTTTCTGTGTATTTGTATGCCTCCTTTGTCTCCGTCGGTTCCAGCCCTGTAGCCTTCTACTATGTTCATTCAACAAGGCCAACTAGTTACTCTGTTCGACTTCGTGTGACCTTGAGACAAACGCCAGAGTCGTTATCCGGGCCCTCAAATGAGAACAGGGCAAGTTGCGAGAACAAAAGGAGATCATCCTGGCAATCAGCGAAAATTTAGGAAAATTCGATATCTGGCCGACAACCCCTTATAGAGGACCGCATTCAATACGCTAGTTACCGCCCAAACAAGCCCCAAATATATTGCTTCCGACTTTTTCCTAATGCTTGTTCACAATATAATTTTATTTATTTCCAATAGTAGGCCACGCTAAACAGGGAGATACAGGGCACCATACACTTCATTGTAATCTTTTGGCTCGGAGATAGGATCGCATGTTCGAAGCCAGTAGTGTGCGAGTTCCACGGCGCATGTTTTGAGTCACGCCTATAGAAGGCGCCACGCTGTGTGGAGCCTCGTTCAGGCAATTTTCTTCTTGCATCTGGGCAGTGCTCTGTCTCCCTGGCGTTTTTCGTCGCCTGTCATGCCACCTCCAGCCGGTGTTCTTATCCTAACTGGGCAGCGTCCATGTGGACTGGTGCACAGTATGCTGCTGTGCGGTGTGGTGTGTCATTAGGAATATGCACTACACCGGATTTAAGATTGTGGCTAGTATGATCTCCAACCAATGTGCTTTGCCGGTTGCCGTTGCCATTTTATGCTTATATCTACTCTCTATTTCAGTATAGCCAGAAACTTTTTCTGGTGTTGTATGTGGCTCTGGAGAAGTCTTCGCCGACAGTTAAGCCGGACCTCCTTAGCTTGCTTTTCTATGAAAAGAGTGGTATCTTTAATTTTTGGCAACGAAAATTTGACAATGATAGGTCGAGCCTTTCCAACTGTATAAGATCATAATCGATGCGCCCGAAAAACGTCGGTGTCCTAAATTTGTAATTAGATGGTAGGAGAGACATTGTCACAAACACGACTTTCGGACTGCACCCTTGCTTCAGAGGGGCTGTCGGGAATGCCCGAAATATCGTTAACGCGTCTGGATCTGTCCTCAAGGTTGTCTAGGCAATAACGGAGCGTCCGACCTTCACTCCAGACAGGTTCCATAACTACTCGTGGAATGTCGTTGAAGATCGTGGAAGCTTCAAGAGACTTAACGAAAGCTCCAACTGAAGACTATGTCGTTGTTAGGTCAGCCGCACTCTGCGCTAGAACGTCTTGTTTTTCTTTTTTTAGATCGCCAATAGCATTGATCGCTTCGCAGTGGTGGTGGTCAAGTTTTCTGGAAAACGCACTGATGGCCAGTTGTCAGGTCCATCGTTCTGCTCAACATCTCCACAGCAAAGCAGCTGCTTCATAACAAAAACGCTTTCACACAAGCACTCTTAAAGCCCACTTATCGATGGGAAAAGCAGCAAACAGACGTTCCTACAAAGCTTACAATGTAGAGAGTTATGTACTAACGTGTACAACGAGCAGAAATTGGTTCATGAGCGACTGAATAGCTGCCGGTCTTACGCGCCCACTGAAAGGGCTTAGGTGTTGCCAGTTGCTTAAATCCTCGCTAGTCGCTGCTGTCGAAGACAGGGTTGCCGACCATTCATCGATAAGCACAGTGCCATCGTCTACGCGTAGTGTAAAACAGACTTCAGCATTTTCGATTATGGGAGGTGAAAGCAGCACTGGCCCGGATGTAAAACTTGCGGTGATGGCTGGGCCCTCTAGTGATAGCCAGGTGCAAAATAGTGCGATGAACTACGGAAAATGCAGAAAAGGGTTCATGAGCGACTGCAAAGCTGCCGCTCTCCCGCGCCCACTCTCCCACCCTTGATGGGGGTCGAACTCACGACTTTCGGTGTTAAGGCGAAAATATTTGGGGCACATGTAATTAAGATAAAATTAATTAGGGCACTCGAACCCACAACCTTTGTTGGAAGCTGAACCCACGAAGTTTGGTGATTAAGGCGAGTGTAAATTAAGATGACTGAAGGAGCATAGGCATCGTGTGGTGATCGTAGGACTTTCGCATTCAAACACGTTGGGATGACTAATTCGTCCTGGAATTTATTTATTCGTACTACAGTACAGGCCTGTTTGGGGCGCATTGAGTAAGGGGGGCAAAGAAAACGTCAATGCTGCACTTTGTGAAAAACAATAATAGAAATAAATGAAAAAGAGCAGGGTGTATATAAATTGAGGTACAGTAAAATATAAATATGTTTATATACACAGTTACAGCTAGAAAAAGATTTGTAGCTCTCTAAACAACACAGTTACATACAGCTTTATTAAGTTAGAATTGATGACAAACAAGAGTAATGATAAAGAGCAAAATGTGGGAAAATCGGCGTTACGTTAATTTATAGATATATGTATATGCATGATTTCAGCCATAACACATTTTAGAAGAGCAAAATGAAGTAAATGTAGCGCAAGAGGAAAAAAAAAACCTTATATAATGAAATTAGCACACGCACCTATGACAATGAGCTTTTTGTTGGCTTCATGTCAACCAGACAGGTTTTTATTTCTGTATTTCGAAGCCTACATGGCCCAGTTTAGCATTATGGTTGGGGGTCCAACCGAGAACCGCCATCAAAATAAAGCAGGCCGGCACAGCTGCAACTTGATCATTAAACAAAAGCATACATGTCACCAGAAAGAGGAAAGCATTTCCAGATCATCGATAACTCTGGCATTGAACTGATTCCACTGGTGAGTCGTAAAAGTAAAAAAAGAAGAATGCGCAAATACATCCCTCCGAAATCTTCTTTCACGAACCTTTAAGCAGAATTATTTCTGTGCGATATGCAGTATGGGCTCATCAGGCATAAACATTTAATAATAGTAGTTTTATAAAAAAATGAATGAACAAAATTTTAATCGGAAAAATTTATTTCGCTGCTGAAGAAAGTTTCAAACCTAATCATTTCGTAATGTGGGTTGGTTATACTGAAATTAAAGTAATTGTTACCACGGACACAGCGTGCAGCACGGTTTTGTATGCGTACAAATTCATAGATTGGCATTTGGCCATAAACATCCGATGCTGTACAAGCATACTCAAGCACTGGACACACATTGGTGACGTACGCAGCGTCTTTAAGGCTTTTGGGAGACATTTGAAGGTACGTTTATAAAATTTAACACACCATTGGGCTTACCAGTTACATAGCCTATACGTTTATCCCATGATAAATCAGAAGACAGGACAGAAACCAAGGTATTTAAAGTGTTCACCGCGGCTGTGCAATGTACCAGACAGGATATAACAAGAATGCAAGGGTTTGCGTTTTCTAGTAAACCTAATTAATCAACAATCACCGCGGCTGAGCAATGTACCAGACAGGACATAACAAGAACGGAAGGGTTTGCGTTTCCTAGTAAAGCTAATTATTCAACAATCACATTCAAAAACATTTTCAATTTCTTACACCACGATACGACAGTGTCAAGCTCACGTTGTAAGACACGAATATCGTCCATACCGTGTATAGAGCTATAAATGACACAATCGTCCGCGTACACCCTGATATTAGAAGTCCACATTTCTGAGAGTTCATTAGTATATACTAAAAAAGTGGTCCTAGCACTGAACCCTGTGGCACTCCGGCGGCCATGTCAACAAACGACGAAGGAGAACCATTTACGACAACGGCGTGCTTCCTAGAAGCGAGATAATCAGTCAACGAAGCAAGAACAGAAGCACGCAATCTTAAATATGGCAATTCATGTAGTAAAAGAGCATGAAGAACAGTGTCGAATGCCACCTGAAATTGAAGGAATACTGAATCACCTTATAGATCCCTATAGTATAAACCTCAAACAATATGAGAAAATTCATACAGTTCTGTAACACACGATAAACCGGACCTAAAACCAAGCTCTAATAGAGAAAAAGCCCCGAATAGCTTACGTGCGCAATGGTTTTACACCAGACGCTTGTCAAGGAAGTAATTCTACAGTTAGTAACACTATTTCAGTTACCCGATTTAAGTATTGGCACGGCCTTCACGAAATTCCACTATGATGGAAGTTTCTGATCTAGTGATTTAGAAAACAAAATAACTATAAAGGGGACCAATGCGCTTGTGCATCTCTTGAATATATGGTTCGAAATGGCATCAGGCCCTGTAGCCCAGTTTAAATTAGGGCATTTGCTAAGAGTGCACGCACGATTTGTGGAGACAACAATGTCAGCCGTAGCTCGAAAAGCGCGGTGCACAACAAACAGGATTTCGCCTTGAATTGGTTCAGAAAAAAAATCCTTTAAAGCAGACCGCATTAGGTGTGTCTTTCGATAAGTTAGTTTGGTCATCAATGATGTCCGGGATGCTAAATGATTCTATCTTGTTCGATTTCACGTATTTCGATAGCTCTTTGGGATTAGTAATAAGTTTTCCCTCTAACGAAACGGGCAGTTAGCTTTCACTTCTCTTAATTGTTTTTGAAGCACTCTGGTTATTTCCCCAACTTCTTCCTTATCAAAAACAATTTTTGCTAGCGGAAGCGCTTGAAAAGGTGGTTGTTTTTGTTACCTTCCCTAAATTTTCAGTAATCCCGGGTTTATTAGCCCTGCGGTTACCTGCGATAACTGACACAAACTAGGGAACTCGGAAGTAAAGGAATCGCAAAGACCGTTAACGTTCCTGACTAAATAATATTCGTAAAACTCAGTAGAAGACAGCGGAAGAATCGATGATATTACGTCATCGTTACCGTTTTTATAAAAATGAATTCTGCTTAGCTGCATTTTCTTACTTAACAGTCTCGCAAACGTTACTACGAACAATCGTCTCATGCTTACTAATCCCCGTCATGGTTGTGACTTTATAAACGTGGTACAGTTACAAAAGAGATCTCGCACGTTAGCAGATGACCCATCAAACATTGAGGAGGGGGGGGGGTAACAAAGTGATGGAATTTATGCTCGTTAAAAAGTTCCTCAAGTATCAAGTACGGACCAAATCGCGAGCTATAGACGGGAGCGTGACTTATCCAGTCAATATCCCGGAGGCTAAGGTCACCCCCCAACAGAACATGCTGAGCCCCTAAAGCAGCCAATGTTTCCTACAGAGCTTCCAGCGGTTGTACATTGCTACAATTAGGAGGCGAATATAAACAACCCACAGCAACGTGTTGCGCATCAGAGAATTGAATATTGTAACACACAGCTTCGCACTGAAGCTTGCAAAATGATATTGACAGGCTTTTCAATCTGTTATCAACCAAAATGAAAACTGCCTCGCCACCTGCATCACAATCTTTGCGATACACGTTTACATGGGAAGGAAAAACTTCTGCATTGTAAATGCTATGGTCGAGCTATGACTCAGTGCTTAGAATTATATCGGCATTCGTAGTGCTCACGAAGCCCAAAAATGCATCTTTTTATTTCTTATACTGCGATAGTTTACGACGCCGAAGACCAGTTATTTCTGATTGCGCCTTTGCCGTCGCACGGCTGGTTTTCATTGTTATTGCACCGTGTCTACGTTATCACTGGATGAATTATACATAAATTTTTGTCTCTGATAAATAACTAATTAAACCGAAGCTTTAAAGTTCCATTGTTCCACTTAACAAACGCCACCAGCTTTTTCCTTTCCAACTGGACGTTCTTTGAATAATCTTCGCTTATCGACAGAGTAGTACCTCTGAGTTTGTGTGCCTTCACAATAAATTCTGTTTTCCAATGGCACAGCGAAATTGTGCTACGATGGGTCTGTTCCTTCTAGAAAAACGTCGCATCCTCTGAGCACGCTCAGTATCTGATGACATCACCTGGACACCCAGATGATCTGCACAAACCGACAGCACTTGCGGCTCAGAATCTAAGTCTCGCTTAATGTGTCGCTTAAGCCGTAGAAGACAAAGTTTTTCTGACTTATTTACAAGGTCATTTTGTTGCTTCACGACTTTGTCTAACTGTCTCGCCAACGCAAATTTCTGAGATTTAAGCTTGTGCAAATTAGCTACTAACTGTTTCAAGCCGCAAACGTCGTGTTCAATCACGGACATTCGAGCCGCAAGTTCAGTAATCTTATCGCGAGCGGCCTTCTGGTTAGCTTTCATGTCCTCCAGCGCCTGAAGCATTTTATTCTACCCTTGATGTATTTTCGGCAGTGAGCGTAATGTATTATCGAGCTCCTGTTTCTGTTCCGCTGTGAACGGCTCGGGATTTGTCTCGACATCCCCGGTGGGCAACAAGCGCCACATCAGCATATACAATACCGGCCGACAGTCCTGTGCTATTGCCTCAAAGACGTAATAAAAACAAGCATACGCAAGACTTGAAAGGTTGACTTCCGGTGCCGTCATGTAAGATCAGTCGTATGAATAAAATGAATCGTAAAAGTGAGGCATTCTCACCGCTAGAGCAAGATACTAGTAAGCATCCCGTCCTCATGACAGCACTGAAGCCCAGATGCGGCTGGTGGAGCAGCCACTTAAATAGTTAGTGATCACATGATGATACACGTAGTGTCCCGGTTGGCTGATTGAAGATATGGTATTTTGGCAATAAAAATGGACAGGCTAACAGAAGAGCAGTAACAAAGGACTGAACGTGCGAAAGAAAAAAAATGTCTATGTAGTGTTCACGAGAAACATCGTCATTTACAATGGGCGCTGTGGAATCAGGAAGATCATTACGAAGAGAAATGGCAATAGGTAAAAAAGATAAGTTAAATGTTCGTATGCTCCCAAAAAATACGTTTTGCTGATCAACGATTACGAAAGCTTTGTGACATTCGTTGGGGCCTTTAGAACTGCAGACTGGCATGTGATGGATTATGTATTAATCAGGGAAAGCACATGAACGAAACGGTGAATTTCAAGGAACAGAATCGGATTATTTTGTTTTATTTCTGTAACTCTAGGACTGCGGTTGTAATACTGAGTAATATACCCGACTGCTCTGTTTTGTACGGATTCTAACTTATCAGATGTATTTGACGCGGACATCGAACTGGTCACGCAAATTCTAGCTGCGGACGAACAAACGTAAGACATGCCCCTCGGCAGATGTCAAACAGATAAGTTCCACAGATTGCGCCGAACATAACCATATGTCTGAGATGCTTTCGCGCATTATAAGTGGAGCATCCTCAAGTGAGTTTCTTGACCGACTAGTTGGCTGATGAAAAATTTTCCTGGAGGTTACGCTTTAATTAAATTATGGGGTTTTTACGTGCCAAAACCCCTTTCTGATTATGAGGCACGCCGTAGTGGAGGACTCCGGAAATTTCGACCACCTGGGGTTCTTTAACGTGCACCTAAATCTAAGTACACGGGTGTTTTCGCATTTCGCCCCCATCGAAATGCGGCCGCCATGGCCGGGATTCGATCCCGCGACCTCGTGCTCAGCAGCCTAACACCATAGCCACTGAGCAACCACGGCGGGTTGGAGGTTACGCTTTGTACGCTGTGGCCCAGTTTCAAGGAAAGAAGCTCAGCGATGTTCTCAAAGACCATCGTAATACGTTAGATGAGGGTGAAAGGTTTTGTAGTTCACAAAGATCGCTGTTAAGATATATAGATTACTTCATTATTAACTTCTCTTCTTATTCGCCTCTATCATGCGCCTACCCACCATACCGCGTATACGACAGAGCCTAGCTTTGTTTACACAGCCTTCTTTTAGAAGCAGCCACGCTCTTGCTTTTATAAGCAACTTGTTGCTATGCGACGTAATGGTGATAGTGTTGACTGTCATTTGGGTTTCTGATTCTTGCTTCTCTAACTTTAAGGGAAACAAGCGCGGGTTTCTCTTTCACATGCAATATGGGACATGACGCACGCACAAGCCGTCTCCAAGAGCTGGTTGGGGTTGGCGCGGGATAAGTATGCATGTGAGTGTCTACTACTCATTTGATCATCGCTATATAGTGCTGGAATGTCGAGTTTAGATCACACCACTGTACACATATTCGCTTTTATTGAAGATACCCCAAATTAGGTGAGGCCTGAACCACCCTACCTACGGAAATGCCTAGGTGAGCCAAAGAATGGTTCGCTGTAAGATAACATCTAACTCCGCAGGTCGAGAAAGCGGCAACGTGTGAAGATGCTAAGAAAATAAGGGTCTCTATGTTTCGTGTGATGCTGAAAAATTGAATTCACTCGGCAGAAATATAGATGGCGTGTAATGCGCCGAAGCCGTAGGTTATTTGGCTCAGACAGAAAGACAGATAACTTTAGGTCCTGAGGTACGCTACCGCTCAAGGCGGTAGAGCAGCATGCCTATCCCACATCGGGACGGGTAGGACGGCCTCGTCGCCGCGTCGCGGGTCTTCTGGACGGCCCTGAGTTGATATAGAAGGTCTGAGCTCCTGAGCATGGAGTTCCATTCCTCTTCGCTCGGCCGTTGACGACCCTGTAATGAGGGGCACTGCCAGAGCATGTGATCTAACGTACAAGTGGCGTAACAATATGGGCATGTTGGATCAAGGCCTTCAAGGAACATGCCATAAGAATAAAGACTAGGGTGTCACCTGGAATGAAGCTTGCGGAGGGTGTATGCCTGTGCTCTAGAGAGCTTCTCGTGAGGAAGGGGGAAGACCCTCCTGCCTAATTGATAATGTTTAATCCCATCTATAAAAGAAAGGAGAACGTTTTTGAAGACCGCTAGATTGGAGTCCGAAGATTCCCCAGGCTGCGCAGCGCGGTGTGTTAGTTCGCGCGCTCGGGCGCGGGCGATCTCGTTCAGGTTGGCCATAGAAGCCAGATGTAATCCGAGATGAGCCAGGAACAGGATGTTTGTGTGATGGGAAATATGCTTATGACCTGAAATGTGAGTTACTTCAGCCGATACCGATCCGGCCGCAAGGACCCTGACCGCTGCTCGTGAGTCTGTGTAGATCTGCTGCTTAAAATTCTCAAGGAGAGTGAGGGCCATAGTTACCTGCTCAGCCTTAGCGTGAGTGGCGTTCCTAATAGAAGCGGAGTGGACAACAGAACCTGTGTGATCAACCGTCATTCCAAGAAGTTGGCCGATCGACCGTACTGCGCCGCGTCTATGAAGCATGCAGACTCCTGGTTTCCACGAACGTCTTTAAGCAGGGCTTCACCACTCACCTTCCGCCTCCCCGCATTGTGATGCACGTAGGAGAGACCGTAATGAATGCCCTCTGCTCCTTAGTGATCTTATGTTTGCCTTCCTCTCCTAGAGTTGGAAAGTACCCTATGACAGCCAAGATGTTCCTGCTCGCAGTCGAGCAGGAGGGCCTGGCCATCTGAGCTGTATGCTCTGCCTCGATTATCTCTTCTAACGTTTTGTGAATACCCATTTGCATTAGCCGGTCCATGCTAGTACGCGAAGGGGCCCCTAAAACTCTTGATGCTTTTGCAGATCAGGTGATTGAGCTTATTCTTTTCATGACTCTGCCAGCAGTGAATGACAACAAGCTAGGTAATGTGGCTCATTGAAAAAGCGTGGAACAACCTTAGTAAATTGTCCTCCCTGAGGCCACCTCGAGAGTTAGATACTCTTGTGATAAGCTGAACGAAGCTGTAGGTTTTAGTTGTTATCTTGTTGATGGTTTGCACTTTAGTGATATTAGCCTCCATAAGCATGCGAAGTACTCTGATGACCTCTACCCTAGGAATGTGATGACCAGAGCTGGTGCGAAGCTTTGTATTGACGTCCGAGAGGGGACCCAGCCATTAGGTTTGATACCCCTTCTCTTCAATCTGTACAGTAAAAGTTCCGACTTGCTAGGAGACAGTCGGAGTCTGGTTCCACAAAGGAAAGTCTCAGTGTAATCCACAGCCTGTTGCAGTGCCTCCTCTACCCTCGCTGCCACCCCTATATTAGACGGTTACGGGCAAGAGACTTGCGAGAGCCTTTTGGAAAGCGCACATAGAGCAATGTAGAATAAAAGTGGTGAGAATACCGAACCTTGTGGCGTACCTTCGGAGCCAAGAAGGAGGGGTTCTAATTTGCGATCTCCTATCTTAATCGTGGCCCTTCTGCTTTTGAAGAAGGAGCATGTCAATGCATGGCATCTATGGCGCAATCCCAAACTTGAGAAGGACTTGAGAATATGCATGTGCTAGAGATTGTCAAAGGCTTTCTCCATGTCAAGTTTCAGGGTTGCCGTGAGATCTCTCGTCTGAACGTCGGTAATCTGATGTTTGATCAACCTCATGCTGCCCTGGGTCAAGAATGCCGGCGGGAAGGCAATCATGTTACACGGAAAGACATCGTGTTCTTCAATGTGTTTAGGAATGTGGGTGTTAGTTACCGTGTTCACCAGCTTGCCTATACTGTATGTGAGCAATACGGGCCTGAGATTAAACAGAACCAGGGGTGTCCCGGTTTTGGGATAAGAAAGTCTGACGCCAGTTTCCACAATTAAGGGATGGTGTCCTGTTCCCACCACTTGTTAACCTCGTTCATGAGCATTTCTATGGAAGCATAGTCCAGATTACGAAGGAGGCTATTAGAGATCCCATCCGGGCCCGAGGCCGAGCGCCCATTCAGTTCAATGAGGGCCTCCCTCCCTTCAGCCGTGCCTAATGGTTCGTCTAAAGAATCCGCGCGCGAAACCTTCTAAGTAGGAGAGTCGGTGTCGAATGAGAGATCAACCAGCAGATATTTTTGCATGAGTATTTCAAGTATTTTTTTGCCTGAGTCTTCCTGTTTGGCCACATGGAGGATTTTGTCGATTGCTCCCCTGTGGTTGGATTTCGAGTTTGATTCATTGAGCAGTTACTGAAGCAAGTTCCACTTGCCCCCCGTGCGCATCTGGCCATCAACCGAGCTACAAATATCGTCCTATTGTTGCCTAGACCACGTCTGACAGCGTTCTTCAATCTCGTAATTCAGCTCTGCAATTTTTTTGCGGAGCCTACGGTGGAGCTTTTGTTCTTTCCACCTGAGTAGAAGGACGTTTTTATCGTCGATCAAGTGCGCTAGACGGCTGTCCATCCCGTCGACCTTAAGATCAGTAACTAGGGGCTTGGTGGCCGCAGCGACATCCTGTTTCAGTTATTTTAAAAAGTATTTGAAAGATTCTTGCAACTGGCGATCCTCAGCACCATGTTCCATGATATTGTGCAAAAAGTCTCAGTCCGTGAATTTGCATTCCCTTGGGGGCGTGTTCCGTGCTTCGATCGAGGCGGCGAGAATGTAGTGATCACCGCGAATACCTTAAGGTTGTGCCAGGTTACCAAACCCGAGTTGGCCACAAAGGTGAGGTCCGTATTGGTGTCTCTGAAGCATGAATTGCCGATTCTGGTAGGGAAGGTGGGCTCAGTGATTAGAGTGAGGTTGTAGTCCGAAGCCGCCTGCATAAATCTCTGCCCTTTGCCTTAGTTTGGTGATATCCCCACTCCTGATGCGGGACATTAAATTACTAGGTGAACCCTGCATGATTCATAATGTCAACGGATTTTCCTTGCACTGAATCTCTAAGCGCCGAATCAGACGAGCCAATACCGAGCGTGGATTCGAGTGCTCCGACCCTCACGCTCACAGCGGAGAACACCTCGCCAAGGGATTTGAGCGTATTCCTCAATTCGGTCTGAAACTTTTTCATGTCGGTCTTAACTCCCTTAAACACAGATTTGAGCCCCTTCAGCTCCTGATCTCGTACAGGCTTTGACAGGTCTCTCTCCTTAGCGGGGCGACCGGCTACAGGCGTCTCCCACGGGGCCTCAATGGGCGTGGCTACCGTCCCCGATGGGGGAGCCGGCCGCAAATGCGGCGACGTGGCCTCTAATTTTAGTTCATCTAGCTCTGCTTTAAGACGATCAAAGGCGCTCCTTAGCAAAGCGTTTTCGCGCTCGAGGGTTGTGATCCTAGCCGCGCCATGCTCTGGCACTGGTGATACTTCCCTGAATACCATGGTTGACGTTCCTTTGACACATTCCTCGACACAGTTGGCCCAACTAGATTACACAGCTTGAAGAATTTGGAAGGCTTTAGGAAGCAAGTTTTGATGGCTGATCTCAGGTACCCTCTAGGCACTTATGAGGCTTATGTTGCGAATGACTGCAATGCCGTATGAGCGTTCGAGGTCACAGTTTCGGAAACTGCACCAAGGTAAGCTTAATTCACAGCAACATTTACAGAAATGCACCTTGAAGTTTAAATGTAATGTCCTTACTGTTACGTTTCAATAGAAGTAACATTCTGCTGGTTGCGGTGTTCCGAATGTTTCTTTGGTTTGTCTAGTGGTGACGCGACCGACATCAACCTTAAAGGAGCATTATATAGGAAACCTCGGTGTTCATTCCTTTGTTACTTCTGCCCAGTAAGTTTTAATTCGACACTTATGTTTACGCACAGAATCGAAAGAGCCGTGTAAGCTAGCCGTCCAGAAAAGGTCGAGGCGTGGTCGAGGTGCATCCTGAAAGGACCCACAGGTCGTAGCCTGCCTCAATTTGGGTGGTGGTGCGATTGTGCAATTTTTACACTTGATGTCTTACATTTCCTCCCGTATTGGGCGTTTGTTTCGTATACACACGCGCAAGCAACAAGTGCATGTAAGGTTCTCGACGCTGTTTTTCAAAGGAGCCTTATTTCAAATGCGACAATTACACAGCCATGTACCAGTACAGCGTGGTAGTGTGTAAGAGCCGCAGATAAATCGTGAATGCTACAGCGTCTTCATGGCAGAACAACCAACGTCGGTAAGTTAGTCTACGGGTCAAACTTCGAGATTGTTAGTACAGTAGCAGTGCTTACAGTTGTTGCTCCCTAGCAAGTGTTCACAAAGAAACTTGGGTTTCAACTTCGTATAGCTGAATCGGGAACGCTATAATGTGTTCACAATACCGGTGCATGCTGTTTGTTCTTGCACCGGTTAGCCTTTGTTATTGGAGCCGCATTGGGCCTGACTTCCACCGCCGACATTCGCACCGGCCCGTCCCCGTCACGCCTCTGTCTTTTGAAAGGCCGGGTGCAAACGACGTCTTAAGGCTAAGCGTAACAGCGAAGCCAAATTTATTTGCAACACGGTGTGCCATAAAGTGGCCTATGCCTGATGCTAAATGATTCGGTAGATGAGGCAAATAATACAGGTGATAATTTTATACACAATTGAAATTCAGTAACGTGCAACCCAGGAAGTTTAAATACTAAAAGCAATGTCTTTCTTAGCGAGTTACCACCTTTTCCCTAGCGGGTATGTGGGCTTCAGCCTCTTTCAGGGGCTCATCCCGACGGTAGTGCAGTCTAGAAATGTGCGATGATCATTCCGAAAATGAATCTGGCCGCTGTGGTAAAGGTGAAAGTGGTGCTGATATTACCTTTTGTGCACCGATCCTGATGATTAACTGGTACCGATGGCCTGGTGCTCCCTGTGGTATCGGTACTGATGTTATCGACACCGATACGCCCATCCTGAATAATATCTGGTACCGGTGGCGTAGCCAGAAATTTCGTTTGGGGAGGGGGGTGCTCACGTTGCAGCTCGGATGCTCCTACCTAAATACATGTAGAAGGGGAATTCGTTTTCTTGGCAACCGCTGCACCAAATTTGACGAGGTTTGTTGCATTTGAAAGAAATACATAAATTTTAGTGACCGCTGGTTTCGAATTTTTTATTTAGGTTGTCAATTGTTATTCAAATATTGGCCAAACTCGCAAATTTTCAGAAAACGAAATTATCAAGTTTAAAACTATGTAACTCAACAATAAAAAATGATATCACAATTTTGTGAATTAGATATAATAACAAATCTACAGCGGACAAAACTGATACGTTAACATGAATATCAAAAAATTTAGCAATATGAAAATACGGCTTTTGTACACAACGTAACCAGTTCACGTAAGATACAAATTGACATGCCACATTTGTCCTCTTTGACTGTTATAATAGATGCCATCTACAAAAGCGCGATATCTGTTCTTGATGCAGAGCTATCAGATTGTAAACGTTGCGCTTCTATTGTTTTTGAACTTTCGATTTTTTCGAAATAGTTTACACAAAATTTAGGCGCTAAATCGCAACTCCGCTTCCAACAGACACTATAATGTAACTTTCTCTCTCACATGCAACAAATTTCATTAAAAGCGATCCAGGGCTTATTTCATAAAAGCGCTTCTGCGTTTTGCATGTATTTGAATAGGCCGCGTCAGAGTTGGGCCCGAGCTAAAGCTTCCTCCTAAACAATTTGTCGAGGGATCAAATACATGAGTAACAATTGCATTGACATTGCCAAAGATGCTGCAAACGAATTCTTGAACGTTACCCACTGTCAAAACAAGTAAAATGTGTATTTTTCTCATAAAAGAATGTACTCGTATGTGCCAAAAATTGTGCCCCAAATAACTGATATCAATGCTTCCATGTTTTTTCGTCTATTTAATAAGTAAAGAAAATATCCCACGAACTTTAAAACTATATCAGTTCAAAAACAGCAAAGCAGTGCATGCTGCCGATATGAAAAATGTAAAGGCCATGAAATGAACACGTTGAGGACAAATATATTAATGAAACTTTGTCATTCAAGAACGGTGTTTACATTCTTGTGCACATGCAACGGCAAGTGAAAAAATTCAATGACGCTGTCATTTGTTCTAATGTATTATGCAGGAGCAGCTGTCACTGGTAGCGTATCGTGAGTCATTGCACCGAAATTATAGCTTGCAACAGAGAGCACATATAAAAAGTAGGAGTTCTGCAAAATATACGAGGACGAGTCGAATGAAAGTGAGCCAATGCGAATATATGACAAACGGGGTACTTTATTTTAAAGTAGTCTCCATGAGCATATACACATTTGTCCCATTGAACAACGAGTCGCGTGATTCCTGTCTCATAAAGCTCCTTGGGTTACTGCTTCATAAAATCTGCAACTGACTCTTTCACGTCATCGACCGACACGAATGTGGTTCCCTTGAGCTGTTTTTTCGGTTGCCGCAAAATGCGGATGTCGCAAGATGACAGGTCGGAGTTGTATGACGGACGTTGCCGCGTTTCCCACTTGAACTTTGGCAGTTTTGTATTAGCCACATCAGCGACGTGGGGACGGGCATTGTCGTGGAGCACGATGACCCCTTGACTAAATTTTCCACGTGGTTTGTTCTTGATTTCTAGAGGCAGCCGTTCCGGAGTTTCACCATATCGGAAACAATTGATAGTCTCTCAAGATTATGAAATGCTATCAGTAATAGCGCCTGACGATCGAAAAAAAAAAACTCAACACCAGCGGAAATGACGGTCTTCGCTTTCTTTGGGCGTGGTGTATTCGAATGTTTCCACTTTTAGACTTGCCGTCGTGTTTCAGACACGTAGTAGTGCCACCATGGCTCATCTCCGATCACAATTGCAGACAAGAACTTGTCACCCTCATTGTGATACCGGATCAGATCAGTCAAGGCAGCGCCGAACTTGTCCGTCTTTTGGCGGTGGTTCAAAATCTTGGGCATTCTTTGCGCACACAAGAGCCGATAACCGAGATGTTCATGAATTATGGCGTGAACCGAACCAGGACTGATGTTTACACGCTCTGCAAGTTCATCGTACACGGCAGCCATACGGCGACTAATTTCTTTTTGAGGAATACCTTCAGCTGTCAGAAACCTCACGGCACCACGCTGTTCAACTTTTGGAGTTTCATTTATGTCAAGCAACCCAGTGTATCAGAGCATTAAAGAACCTTTATCCTCACAAATGCGTGTCATTTTTGTAAATGAGAGCTGGCTCTCTGCTATACGCATGCCTTGCAGATAATGAACCGAACGATTATTGCGCGGCATGGGCAGGCTCACTTTCATTTGACTCGCCCTCGTACATTAGAAACGCGAAGTTAGAAAGGAATATACAAATGGGAATATACAGCTTGATAAAGGGCAAGAAAGTGTCATTGCAAACAAAGTTCGCTGCACGTATACACAAAACCTCGCAACGAGATACTTAAATATACGTATAAGTATCCAATAAATCTAGGTATCTAAGAAGAAGTCACTGAATATAATGCGTCAAACAAGCCAAATAAACATGTTGCGCAATCACAGATTCACAGAATCCTAGAACCCCCACCCCCATACCATCCACTCCCCCGGATGTATTGGGCGCGACGCGCTTGCTCCCCGCTTTTCTCCTTTGCGCACACAAGACTGAGTCACCGTTGTCGCCTCACCCATTTAACCCCCACCCCCTCGCTTTCACTCGCACATACAGCATGCGGCGTTCGGTCAAGATGTTATCGCCCTTGGACTTTATACGAAACGTGACGGCGACGGCGATGGCAGGAATGCGCCTGGAGTGCCCATATAGTTGCTATCGCAATAATATAAAAGTATCCGGCAACTGAAGCGTCCCGTGGCCCATCACATTCTGCAAAAGAAGAAGTAACAAAATTTAACTTTCACTTTGCGACAATTCACTGCGCAGCAACAAAGTATTTCTTTTTCTTTTGTGGGGCGGGGACACTGAAATGAAAAAAACGCGAAGTATGTTGGCTGCAATCGAATGTCTACTTTGGGCACCCAATGTCGCTAGCGAAGGAATATGGACGAAAATGCGGGACGCGTGGTTCACCGAGCACCGTACACACACTGCTTGGTATCCTACACCGGCGAGACAAGACTTTCCAGAGTGGTTGCGCTCAAGCGAACGCGGCGCAATCCGTCGAGTCTCCACCATGATGGCGGTGATCGACCATTGTTTCTTTTTCTCGTCTGCTAGTCAGAAGGCGTCTAATACTCTGCCAGGTGAAAATCCACTCGGCCAGAGCAAACCGAACGCGCACTGAAGTGCGCCGCGTGTGGTCGGGTCAACACGAGAAAAACGTATGCGCTCTGGCTGGCTCTGGCAGCCAGCACGTAGAGTAGCGAGTACAAAAAAATTGAAGACGCTCAATGTGTCCTCGCGAATAACATTCAAAGTAGAAAAAATAAATAAGAACGTAGTTACTTTCGCTGGCTTTAGTGTCTTGACATGGATGCTTTGGCGTAGGCAATAAAAAGTTGATATTTTTTTGCATGACATGAAGGCACAAATGAACAACCACAACGTTTCGTCTCATCGGACCTCGCTGCGTGCGTTCTCAACTTGTATGATAGTATGTTTATTTGTCTTGTCTCATTTCGTGTTGAGATGCACGACTTTAGAAAAGTCATGTACCTTTGGCGTCAAATCTTTATAACAGCATTAAACGCACAAAGTTCTGCAATTGAAAATCTAACACACAACTTTGGAAATGTCAATGCACCTTTCACATCAAAAGTTTATGAGATTTATACCCATAAAATATCGAAATTGACATCCGTGCGCTCGATAGATTCCGTGGCCTTCGCGAGATGCCGCGGCGAGCCCGTTCGCCAAAAAAAAAAAAAAACGCCCTTGAAACTTTTTCCTCAGATGGGGCTGCTTGCGTTATGTGACTCCCGGTACATGGGCGTTGCCGCGAAATCCAGCCTTAGTTCACAGTGTTCGCGGTGAAATTTCATTTCGAGCGTGAAAAAGACATTCTAGACAAAACCCAGAATGATTTCCGGCGCCGGGAGTGGCTTTGGTCGGCAGTGCATGGACAGCACGAAAAACTTTCGGAGGGGGGGGGGCTGAAGCACCGTAAGCCCCCCCCCCCTTCCCTGGCTACGCCCCTGACCGGTGGTACGGTGGCCGCATTAATATAAGTTTTGGTTCTCCTATTCAAGAGATCTCGTAGCGGCGCTCGCAATGATATTTGTACCGAAAGCAACAGCGATAACGATGGTGCGCCAATTCTGGGGAATAATCTTCTACACGCTGCAGCGGTGGTTCCTGTAGTATTGGTATACTGGTGGTGTCACTAGTACCGGTGGCATCGGTGCTGCCGGTGGTATCGCTACCTGTCATGCCAAATTCGGTTCGTAGTATGATTAGTACCACCGTGGAATACCGAAGGTATCAGCAGTTGTGGTGCTAGTGATACTAGTGGCACCATTGTGCAGTACTGGTGGTATCGGAACTAATTGTACCACCATGCGGAACCGTTCTTATCAGCGGTACTACATAGTGGTGCCACCATAGGGGTGTTACCATCATGCACCGACACCTTGGAGTACCACCCCACGGTGGTGGTACCGCTGGTAAGGGGAGCGCAATTGCATAGAGAGTTTTAGCAGAGTGTTACCGTACATAGCGAGCGCTACCGACGGCCAATACTGCGTATGAACGGAGTTTAGCGGGCTCCAGTATGAGTTCACCGGAATGCTCCGCTGTATGCCTTGTTTTCGCAACAGCTTGGCCGCACCAAGGCTTCCCGCTTCTATCCTAAGCCACCCGTCATGTGAGAGCATGAGATTTATGGCAAAATCGGCAACCGCTTAGTATCATCTAACGCTGAGCACAAAGTGTAAGCGCTCTCTGTTCGTTATTATTTATATCGGTTGTTTGTCTTTACTCTGGTAAAACCAGAGGCACGCCATCGACAAGGAACAATGTATTGGTTTTATCAGATGGCGCTGCATGGCTGTAGAGTGTTCATTAACGCTACATGCTGTAGCACAACCGGTTAAGTAGAAGTTCACACACTTTTCCATATGCATGGCATCCGAGATTGAGAGGCGACAGCGCGTGCTATCCGTCTGAGCCCCTGAAAGCCTAGCAGCATCAAAACAAACAACTGATATCTATAATAACGACAAAAGAGCACTTACAGATTCTCGTCAACGGGAGATGAGACTAAACGATGGCCGTTTTGACCATTTCTTTCTTGCTATTATCACGGAAAGTAATCATGACGGGCGAATGAGGATGAAACCAGGCAGCCACGGCTGCCACATGTGGCTCGAACATGTTATGCGGAGGAGCATTCCGGTGAACTTATACCGAAGTCCGCTGAACTCCGTGCATGCGCTGTCGTGGTAACGGCCATAGGGTAACGCTCGTCGCTTAACGCAAAGCTGTGCTAAAACTGCCTGATAATTTCTCGTTAAAGCTAGCGTTTTCAGACGCGGTGGTTACCCGACGTGGTTGCGTAATGGCTATGGGGTTGGGCTACTAAGTGCGAGGTGGCGGGATGGAATTCCGGCCATGGCGGTCGCATTTCGATGGGGGTGAAATGCGAAAACACCCGTGTACTTGGATTTAGGGGCGCGTTAAAGAATCCCAGGTGGTCCAAATTTCAGGAGTCCCCCGCTACGGCGTGCCTCAAAATCATATCGTGGTTTTGGCACGTAAAACCGCATTATATAAAGACTCGGTGGTTGAGATGCAGAGCCCTTGGTGCAAGACACTGGCAATGTCGTTTGAAACGCTGCGGACCCTGTAAAAGAAATATTAGGCTCCATCCAACCAATTCTCAACCCTTTCAGGGTGACAATGTCCTTCAGTAACTTGTATCATCTTGGAACTTTTTTAACAGTGGTCTCCCCTGCCTTATACCTGAGGCTATATATCGCTTGCGCCACTTATGAGTGATTGTATGCAAGTGCCATTCTGAGTCGAGGCATAGTAAATAAGTATGAAGAGAATCATTTAAAACCCTGTTCTAAGACAATTTGCAGACTCCTATACCTAATGAGGACATTTGTTTTAGCACCAGACGCCATACTTAGCGCAGATTTTCATTACGCTGACAGTGATACTAAACGCCAACAGTCTCCAAAGAAAGGCCTCAATGAATCTTCATATCCCAGTTGGTCGATCATCTTCTACATAAACAAAAATAACTTTGAGTACTATTCATTTTGCTTGCGAAGAAGATTAGAATGGTTTATGCGAAACCTCTTGTATAGGTGAAGGTCCCCTGGTGTGTCTTCTACTGTGACTAAAACTTTCTTTAATGTACTGAGGCATTTCACTAAAGCCCTTACTGTGGCGTGAATTTGTGCCTCGCGATACTTTGATCCCAGAGTACTGAAAGCGCAGTGTTTCTCCGAAACATTTGCAACTCCTGCAGGAAGTTATCTCCAATAATACTGAGCAAGGTGAAAATATGGTTTTGCCAGAAGCATAATGCAATACAAATACTTTATTAAGGTATTTATTAATTGTAATCTTATAAAACAGTTATGTGCGCGAACATGATAGCTTGGTACTCAATTGTGTTTTTAATCGTACTGTGTTATTATAACGTTGTAGTCGTCCAACTAAGATTTTGTGTTTAGACATTATTAGATCACATCATTTGATTGAGCAGTTTTTATTACTATGATGTGTATTATTGCGTTAGCACTCTTATTGTGCTTCACACAATTTCCAGAGGCTATCTATGCACGTTTGTATTTTTGTATCTATCTAGCTAACCATTTATCTTTGTCTAAACGTTTATTTATTTACTTATAGCACCCTCAGGGCTTACAGTGAAGCATTACAGAGGGGAGGGGCTAATAAATACAGATAAGTATGCAAGAAAGGAGAAAGGAAAACACGAATACTAATCAGATGACAATGCATGGTGCAATGTAAAAATAACGCGAGAGCGACACAAAAAAAGCATATTACGGTAAAAAATAATTATACGAAGAAAAACGGAAAACTTCGGTAATGCAGATTAAATATAAGTACACGGTATATAGGACAAGTTAGAGTGAGACAATAAGCACAGAATTATAGAAAATAAAGCATAATGCAAAATAAGCTCTTTGTAGATTTGGTAGATAATAAAAAAGAAAACTTATAAATAATACTGATCAGGAGAAAACGGAATTGCTTCGTTATACATTTACATCAAGGCATACTAGATAATATTAGTAAGTAAGTACCTTACGGAAGTTATCTGTGTTAGTTATATAGAATAGTGGATCCGGTAGGTGATTACATTCCTGGCATGATTTTGGAAGAAATGAATTACCATAGGCAGACGTTTTGTGGAATGGGATATTCACCTTATGACGATGGTCCAAGCGTGCAGAAGTGAAAGAGGCTGGTTCGATAAAGCGTGACTTGAGCGTAGGAATTAAGTGGTATATTTTATGGAACAGACAAAGGCAAGCGATTTTTCTGCGTTTGGAAAGGAGAGATATGTTGAGGGCATGTCTGGTGCTAGTTACACTTGCTTTGCGCTGGTAATTGTTAAGAATAAAACGAACGGACCGATTCTGCACAGCTTCTAAGCTGTTAATTAATGTTAATTGATGAGGGTCCTATATTAAGGATGCATACTCTAGATTAGGCCGAATATAGGTGACATATACCTGTTTTTTCAGGGAAGAAGGTGCGAGTGAAAAATTTCTTTAAGATAGCCCGCATGCGGTTAGCTTTTGATGTACTGTGTTCGATATGTCGTTTCCATGAGAGATTATTTGTAATGTGCACTCCAAGGTATTTATAACAAGATACTGATTCAAGTGGGATGTTGTTAAGATGGTAGTTATAAAAAGATACTTGGCTGCGTGAGATTCTCATGAACTTACATTTTGAAGTGTTAAGATTCATGTGCCAGCGGGAGCACCAGGTTGTAACGTTATCAAGGTCTGACTGTAATGTAACCATATCAGAATCGTTAGTTATGTTCCGGTAAATTACACAATCGTCGGCAAACAAACAAATAGGGCTAGTGATTTGATTAGGCAGGTAGTTAACATAAATGAGGAAAAGTAAAGGCGCCAACACAGAGCCTTGAGGTACACCCGATTCTACTGGCACCTCTGGTGAGTCATTGTCATTGATGGTTACATACCGGGTACGATTACAAAGAAAGCTGCAAATCCGTTTGAATATTAAAGGGTCGATATTTAGAAGGCTTAGCTTATAGATAAGTAACTGGTGATTAACTTTATCAAAGACTTTAGAAAAGTCTAAAAAAATACAGTCCGTTGCAAAACCGGAGTCCACGAACGCATTCAAGTCATTGGTGAATGTTATTAGTTGTGTTTCGCAAGAAAAAGATTTTCTGAAACCGTGCTGATAAGGGCTAAAAAAATTGTTTGATTCAAGAAAGTTTACAGGGTGAGTGAAAATGATGTCCTCAAAAATTTTGCAGGGTGCCGAAGTTAATGAGATGGGTCTGTAATTCAAAGGATGATGTGGGTTTCCCGATTGAAAAACGGGGTAACCTTACCGGTTTTCCAATCAATGGGTGGGGCACTGTCTTTAAGTGATCTAGTGAAAATAAAGGTAAGTATGATGGAGCTGTATTCTGCAGTGTTTTGGAGAAACTTGGAATTAATACCGTCAATACCACATGATGATGACGGCTTTATCTTGAAAATTCTGGCTCGGATACCTGCTGGGTCTAGGGTAATGGGATCCATCGCCGGAAACTTAACGGATGTAAAAGGGGGATAGTCACTTAAATTTTCTCTGCAGAATGATTGGGCAAACGTGTTGTTTAGTACAGAAGCGCAAAGATGATTCGGAACTTGATCGCCTGAAACGTTTACGAGACTTATAACGCTATCTTTGGTACATTTCATTACGTTCCAATGAGCCTATTTATCAGAGACGGTATGGTTGAGTTAAAGAAGTTAAATTTGGACGTGCTTAAAGCGCTGGTATAGGCTTTCGCAGCGGATGTATATGCTAACCATTGATACCATTGATCGGCGTTTAATGACCTTTTGGCGCAACGAACAAGTCTGCATTTTTTGTTGGATAATCTTTTCAGATGGTTATTGTACCAAGGGGCGTTAGAAGATTGATGAATTATTCTAAGTGGAATATATTCGTAGATAAGATGCATTACTGTAGCCACATTTCGTGAACTCATAAGTCTACATGTTTCATAAGGAAGTAGTCAAGAAAGGCTGATAGCTCAGAGTTTATAGCGTTAAAGTTAGCCTTTTTGTAGTCCCTAATGTATTTGGTGTGTTTCATTATTTTGTAGGTGGGATGGAAATGTTAAAGTGTAAGATGGGTCATGGTCGCTTAGGCCAGGCACGTGGGTCACTGGTGAAACCTTATCAGCATGAGTGGTCAGAATCAAGTCGAGCAACGAACTTGTAGTAGATGTGACACGTGTTGGTTTGATAACGAGCTGTGCAAGGTTAAAATCTACGCAAACGTCAAGAAATCCTGTAGCCTCTGCAGATGTCGGATTAGAAAAGGGGCAGGAAGGCAACCAGTCGATAGTTGGGAAATTAAAGTCTCCTAAAAGAAACATAGGTGATCCAGGAAATCGAACGGATATTGTCAATGGATAGGGTGTCATGAATGTTTTCTGCAAAATCACAATCGGGATTAGTGGGACGATAACAGACCCCTATAATTATTTTTTTGAAACGAATAGATAGGCAGCACCAGAGTAATTACAAATTAGTAGTTACACTCAAAAGGAATGATTCAAAACTAGAGCTAATAGCAATTAAAACACCACCGCCTATTCTATCGGTGCGGTCTAGCGGATATACAGTAAATTTCTTGTTGCACTGAAAGAGCTCGTCTGTCTCTATTTTGTCAGAGAGCCAGGTTTCCGTTAGTACAATAATATCAGCTCCAGTATCGTTAATTAAACTGTTCAAACTATCTCTTTTAGGAAAAACGCTCCGAATATTAGTAAAGATTACGGATGCTGCTGCCGATGGGCCTCCACCCCTCGCGTGAGCCTATTTATTTCCCGCATAGACACGTCCCGAACCCGTTGCTCCTGGGGACATGGCCACAGCATTGCTCGTGTGTGTGCCAGTATTCACTTCAATAACGGAATTTTCGTCAGCATTGAACATGTAGCACTTTCGTTCCGAAAATAGTCTTTTGTAGCTTAATTTGAAGTTAGTGTTCAAGCCTCTACCGAATTCCAAAAGTTTCTTCCGGGCGTGACGTGTGGCTTCGCAAAAGTCTTCGCTTGCGCTGATACCTGTTCCCGCGAAAGACGACCGTTTAGAAAACACCAGCTCTTTTGTCTTGAATGTGGTAATTTCATCCCTAGAGGCCTATTTTTGCCGCTGGCAAATTTCCCGATTCGATGTGAACGCTCTATACTATCAAGTGGTAAACGTATATCCAGTTTGTCTGAGGCGATGGAGATAATTGTTTCTTCGCACTGACGCGCATTCTCAGACGGGTCATCGGGTATCCCGAAGAGTATAAGATTTTCTCGTCGTGACCTGTCTTCGGCATCGTCAAGTCTCCCACGAAGCGTGGCGGTTTCTCGCTGCACGCGTTTTATATTTGGACACGTGTCACTCATTTCTTGCTGCAACGTCTCAAAGCCAATAGTCTGACATTCTAGAGCTTGTAGGCGCTCATTCATATCAGTGATGCTAAGTGTGATGGACTGCTGTGAAAGTTTAAGCTCTTCTATCGCCTGTGACATACTGGATTGGTTTGTTTCAATGCGAATACAACGCGCGTTTGTTTATTTTACAGTTTTAAGCAATTCGGCCATAACGTTATCATCGGGATCAGGGCTTTGTTGCGTCACCACTCAACAACAACAGTTATTTGCAAAAAGAACCACGCACTGCTTCTGGGCATGGAAGCATAATTATAAAGCGGTCTTCAGACTTGAAATATTTAGTAGGCAGCATCGAAAAATGACCGACCTGCACAAATAGGAAGATACGGTATGAGGCTGTCATCGTGCTTGTACTTCCATGCCCACTGGTGACGACACGGGAGATGTCGGCTTTTATGCTCGGCGATATCTGGGTTGATGTCACTTTGCCTAGGTGGCGGTGCTGACAGTGTCCGGGATGGGCGTCAGGCGCGCTCCAAATGGCAAAGCCAAGATGCTCCCGGATAGGTGGGGGCGATTGCACCCCGTTGACGCGCCTGGAAACTGTTTGTCGAAGAAATGCTGCTGATGACACCGACGGGGGCTGCAGGATTCCTACCGCAATCGGTGAACATCGCCAGAAACTGCACAAATAGGAAGATAAGGTATGAGACTGTCATCCTGCTTGTACTTCCATGCCCACTGGTGACGACACGGGAGATGTCGGCTTTTATGCTTGGCGATATCCCACCTACATGTACCGCTGCCTACCTACATGGACCTACACCACCTACACTGCCACCTACATGTGCCATGTACATGTACTACATGTACTACATGTACACCACCTACACCACCTACCGCTGCCACTTACATGTACCGCTGCGGCAGAGTCCACGGTCGCATGGTTCGCTTTGCTGTGGGAAAAGGCATCGAAACCTACCTTGAGAGCAACCCTGGTGGCCTACCTGGTAGCAACTCTTGTAGCAACCTACCCTGGGTGGCCGAGTATGCGACAAGTGCTACATGTATACCAATGTTTCGCGAACCTCTTTCACCCCGACATAGGTCACCTTAGATGCGGGACTGTGTAAGCGCCGATCTTCGAGGAAACTCTCTGAAGCCGACTTGGAGCACTGGCTATATTTAACTCGTCCTTTGCGTGTCTTCAATGAGCCTCTTTGATGCCAGCTGTTGTCACTGGGTACGGGCCAGCAGGTGAGGGCCACTCATCAATTAAAGTCTTTGACGCCAACTTGAGTAACTAGGTACGTGCCATCGAGAATGTGCCTCACTGTAACGGCGAAAAGGGTTTCTCCGATGGAGGGTATAATCTAACACACATCACAAGGGTTTCGCAAGAAGAGCAACCCGAAGCTTTAGCAGGTGGCGCCACGAAAGCACTGCGTATGTGCCGCTTTCCAACGCTGGCGAACTTGGCTAACATATGTTGACTTCCAATGGCAGATCCAGATCAAGTTTTTCTGCTCTGTATGAAGCAATCTTATTCCAATGGCAGAATGGGAGCATGAGCTGTGTGTTCCAATGGCAGATTGGGACCAGCCGCTGATCCTGGATTGCTCCGTGGAGCAAAAATATTTGCTCCGCCGAAATCGGCAGATTTGACCGGAAGTCCTCGTGACGTTTATTTTCTTTTCGTTGAAAAGAAAATACACTTTCACTTTCACGTATATCCTTGACCCGCCTCTGCTTCCTGTCACGGTCGCCTGTTTTCGGTCGCGGGCAGCTATGGACGACATGGGAAACGTGGACGCCGCTTCGCCCCGTGCGATTTTGTTCGCGCTCCTAGACAGCTCCGACTCAGACAGTACGATTTCCAAGTCGAGTGATGATTCTTCTGACACGGACAGCGAAATGGGGTGGTGCGTTGTGCTTCCAAGCGCTTGTTCCTCTCTCTATTCTAGCGCCCTCTCACTTGATTTTCCTGTACTAAGTGCCCCCGCGGGAGCGCACGCGTTCCCTTCGCAGATATGGTGAGAGCAGATGAGAGCGATCTCAGTCGGAGTGACGCGCTCCGTTCGTGATCCGGCCGAGCGCTCGCGATCTACCATTGGAATTCAACATCAGTGTGTGCCACGGGGTGCGGACCAAAACGAGGAAACAAATCGACACCGGCGGGCCATGGTAAAAGTCTGCGAGATCACGCGCGAACTTCTCGGCAGTGCCACTAGACGGCGCGGCATGTCCCGAACGAATCGCGAAGAGAGGGGAGCCCGGTTGCTGCATGGTACGTCTCCAAGTGTTCTCATGCGCCGGCCCGCCACGCATTTTGGAGACGACGCGCAGGATTTTCAGCGGCGGGACTAGGTGGCAGCGAGTGTTCTTAAGAAAGCGCGAAAGAGGAGCCTCGCTGCGGTAGACGCCTCACACTTAATTCATTTCGGCAGTGGCGATACGCTGTGTCACTTTATTGATTCAATGCTGAGTGTATTACCGCCGACAGGGTTCATAAGAGGAATTCCGACGTTTTCTTTTATTTAAATTATTGGCAATTTTCAGTTGTTTCTTTAAAGTGCGAGCTTAGATATTTTCATTTGGATTTTTAAATAAGTTATTCTTTTTGTTGCAGAATAGTAATCTCTGACTTTGAGGACTAATAATACTGTTAATAATAAAGTTTCTTAGGTGGCATGAATTAAGCTTTTATAGCAGAACCATCGAGTTCCCAACGTGTATTGTTGGGCTGCAGTTTGTGATTGGCTATAGTAGTGATGCGTATAACTCGTGAAATGTACAGTATCATGCTTATCCCGAGGCACTTTCCTTTCCTTTACAGCCAAAGTGCATGTATGGAGTTATGAGCATTACTGAAATTGGAAACCGGAGTGACGAAAGTTTTACGCTCACAAATGAGCGTAACATATGTAGTTGCACAAAAGTTGTACAGCTTCTAATATTGCGTAGTTTCAGCTCGTTCAACAGAAAATCCCTGAATCATTCTTGATTACCTTTACTGAACAGACTGTGCAAAGAGTTCTAATTATGAAACATCGTTCCAGCGCACAATTGAACAAGGACGAGAAGAGAAAGACAACACGAACGCCGGTTGTTTTTCTCTTCTCGTCCGTGTTCAGTTGTGCGCTGGAACGATATTTCATAATGCTAATCACAACCAAGTAGCCCAGCTGTCCATACTTAGCAAAGAATTCTCGTAAGCTCCATAAATGATGTGCCTTAAATAATATGCCCAGCTTTCATTGCAGTATGATAAGAAACTAATTCACTCCCTGTGCACTGTGTATCAGTTGTGTTCCTATAACTTAACCTGGAACTTTTTGTAATGAAATGTTATGTTGGATTTTGATGCAGTAAATTTTCTGACTATACCACGTGTTCATTGCAGGCTATGTCATTCAGTAGTCAGTGGAGGACCGATGCGTACCTTCTTCAGCAAACATCTGCGCATTTGTAGTATTAAATTTAGAATAGCAAGGAAGCTGTTTCTCGAACCTAATTTTCTTACATTCTGTGAAAATATTTCGGGGCGCATAATAAAATTTTCGCATTTATGCTAGTCAAGCGTTACGTCATTTGGCAGGAGTTCTTATGTTGTAGCACCAAGTACAAGCAGTGTGGTTCCCCTAATTTTTGACTGAATTAGTGTTTCTGTGTGCTTCACAAAGCACCAATCCATGCGGCATACTTTTTATGCGTGAACTCATTGTATTTCAAGCCATTTTTCTTCGGTACGCCAACCAAGTGGCGAGACTACCTGCATAGCATATTCGGGCATGAATATATTAAGAAAATTCAGCAGCTCAATTTCTCTAAACAAACCTCGTGAGCCATTGTATTTGTTGAGGTTGAACTCGGTAATATTTTTTACGATTATTATGCAGCCACAGTGACTATGTGCACTATAAGTAAAATTTATAGAACTGAAATCTTACTTGCAGTTTACTAGGAATTATCTTAGCTGTATATATAGTTATATAAATGGCATATTCCTTGAGGGCAACTTCAATTTACATGTAAACAATATTGTTTAAATGTGCGCTTGTATTACAAGTTACCGTGTTTGGATTGTAGGAATATTAAATAATGGGGTTTTACATGCAAAAACCACTTTCTGATTATGAAGCACGCCCTAGTGAAGGGCTCCGGAAATTTCGACCACCTGGGGTTCTATAACGTGCACCTAAAGCTAAGTACACGGGTGTTTTCGCATTTCGCCCCCATCGAAATGCGGCCGCCGTGACCGGGATTCGGTCCCGCGATCTAGTGCTCACCAGCCCAACACCATAGCCACTGTGCAACCACGGCGGGTGAGTGTAGGAATATTGTGAACAGAAATCAACGATACACTTTCTTTGTGTACACGAAGTTAACTAACAATTATTGCGTTGAGCGCAGGAACTATGTTCTGGCGCTGCCTCCAAACAGCTGAAAGGTAAAGCAAGATAACTTTCACCAACACTTATATCGCCAGTACAATATTTACGCATGGTTGTTTTCACGACAAGTGTTTTCTGCTTCCATTCTTTTTCACGTCGCACCAACTTTCAGAGTTAAAATATCGTATGATAGTATGAAATTCTGGTGCCCAGCTTCAGCACTCACTCGGCCGCAAGACATGCCACGAATCTCCGCGGTCCCCACCCTCTGCTTCTTCGAGCGCACCGCGCGACACCAGCGGCCGTCGCTCCTCCAACCGCGTCTGCCGGCGTAGGTGGAGCGGCGGGGCGCACCCAGGAAGGGCCGGACGAGCGAAGCGCAATGCCCCAGTATTGATCAGAAAGACGCGAGCTCGCGTGCGCGCAGCTGGCTGGCTCACTCGTCGCGCGGACGGAGACCGGGCCGAGAGACACGCGCCAAGACGACGACGCGCCCACCGGTACCGCGGGCGTCCCATGGACGCGTGCCTCAGCAGCAGCTTCCCATGGCCGAAGCCACGGACCCCCCTGCCGCCGGGGACGACAACTGCGTGCTTCCGCCCCCTCGGATCCTCCGTCTCGCCACGGACCCGCCACGGCGCACGTCTATCCCGCGGGTCACGCTGTGCACGGCTGTCCAGGAAAACGGGAACCGCTCGCGGAGGGCCAGTGTCTCGCCAACATTCAAGCCACCCGAGGCAACCGGAAGACCTGTCGCGGCTGCAGCTTCTTCCGACACCAGTCCTCGTGTCGTGGTCGTTCCCGCCCTGTGCACGAGTGTTGTGGATCCGGCGGGGCAGGACCTCCCAACTCTGTTTTTCCCGTCGAGCGCGCAAGAAGAAACAACGGCTTTCGGATTTCTCAGTCCCGGACAACAAATGGCCACGGTGACAGCAATGCGAAGCTGCCGCACCTTGGCCGTGCTCCTGAGACTGCGCGTCACTCAGATCGTTCTCGGAATCGTGACGCTCGTGCTGGGCGCCTCCGCCTGTCTCGACCCTCGTGCCCGCGAAACGTTGGCGTTTGGCGTGCCCACGGGTTCTCTGACCCTGCTGGCTGCTTCTGGGCACGTACGCGCGGTACGCCGAGAAGGACCGATCGGCTTGCAGCGTGGTGCCTGCCCACGCCCGGCAGTTCTGTGCGTGGCCGTGGTTGCAGCGATCGCCAACGGTTTCCTCCTGGCGCTCTCGCTGTTGTCGGCTGGCACGGGCGCTTCTCAGAACCAGCGCTCGCTCGGTGTGCTGCTGACTTGCACGACTTTGCCCGTCCTTCTGGTTGAGGCAGCCGCTTCGTTTGTGCGTTGGGCATGGGCGAGTCGTAAGTGGACTGTGTGATTGCACCGGCACAGCCATTTATTCTCAAATACATCATTTGGCCCCCAGTTCAGTCATGTGCCACTTGAGTAGTATGATTTCCGTAGACACACTGCTGCTGCTTGTTGGCAAAGTAAACTGTGATTGTGTAGTACGACTGATCTGGTAACAGCAAAAGTTTCCAAAGTGCGGATATTTATTGGCTGATGCTCTGCCATGATCGAATACAAAGGTAATACGCGCGAGAAAGAGAACGTAGTTATACGGCTTGCTGAATACGGGAGCAGTGGCCGTATTTGCGAACTTCAGTGATATCAGCTTCCTAAATGTCGCCTCAGCACTACGCCGTCAAGCTGGAGACATTGTGGCGGAGCTGCCTTCGGTGTGTTTGTACCCGATTAGTGCGAGCGAGTCCATCAGGAGCCGACTTCGGTGTGTTTCACCTTGTGGTACGCGCACTTCTTAACTACGAACTGCCGTTCTTCATTCATGTAAAATGTCTCCCTTCATGTCATTAAAGCCGAAACTCGTGTTTTATTTACTGGTTTGCACGCGTCTGTCCTTTCACTCAAATCACACAATCACGATCGTCACTCTAGCCGAAAAGCGGAGAGGTCGCCTGCCGTAGTTCTAGTCACTCGGGCTGATTAATAATTAGCGCCTCATGAAAATTACTTGCACGTTTGTGTTGCTTACTCAATCTTGGCTTTCTGTGGAATAGCGCATGAAACTTTTTTTTTCAGGGCCTACGTGCGATAGCAGAAAATATTTGAAATGACTAGATGGAAATCCGCGCTACGCCATTTTCGAGTGCCGTCATTTCAATCCGCATGACGTCAATGCTCATTCGCATAATAGGTCACCGTAAATGTTTACACTTTTATCACGCAAAAATATGTGTGGGAGGGAGGGATTGACGATGGACTTGCGACATCTTTCTCTGTACCATGACGATCAAACCGTAATTTTTTACTGCATTGCGCTGCTTTTTACACTTCATGTGCACGAAAGCTTATAAATAGTTTATGCAATTATAAGCTTATTATCACTACTAAACATTTCACCGCTTTACTTAAAATGGAGACGGCGAAGGTATTCATTCGCACTAACCGTTAAAATGATGCTTTATTTTCTAGCCAATAACAATTTCTTGGTGAAAAACATTCAATTTCTCTTTCTCAGCACTATTTTATGATGCCCAACCAACAAAGCAAGTGCTTTGTGATGAGGAAGAGATTGACTATAAGTTCCGTTCAACAAATGTTCATGATTTCTTTTCTTTTCGTAACATCGCTTGACTTGCATACCAGTTTGTTCAACGCTTATCGTTATTCGCGTGGAAAGAAATATAGTTCCTCAATTACTTTCGCAAACTACATGGAATATAATTACTTTTTTTATTAAGTTTATTCCAGAAGAGCAATTTGAATGTGGCTGATTCCTTATTCTATTGGAGTGTTTCTGGAGGTATCCTAACTAGCTAATTAATTTTGGCAGTCTCATTTTGTACAAGAATTACGCCTGCGTTTTTTGTGGTATGATAACGCATCACTCTCTAACATTTTTTCGTTGTAAAAGCTGTTTGCTACATTTTATTTTCATTTCATTCGCTGTGCAGATTGATCAACACTGCCCATTTTTATGCCATGTCCTTCCTTTTTTTTTACTTTTTCATAACCTATTTTGCTATAAATCAGGCCTGATTTTTGTGCTAGTTAGATGATAATACTGACTGGGAAATTTGGACACAGACACAAAGATCAGGCAACAACGAACTCGTTCTTGCCTATTAATTGTGTCTCTGTTCAATGAAACATGTGATATTTTTTTGCTTAGGTTTTTCACTCAACTTGTAATAAATCACCCGACGCTGGACTGAACTGGACTAGAATACTTTATTATGGCCCGGCCGGAGGCGCTTAACGCGTACCAGGCGTACTTCCTCGTAGGGACCGACAGGGCATACCTGGTGGGCGCGCTTTGCGGGACAATCTGAGAGAGACAGTGCTTTTCCTCTTTTTCACATGAATTACTGAACGCGGCGGAAAGTTTCTCGATGAGATATCACAGTGTACAGGTAGCTAAATAAAAAGAATTACCTTTTCTTTAGCTTATGGGTCACGTGTTGCAATTGCAAAGTCGAAGCATACTACTGAAGTCGTGCCTGCTTGACGTAAATCCTGAGACTAATCCCGCTTTCGAGATATTCTTCCACGACATCTGCTCTGAATTTATAGGCGTTGCAGTTAAGAAATCTACAAAACTGTTACAAAGATGCTTTAAGGAAATGTTAGGTGTGACGCAAATGTATCTTGCAGGGCATCTTATGCGCACATTTCTCTAAAGGGGTGTTAATCCAGTACTTTTACCTAAATAAAGTTGACTTCATCACTTCTCGGCTTCTCACACTTGCAACGTATGCACTACTGAGAAAGTTTAAATCCCTAAACATTAAGTATATTTATTATGTGCATAAGCACTTCAATTTCAAATAAATGGGACACTTTATAAATAGACCTGTCAATGAAGAAAAGCGCCGGTGGCTGTCACGGGCGTCTAAAATTCAGCATATGACCGTTTATTTTAAATAATAAACCGGTGGTATACTTGTGCGAGAGCATTTTTCAACTGACTTTAGCTAAAGCTGGAACGAGCACATTCACGTTTTAAAGCCCATAGTTGCCGCTACCCACTCATCGAAAACTAGCCTGCAACTATAAAATGTTAGGTATATTATGATTCTGCGAGGATCGGCAGCTGACCGGCTTGATTCGTAGTGATTGATCAATCCTGGGTAAATAGAAAATGCAAATTAGGATAAAATTTTAGAAATTCTGATAATGAAAATATGTTTGCAAAGTAGATGACAAATAGGGATCCTGAATATCTTCATTTTTTTCCAAATGATTTAATACCTATCACTAAGTGTATGTTACCCTGCGAATTCATATTCTCTATCCTGATGGATAAGCGCGTCACTTTAGGATTACCATCAAAATAAAGAAATGCAGTAATGTCACTGTTTGTTGTTCTACTGATTCGCTTTATTCTACTTATTGTGCGTTGGGTCCTACGTATTCGCTTTATTTTATTCGCTCTAAATGAATTGGGCAAATTTTCTGCCTGCCTTGTGCATCGGTTTTATACAAAAAAGTCACAGGCCTCCGCGGTACTCGCAGCACAGTCACAGCGTGCGCCGCGGAGCTCCTTCCGCAGGAGCTACATTTTCGGCAGCGCGCACTACAGGATTCGCACCTAGCGAGGAGGCGCCATAACGTGTACCGAAGAGGGAACGCAGGTATCGGCATCACGCGGTGCCCACGTCACATCCCTTGACCTGCGGTGCAGTAAGATGCAGTTGGTGACTGAGGATGACCATTTATTTGCATCTGCTTTGAAGCGAGGCGGTGACAAATAGTCACCTAGCCTGCTCGAGTTGACCATGCCACCTACATGCAACACGCGACTACAACATGTGGGACACTTGGTGGAATACGACGATACTGCAATGCAAAATGGGAACGATGCTAGCGGTGCGCATGTCAAGTTGTGGCAAGTGCACTCTTGAACGAAATTGCAGCCTTTGGGTCGTTTTTTGCCAGACAATGTAGTCGTCATCTGTCTTGTCCGCATTTCCTTTCTTTAATGCTGCGAGCCAAGTATTTCCATGTCACGAACGGCATGCGCGTTATCAGCCTGACAGCGCATTCTCGACAGGAAAGTAGCGAGGGCAGCATTTTCAAGAAAGGAAACGCAAGCAAGACAGACAACGATTATTGTTGTGTAGCAAGATACGATATAAAGGGCGTACATTTAAGAGTGTGACACTATATACGATGTTGATGATGATTATGAAGACGATGTACTAGCACCCTCTTCGAAACCGGGCGATGACAAAGAGTTACCTGGCCTGCTTGATTTATTCAGCTATGCCATGCATATTTTCCTTTCTGGGGTTTTGATACATCTTTTTTTTTCTTCCTCAATACTTTTCTATGGCAGCCGCATTTCGATGGTAGGGCATTTCGCCCCCATCGAAACACATGTGTACTTAGGTTTAGGTGCATGCTAAAGAACCCCAGGTCGTCCAAATTTCCGGAGTCCCCCACTACGGCGTGCCTCATAATCAGAAAGTGATTTTGGCACGTAAAACCCCATAATTTAATAATTTTCTATCTTCCTCGTACCGCTACAAGAGCAAATGCTGGACGGCATCCTACCCGGTGTAATATTATGCAACTGCCTTGCGAAGTGCGCACGCCTCGGTGCTACCCGGAGAGCATATCACTTTGGGTGACTAGTGGTACGATGCGATGTTGATGAGAATGATGATGATTTATTGCCATCATCCTTGAAATGAGACGGTGACAAATGGTCAGCTTTCCAGCTTGATTTAAGTAGGTATACTGTACATATTTTATTCTAACATTTTTGCATGCATTCACTTAACATTCTTTTCTTCCTCAAACCTTCCCTATCTACCTTGTATTGATACCTGCGCAACTGCTGCATGGCGTGCCACATGGCGTAATATTATGCAACTGCAATGCAAAGTGGGGGGGGGGTAATGAGGTTACGCAGCGCGCAATTGATATCTACTTACCGCCTGATATCACCTGCCTCCTCGCGCACTAGGACGCATGTATAGGGCATTTTTTCGCTACAAGAAAGCAGGCGCTGGCGGCATTCTTTTCATCTCAATTCTTATAGTATGCGATAAATATTTATTCCGTGTCGTGTCGTACGATTTGAAATGTTTTTACTGATACGCCTGCATAGCCTAGGGAAAGCTCGAATGCACGAACGATATGCTGAAAGTTTTCTTAAGGTCGCATTTTGCACATGATTACGCGCTTAAAGCACATTTACGACCAAGAAGAATGTCAGCCGGATTGGTATCCACTTTTGATTAGGTGTTTAACTTCTTCCAAATTTTTGTTGCGATAGAAGAAGTTGCTTTGCGTGACGTTTTCTTTGTATGTACTTCTGGTTGACCTGTGATTGAATATGACCACTTAGTGCTCATATTATTGTAAATAGTTGCATTAAATAAATAATCGCAATTATGTAAGTGAATACCATGCTAAAACAATGACATGGCTTAATGGTAGAGTAGCTGATTCCCTCGCAACGGGCCTGGGTTCGATCCCCGGCGGGGACTGGATATTTTTTTTCTGATTCCCTGGGATAGCTGCGACGGACACTGATGGCGGCGGCGGACACCATCGCCAACAGAAACTGCTATTACTGTGAGCACTTAACACCTTACGCTGTAAAAAGCTAATCAATGCTGGCCGTATGCGCTACCATCAGCATAAGTGAACGTACATAAGCTATTAGAGCGTGTATAATGGGCTTACATTTAAAGGTAAACAGCTGTCCTAATAAAAATGGTCTCTTGTCCGCAACTATGCGGCCTATCATATTGACCGCAAAAGAGACGGGGACAGCGGCAGAGGACACATAAACAACACGGGCGGTACATGCGTTCTCTCCCGCTGTCCCCGTCTTTATTTGCGCTCAATGTGATATGCAGTAAACACCAACTAGGCCAAAATGAAGTTCTTCTGCAACTATGTGGCAATGGTGAAGACACGGGGACGGCCGCGTAGTCAACTGTGTGCGATAAAAGCCGTAAATGCTTACACTAGACAGCCCTTAGGTTCCACATACGCAGCTCATTGTCAGTATCAAAATTGAAGATTAATTACATGTTAAAAGCACAACGAAGCGCACGACACGAGAAAAGGCACTCAGGACACAGCGCTAATGAAAACTAGGTCTCTGTCCTGTGTGCCTTCTCTCGTGTCGTGCGTTTCTTTGCGCAAAACACTATTGACATGCAATACCAACTAGCTCACCAGTCTGTTTTATTAATTACATGTTCTGATTTACGTATCAGAAAAATATGATTACGAGGCACGCTACAGACGCCACAATAGTTTTGACCTCCTGGTGTCCTTTAACATGCACATAAATTTTGATACTACACAAGCGTTTTTACATATTGCCCCATGAAAACGCGGCCACCGGGGTTGGGATTGAACCCGTGACCTCGAGCTCAGTTGTGCAACGCCATTGGCCTGGCTGCTTTAGGTTTGCTTACTACAAGAAATAATTGCCGATTTTGTCAGATTCGGTATCGTACTTTGCACTTCATGAAAACGGCGCTTGTCAGGAACTTATCTATATCATATTTCAGACCATTTCTCACTTGGTGAAAAATATCACTGTGGATGAAAAAAAAATATAGAAAGTAATGAAGACGTGCTTTTGTGGGTAAGACAATAATGGGTATTAAGAGTATCAGCACATGTTATTTCTAATGCCATAGCTCAGTCACACACAAACAAAAAAGCAGTTGCGCCGAAATTTGCCAGCAGCAACTCTGAATGCTAGCGCAACGTTTCGTCTACTAACACCAGCAGGGGGTAGTACGGGGTCAGTGACGATTGGTATCTTTGGCAACATTCCTGGTAAACCAACAGTACCTCACAACGTGTATTTCGTTTGGTGCACTCAAAAAGTAAAAAAAAAATTAATTCTGGATTCGTGCCAAAACAACCATCTGATGATGAGGTCAGTGGTAGATGCGAACTACGCATTAATTTTGATGACCTCCAGTTATTTAAAGTGCAACTACGCATTAATTTTGACAACCGCCAGTAATCAAGTCCACGAAATGCAATGGAAAAGAGCGCTCTTACATACCACCCCTGCCACTCGTGCTCTATCAATCGTGCTCAGCTGCCTCCTGACCTAGCCGCGGAGCTCCCACGGCATTTCTGGGGCACTCCTGAGCGCTATGAAAGGCTGGAGCACACCCTATAACAATGCAACAAGTTCTCTTGGACCGGCACTTTCGGGTTAGGTAGAAGTCTGCGCGGGTCCGCTATCAAAATGCCCGATAATACCACAGGTCAAATTCGAACAACTTAATACTTGTTCTTTCGAACAGGTCACTGAAGACTGACGCCAGAAGTATTGCTTTTGTCCGGCAGGGCGCATCTGTTCCATGCTTTCATGTATTACGCTTTGAACTAAATACAAGTTCATTTGCTGAAAATTTTTCCTTGCAGCCGCTCTAATGACAGCATTTCATAATTGACACTAACATGCATGATGAGAGGAGACAAAAACAATCCCTCGTTTGGTTATCCTTGCGTCACTTGCACAAACCAATACAAAAAAAAAAGATAATAACCACCCTGATTTCGCGCATCGACGATAGCTGAAACACAACCAGCATTACATCTCGCTCGAACTGGCGTCGAGCAAGTGCCTTGCGTCAGAAAATATTTTTTTCCAGCGCTTCAAATCTGCTGAACTCTTTGTAAACAGGATAAAGCTGCGCTAAACAACTGCCGCGCACAAGAGATTTTCGAAGGCAGCAAAAGATTATCCTGTCGCAGTTACAGCCGAGCGCCCTTGGGAATAATTGCGGCTGCAATCGCCTTTCCTTCTCATTATTTGTTTCTCTTGTTATCGTGAGCTGGTGCGTGCGCTTATTGTAACAGTGCCAGCTTCAGCAGAAATTTCCGCTCTCATGTTCTACGTGTTTGTGTATTAATTTATTTACTTATTTACGATACAAACAGTAAATTTTTGTACTTGTAAATTTACAAATAAATAAACTGCTCATGGGTACACGATTTTCAGGTGCCCCTAACGGCATATTTAAGGAAACATGCAGCATACTTAGTGGCAAGGCCTCTTCGTAAATGTCGTTCGCAGGAGGAGAAGAAAGGAAAAGCAAAAACTTCAGATCTGCAATATTTAAGCTTCGCTTGCTACTACAACCAGTGAAATTAGTTTAAAGGGTTACTGTGACTGGCGATGCCGATCACCAATTGAATCGTAGCAGACTGACCGCAATCGGAGGGTAGAAGATACACAATATATCGGGCGTAAACCTCAGGCAAACCTTTTTTCTCTTAAGATATAACTGCCATTTGCCGGCCAATTTCGCTAATAATATGCATTATGCTGGAACAAATTGCTGTCAGCAGCTTTTTCGAACAGTTCTAGCTGAACTATTTGTTTTTCTTGCGCGACGTGGTGTTGCGTCCTTTTTTGTGTCAAAGTAAAGCGCAGAGGCTGATTTCACACTGGTTTTAGTTCTTGATAACCATAGGTTACTGGCAGGCTGTTTTCGTAGTAGAAAGCTAATTATCAGCATTGACAGCGTCTGTTTTGTAAGGCTGCTCAGTCATAACTCTTCTCCGCCAATACGCGTCCTGTAGTGGCAGATTAAAAAAAAAACGCAAGAAGTGAAAGCTAGGTTCTGTCTCTACCTTACATAATGTAGTTGGCTTATTCGAAAAGGTCAAGCGCACTTCCGACAAGACGACTAAGGGAAAATACGGCATTCTCTCAACTTTGGTAGCTACCATTACCCCGACTCAAACAGACGTGCTGTCCTGCAAGTGCATGGCAGGGCTGCTGCATCGTCATTATGCCGCCGCGTCGGCTCTTTCAGAATTCACTCTTTACATCTGGCTTTTCAATATTTTGTCCCAGTAATCAAAATATGTGCGGGAAATATTTCTGCGCTTTCGTCATACTTACAAAAGTCTTATGGGGTTTTACGTGCCGGAACCACGACCGGATTATGAGGCATGCCGTTGTGGGGGACTGCGGAATAATTTGGACCACCTGGGGTTCTCTAATGTGCACCTAAATCTAAGTACACGGTTGATTCGGCATTTCGCCCCCATTGAAGTCACGATGATAAAACTTAATTGTGATAAACATTATGATAAACGTAAATGGAAAATTGAAAAAATTTTTACGAGACAACTATTGTTGAACAAATCCAAACGAAAGCCAGAAACTAAACAACACGACGCCAGCACTGCGACGTGCGTGCTTAAAGTTCTCGTGCGGGGTCTCTTTCGCGCTATAGATAAATGCCTTTCAGTGTCTGGAATATGCAAAAACTGGCAAGGCGTTCTTTCTCTCATTACTACGTTGAGTGGCAACACTTTCCGCGGTAGAGAAGAAGAGCATGTCGTTGACGGCGCCCTGATACAGCAATGCTGGCACGGCCAGCAATTTGTCCAAGCAAGCACTGCGTTACAGTAGAGTCCACGATACCTAAGACAAATAGATACTTTTTGAAATGCGCCCTCATCAAAAGCGCATTGCAAGACAAGCAAACAAGGTGACGTGCACAACGATGCGGAATAGAATGCGATTCGTATGTATCTTGTGAGCATTCCACTGTACCATACCAGGCCGGGCATTTCACCTCCATGACACAACACAATCATTACTATTTACAATCTAAGTCCATCAAACTGCAGAGCACCAGTAGGATACGGAACAGCTCGTGCCCAAATGTACATAGTTCTCCGTGCTTAGCTTTCTCTGAACCGTTCTATGAAACGGCTCCCATTGCTTAGTCTGTGAATACTTCGCTAAACAATATCGGACTTACTATGCGGCCCACGTGTGTAACCTGTAAATCTCAAAGAAATGTTAAACATAATTTCTTGCGGTGTTCTAGACTCGCTACAGAGAGCAATTATTAGCTTTACGTGCTTCAGTGTCGGAGCCCCCCGCATGCTAACGTAGACAACAGGTTGTTTCCGAAGTGAAAAGCTGCATGCTCGGCCACTACATTGAAGTGTTTGCGCTGAAGAATAAACAACGTGAAAACCTACGGTGCTACGGTGCATTGATGATTCCCCCAAAACATTGTTACGTTCTCAGAAAATCCCCTTGTTAGCTTGATGATTCACTGTCAAAATGCTGTACACCGGAGTGAGGTCACTGTTGGGTTACTTTGTTCAACGCCATTGTTCACGTTGCAGCCGTTACACGGAGCCACAATATATGGCTTCACGGCACAAGGCGAAGTAGCACTAACGTCTCTGCACATGCTGATGAGCGCCCATGGCCAACGGCAGCTTGGCGGCAAGTAGTCAACGAGGAAATTTTACGGAACACGAAATCTTAGAAAAATATCTATATCTGCGCAGCCTTAGAACGCAGCCTAGTATTCGCATTTACAGTCTCAACCAGTATGTGTGAAAAAAATTGTGGTGTTAGGTTTCACAGACTACTCTTGCAGGTTGATCTGAAATTTAACGTTTTCTGTGGTCTCGTGGTACGTAGCCTCTTGTGGTTGCATGTACGTGGCAGCATTCTTTTGAAAATTTGTTTTTTAAACAATGTTGCAATTTTTAAAGTCTTCCCAAATAACAATAGCGTATGCGCAGCATTTGTGGCGACTATTCATGCTTTTTCAGTGCTGGCATCGTACTTTCACCACGATTGGTACGCTCTTGCATTACCACAGCATATTACTACTATTTTTTTCGAACAGTGATAGACATGTAAGCAAGGCGCCACCCTCCAAACTTTATCGAGTGGTGTGATTACGTACCGAAGTGGACGAGAGATGGCAGTATGGCCATTCGCGCTGTCGAATCAACCACCTGTCTCAGGCATATTGGATCTGGTGATACTACGTCGCTTCTTCACAGATGGCTTGTGTGCAGCGTGTTAGCAATGGTTGGGTTACAGAACACGTGCCTGTCATCTCTAGATTTTGATTCGCACTGCCTGAAATTAGAAAATAAGGTCTTATGCGGACGACGGCTTGCATGACAGCTGACAAGTGTAAAAACGTTTTCTACTTTGATTACCTTACTTTCATTGCGGGAAAAAAATTGAGAGCTTATTATGGCGATTCTCTTCATGTCTGGTACCTTTTTCTCGGGCTCATTTGCCTGTAGAAGGCGCCACCTCACCGTTACCGTCGCGATCCGGTGACGGGTGCGGAAAATGATAAAAGATGACATCAGAAAGCATCCTCGACGATTATCTAACTCAATGCGAACCATTTTATAACGCGATAGCGTTAAGGAGCTCGAGTCGCAGAAAAGCCGGTGTCGTCGGCGTCGGCGTCCGCAGCGTTGGCCGTGAGCGATAAATCACGGCAGGCACTTCATAAATAAAAAGCAACTTCCAAGATGGGCTGGGTGGGAATCGAACCAGGGTCTCCGGAGTGGGAGACGGAGACGTTACCACTGAGCCACGAGTTCGATGCTTTAAAGCGGTACAAAAGCGCCTCTAGTGAACGCGGTGTTACCTTAGAAACGAGCTGTTTCTAAGGCTCAGGCGTGCGTCGCTTGCTGAGGCGCACATTTCGTTGTCACGCCGAACGCTGCGTTGCTCCACGCTCACCGCGTCCGATACGCGGCGCGTAGTCGCTGTGCCGTAGCCCAATACCCCTGGCGGGTCGACGGGAACGCTGTCGCGTTCCACTCTTGAAGGCGAAGCTTAAGCGTCCTCCAATTTTTTCTCTTGCATGTGGCGCACAGCACAAACGAAGTCCCGTATTTCACGGAGAACGATCGCTCGAAGACCGCCACTAGCGCGGTCCCCGACATCCTGATAACGTACGACCGTAACGGAAGGCGGTAGCCGGCATTACATGCCGCACTAAAGTTGCCTTTGACAAGGTGCGCTTGAAAGTACGCGCCTACTTCCCGCGAGAGGTGGTTCTCCAGTTGGCGCAGCTTCATCTAGGGGGCCTGATGAGCGGCCGTTCTCTTGGAGGCCCGTTATTCTTCGGCCATGCGTATCCCGTCGGCCCGTCGTTTTCCCTCCTGCCTCACCGTTTAGGTACGCATTGCAAATCTGCAGAATCAGCAGAGCCTTCGCACTCTTGCGCTCTTCTTCTACTTGATGCTTCTGAAAGCTCATTGTTGTATCTGCAAGAAGACCCCTACGCGCAACAAAGTGCAAGCGACTTACGCCTATTTCCGGCGGCCCCACACATACCGGTGAGCGGTAAAAGAAGGCACAAGGCCAGTATTGGCGGGCAAGTAGGTGTATGGGGTTGCGCGCGCATTGGCGGCAAGCTCTGGCTTTAGACGGCCTCGCGTTTGACCTTGGCTCCCACTAGGCCGAGAAACATTTAAAAGAATCTGTCAGTTAATTGGATTGGTGGCATGGCCCACTGTCTTGCTTCTCAAAACTAATTTGGTTTGTGCTATGATTGCAATAAAGTAAGCAAAAAATAGCAGAACATCAAAATTTCGTTGTCTTAAGAAACCTATGGCCCTATAGTGTAAAACTATTCCAATCTGTTTTTATTGCAATTTTCTGCAAGAGCCGGATGATGAGGGTGATGACGGCGTTTGTGATTGGTCCGCTTCCCATTACTTAGTTTGCGGTGGCTGGTGAAAAATCACGGCGGCATGCAACAGAAGGCGAAAAATTCTGTTAAAACAGATGCTCAGCAAAGTAGCGTTGGCAGAGCGATGTCGTATACGTGCCGTAAGGTCTCGGTAACCTAATACTTACACGCAAAATCTTTTATTATACGCCAATAAATGCACGCTCCACGGCAGCTCCAATTTGCCAGTGCCACAGCGATCGACGAGCAGCCATCTTCTATTCCTATTGGAACGGGTCAGGTTCCGGCTATTCAGAAAAAATTTTCAGTTTTGTTGGGCATATTAATCCATCTTTAACGCGTACAAGTTACTTTGACGCGTGAGTTTTCGTGTTTTTGTGACATCGCGGGACAAACAGGTAGTGTGAACGTAATTCGAAAACGTTTGACCAATAGCAATTAGTCAAACGACGCCTTTTTAGCTAATGGTAAAAATGCGTCGAATAAGAAATTATGATTTTTCTTTTGGCGGGTCTAATCATGTATAATCAGTGTGCACTCATCATATCAGACGGGGCGTTCTCGCAGTTTTTGTGAAGTCGCGTGAGAGACAGGGGCAGTGGATGGTAGCTCGAAATTCGAAAATTTTTTTACCAATCGTGAAGGGCTGATCGGAGAATTGGAATAAAAAAGGTTGACATAGCTGTACGCGCCCCAAGTCATCAATTTTCGTTCTCCGATGGTGCCATGCTGGTCACATTTTGCCCGTGTCGCGCCCACATCAAAAGGAAGGAATGTACACATTAGAGTTGCGGAAGAGGAACGAATGTGCAACATGAAATTCATGACTGTGTTTTCGCAGCCTCTGTTAAAGATATTTCAAATTGAAATATAACAGTAATTGGTCCGTCGAAACAGCCGTATACCTGAATATGTATTGTCATGTGGTAGTGACGGTGAAGAAAGCAAAACTGTGAGTGACGGAAGCTAGCGTTTTATTAGGCGGACCTATGCCATCAAAAGCAGGCTACGGTCAAGGAACGACAGCGGCGAGAGCAGTCGGCGTTCGTCGAAAATCTGGTCTGCCGGTCAAGCGCACCGACTTTTATACATGAGTCATCGAAGGTTCCAGAGTTATCGCTGGTGCCCGCGTGTCTTCCAGAAAGTTCTACTTAACTCGCGTCGCACTCTCAATCAGATTACTCAAGCTTCGATGACAACAGACAGCAGACAGAACCATCGATAACATTCGAGAAACTTCCGAACGATGCGGGAGCATCCCGCGCTGAGTGATAACATTTGTTAGACCGTGAAAAACTGCTCGCCCGAGAAAGGTAAACAAGATCACCTGTCAATACAGAGAACAACTTATGAAGGTTTCTATAATTGTAGTATCCGATCCACACTGGTTAACGTTTCATCATTCTCCCGCCTTTATTAGAGAGACGCGATCCCATCTATTGGCAAATATACGAAGAAAGTGCTTGCGGCAGCAAGTATTCAAGATCATGGCTGAGTACACATAAGGGTGCTGCTTTTAGTTTACACAGACAACTATACAAATAGTTTATATTTATGATAAGCGACTGAATAATGATCTCAAACTTAATCGCCGCTTCTATGTGATCTGAATTTGGCAACGTTATCTCACGGTGTATTTAAACTTACCGCATGCCGCATCTCGCAAAGGGTTAGGACATACACTGAGAATTTGATTTATTTTGTTGTTAAGTTTTACACGGCCAGATGCTTCGAACATCGTAGTGATACAATTCTTCGAATAAAAAGACATTCTCCGAGAAATCAATTAGACTATTTATTTATTTATTTATGCAGTTAGCTCACTGGCTCCCGAAGGAGTATTGCGTGAGGGGAGGATATAGGGAAGTAGCAAAAAAACGGAGTACTAAGAAATTATATATGTATATATATATATGTATATATATATATATATATATATATATATATATATATATATATATATATATATATATATATATATATATATATATATATATAGGAAACCCAGTACTAGATTCTTAGCCGTTTTCCCACAGGTCACTTTGGACCACACGGTGTGTTTTTGATCATTGCCTATGAAAAACTCAACGCGTATTTTAAATGGCAGAGTCCACTGTTGACTCTTTTTGTAAACCCATATAGAACGACGGAGTCACGCGTCCTTTCGGCAACGCCAGAGGGCGCTGGATTCGTCAGACACGAATTTGTAAATCTTACTCTACGCTTTGTACTGTTTTATTTTCGCGGGTACATCTATGAACCAATATGACCAAAACAATCAAAACAATCAGGTATTCATAACCTAAGGAATTAAAATATTACCAGTTAACAGATGCATTTCGAACCATATAAAAATCCATACACTTTCGAAGCGATATTTATGCAAGGAAAGAAGGGACGTGAGCGGTTAGGTTTTTGTGCAAACAAAAGAACGGACTTTAAGTCGGTGAAAGGCGCGTGCTGCACGCAAAGTGATCATGATAAAATAAAGTTTATTGGAAAAGAAAACATAGCTGGTGATCTTCTGCATGTCAGCCTCAGGTAGGTAGCTTCTCCAGTGCGGGAGGCCATGACCCTTGCCTGTCCGCCTGGTGCGGTCCACCAGTCATCGCTGGTTCTCTTGCGCATTTACATTTGCACGTCTGTCCAGTCGGTCTGCCCAACAGGAAGTGTGCACTTTTCGTCCTGAGAATGCCTATAGGTCGAGCGAAACGCACCTGGCTCCGTTGAGCCACCTAGTTCCTGTTACCCCCCCCCCCCCCCGCCCTCCCTCCCCGTTCTCTTCCCCAGAAAAACATCGCAGACGTCGCCCGTGTGGCTCAGGAAACGTCTAGCTCTGTCTGGGATGAAACGAAGCTATGCGCGGTGAAACAATATGTTTGTGTAACTCGAGTAGTGTGCGTGATGCGTTTGGTGTGCGTAGACAGCACGACGACAAACAAAGAAGTACAAAGTGGAACAACGTGTTTGCGTAAATCAACTCATGTGCGTGTATGACGCGTTTTCTGGGCCTTACAATGTTTTGGATCAAACGTGTGAGGCGTTTTTGAGCCCGAACAGCACGACGGTGACCAAAATGAAACACGATAATTCTCTATTGCGGTCGTAGGAGGCTATTGTTGGTTTCTACATCGGTACTGAACGGACATTAGTTTCAAAAACACGCGATTGTGACATGATTAGCGACAGTGTGCATAACTGTCGTCGTTCGTATTTTCTGTCAAGTGGTCGATGTTAAAACGACGATGGAATTTGTACTCCGGCGAAGAAGTCTTAAAACATCTTCGCAATGGCGAAGGTACTGGGTATCGTTTATTGTGTTGAAACACGAAAACTGGAGAAACAGGCAAGGAAAGCTGTTCAGTGTAATTAATGGATAACCACTGGTAGAATTTGTCAGTGAGCGAGATATTGTAACTCAGTAACTTCACCAAACATGTTCTGTGAAGCAGTGCAAGGAATTGGTATATACACACTAATTACAGATATTGGTCGCAGCTGTGTGGAGGAACGTGGCTGACCAATACTCTCCCAAAGCATCGCGGCTTTGTCATCATCACGCGATTTCTTCTTTTCACAGTGCGGATAAAGTGGCTGTGGCAATATGAAATGGTCTTTGTTGACACGGGCTAGTAGTGGACTCCATGCTCCCATTACAATTAAAGTTAAGGCATGAGCAATGAGCATGTGCACTGTCCGTAAACTGGGCAAAACTTTGGATTACCGCGTCCACTGGCACTTTCTTCTGCATTGCAAAAGGCGGGTGCCACGGTTTCTTCATTGTTGCCGTTTCTATTTAGTTTCTTTTTGTTTTGTTTTTTGTGCTCCGCAAAACACGCATACGCATCGCATGCGCATCGCAAACATGCGCATCGTTTAGCAATCAAGGCTACTTTCTGTGTTTCGAAATAAAATTATTACTGTAGTAAACGAAACTTCCAAAGAAGGAATTTTACACATGGGCTGCCTTCTTTTGAGTTTTTAAGCGTTGGAGTAACTGGGGCACGATAACTCACACATGGCGCCTTTGCACGTGAAAGGTGCGTGCACGGTGCTTCTTTCATGTTAAAAAAGGAAGGCCACACATCATTGGTCTCAGTAAGCCGCAATAGCCACAAGTGCTTTCCGAAAGTGTAGCTATGTTTTGTTACTTTTCCTAACCGTTTGTCTTAGATGCATGGAAACTAGGACAAACGTGCACGTTCAATGTGTTTGCAGGAGTTTGCAATGTGTTGCAATGTGTTAGAAATTTTACTTGGAGCTCGTTTGCAGGAGATGTAAGGGCTTGTCCATTTCCTGAAAAAAAAATTGTTGGCATTCAGAAAAAGCTAGATATTCTTGAAAACAAAGCTAAAGCAGTGGACGAAATAAAGTGTATTTATTTCATATACTCTCAAGGCCAGATGACATTACATAGAGGAGGGGCAGAGAAAAAAGATACACATGAAATTTGTTCAAGAAGAGGAATTGAAAACGGCTCATTTCCCGCCAACTGCTCCAACCGTGACGCCTGAGAAAAGTCATTTGTCCTGCAAAAATACGAAAAGTTTGTTCGTATATAAGTATTACTTGCGCAATATTTTTCCAACATATTTTGAAAAGAAAAATAATTTTAGCCACGTGAACGCCATTTGAATTTCACGAAATGATGGGAAACCAGGTGCAAAAAACTAGCTCGGCAAAATTCGACCGTTTTGCGCATTATTTCAACATTTGCGGTTTTGCGTTGCCTTAACATTGTTCTCGCATTATAAATGGGTTTCACAAAATAACTTAATGTTTTATGTTCCTTGCCACCGAGGTGAAGATGCGCAAATTCTAGCGTTCTTGCGAAATTTTTTGCAAGATATGGTCAAGGAGGAAAATCTGAAATTAGGCTTATTCAACTGGCCCTAGAACTTACTATTTCCTAAAATTTTATTTTCGCCTATGTGCTGCCTGAGTTTGGCAAAGACGCAGTTCTGGCCTATGTTTAGAAACGCTAAGATGGCCCTTGAAGAAATAAGCAGAAAAGCGTATATCATTGAGAAGAATAACAACTTTCGCCGCCGAAATTTTAATGAAAGTAACTTTCTTTATCAATCAGAAAAAAGTTTCGAATTTTAGTCCAACCATTGCATTACTTTGGTTCGCGGTTTCCACTTCACCTGATAGCAAGCTGGTAGGAAATACAAAGCAGGGTGGTGCACATTGTGATCTGTGTGGTGACGAATAAAAGGCGAGATCCTTGGGGTTCGTAAGAATTTGAAACTTGAAGGTAGGCTTATAAAGTTAGATCGACATTGCGCACTTCCACGCTACTGGAAGTATACATTGCGGTCGCCTACGAGTGAAGCGGTAGATCGGGCATCAAATAACTTTTGAGAGCGTGAACTGGAAGCACCATTGAACAACACACCTTCTGTCACCGTGAAGCCAGTTAAAATAGACTGATTAAACACCTATTATTAGCTCAATCATTAGAATGGGGCTAACTGCAATAGACAATCTTTAAAAAAATGTGCAGCTAAAAATAAGATGCCCTATATACGTCACAGCTTATTGACGCGACAGCGTTAAGTGCCCCGTGTCACGGGAAAACCGGCGTCGGCGTCCCATGTCAGAGTCCGGCGTCGGACTTCGTTTGGACAAGCTGATTTTCGAACCACCTATACTCAGTCCCTCCATGTGGCGGAAGGAAATTATAGAATTTAATTTCTCAAGGTGAACTACGTCGAAAAATCGTAAAGTACAACTTCCACACAACCTACAGACATGATAGCGTCGGATTGTAGTTTGAATATACGAGAAAACATAATTCTGTTACGTGAAAACTCAAACAAACCCCTTTTCTAGCGTTTCAACCATATTTAAAGCGGCCCCGGCCTCCGCCATTTGCGCACGCCAATGCGCGAATAACTTGGAGTCCATGGAGTGGCGCGCCCAGTTCCCTGCAGCCCCTCCAGATGGCGCTCGCCTCCGCCTCATCGCGGCCAACGAAGAGGTCGTGCTTTTACCAGAAAGCCCACCTTCGTGCATAGCGTTCGCCGCCAGCTTTTCCCAGTAAGCATTACGGTTACATGCGCTGCAGTTGCCGGGAAGCGTGAGAAGCCGTCAGGGATCTTTGAATGCGATCGTGTTACTCTCTTAAAGGCAAAGCTTAAGTGCTATCCAAATTTTTGCATTTCATAATGCAGAATTATGTTTTTTAAATTTCTGATTCAGTGAAAATTTATGTTTCAGACATGCACTAAAGATGATGACACCAGTATGCAGCAACACTCTCCATGCACTAAAGAGAAGCTACTGTCTGCTATGACAAAGCCATTGTGTGGGCTTTCGTTGCTATTCAAGGTAACGAACAGCAGGTTCAGAATTATATAATGCTTGAGATATGCTATATTCGCTTGGTGGTCTTAAGCTAGATGTCATTTGTTCATTGCAGATTATATTATTGTTTGTCTTTCTTTACGACCCAGCATAATTGGTCGAAACATAACACAGCGATACATGAGTTTGGCTAATCTGAGCTGTATCTGTGTTATTGAGCCTCAGCAGAGTTCGCACCAAGCACATCTTGGTCCGGAGATGTGCTTGGTGCACATCTCATCTTGGTGCACAGGATGCAGCGGTGGCGTAGAGGTAGAACACCCGCCTCGCGTGCAAAAGGTCCGTGGTTCGAATCCCGGTGCGGCGCCATTTTCGACCGGATTAAAAAGAAATCCGCGTGTTGATAAAAATTGCATAAACAGGGCCTGGAGTGTGGCCTGAACCGGTAACGCATTCCCTCACCAAAGCAGGATTGGCCACCCTGGTGCAGTACTTGGCCACAACCTCCTATATGAACACAACAATCAAACCCCGGCCCTCAGTCCCCAGCAGCTGCGAAGCAACTGACCACGGCGGCGGTCAGACCTGCGACGCAGCAGAGGGTGCTAAGGATACCTGGTTCTGGACAGGCCGCCATTGGAATATGAACCTGGCAACGTTTAACGCTAGAACGTTATCTAGTGAGGCGAGTCTAGTAGCGCTATTGGAGGAATTAGAGGGCAGCAAATAGGATATAATAGGGCTCAGAGAAGTCAGGAGGCCAAAAGAAGCATATATAGTGCTGAAAGGCGTACACGTCCTGTGCTAGCGGGGCTTAGCGGAGAGACGAGAATCAGGAGTCGGATTCCTGAATAATAAGAATATAGCTGGTAACATACAGGAATTCTATAGCATTAACGAGAGGGTGGCAGGTCTTGTTGTGAAACTTAATAACAGGTACAAAATGAAGGTTGTATAGGTCTACGCCCTTACATCCAGTCATGATGACCAGCAAGTCGAAAGCTTCTATGAGGACGTGGAATCGGCGATGGGTAAAGTCAAAACAAAATACACTATACTGATGGGCGACTTCAATGCCAAGTAGGCAACAAGCAGGCTGGAGACAAGGCTGTGGTGGAATATGGCATAGGCACTAGGAATAGCAGGGGAGAGTTATTAGTAGAGTTTGCGGAACAGAATAATAAACGGATAATGAATACCTTCTTCCGCAAGCGGGATAGCCGAAAGTGAACGTGGAGGAGCCCGAACGGCGAGACTAAAATGAAATAGACTTCATACTCTGCGCTAACCCTGGCATCACACAAGATGCGGACGTGCTCAGCAAGGTGCACTGCAGTGACCATAGGATGGTAAGAACTCGAATTAGCCTAGACCTGAGGCGGGAACGGAAGAAACTGGTACATAAGAAGCCGATCAATCAGTTAGCGGTAAGAGGGAAAATAGAGGAATTCCAGGTCAAGCTACAGAACAGGTATTCGGCGTTAACTCCGGAAGAGGACCTTAGTGTTGAAGCAATGAACGATAATCTTGTGGGTATCATTTAGGAGTGTGCAATAGAAGTCGGTGGTAACTCCGTTAGACAGGATACCAGTAAGCTATCACAGGAGACGAAAGATCCGATCAAGAAACGCCAATGTATGAAAGCCTCTAACCCTACAGCTAGAATAGAACTGGCAGAACATTCGAAGTTAATCAACAAGCGCAAGACAGCTGACATAAGGAACTGAAGAATACATTGTTGCGCCAAAAAAGGAAAATAAAGACTTGAGAAGGAAGAGTACGAAAAGACAGATTGAGCGCTGAACTTCAACTGATTTTATTCTTACAGCGGGGCAGGGAGAATGAAAAAATGCGCATGCGTACATCAGTGTTGCCTAGAGCGAATCCAGTGACGTTTTGAACAGTTGCAACTCATTTTCAAACAGAAAAACAGACGTGTCACTAATACAACTCGTGCCTCTCTTTTTAATGTGATATGCCTCCAAAAGTTCTCTTGCTAACGTATCACCACTCCTGCCAAGTATCTTTATCTCACGCAGCAGTGGCTGGCATCTGCCTTCCATGCAAACCGTGGAATGCGCAGGTAAATGCGCATTACCGTTATTGATTACAGACAATTCATGCTCCCGGGCCCGGTCATTAACACATCTCCCCGTTTGTCCAACGTAGGTTTTCCCACATTTTAGCGGTATTTCGTAAATAACGCCCGTCGCACATTTGACGTACTGTCTAGTGTGCTTTTTCTGGCATCCTGACTTTTTGTCAACGCGGCTTATGCGCGGACACAGTCCAGCCAACTTGCGTGGTGCCGAGAAAACAACTGGCACACCAAACCTAGTAGCGACTTTCTTCAAGTTGTGGGAAAGCTTGTGAACGTATGGCACCACTGCGGGTTTGCCTCGTTTTTCGTCGGGCCTAGGCGCATGCCTTTTTCCCTTCACCTTCTGGAGCAATGTTTTAGACACCGCCCCAACAACCGAGCTCGGGTAGCCGGCTGTGTGTAGCCTCGCCAATTGCTTATCAAAGCTAGTCTGCATAGTGTGGGGGCACGACTTCATGAGAGCAGATTCAAGGCAAAGAGTGGCTATTCCTCTTTTAACTAACTTTGAGTGTGCCGAATCATACGGTAGCAATTCCTTCTGAGCACGTGGGCTATAGTGCCAACATACGTGGTCTTTGTCAAAAAATAAAGACAGATCTAAAAACTGAAGAGTGCCATGGGAAGGGATTTCATGTGTAAATAGCATGCCCTTCCCATGTAGTCTAAAAACATCTAAGACCTGGCTAATGCACTGGTCAACGGTAAAATCATGGTTACTTTTTAAAAGAATTAAAAAATCATCGACATATCTAAAAGCCTTAAGGTAGAACCTATCGTCAAAGGAACTGTGCAGGTCGCGGTCAATTGAAGCCAAGAAAATGTCACACAGCACAGGAGCGACGCAGGACCCGATGCATATCCGTTGTCGTTGAACGTACAATTCATCGTTAAAAGAAATAAAAGTAGACTTTAAGTAGAATTCTAATAAAACCATAAAATTGTCAGTGGAAATGCCCACTAGATTCTGAAAATCTACTGGGCCGTTGCGGTCAATGCAATCCCTAACAGAGGCACACATTTCCTGTTGAGGCACTGAGTAAAACAAATCAACTACGTCTGCAGAACAAGCGTGTGCGATAGAGGCGTTTCCTTTCAGGAATTGAATTACATCTCTAGAGCTCTTAGTCGTGAAAGGATCATTCACTTGCAACGATTTCAAGTTCTTTAAAAGAAACTGGCTAACTATCTGCTGCCAAGAGCCTTTCTCGCTTACGATGGCACGGAATGGAATTCCTTCCTTGTGGGATTTTGCTGTGAAAAACAGGGTTAAGGAAGCACCTTTACAATCACTTATTGCCTTGACTAACTTCGAAAGATGAAGTTCTGTGCAAAGGGCGACAGCTTGTTTCTTGACTCTTGTTGCCTTTTCTTTGACTAGGACAAAGTTCTTATCTACAGCTTGTTGTGCCTTGTCGCTAAACACACCTCCTGAGAAGACCACGAAACGTCCTTCCTTATCAGGAAGGACGTTGTATTCATCAGATCCCAACCAACTCGCCCAGCAACAAGTTCTACTTGACTACATTTCTAGTACAGTGGGCCCCTTTTCTACCATGTCTACTTCAAGTTACATCAACCATTTCAGTCTTATTGTGCAATCAGTGTGTCGATCTAGGTTCATCGCTTTCTGCTTACAGAAAGGACTTGTGCCAGCTGAGGTCATTTTCCTTTTTGGTCCTTTCAAGGCGTCAGCAGGTCACGTCAAGCGCATTTGCAAGATTCTTCGCTCGGAGTTGTGGGCTCAAGTTAGACATAGCTGGGATGTCCTGCGTGTCCTTTGCTATGCTTCGTACCCTACATGGATTGCTGAGCAGCGTTTCAAGATTCTCAAACGTCAGTCCTCCCAAGCTACCGAATTCTTGTGGTTGGACTGCATTAGAGGACTGCTTCATGTCCCTAGAGACAAGAAGGCAACACGAAAAGAGGGTCTGTTGGTGCCGGAAGACCATATCGTAATCCCGGGAAGCATCACTCGTGTCCTAGACAAAGGGCCGAAGTATAGCCATGAACCACGTATACCAGCCCATGATTTATTGGCCTTAAATAGACGGATTTCAAAGAAAGCCACCAGTGAAAACCAGGAGAGATGCCTCTTGGAAGGTGTTGATGCCATTGGTAGAGCTCCCAACAATGTGCGGTCCGACAAGTCCAGAGACCCTACAAGGACCATCGTAACCTTTTTCAAAGAAAATAACCTCCAGCTTCTTCAGTCTGATAAGGAAGGACGTTTCGTGGTCTTCTCAGGAGGTGTGTTTAGCGACAAGGCACAACAAGCTGTAGATAAGAACTTTGTCCTAGTCAAAGAAAAGGCAACAAGAGTCAAGAAACAAGCTGTCGCCCTTTGCACAGAACTTCATCTTTCGAAGTTAGTCAAGGCAATAAGTGATTGTAAAGGTGCTTCCTTAACCCTGTTTTTCACAGCAAAATCCCACAAGGAAGGAATTCCATTGCGTGCCATCGTAAGCGAGAAAGGCTCTTGGCAGCAGATAGTTAGCCAGTTTCTTTTAAAGAACTTGAAATCGTTGCAAGTGAATGATCCTTTCACGACTAAGAGCTCTAGAGATGTAATTCAATTCCTGAAAGGAAACGCCTCTATCGCACACGCTTGTTCTGCAGACGTAGTTGATTTGTTTTACTCAGTGCCTCAACAGGAAATGTGTGCCTCTGTTAGGGATTGCATTGACCGCAACGGCCCAGTAGATTTTCAGAATCTAGTGGGCATTTCCACTGACAATTTTATGGTTTTATTAGAATTCTACTTAAAGTCTACTTTTATTTCTTTTAACGATGAATTGTACGTTCAACGACAAGGGATATGCATCGGGTCCTGCGTCGCTCCTGTGCTGTGTGACATTTTCTTGGCTTCAATTGACCGCGACCTGCACAGTTCCTTTGACGATAGGTTCTACCTTAAGGCTTTTAGATATGTCGATGATTTTTTAATTCTTTTAAAAAGTAACCATGATTTTACCGTTGACCAGTGCATTAGACAGGTCTTAGATGTTTTTAGACTACATGGGAAGGGCATGCTATTTACACATGAAATCCCTTCCCATGGCACTCTTCAGTTTTTAGATCTGTCTTTATTTTTTGACAAAGACCACGTATGTTGGCACTATAGCCCACGTGCTTAGAAGGAATTGCTACCGTATGATTCGGCACACTCAAAGTTAGTTAAAAGAGGAATAGCCACTCTTTGCCTTGAATCTGCTCTCATGAAGTCGTGCCCCCACACTATGCAGACTAGCTTTGATAAGCAATTGGCGAGGCTACACACAGCCGGCTACCCGAGCTCGGTTGTTGGGGCGGTGTCTAAAACATTGCTCCAGAAGGTGAAGGGAAAAAGGCATGCGCCTAGGCCCGACGAAAAACGAGGCAAACCCGCAGTGGTGCCATACGTTCACAAGCTTTCCCACAACTTGAAGAAAGTCGCTACTAGGTTTGGTGTGCCAGTTGTTTTCTCGGCACCACGCAAGTTGGCTGGACTGTGTCCGCGCATAAGCCGCGTTGACAAAAAGTCAGGATGCCAGAAAAAGCACACTAGACAGTACGTCAAATGTGCGACGGGCGTTATTTACGAAATACCGCTAAAATGTGGGAAAACCTACGTTGGACAAACGGGGAGATGTGTTAATGACCGGGCCCGGGAGCATGAATTGTCTGTAATCAATAACGGTAATGCGCATTTACCTGCGCATTCCACGGTTTGCATGGAAGGCAGATGCCAGCCACTGCTGCGTGAGATAAAGATACTTGGCAGGAGTGGTGATACGTTAGCAAGAGAACTTTTGGAGGCATATCACATTAAAAAGAGAGGCACGAGTTGTATTAGTGACACGTCTGTTTTTCTGTTTGAAAATGAGTTGCAACTGTTAAAAACGTCACTGGATTCGCTCTAGGCAACACTGATGTACGCATGCGCATTTTTTCATTCTCCCTGCCCCGCTGTAAGAATAAAATCAGTTGAAGTTCAGCGCTCAATCTGTCTTTTCGTACTCTTCCTTCTCAAGTCTTTATTTTCCGTTTTTGGCGCATCAATGTATTCTTCAGATCCCAACCAACTCGCCCAGCAACAAGTTCTACTTGACATAAGGAAGTATAATGTGGATAGAATTGAACATGATCTTAGGAACGGCGGAAGCCTAAAAGCAGTGAAGAAGAAACTAGGAATTGGAAAGAATCAGATGTATGCGTGAAGAGACAAAGCCGGCAATATCATTACTAATATGGATGAGATAGTTCAAGTGGCTGAGGAGTTCTATAGAGATTTATACAGTACCAGTGGCACCCACGATGATAATGGAAGGGAGAGTAGTCTAGAGGAATTCGAAATCCAACAGGTAACGCCGGAAGAAGTAAAGAAAGCCTTGGGAGATATGCGAAGGGGGAAGGCAGCTGGGGAGCATCAGGTAACAGCAGATTTGTTGAAGGATGGTGGACAGATTGTTCTAGAGAAACTGGCCACCCTGTATACGCAATGTCTTATGACTTCGAGCGTACCGAAATCTTGGAAGAACGCTAACATAATCCTAATCCATAAAAAAGGGGACGCCAAAGACTTGAAAAATTATAGACCGATCAGCTTACTGTCCGTTGCCTACAAAGTATTTACTGAGGTAATTGGAAATAGAATCAGGAACACCTTAGACTTCCGTCAACCAAAGGACCAGGCAGGATTCCGTAAAGGGTACTCAACAATAGACCATATTCACACTATCAATCAAGTGATATTGTGAATATTTACGAGAAAGCGTTTGATTCAGTCGAAACCTCTGCAGGCATGGATGCATTGCGGAATCAGGGTGTAGGCGAGCCGTATGTAAAAATACTGAAAGATATCTATAGCGGCTCCACAGCCACCGTAGTCCTCCATAAAGAAAGCAACAAAATCCCAATAAAGAAAGGCGTCAGGCAGGGAGATTCGATCTCTCCACTATTCACAGCGTGTTTACAGGAGGTATTCAGAGACCTGGATTGGGAAGAATTGGGGATAAGTGTTAATGGAGAATACCTTAGTAACTTGCGACTCGCTGATGATATTGCCTCGCTTAGTAACTCAGGGGACCGACTGCAATGCATGCTCACTGACCCCGAGAGGCAAAGCCGAAGGGTGGGTCAAAAAATTAATCCGAAGAAAACTAAAGTAACGTTTAACAGTCTCGGAAGAGAACAGCAGTTTACTATAGGTAGTGACTGCGGATCCGGATCATGAGACTGAAATAATCAGAACAATAAGAATGGGCTGGGGTGCGTTTGGCAGGCATTCTCAGATCATGAACAGCAGGTTACCATTATCCCTCAAGAGAAAAGTTTATAACAGCTGTGTCTTACCAGTACTCACCTGGAGGCTTACGAAAAGGGTTCTACTTAAATTGAGGACGACGCAACGAGCTATGGAAAGAAGAATGATAGGTGTAACGTTAAGGGATAAGAAAAGAGCAGATTGGGTGAAGGAACAAACGCGAGTTAATGATATCTTAGTTGAAATCAAGAAAAAGAAATGGGGGTATGGGCAGGACACGTAATGAGGAGGAAAGATAAACGATGGTCATTAAGAGTTACGGAATGGATTCCAAGAGAAGGGAAGCGTAGCAGAGGGCGGCAGAAAGTTAGGTGGGCGGATGAGATTAAGAAGTTTGCAGGGACAACATGGCCACAATTAGTACATGACCGGGGTAGTTGGACAAGTATGGGAGAGGCCTTTGCCCTGCAGTGGGCGTAACCAGGCTGATGGTGATGATGATGATGATGATGATGATGATGACATCTTGGTCCGCATCACAGGGGCCAACATCTACAGGAAGGGGCTGGTGCCGAATTCAGAAGGCTTCTACACCCTAAACAAAGAAGCAGATGCACAAGTTTTTGGATGAACTATGAAGTCTGCGGAGGACGGTGTCGTAGCTAGAAAGAGCCTGAGCATTGCTTTGAACGGATCATTGCATCAGAACGGATATTGTCCGAGTCATGCAGGTACATCAACAGATACTTTCTAAAAATTATTCGCACTCAGATGCGCCTACAAGGTCTGAACAAGCGCGAACGACGCTGCCTAAAGAATTCCGTCAGTTTGCCCTTCCTTAATCAGCTTCCTGGCCTTGTGAAATTCCATTTCCACCAAGTATAATTTTTTTCTATGATTGCAAGCTTTTTCATTCCCCCATCTTGTTGGAGATCATTCTTCTTCCTCATCCAAACATAAATGTCAACCGATTCTTTGCTCGTACATAATACCAGCCACTGTCTAGTAGCATAAATCTCTAGGAGGATCTTCCAGTGTACGTTGACATGCGCACTTCCTCTCCTGAAATAGCTGATGTGGCATCAGTATATGTTTTGTATGAACCTTTGTGACGTGCAATATGTAGCATCTGACTGTGTTCCTAATGTTTTGGGTGTTCAGTGCTTGTAGAGTGGAGTCGCTTTTTTTTTAATGTAAGCTTTCTCGTTCCCATGTTTAATTGCGAGTCTCGTTCAGCGTTGCTATTCTTTCTTGTAAGCTTGGGTTTTTGCGCAAGCTACACTGATGTTATTGATTGCGGGATCTGGTTTCGCTGTTGTCCCACATGGTTGTGGTCAACTTGTTACATTTCTCGGATGTAGGGGCCTGATCATTAGCATTTTGAAGCAATATATAGAGGTAAGCGCCTGCTGCTGCAGTCCATACAGCGAAGAAGACTCCCAATTTACACGCACCGTAATTGTTGCTCCCCGTTAGTCCTTTCCTGCGGCAGCTGTGGCCAAATTGTGCGTATGGCATTGCTAGGCCGTGATTTCGAGTGAATGGAGAGCAATATACGTGCTTACATGGTCGGAGGTGTACGAAGTTGACAGCCATGTGGGTGGAAAGGTCCGCAAAAGTGGCTGCCGAATATGATGCCCACGAAACCGAAAATGTCCATATAGAGACAAAGTGGGGCACCAAGTATGATCCACACATAAGCTGACCGCGAAAGAGAAGAAACGTGCCGGCTGGAAAGAAGTTAACGCATAAATGATGGGTAGTCCATGTAGCTGTGCTGCCTACAGCAACTAAAAACTGTGTCAGCTGATTTTTTTCATGATGCAAGTTGCTTATCTTCAACGGTAACTGTCGGTGCAAACAGGCGGGACCTACCTCCAAATCTGTTTGCGCTGCTGGTTGCCACTAATGATGCGACCGCCGTCTGCGGCGATGAAAGTAAGCCGTTTACGAGCGCATCGTTGCAGCATATCTCGACGTGCAAATTTTATTTCCGCTCTTGTGCGAGGATGTGCACTGCTTGTATTTTGCCAATAAAGTCGCACTCACTTGTGGCTTGTTTGTATGGGCGTCAGTAGAGTCTCTTAGGTCTCCTGGCAATTAGAACGTACCAGCTACACGGCAACCAAGGCAACGAGGCCTGCTGCAAAGCCAGCAGGGCGAACACGACGCGGACCAGTGTGTGCTGCCGGTCAATGGCGGCCACACTAGATTTTGCTCATAAAAAGTTATCCATCTCCGTTTCCTCTTTCAGCAGTGCCATCTAGCTGTCTTATTCCCACGTTAGTTCCATGCACCTCCGCTGCTCATTTTGGTACCACTGTGTAAGGTAGTTTCCCTTGTCTAAACCTGGTTCTTTACTTTATGGTAAGCGCCCCACCACAGGGCTACAACAGGCTACATCGTGACTTTTCCACTCTCAGCATCTAAATGTTAGACATTATAGGCAATTTGCTTTCATTTCTGCGGTATGGTGTGTTCGTCTGGTCATGACGCACAATGTATGCGCGAAAGCGTTCCATGTGCAAGAAATGTCCAAATCATAAAAACATTCGACATCCTTTGGATGACCCCTGACTGAAATTATGGAGTAGTACATTTTATGGACGTGTATTAGACGTCCTTTGGATGACCCTTGACAGAAATTATGGAGTAGTACATTTTATGGACGTGTATTAGACGTACCTAAATGTCTTGAACATATGGTGATTTATGATGCATTCAACTGATACTTGGGGTTTACTGGGGACGGTAATTCCCACTTTATGATTGTCTTAATTTAATCACGTTTTAATTCTTTTTCTGCGGCACGCAAATTCCATCGTCGTTTTAACATTGACCACATGACACAAGCACACCAGCGTACGGTTGCATACACTCCGTGACCACGGCACAACCTCGTGTTTCTCTAGTTAACGTTTGTCCATTACCTATGTCAAACGCAACAATTGTCTCGCATGGCCGCAATAAGAAACGATCATCTTCAACGTGGCCGTCGTCATGCTGTTCGGGCCACAAAAACGTGCCACTCAACAAAGGTTGATTTACACAAACACGTTGTTCCACGCTTTATCACTTTGTTCGTAGTCGTGCTCTTTGCGCACAGAAACGCGTCGCACGCACAACTCGATTTACACAAACGCGTTGCTTCACCGTGCATCGCTACGTTTGATCCACAAAAAAAATATGCTAGGCGTTTCCTGCGCCCTGCAGGCACCGTGTGCAAGTGTGCCGTTGGTTCTTCGTGACGCGAGGGCACACTGTAGTCAACCGGCAGGACGGGCGTGCGAATGTAAATGCGCTTCCCGGCAATGCGGAGTAGGGGTCGAGTTTGCTACCTCTGCGACACTGGCTGCTGAAGCAGGTGAAGCAGTGGGCACGGACGCTTTATTTGGTGATCGCGGTGCCTGAAGGTACGCCGGACCGACTGTCCCGCGCCTGCATCGAACGCTGGTGCTGAGTCAGTCGTGCCGGATTATAACTACGCCATAAGGATTATTAGCTTTGCGTTTCGCCCACACCAGTTTACGTTAGTTTAGACATATTATATTAGGTTAGGTTAGCGTAAGAGGTGTTAGGGCAGCGCGGAGTATTCTCACAGCGGTTAGACCGTGCGGTTTTCTGTTCGCGTAGCGGTCACTTACAGTTGGTTAACGTTAGTTTAGGTTAGGTCAGTTACGTTACTTTAAGTTAGCGTAAAAGGTGTGCGGGTGGCGCGGCCTATTCTCACACTCTAAGAACAGTTTACACCCTTTGGCTTGCCCCTTCTGCCACTCAAAAATAATCGTCATCTGCCTTCATGTGTTTCCTTTCTTTATCGCTGCAAGCCCGGCACTTTCCAGTGACGAACGGCACGCGCGTTATCAGAAGGGGCACTCCAAAGGGTGTAAACTGTTCTATGCTGATAACGCGCGTGCCATTCGTTACTGGAAAGTTCTGGGCTCGCAGCGATAAAGAAAGGAAACGCGTCAAGGCAGATGACGATTATTTTTGTGTGGCAGAAGGGGCAAGCCAAAGGGTGTAAACTGTTCTTAGAGTGCACAGCTGTTACAACGTGAAGATCATTGTCTTTGTGTCTCAGCCACATTACCCTAGGTTAGGTTTGGTTAACGTTAGGTTAGGTTGGGTTAACGTACAAGGCGTTAGGATGCAGCGGTTGTAAGGTCGTCGAATGTCATCAACCGCCTTTCAGTGATTCGCGTTCAACCTAGGTTGCTAAGCCATTCTGCCTTCTAGATTTTCACTACATGCGGCCAGGCATCTACTATAGTTCGTGCTGCTACCGCGGAAAGATCCGTGATGTTGTTTTGAAAGTAGATCACCGTAAGGCGTGAGCATTGTACTACTGACTTAGCACGAGCGCCACAGATGCGAGAGAGTGCGTCCGGCACAGCGATCGCCAAATGGGGGACGTCGTGTACGCTGCTTCACCTGTTTCACCGGGCCGGCAGCCAGTGACCGAGCGAAAACAAACTCGACGCCATTGCGTAATGCTGGCGCGCCTAGGGACAAACGCATACAACACGCACAAGAAAACGGCTCCTGCGTAGTGCCTAGGCCGAGTCAGATATTCAAGGAGCAAAAAATTATGCAGATTCCACGCAGTGTGGGAATCGATGTAAGCGAAGCTTTCCGTCCTGGAAGCTTTAATTGACGATAATTAAGTGATGCTGACGGCTAAAGCTTAATTTCTTCGACGCTTAGGCTAACACGAAAGTGGTGAGTTGATGTTAAACATTACTTTGCGTGCACCCCTGCTGTTTGCCTGCGTAGTACACAGAAGACACGGGGAGAGGTGAACGCTTGAGGTGTTGTGAGCCATATTTTATAACTTCTGAGAGGATTGAGCGTTGTCATTGCCTCACATGGAATTTAGGTGCACATTATAGAATACCAGGTGGTCGAAATGTCCGGAGTCCTCTACTACGGCGCGCCTCATAATCAGAAAGTGATTTTGGCTCGTAAAACTCCATAATTTAATTAATTTTTTTGCCTCACATGGTAGATCGCATTGTGACAGAAGTATTAAACTTGAGCTGGATTATGGTATTGTGCGTGCCAAAACAAACTAGGATTATGATGCGCGCCGTAGCGGCGGACTCCGGATTAATTTTCACACCATGATTACTTTCAACATGTCCCAAATCTAAGTGCCCCTGCGTTTTCTAATTCGCCCTCGTCGAAATGTGGCTGCCATGATTCGGATAAAATCTACGACCTCTAGTAATTCCAAATCCGCAAAGCGAAAGAGGCGGGCACAGAAGTTCTGATTTGACGATTGACCGCTTCCGTAATGTCTCCTGCATACCTGCCAACCCGAAAACTTGGAAATTCGTCAAACTATCGCTCCGGGGGGAGGGGGGGGGGGGGGTGCGCGGCAGCACTTTTTGTTTTCGAGGAATTTACTTCTTGCGACAAGTTTACTCCCGTTTTCACAATCGCAAGTGAAATCCGTGTCTTGGAAAGTAAAGCGCGAGAACTCCACTGGGGCCCAATTTATTTTTGCAATGATTTTGCTGTTTCCGACTTTGCCTGCTTCATAAACTTCTTCGTGTAGGCTTGCTCAAGGCAAGTACCACTCTGGTGCCGCTTGACCAGACTTTCAAGCAGACTTGAGCAGACTTTCAAGTGTTTTCTCACACACAGACGAGCGAAACTCCGTTCGAGTTTTCTTCACAGTGCTGATGAATATTCTTTGACGTTCAGCATTGCTGTGGGGAATGAAGAGAATACCCAGCATAATCACTCCAATTCTGTGGAACCTGAGCGATCCGACGACTCTTCGAATGCTTCCTAACTGGGACCACTGCACGTCGCACCTTGGCTCATTCAATATGTCGGCTGGAACCTTATACGCCTGCAAGTTGGCAAACTCAACTTCCAATGTGTCGATTGCTTCTTCTTTCGATTCACCACTCTGCTGGGCTAGAATAGCAGGGAACGCCATAATAAAATTACGTACGCTGTTGAATGAAGGCGTTTCCAGAGCTTGTGCTTGAGCATCTTCAGCCATCTTGAGATTGACGTCTTCTAGCGGGAATTTGTGGCGAATATAATCGCATGCTGCCGTTAAGTACCGACGCACAGCACAGAGGAAATGCTCCCTTTCAATGCAGCTCAGTGTCTCAACCACAGAGTAGGTTGTACTGCCAATGACTATGTCTTCATCACCTTTGTGGTTCTCTGCAGCTCTATAGTCTACTTCCAGGAATGAATGACATGTCTTGACAACACGTGGGTGCACAAATATAGTCACGAGATCTCCGAAAAGGCAGTTCAAGAAGCCCGTCAGTACATGAATCTGAGGAGCCTGTGCCTGAAGAAGGCAGTTTGCCTTCTCAAAAAGCGGTATAACATCATGCCCTGTTTCGCTCCGATGACAAAAATAAAACGGGCGCTCCTCCCGAGTCACGTGGCCAGCTTCCCCAGAATCCTTTGTATGAGGTTTCAGGTTTTTTGCTTGAGGTCCAGAATAAGTTCATTTCCTCTTTAGCGAGAGTTCATCGCCGTCGGTGCTTTCTTCCCCGAGGCCTGCAGCAGTCTTGTGAAGATGTGTAGCAGGGTTTGGGGTCAGTGCAGGGTTTTGGGGTGTTTGTGAGGAAGTCTTCGCAATTTGGTATGACTCCAATACAAGCTCTTCTCGTTGCACGGCTTTGTTTCAGATAAAAAAGCTAAGTAGCGGTTTCCACTGGTCGAGCAGCCTTTGCAAACACTTTCTCAACGACAGCCAACGTGTCGGCGAATGGTTCAATACCTTGCTGACCTCGGCATCATGCATGTTTTGGAACTCTTTAAGTGGATCTTTCCGTTTCGAGCTTTTCTCTAGGTAAAAGAATATGTCAACTAAAGCCTCATCAGCCTTTACAGGAAGACCAGAAGCTCCTTTCTCGGGAGCCAAGTTGATAAGATGGCACGGGCAAGCAACCCCCATCAAGCCTGGCTGAGCCTCTCTCAATACAGTAGGAACACTGTTTTTCTTGCCGATCATGAGATCATAAGTTAGTCACACAAAAGGCGAGGCCAACATTGCAGTGAATGAAGCTGACTGAAGTCTAAACCCGCGCGGCCACGCTAACAAAGGCAACAGCATGGCAACAGGTATGCAAAGCGACTAGAGGCACTATCGGCACTAGCGCGCTTTGGATATGGATTCGTGACCCCCAAATGGACGACAGAAGGCACTACAACCTTGCAGATGCTGATGATGATACCACGCATACGCATGTCCCTCTTGTGGCGGCGCAAGGCACCAGAGTTTAGTTTTACTACATTTTCATGTTTTTTTGCAAATAAAGTGTTTTACGTAAAATTTCAAGCAACATTCATAAAATGATAAGACTGCTCAAAATTCGAACATTTTTCGGAGAATTTGGAAGAGCTGGCAGGTATGCTCCTGGACCCTGTGGTGCGCTTTTATAATGCGGCTCTGCTTTTGCACGCCCTGCGTATAGCGCCCGCTTGACATATTTGCATGGCGTTTATTTTTCAGAAATAGCAGCAAAGTACTGTACCGTACCTTGAACTTAAGCGTATCGTGTTTCCCCGCACCGGTGTCGTATAGTAGTGGGCTCTGCTTGCCTTCTCATGTCCCCTCCCCCCTTTCTGTATGGGAACTGCCTCTTCTCCTCCCAATCCTTCTTCCCTTCTTCTCTCTACAGTTCTATCTGCGTCCCCTCTGGCGTCGCCAATTAGTAGAAACGGAAGCACTGCAGTTCCTGCAAAGCTTTTGAGGGGAGTCACGGATAATTACAGCTGTCAAGCAGCTAATGTGGCGTCGGCCAGGGAGCTCCAGAGGGCATTGTGCACATTCGACGCGGTGGGGTGAAAACGAGTTTCTCCTGTCGCCTTTCCTCTCTGACTCGTGCCATTACCCCCTGAACAGGTTTCAGGCCTGCGCGTCACGTGATGTGACACCGACGACGTTACTACGCGCCAGCTGGAATGGCTGCGAGCGCTTGCTGCGCGCTCGCCTCGCAAGAACTGATGTCACGTACAGGTTCCTCGACCACGAGTTTCATATGATTTATCAAGGTAATTGAAATATTTAATACTACGAAGGGAATTATAGATATTTATTGATCACAGCAGGCACTGTCTGTAAACATATTTACTACAACACAATGTTCGGTGCTGAAATGGATGTCAGCAAACGATATTGCGCTGTAATTAGACACGTGTTGCCTTTCATACTGTGTACTATAAATTCATAACTGACAGCCAGAAGAAACCATTGCACTGATAAGAGGCACGCACATAACAATACCCGAATATAGCCGTTTTATTAATGTACGCACTAGGAGCCTCCGCATAATGGCAGAAAGCAGAACATAGCACACTGAAATGCCAAAGCCATGACAAAAAAGTTGGAAAATGAAAACCATACTGCCATTTTAATTGTAGGTTAGACCAAAATATTATTTCACTCATTTATCAAATTGGAAAATGCTGCCCTTCAAAGGCATCAAACACAACACATTGCATTTCAGAGTCAGAGACATGCGAAAAAACCACTGTCCATATAACACACTGGTGACCAAATTTTAAACTATAGTAGGACAAATAGGTGACGCAAAGAACCACTTATTGCACTGCTACAGGTAGAGGCATCCGCAAGAAATCCCAACTCACAAACTAAATTGCACAATATCTCTGTATGCACCCTGCACAAGAAAAGCACACAAAGCCCCAAGTTATCACAAATGAGTCATTTACCAACCACAGCAAGAAGTGTTTGAGGTTTAGTTCAATGAGAAAAAAAATGAAACATATCGCATTGAGAAGCCGAAAACACTACAATTTCAATTTGCATAACGACGAACTGCCGTTTAAATCTTGGCTAGAAAATATGCACGCCACAAAAAAAGGCTCATTGTACTGCTACAGGCAGAAGTTGGCCGAAAGAAATCACATCAGAAAACTGCAATAAAATACCCGCGGTGCAATTTAACATAATGAAATGTGTAGAGTACAAGGTATCGAAAATTACTTTTGAAGAAAGATTTGAGTTTTTCGGTTTTTTTGCCCTCTGTTCTTTTCTAACATATACAAGATCATTCCTTTGTTTGCACAAGTTGTTTAACCTTGTGTTTGCTGCACAGTTTGCAACCAGTGCGACAAGGAGCTCGCAGGCGGGCCCATTTTCACATGCATCTATGTCCTCAAGCCTCGGCAGAGAGTCTAGTCAGTTGCTGAAAGGCACTCCTTTGGTTGGGCCCATGGAGAAACTGTGTGCAGGCTCTTTGTGTCACAAGTTATGCATATACAACCTCCGTGTACATGACTACTGTAATCACAAGGGCAGAGGGAAATTTCAGGCCACCTCAGTCCAGTTGTGCGATTAAGGAATGAATTTCCAGTAACAACCAAGTGCCCTCGGCAACTTTCGCACATTAGGACCAATAACTGGCATTCGTGCTCTGAGCACGTCAAAGTCATCGTTGCTAACATGAACGCCAAAGGAGGCGCCTACATCTCTGACACTCTGTTTCTGTGCTCATCCTCTCCAGAGGATCCGTTTGGACTTTCCCTAGTAGGACGTACTTGAAGTGGAGCTCACTTATGCAGTACTTTGGAAATTCCAACAAGGATTGAGCAGAGGACCTTAGGGCATTCAATGTCTGTTAGGTAAGGACTCCAGTGTCGTGCCCATACAATTCCCAGACGTCGAGCCATGTAATGAGAGGATTTAGAAAAGCTACTTTTGGGTCACCTGTATGGTATGACATGTGTTCTTCGTAAACATTACGATACTGGAAGCCTTTATTCGGTGTCTTTATGTAGACAATACTTCACCAGCGATGAATGATTTTGATGAAATCTGCTGTTGCTGGCGCATGCTGAAAATTGGCTTCACCGATGCGAGCTGCCAGGGCTGCGACTACATGCCGATTAAAAACCTGCAGTACCAGCTTAAGATTCTCCAGTTCAAAGTTTCTTGGATTAAGAGACTTTGGCGTCAAGCCATATCCAGACTTTAGCAGCAGAGATGACTCCTCTTTATGTAAATCTCTCAAATGCCTAAATGAGGCAGTCATGTTGAATTTAGGACGAACATCATTGTTTAAAAGCTCGAAGCGTGGGTAGAACGAGCAAGTGCCTGCGTTTCTTCTGGTTCAGCCAATTATTTCTGAGGCACTTAAGAGATGCATGGCATCTACCACGTAAAATAGCGGTCGATATGGGTCTGCCAGATGTCGGTAAACATGGCGAAGCATCGGCTTTGGCAGAAACATCTTCATTGCCTTCCACTTTAGTGACTTATTGTCACAGAAAACAGCTATGGCCCTGTACCCAATCTCTTATAAGCGTAAGATTACCTCCTTCAGTATGACAAGAAGCTGGTGGCCCTGTATGGTTTTTACTGGAATAATGTGTGCTACCTCCTTGAAAGAGCCCAGCAGTCTTTGAACCATAAGTACGTGTACTGATGTGGCTGCTTCGTTGTAATTCACTGCAGCACCACATATGTTCCCACCCTTGTAGTCAAAAGAAGGCTTGAAATGAATTTCTTCAAGCATCAACGTCACGGTGTGCTCATGTGGCTGCAGATGTTTAAATCTCTGGGAAGCATCTGCAGCCACATCTGCGCCAAGGAAAGTTGCATTGCAAGAATCAACTTCTGGGCATATTTTAACAGATGAGCACACTTTCTTGATAGTGCTCGGATGGGGAAAGGCTAGTGTACTAGTTCCCCTAAAAAATTTCTAGGTATGCGGTGATATTGTGTGGACAATGCAAGCAAACACCATTACATGTGTGCTGTACTGAATACGCTCTGCAGAAGGAAGTAGTAGGTGTTCCTTTATAAACTTTACAGCCCCTTTCTTGTCTTCATTAGTGCTTCCTTCCAATATGCCTAGAAGGGAATGTATTGTAAGCGACAGGGGGCGAGAACTACAGCGCTCCACAGACAGCATGCACAGGTTGTGCAAAATTTCCAACGAGCTTACTTTGCGAACGAAGTCCGGTTCAACAGTGTTGCCAAGGTTCGTGATCACGGAGCCTTGATAGCAAGTAGACACGTGCATTTTCGAACATCGCCAATCGCCAATGACGCCTTTATCCACGATCGTCGGTGATGTTCAGAAACATCGTGCACATTATGGATCACAGTCCACTTCACTGACACTGATGCCACTTGCAAGCGAGCGTTGAGTTCTTCGAGGGACGAAAAATGGTCTCTCTCCTGCTCCGCTTCATGTGAAGCCAGTGACTCTTCGGAAGCACGGCTCAGTTGGGAAGCTTCTAGTCTGCTCCTTTTGGCATCAAGTGCTTCTCTCGTGCTGTTGCTTGGTGCTGAAAGGTACGAAGAATAGCCGGAAGAAGCTGTAGGCACAGATCCATGGCGCAACCGCGGTAGTGGCAGTGCAACTGTAAGAATATTTCCTGTTCTTGGATACCTGTATGAAGCGTGGAAATGATCCACGCACAGCTGCAGCAACGTACAAATGTCTCGTAAACACCTAAGCCGCCACTTATTCAAATAACCTAATGCTCTTCCCTTTGTGCGAGCGTGCTTACAGTCCATGTGGGCACAATAAGTCTATCTGGGCTTCGGAAGTTTCACAGTAGAGGCGTTTAACAAGTACGAGCAACTAGGAGCACACAACAGGACCATGAAGAATTCTTACTTAGAGTACGAAGTGGGCGCGAAGTCCTTCCTAGGGATGGCGCGTAACCACTTCTTGAAACTGTCGTCGTCTTTAGCGAAAGAAAACACTTGTATCCTCTTCCCCGTATCGTAGTTGCTGGTGCACCCCAGAACACAACACCTATTTGGCATTTTAGTCCCCACTGCACATCGCGCACGCAAAGTTGCTGCAAAACAAAACAACAAAGGGGAACGGTAAACGCCACAATGCCGCTCCTACCAACCGGTCCACGCGCTGCCAGGAGCGTGAAAGAACGAGGCTAAATTCATGTCCCTGATGCGGCGGCTTCTGGAAGCGTCAGCCTGCCGAATATGATGTCAAAATTTTGGGCGCAGGCCTGAATCCTGGTCAGGGGCAATGCTCGGGCCTGTTATTTACAGTCTTTTTCATCGAGCGAGGAGGAAAAGGTGCGCGGCGAGCCTTTCCTCCTGTCTGGCTTGTGCGATCCGGTGCGGCGCTGCTTGAAAGTATTGCTGTCGCATGCTGCGGAACGATTTCTAGGTGTTGTAGATCACACTTTGGGAAATTTACGCAATGCCCATTCATATAAGGTCATCAGGGAAGCCTTTCCGTGCATTCTTAACTATAATACGCGGGAATATCTCTAGGGGCACAAACATGCAACGCGCATTATCAGCCGCGGTGTGTGTATGTGTTGTGAACTATTGTGTGTACATCGGTTTTAACTCAACGAAGAGAACCAGCGTCTCTGTGTTACCAACATGAAATGGTAAATCTGCTCAGTATATTATCGCTTGGAGCAGGGACCGAAATGCGAGAGCGCATGCTCGTGCACGGCCAGCCTGCTCGTGTACGGCAAACATCTAAGCAGCAAGCGCAATCAAATATTTGTGATGCACCGTCATCGTTCTCACGCATTTCACATCTAGTAGGCTTGCAATGTATAAGGTCTATGGCGTTGCTCAAGCCAGCGATAACTGCGGTTGTTGCACCAGCATGATACATATTGACGCAACTATATTTGGCACAACCATATTGCCGCGGGTATGCGCCAGTGGGGACGACGCTGAAGTAGCAAGGGTTTTTAGGTAGGTGAAGCGTGGAAACGAAGAAGACATTGTTGGTTTTCTTGGACGACTGATAAAGTGTATTTCTTGGTGGGGCTGCTCCGCATACTCGTCGATCCCACGTCGTTACACTGGTGGAGGTGCGGTGTATACTTCATGCTTGGCACCCCTTCGCGGAGCCGATGATCAAACCCCGAATCACCATCGCAAATCGAAACACCAGTCCACCGGTTCAGTCGTCACCTGCTAGGCTTAGCGTCCGAGTCCAGTCCCCTGCAAGAAACTTCGAGAAATCGTTCCCCTCTTAAAAATAACATGGTCACCGCAGCTCCACCGCAAGTAACACTACAGAATCCTATGGTTCCGGAGAGCTTTCATAGTGATGCCTTTGAAGACGTCCAAGATTAGCTAGACCAGTTCGAGCTCGTAGCCCAGTATAACCATAAGACCAGCTCGGCGGACAAACTCACGAGTGTCTATTTCTATCTGAAGGACAATGCTCGTACGTGGTACGTCAGCCGGGAGAGGAGTTTTGCCACATGGGACGACTTCCGCGCACAGCTACTGGATACCTTTTCAGGCATTGACAGGAGGGAAAACGCGCAGCGTCTCCTTGAAATCCGCGTTCAAAAACCCAATGGGAGTTTACAATGAGAGTTTATGTTCTCGGAAGATATGGCCCGTCTTTTCCGTAGGGCAGACCCCGATATGTCAGAGGAAAGAAAGCTGCGTATCTCTTGCGGGGAGTGAAGGAGAACCTGTTTGCCGCCCTTGTGAGAAATCCACATACTACAGTGGCGCAGTTCACAAAAGAGGCGACAGCCATTGAACGGGCCCTACAGCAACAATACCGCCAGCATGACATGAGCAACTCGGGGCGAGCACTTCCGTACTGGCTGCGAGTAACAACAGGTGTCTGCGTGAAGTTGTCCGAGAGGTGGTGCAAGAAGAGCTTCGGCAGCTCGGATTTGTTGTTGCGCCTACGGAACCGACGCCAGCGTTATTTTTTGTTGCTGATGTTGTCCGGGAAGAAGTCCGGCAAGCTTTTTCAGCGCCAGACTGTGGGAACGTTCCGCGGCGCCTCTGTTATGCGGAGGCTGTTCGCTGTCCAATCAACGCAATTTCAACGCCGTTGACACCCATAACTAGAACAACACCTACGCCACAAACAGAGCCGATATCGTCACCCTCGTCAACTCTACCGACCTCGCCAAATATGCCAGCACAAACAAAGCCAGATTTTCGATATGCGCAGGCCACTGCTTGGCTCGATGGAGAGTTACCGCCGAACTATCAGCGTCGGAAAACCGATTTATGGCGCACCGTCCACCGTCGACCAGTGTGCTACCATGGTGGCGAAGCTAGCCACGCCTATCGAGTTTGCCACAAATGGAACAACTATGGTGCCGCTCAACATCCAAGCTTTCCTGCCAAGCATGCCTATTCTCCGTAATACGGTCGACGCGCTTACAATGACGCTCCTGTGAACAGTCAGCCACAAAATACGACGACACGCCGACCGCGTTCTCCTTCTCCATCTCCTGCGCGCTATAATTCCCCGACTCGTCGCAGTTTTGCCGACGTCACTAGGGGCAGGTCCCCTAGCCCTGGAGGCGGAAACTGGCCGCGGCGGCCTCTGGGGGTGAGGTTGCCAGTACTCGAACTTCTCCACATCTCCCGATATCGACGAACGACGACGTGAAGGCTACGATAACGAAAAAGACGCCCAGTACAACGACGAACACGACGAATGCGACGGATACAAGTACGAAAGGCGTAACTGACATCGTCAGCGCTGAGCTCATCGTTCGCATAGACGGCCGCCAAGTATAGCCACTCTGGTTGACACTGGCTCCCATTTTTCAATCATAAGCTTACAGGTCGCCGACAAACTAAGGAAGGTGGAGACACCATTGCACGGGCCTGCATAAGAACCACCGGAGGTCAGTTGATGACACCTGTCGGGAAATGCACAGCCCGACTCATAATCGCCGGTTCAACCTTCGTCGCCACCTTCGTCATCCTTACTGAGGGTTGTAAGGAACTTATATTGGCCATGGATTTCCTGCGTGAGTACGGCGCCGTGATTAACATCCGTGACAGAAGCGTCACATTTGCCACGAGCTCGGGTAATGTCACCCATGAGAAGCAACAGCAACCTCGGTTACGTATTGCCGCGGACGACGTCCTACTTTTGCCACGGAGTTGCTCTCTCGTACAGGTGCGCTGTGACAGCCTGCAGAATGAGACAGGAGGAGCTGAACACATCAGTGCGCTAGCACTCAATTCGCCTTTTTCGTGGCGCGATGGCGCATGCGCCCTGCCCTAGCGGATTAGTCGCGAAACGTTTTGGAAGGGTCACGCGCGTGACCGCGCGCCGGAACGTCCCCCGAAAAAAAGAAGCGCTCGGGCTTGCGCTGCTGCAAACACTCGTGCCGTGTACCGCCTTGAAACTCTACTGGTAGGTCGACGTCGGTGCGGTGCCGAAAGCATGCGTAGCTTAAGACCGCAACTTCACTTTAAAAGAGAAACCGGCTAGGGCATTGTCCGAGTTGTCCGGACTGCACTGTGAGCCAGGTAGTTACCGTCTTTCATGAATGGCTCGCTAATTTAGCGAAAAACCCATGCGTTAAACTTGGGCTACACTTAAGTACATCACGTTGCTGACGAAGTCTTTTTGCAGCGTCAGTCCTTACTCGCTGGTGGTGGCAGCGCGTTCCTGACTGCACGTACTCGTAAGGCCCGGCAATACTATGTCAATACGAGAACGACAAGACCATGGAGGAATGACAAGACGCTCACTCCAATGGTTGACCGACTATTGTGCGTCACTGAAACCTTTTAGAGCGCAGCTCTTTGGCGTCCGTTCCTGGGTTTCGCGTCGTCGTCGGCGTCGTCGTCGGCCTCGTAACCAGCTCCGCCCCCCTTTCATCCCCCCAGCGCTAGCAGCGACCGACTGATACCGCTGGATGCCGCTGACGCCGCTAGAGAGTCAAGATAACGTGACTGCATAGAACACCGTCGCCGCCATGCAGAAAGAGGAGGAAAGGGTCCCCCCCCCCTGTTCTTGTGTGGCGGATAGCTGGGGTTGACTCACTATCGCCGTCAGCGGCATCAGTCAGTCGCTGCTATCTCTTCCCTCCTCCCTTTATCGTGTTGTCCGCTTGCTGCGCGCGCTTCTGCCCCCATCGTTTGCCGCTGGGTGTACACGCCGCCCCCCTCCGCTTCCGCTTACTGCTGGTTGCTCTCGACGGCGGCGATGAGCCTCCGCTTCGGCGGCGCGAACTGCAGGGTCTTCTCGGCGGCGGCGATGAGCTTCTGCTTCAGCCTCGCTTACTGCTGGTTGCTCTCGACGGCGGCGATGAGCCTCCGCTTCGGCGGCGCGAACGGCAGGGTCTTCTCGGCGGCGGCGCTTAGCCTCTGCTTCCCCCACGGCTGTGACAACCTCGCGAGGCACTTGTATAGATCTCGTCTTTGAGAATCAAGCATTGGTGTACCAAGTCGAACATATATCAGTCTATTTCTCCGACCACAAAGCTTCCTTCATGACTGTCAAGAACTGTTAGTGGAGTCTTTGTTAAAGGAATACGCGTGAAAAATAAAAAAAAATTATGTGATAGCGCATACATGTGTTGCTCGATTTCTTCGCCTCAATCTATCCAAAAGGTGAAACAGCTTATTTGCTGCGCTCACATTTCGCATTAGGAAGTAACGTAATCGTCGGTAATTTTTTACCATACCAAGTTGACAACGACGCAACCGACGAGCGCAAGTTGTACTGCGACAGGCTTTCTTGTCGAAGGCACCAGCAAAATCAGCGTGCCGACCATCGTTCGACCGAACCCCGCGCGATCGGCAGCCGAACCGACAACAAAATAACGGCAGCGTCTTCGCTTGTATATATAATTAGTCGCGCTAAAAATGAGTCAAGCACGCCTACCAAGTTGAAATGCACGAGCTTTAACCCTCTCAAGGCGTGCCCACGAAGTTTGAGCCAATGTCGATCCTGTTCAGCGAAGGTTAACCTGGCGCCGTCGAGTTCGTGCACTCGCTACCGGCGGACCTGAACTGAAATGTAAGCAGTTAGGTCGAACGAAACTGCTTTGATAGTTCAATTCTGGCCTTAGCAATTTGATGTCAGCTACACTTCATTTCGCACGGCGCGTAGACAATAAGCGGTAAGCGGCGACACAGCGCCGTGCCAGCATCTGTACGTCACCGTACTTGTAGGCTGTCGCCCGCATTCGCTACGTATATGGCTGGGCCTGTACGTGTTGCTTTGCCGACACATTTATGAGCTTCAGAGATGCACTGTTGGCTCTGCTTCAAGCGGCAAAGAAGATACTGTATTCTTTTTTTTTATTACGCTAAAGACTTGCCCTCAAGGCATAATTCTTGATGCGTATATGTGTATTATATGTGTACTGTGAGGCCTGTGTTGTGTATGAATTGAAGCAGTGTTTTGTGGAATCTGTTGTCATGTATCCAGCGGTCATAGTTGGTAGTCACACTGTAGCGGAGGCCGGCTTGCAGTAGGAGACGCGAGCGCTCCTATTTTTAACCAATACATGTCCATATTAGGTGGTATGCATCTGCTTCCATCATAGGAATGGAGCAGTATGGACACGTAGCTCCCAGTGGTAAATGCGACCAGTTCCACCTTGAGATAACAGCCGATGTAAGGGCCAACCCGGCCCGAAGCCTCCTAAGCACAACTTCCTCCTCCCTAGTAAGGTGAAGGGGGAGGGAGCAGACACACGGTGGGATAAGTGCGCGTGTGTCCTGCCGGAGAAAGTTTTTACGGGCTCGGAGCGAGTTAAGGGGTTGAGGTGGGAGGGGAATAGGCGGAAGATCAGGATTAGGAGGGCAGTGTGCCTGCTGGTCAGCAGCAATGTTATGAGGGTTCGCTGAATGGCCTTGAATCTAGTGTACCTTGACGCAAATAGCTGTCTTACTATTCATAGTGTGTATTGTCTCGCAGATTTCCATCGCCTTATAAACCTTCTTGAGTTCCTGAATAGCCGCTAAAGAATCAGTGAAGATATCTAGTTGCTTGATGGTAGGCAGCTTAGATGTCGCATCTTGCACAGCGTCGTGGATGGCTTGAAGCTCGATTACTAGAGCGCTGGCTTCCGTAAATAAATAGCGCTGGTGGCCGCTGATGGAATGATGCGTAGTACTCAGGAATGATGTCCTTCCGCCGTCTGGGAGAATGGCAGCATCCGTATAGACTTTGCAGGTGTTAGCGCATGATGCATCGACGATATTGTGTTCGTCAATAATACCTATTATATCGCTGCCTCGTAACTTCGTTGGCTAATTAGTTGTGATGCTGGCGAATTCCCAGGGAGGCATTGGATAGGGCTGTTTGTCAATCCGAGAGCCGCGGTGAAAATGAGCATGCAACGCAGCGACAGCCGGAACAAGTTGCTTTTTTATTTCACGTGCTTTTTCACGTTGCAAAATTAACTCTGCAATTGTGTTGAGCTGGGCATGTTCCTGTAAGGTTGGTATCGGAGTGATGCGGGGCAGTGCTGTGATTGTGCGCATAGCATCGCGACTAATCGTCTCCAACTGTGCCAGCTGTGCCAAAGTCAGCCGTTGAAATTATGCCTGATATAAAATTCGTGGGTGCAAGACTGCACGGACCAACCGTCGAGCTACGTCAGGACGAGCTCCAGCTGCTTTTGTTGCAATGCGACGAATTAGGTGAAGTGTTTTTGTCGAACTCTGTCTGGTTTTACCGAGCCAGTGTGCACCACTGCCGGAGTGGTGAATATCGAGACCCAGTATGCGGACCTCAGAAGCCTCAGGGATTGTCACTGTGCCGAGACTAAATGTAAAGGGGTGCTGCGTGATTCTTGTGCGTCCTTTCTTGTTGGCCACCACAACATAGCTTGATTTTTGGGCGGAAATGTCCAACCCTGCATTACGAGCGTAGTTGTTCAGCACATCAAGGGCTTCTTGAAGCTGTTGAGTTTGTCTAGATATATCTTTATGCACGGACCACAAAGTGACGTCATCCGCATAGATTAAGAACCTCACATCTGGAATCCGATGTAGTTGCCAGGCTAGAGGTATTAGAGCAACGTCGAAGAGAAGAGGAGGAGCCAAAACCGAACCTTGTGGGACTTCTCTGTTCGATGTGAAGTATCCTTCTTGCCTTCTATCTACTCTAATCGCAAATGTGCGATTCTGAAGGAATGCGTAGATGAATCTTATCACCCGCGGTGGAAGTCCCAGGTCGATGAGGTTGGATATAATGATTTCATGGTCTATATTGTCATAAGCTTTCGTTATGTCTGTTGCTACTACCGTGCGCACAGCGTGACTGTGTGGACAAACCTGTACAACATCGTCTGATAAGATAGAAAGTCCGTCTTCAGTTCCCAAGTAAGAACGGAATCCAATTTGAGCAGGATGGTATTTATGGTGGCACTCAAGCCACCAGGAAACTCGTGTGGCCAGCATCTTTTCAGCGAGTTTGCAGACAGTTGAGGTTAGTGAAATTGGGCGTAAAGACTGCAGGCTATTTGGAGACAGTTGAGGTTAGTGAAATTGGGCGTAAAGACTGCAGGCTATTTGGAGACTATTTGGAGTATTTGGATACTGTATTCGGTATAGAGCAGCATAAACAACCGCCTCGCTCATTTATACCAACGCCGTGTGAGCGTTGGCATCCGCACGTTTTTGTGAGAGAACAACCTGACCTACAAATGGGCACTTATGCGAGCACAGTTTTATCTAATATTGCTCTATGGCACCCTAGACCTATAAGTATGATGGAGCTAAAGAAAATATAGAATGAATTACCAGCCTGTAATATATGTATCTGGATCACAGTTGCCGTTGTTGAAATGGTTCGGCCGCTCGTATTGACTTGTCGCAGAGTGTAACAACATGGCACATATGCGCAGGTACGCATGCTTTGCTACATTTTGACACTATTTCATATCAGCGATGGACCTTTTGCACAATATTTGACGATTACCATGACCTGCGGCTGTAGATGTCGATGTAAACAAGTGCACGGCTTTAATAAATCCGACGCAGAAGGCTGTGCTCGAAGACTTTTTGAATATGAGAAGCGTCTAAATAATGTGTAAAAAGAATACAAAAAGTGATGTCCAAGTGCCGAAATCAGTGACAAATTCTGAGGCAGCCGTGCCGCCGAAAGGAACTCAGCGTGCCTTTATCGGCCGGACTGTTTGCAGAACAGCGCACTGAGGCCTGCTCACCCAGTAGTCATTAAGTGCTACATGGCTCCAGGAGCGACATGCTGTCCCGAAGAAGCCATTAATAATGATTCTCGATCCACGAAACGCACAACGGACGCGAACTCAACGTGGGCGCAGGTACACAAATCAACTGGCGAAAGCCCCGGAACCCTTCCAAAACATTTTCAGCGGCGTGCGGCAGAGAGCAGCACAGCAAAATGAAAAAGGCGGTCTGCCGTGTCTCCATTGCCAGAGCACTTATCAATGTAATCGACGGAAGCGCCGAACTCTTGCTGACGAATTTTAGTAAGCGGCGTCGACACATCGTTAGAGACACTGCTATCACCTATTTTGACGAAGTGGCACAAATACAAGACTGCCACTTACAATCCACATAGTTGCGCCGATTGTAGACGTTAATGCGACGTTAACGGCCGTTGAGTGGAGCCGTCATCTTGAGCTCATCAATCAGTACCAGGGCTGTTTTTCATCTTCGTCAAGAGTTGGTCAAACGCCACTTACCAAATACCGCATCATTACTGATGTCGACGCCAGACCCATTCGACAAAACCCTTATCGTGTGGCCCCAAAGGAACGCGAAGCAATACAAAAACAAGCGAAGACGATGTTGAAAGACGGCATTATTGGACCATCTAATAGTCCTTGGGCATCACCTCTGTTTTTAGTGAAAAAGAAGGACGGTAGCCTGCGCTTCTGCGTCGATTATCGGAAGCTCAATCAGGTCACAAAGAAGGACGTGTATCCACTGCCACGTATTGATGATTCCTTGGATAGGTTGCGAAACATGTGCTACTTTTCGTCAATGGACTTGATAAGCGGTTATTGGCAGATCGAAGTGGATGAGAGAGATCGTGAGAAAACAGCCTTTGTGAAGCCTGACGGACTTTTTGAATTTCGGGTACTTCCTTTCCACTTGTGTTCGGCGACAGTAACATTTCAGCGTCTAATGGACAATGTGCTCTCCGGACTCAAATGGCAAACATGCCTTGTGTACTTGCATGACGTGATTGTCTCTTCCGCAACGTTCGACGAACACTTACGACGGCTGAAAACTGTTTTTGAAGCGATACGCTCTGCCAGTCTCATTTTGAAGCCTGACAAGCGGCATTTGGTTTTCGCGCGCTCCAGTTCCTCGGTCACGTAGTCAGTAGCCACGGAGTCCGACCTAATCAGGATTAAATCGCCGCCGTCGCTAATTTCCCGATTCCATCAGACAAAAAGGCCGTGTGACGTTTTATGGGACTCTGTGCATATTACCACCGATTTATTGCGAATTTCTCGCGCATCGCATGGCCGTTAACAAAGCTCACCCGAGAAGATATGCCTTTTACTTGGGGCGAAGACCAGCAGCGGGCATTTCATGAGCTCCGACAACGCATGCAAGCGGCTCCCGAATTAGCACACTTCGATGAAGATGCCCCGACGATATTGCATGCAGATGCTAGTAATGTCTGTCTAGGGGCGGTGATAGCACAATTGCAGGGCGACAGCGAAAAAGTGATTGCTTACGCCAGTAGGACACTATCCCGAGCCGAGGCTAACTACTCCAGCACTGAAAAAGAAGGCTTCGCAATGCTATGGGTAGTTCTGAAATTTCGTCCGTATTTGTATGGTCGGTCTTTGACCGTCGTTAGCGATAACCATTCCCTCTGCTGGCTCATTAATTTGAAAGATCCTTCTGGCCGACTCGCACGCTGGAGTCTTCGACTCCAAGAGTTCTTCTTTATTGCTGCATACAAGTCGGAAAAACGGCAAGCAGACGGCGACTGCCTTTCTCAGTCTCCTGTTGAGCGTCAGCACAAGACGATGACGACACGGTCTTTCTGGGACTCGTGGACACTCACGATCTTTCACGCCAGCAAAGGGATGACATTGAATTGCTGCCGCTTATTGATTACCTGGAAGGACGAACCGAAAGCGTGCCGAGGCTCTTTGCAAGAGGGCTGGCATGGTACTGCTTGCGTTGCAACGTCCTCTACAAGAAGAACTTCTCGCCTAGCGGCAGCAACTACTTCCTCGTTGTTCCATCATCGCTTCGACGTCAAATCTTACACGCCTGCCACAACGAGCTGACTGCTTGGCATTTGGGCTACACTCGCACATTGGCATGGATTCGGCAGAATTACTACTGGCCGAGACTTACTGCGGTCGTTAAACGCTACGATCAGACATGTTTGTATTGCCAACGTCGCAAACCGCCATCGGTCAAGCCAGCCCGCCTACTACGCCCTGCTGACGTTCCGGCCACACCATTTGCACAAGTAGGCATGGACTTTCTGGGCCCCTTCCCAACGTCTACCACTGGCAATATATAGATAATGATCGCTGCAGATTATCTCACTAGATATGCCGAGACAGGTGCCCTGCAACGGGCAACAGCAGATGAAGCGGCAGGATTTTTTCTGGAATCCATCGTTTTTAGGCATGGCGCTCCCGCGCCAGTCGTCTCGGACAGAGGTACTCCGTTCATGGCCAAGTTTTGATATTGTTCTACGTCTAAGTGGTACCGCCCACCGGAAGACAACGGCGTATCATCCTCAAGCAAACGGAATGACAGAACGACTCAATAGCACACTGGCTGATCTGATAAGCATGTACGTAGATGATGAGCATAAGAATTGGAAGGAGGTTTTACCTTACGTCACCTTAACGTACAATGCAATACGGCTCGTCAAGAGACAACTCGCAAGGCACCCTTCGGTCTCGTATGCGGCCGTGAGCTTACAATAACTTTAGACGCAATGCTCCCTCATGAATTTGACGACAACGAGATGGGTGCTGAAGAGATAACACACCGAGCAGAGGCAGCTAGCCAGCTTGCACGTCTGTGAATCCACGAACAACAGGACTGTTACGCCAGACGCTACAATATTCGGCACAGAGCCGTAACATAGAACATCGGCGACAAAGTGCGGGTCTGGACATTTATTCGACAGCGTGGGCTCTCTGAAAAGCTCCTGCGCAAATACTTCGGGCCCTACATAGTTCTCCGACGGCTCAGTGACGTCAACGACGAAGTCGTCCCAGATAGCTCTCACTGTTCAAAGCGCCGACGGCATTTACCCGTCGTTCGCATGCTTCGTATGTAGCCGTACTTTGAGAACTGACAAGACTGCGCAGTTCTTTACCGCTGCTTTCTAAGCCTCTATTATAGGGACGATGATCTTTTGTAAAGGGGAGCAATTATACTACTATATTTGGCACAACCACATTCCCCAGGGTATGCGCAAGTGGGGACGATGCTGAAGTAGCAGGGGTTAGGTGAAGCGTGGAAACGAAGAAGACGTTGTTGGTTTTCTTGGACGACTGATGAAGTGCATTTCTTGGTGGTGATGCTCCGCATACTCGTCGATCCCACGTCGTTACAATATGTAGGCCATGTGCTTCGGCATTGCCTTTTTGGGCTGTAAAGCCATAATATACGAGATAGATCGCATAAAAAGAATGCGATGGCCATTTTTGAGGACAAAATTTCCGTAATACGTGTGAGTGCGATGTAGATAACGAAACGAACACAATCGAAAAAGCATTTCATTTATTACCCTTTTTTTGAAAAAGAAAGAGAAAGCGGGCCTAACGCCGCAATACCTGCTCGCATAATCACGTCGCACAACCTTTATATATCTAAAAACGTTGATGCCGCATGTTTGGATAATGCGCTATATAGAACAAAGATATCTGTGATCCAGCACTTAGCACTACTTAGGATGCCTGCGCAGGTCGTAAACGGTCACTTTGCTGGACAAGTATAGTTCACACTGCAAGGTATGCTGTTATTACTAATCATAACTATGTTATTCATGGGTGGAAACGTCATCCACCAAACCAAGTAGTCACGCAATGTATTCTGCAGCTAACAGTCTGAACACTAATCAATATACAACAGCACAGTTCCTATCGTAGCAGAACGACACCCACGCTGTTACGATCGTCGCGTATGTTTCATTGCTCCTGAATCGCAGCTCAGAACTAGAGCATAATACTGCAATTAGGTCATATTAGTGAACGGAACTTTCAGAAATACAAATTGATCTCCGAGGCTGATGGCAGGCTCAAACATGCGCGCTCACCTCACGCTGCGTGCTCCGTCCGCCTCAACGCTAGCTGAAACTCCGGCCATAGCGACTTAAACCACTTCAGTACATCGCACGGAACCCTTTTACGCGTAGAAAACGCCTCGTCATACTAAATAGACCACGCGAGCGCCAAAAAAAAAACGCCAGGAACTACCGCCAACCGTATACCTGCCATGCCAAACGGAGCGCTAGCCCAAGTCAGCATGCTGACTGCCCATAGATAGCGCCACTCCGTAGCATTATGGTGGCGCCCATGAAAAAACGTTCCATGTACACGCTCTCAACCACACCCCACGCGGTGTGCGCGACAGTAGCAGCCGCAACAGCCCACAGAAATAGCAGCAGCAGTGGGAAAGTCGAAGGAAGAGGCAAAGAAAGCTTCGCTTTAAAACACCTACATTTTCTATCCCGCACCCGCTCTTATCGCTCATGCGCGTAAACGTCCGGCGCCTCCGCAAAGGAAACGCCCCGCTGTACTTAAGCAATACTAAAGCCGCCTGCAGATGGCGCTCTTTTTGCTGGTACTACCACACCAGAAAGTTGGAGACAAAGTATAATGAATTTAATTTATATAGGTAAGGGGCAAAAAGACAGAGTTCGCTCGTACAGACTGTTGACCATTACATCGGTTATATACAGGCTAGCAATGGAGGCAATCAAATTAAAGCTTCAAGCATGGGCAGATAATAATGGCATTTTGGGAGAGCTTCAGAATGGCTTCAGAATAGGTAGGCGTTTGGATGTTAACTTCTTTGTCCTTACTCAGTGTATTGAAATATCAAAAGCAGAAAGCAGACCGTTGTATGTGGCCTTTCTAGGCATTACAGGAGCCTACGACAACGTAAACCGCAAGATCTTGTGGGTTATTCTGGAAGGGGAAGGCTTAGGTAACGATTGTCTACAGCTTTTGAGAGAGATTTACAAGTACCGTTTGCGTTGATTGGGAAGGGATGAGGAGCGAGGAGAAAGTTCATATCAACAAGGGACTGAGGCAGGGGTGCCCTTTGTCCCCGCTGCTCTTTATGATGTACATGGTGAGGATGGAGAGAGCGCTAGAAGGAAGTAATATCGGGTTTAATCTCACATACAAAGAGGTGGGTACAGTAGTAGAGCAGCAACTTCCAGGTTTATTTGATGCGGACGACACTGTGTTGCTAGCTAGCAAGAAGAGTGATTTGCAACGTCTGGCTAATATCTGTGGAGAGGAAGACAACTTAGGTTGGAAATTTAGTGTTAGAAAATCAGGCTTTATGGTATTCAGTAAAAACAGTGAACAGACAGTGGAGATACAGTGCCAAGAAATACCTCGGGTAACAGAATATAAATACCTTGGTATATGGATAAACGAAGGTAATAGATATATAGAAACACAGGAAAAATCCAAAACAGTAAAGGGGAAGAGAAATGCAGCCATAATGAAGCACAGAGCGCTATGGGCATACAATAGGTACAAAGTCCTCCGAGGTATGTGGAAAGGTGTAATGGTTCCAGGACTTACTTTTGGAAATGCGGTTGTTTGATTTAAATCAGGGGTACAAGCAGGACTCTACGGGAACCAAAGGTCAGTGGGTCGCCTCGCATTGGGCGCTCATGGGAAGCAGAGAGAAGTGGTTCTTGTGGGGAAGGAGAAAAGGCTAGCGCTATTTTCTGCAACCCATGCGGGAGCACGGCTCAGCGCCAGCAGGGTCGAGGGGTTGGGGTTAAAAGAGAGAGAGGGTAGGAGGGAGAAAGGTAGAGGGTCGTAGAGATGGAAGCGAAGTATTGGCCGATCAGAAAGCCTGAGGTGGTGTGATGTCCGTTAGGCCATCCCACCACCTCTTAGTAGAAATGTCCTATAGTCTCGCCGGGATCCCCGACGAGTCGACGAGAGCCCCGACGAGGAAGGCTGGTAGCTGATTACGACAGGGGGAAGAGGATATCTTCCTGTCGTGAACATGGGAGCCCCAGGCGGTGGAACTCTTGCAGAAGTTGACCGCGGTGCTGCAGGTGAGCAGGGCATGCCAGTAGGAGGTGCTCCCGAGTTTCTGGTTCACCGCAGGAGGCACAGGCTGGCGAGGTGGCTTTCCCAAGACGGTGCCGGCGGGCAGTAGCAGCCAACTCGCATCCCTTCGTAGGAGGCCATGCTGTGGAAGAGGCCGTGGAGGCCGGCCCAGGGATACCCGTTTGTCCGGGTGGCAGGCGATGATGCGCCGGCGCAGCCTGTGCCTCGAGAAGTCTGCGGCCGTTACAGCAGGGCTGAGGGGGACGCTTGAGTGCTGGGCACTTTTTGCCAGAGTGTCCGCCTCTTCACTGCCCGGGGTCCCCACGTGTGCCGGTAGTCAATGCAGAGATACTGAGCATCCTGCGTCCTGAAGGGCCGTCAGTCTTGAAGAGAGCAGCACTACCCCAAGGCTAGCCCTGTCAGGGTTCTGCAGGTAGAACATCGCCACCTTGGAGTCGCAGAAGATGGCTGCTGGGGTCGCTGTTAGCTCCTGTGCAAGTAGGTACACATCAAGGTGGAGTCCTGCTAACTCTGCTGCGGTAGAACTTGCGTGCCCCGGGAGACGGCACAGCTTGCTCTTTCGTAGGGCCGGTGCAACGCAGGCTGCTGTGGATGAGCCAGTCTCCGGTATCATGGATCCATCGAGATGAAGCTGAGGAGGGCGATATGAGCTGGACTGGTTTTGAAGCGAAGGAAGCTCGCAGTAAGAAGAACGGTTGAGGAATATAGAAGAAAGTAAATGGGCTGGGAGAGTGTTCGGGTACAGTGTACAGGGAAAACATTGATTGACAGTGGAGGAAAAGAACTAGGAAGCTTACCAGCAAGTATGCGGCCTGTAGGGTGGGCAACACAGCCACAAAGAAGGTCAAGAGGAAAGTCAGAGAGGCTGAAATAATCTCATGGGTGGCGGCAATTGATAAAAAAAAACTGCCATTAGTAACTACTTAAGAGGAAAAAACGAAATCAGGAAAGAAACCATTCATGATAACTCAAAGGGAAGCTCATTACTTTTCGAAGCGAAATCGGGATGCCTCAGAACACGCACCTATAAAGCCAGATATAAGAAGGAAGAAGAAGCATGTGCTTGCTGCGGTAAAGCTAGGGAAACGACGGAACATGTTTTATTAGAATCTGAAGATGTCTGTCCAGCGGTTGATTTAGGCCCCACTGGCCTCCTTGAAGCACTTGAGTTCAGCCGGAGCAGTGGTAAAGCAAACACGTCCGCAATAGGCATTAGTAAGAGAGGCTATTGGAGGATTGGTGAAAGAAAAGTAGGGAAACGACAAAAGACGGAGATGTACAAAAGCACTGTTCGCAATAGGGGATCAGAAAATTTGGCCGTGGTAGGTCATAGTATTTTTTCTTTTTTCATTGTTTAACTATAGGACGTTAGGCAGTATAATAGCAAGAGCTTGGTGGCGCAACCCGCCGCCCCGTTCCAAAGGGGACGCTCATAACTTGTCATAACTTGTCATAACGTGTCTTGCTCGGGTATTGGGCGACGTCTACGTACCTTGTTGCAGCATCTTTCTTGTACGCCTTCTTGAGTGCTTTGATTCTTGCCTCTCGTCTATTCTTCTGGTACACCGGGTGCATTATGGGGCCTATTAGCAATCGTAATACACTCTGTGAGTTGGAGAGGTATTTGTGTTTTTTGAGTAGCTAGAGCCCTTTTTTCTATCCAAGTTTAGGCATGAATATGTTCTGTTGTTTTTTGCATCAGAGGAAAAGCATGACGCTGTTCATCCTACCGCATTTGCGCGTTGACAAGAATTACAGTGCCGAAATTTCCAACCTTTCCTGACTTAATAAGTATGGCAGTATGAATATTCCATAAAATATTCACTAAATGTAGGAATATAAGTATTGCACAATATATTCCCGAAGTTAATGTCTATAGGGGCAAGGCTTCAATGAACCAACAGAACAAGTTAGTCTGAAGAAGCAAGTTCTTCCAAGAAATCACATCCACGCCGTCACTGAGATACTTGAGAAATGCGCGAAAATGCATTTCATTGAGTAGAGATACCTGCAGTCACGAAGGCAACGCGTAATCATGGAGCATAAGAATCATACTTCAATACGTTGTAAAATATCTGCGAAGTCTTCACAGCGACCTCATTTCTCCACAATAAATGTGCAAAGATGCCCATCAATAAAGGTGCCGAGCAAGGAGACGCAATATCTGCAATGCTACTCATTGTACCTTTACACAAATGTTCAAGCTATCAATTGGTAGGATAAGGACTGCGTTTCACTAGCAAACATTTCAAGAACGCGTGGTTTGCAGAAGTCATTATTCTGTACAGCAGCACTGCGAATGAAATGCAACAGATGATTCACGAACTTATCCGAGAAACTATGATAGTAGGATTGAAGACTAATATGCATAAGACAAAGGTAATCTTGAATAGGCTGGTATAAGAGCAAGTATGCATTTTTGGCAGTCAGCCGCTACAAACGGCATGAGTACGCTTATCTAGGTCAGTAACTCACAGATTATCAGAACGAAAGTCATAAAAAGATAAAAATGAGTTGCAGCGCACATTGTAGGAACCTAAATGACTGGCAGCTTACCGCTATTCCTAAAAAAGTAATCTATGCACTCATTACATTCTACAGGTACTCAGGCTATCATCAGCTCCAGCACATCATCAGCCTATTTTATGACCACTGCAGTACATATCCTCTTCCTACGAACTCCCTTGTCTTGCGCTAGCAGATTCTAATTTGCGCCTGCAAATTTCCTAATTATCTTCACCCGACCTAGTTTTCTGCCGTTCTCGACTGCGTTCACATTCCCGTGACAGCCATTCTGTAACTATGATGGCCCACCGGTTAACTACACTGCGCTGATGGGGTAGAATAAGAAGGTTGAGAAAAACTTTAGGACCGCGCAACGAGGGATGTAATGAAAAATGTTAGGCGTGTTAGAAAGCTGTGTGGATTACAGCGTAAGCGGGGTGAGCGGATATTCTAGTTGAGGTTAAGAGGAAAAAGTTGGAGAACGCTTAAGCTTCTCCTTATAGAGTTGGACGCGATAGCGTTATGAAGCCCCGTTCGCAAAGCCTTCCCATTCGCTCACCATAGTGTTGAGTCCCATAACTATGTAATTCTAATAGATTGTTCAAGTACAATGAACAATCACTATCGTCTTTCATTTCTTCTAATCACCTATCGATCCGAATCCAACACACGTGTTTCAAGAGCGAGCGCGCACTCCGGCGCTTTATGTCCTAGCGTGACGTCATCGCTCCCCTTAGCCATGACGGTTCTGTATCTTTCTCTCCAGCTAGCGGGCGCCGCGAGCTGAGGAAGCTATCCGCTCCTGTCTCAATGTCACGCGTACAGGCGTTACTTCCCTCGCGGCACGGTTGAGGTGTCCACCACGAAATGAGACAGTTACTTTGCCGTTCCTTTCCTCCGAAATTCATCTTTTTTTGCGATACAAACAGATCCGTTTGTTTAAGCACAATGAACTACCACAATAACTTTTAATTTAGAATAATTGCCTCATTCCTAATAACGATATTCATATTTGCTCTTGTACCACATCAGTACATGTCTCTAACGCACTTCATTAAGTTAAAGGGAACGACCCACTCACTGGGCCACTATAGTATCCATACCTAGCGTTCTCCGTCACAAGACAGACCTTAAATGGAAGTTGGAAAAGGGGTGTGCGTTGGAGTACCCGCGTATCATAATTATCTTACCCTGTATATCCACACATAATCCAACGCTATCATGCCATGAAGTGTGTAAGTCACACTTCACGAATTATCTGACGCATTTTTCTTTGAGAAGTAAAGTTACTTGAGTAACACTTGTGCGCCACACGGAGGGCCTGCGTGGTTCGGGACGCGTGGTTCAGGATGAGTGTTCTCTAACGGACAACGCCGCCGACGCCGACACCACATTTTCTGCCACACGAGGCCCTTAACGCTATCGCGTCACAACTGGAGCTCAGCAGCCGTGCAATTCTTAGGGCCGATTACCAGCGGTCTCTTTGACTAAGAGAATGGTTGCCAAGAGAATGGGAAGCGCAGGGGAGGGGGGCAGCAGAGAATTATTTGGTGTGATAAAATTTTGAAATTTGCTGGCCCAACCTAAATTAAGGTAGCGCAAAAGAGACGCAATGTTAAATTTCTAGCAGAGGACTTCATCCTTCAATGAACAAAAAAGTAAAGCTTATGATGATGACGATGGGACAAGGTAATAGCAATTTTGTATACCTTGTGATCCCATTGACTGTAAGGATCGTCGTAAGGGACATTTTAAAGGTGTTTGCGACTGCTATTACTGTTTAGCGACCATATGCAAACAATGAGCACATGACCAAGTTGCCCATATCTTGCCCCGGCAACACCTCAGTCAAATAAACCCTAACACCGCAGACAGGTCTGACAAAATCACACACTACAGGCCGAACCCAATGAATTATTTCTGCACTAACTCGTACTCGATGAAGCTCTTCTTTGCATTCAACATTTTCTTGTTTTGAATATTTTTTCTTTCTTTTCTTTTGTCCTATTTTTCCATGCTCATGCGTATTTTTACAATCCACTTCCTGTTTGGGCGAGTCCGAAGGCCTCCAGTATTGTTATATAAATACATAAATTGTAATGAAGAAGAAAAGCACAAGGACAAGGCCAGCCCGATTGTCTGTTCCCGCCCTGCAGTGGAACCAGTGGGCCAGCCGGATCGCCAGTGCTTAGCACGAGCGTGAGCCGTTTGGGCAACCAGCTGTTCCTGCTCTGCGTGACCTTCCTTCTCGATTACGAACAGACGCGACCAACTTAACTGTTCAAACACTCCATTACAACTGGTGGAAGGTGCGGGGTATTCAAGAACATCTACACCCTGGAACTCCGGTCTCGGACTCTGCCTCCCGTCATGCCTGACTCTCTCCAGCCGACGTCGCCGCCACCCTCCGTTGCCTGCTCTGGCGCTGTCCCGCAACGCCATCCAGCGGTTTTCAGCGGCGCGGATGAGCACGACTTCAATGACTGGTTGTCTACATACGAACGGATGAGCTTGCACAATCGATGGGACGATACCGCCAAGTTAAATGCCGTCATCTTCTACCTTGCGGGAGTGGCTCACCTGTGGTTTTAAAATCACGAAGCTGACTTTCAGTCCTGGTCCGCGTTCAAGGCCAGTTTCGCTGAAGTTTTCGGTCGCCCCGCCGTCCACAAGTTGCGCGCCGAGCAGCGGTCACGAGAGCGAGCGCAACAACCCGGTGAAACATTCACCTGTTACATCGAAGAGGTTCTCGACCTGTGCAAACGTGTGGATGCTTCTATGCCCGAAAATGAGAAATTGAAGCACATATTGAAGGGCATCGCCGATAACATTTTTCAAATGTTGATCGCCAAGAGTCTGCGCACCGTAGCAGAGCTCATAAACTTGTGCCAAAGCTACGACGAGTTGAGGAGGCAGCGCGATTTGACCAGGCGCCCCTCAGTGGCTGACCATGCCCTCTCTTCCCTGACCATCTTCCCTGATCGCTCCCCCCTGCTCACACCAATCCAAGCTTTCGCGCGGGAGAAATTGCACGTCAACTCTCTCTACTGCCCTTCGCTGAGCTACGCCAACAGCAGCCGCTGCCGTCACAGCCTCCTAAACAGCTCGCCCCTACGCTATTGAAGAGCAAGTTGCTGAGGCTCTACCAATGCAGCATCAGCTGTACCCTGGCGCCGCGCCACCTACTTACGCATCCGTCGCCGTACAGCCTCCTCGTCAACCACTCGTTGCGCTACATCCACGGCCGCTACTACCCGTTCGTCATCCCGTTCATCGACCTGCTCCTGCGTTTGCTAATCCTTGGCGCACACAAGACAACAGGCCCATATATTACACCTGCGGTATTCCCGGCCATGTTGCACGACTCTGCCGCCGCCGCATGCTGCACTGTGATAGGCTGGTGCAGTCGCCTCCCTACGCCGACGTGCAACCTTTTCAAGATACTTATCTTAGTCGGCAGTCGAACAGGCCACCAGCCGAACGCCCGGTCCTTACACGTCGTTCGCCTTCCCCGCGTCGCCGCTCGTTATCCCCCATAAGTCGGCGCCCTTCACCCACGCAAGAGGAAAACTAAGCGCCGCAGTTCAGGAGGCAAGAACTGCGTCGCCATCGATCTGTACAAGTCCTCCACTGTCGCCTTCGAACGTTGTCGACCTTACTGTTGACGGCCTCCCTACTGTTGCGCTAATTGATACTGGAGCAGCCGTGTCTGTCTTAAACGAACGCCTCTCTCGCGCCTTAGGAAAAGTTACGACGCCACTTTCTGGGGTTTTCTCTTCGCGCAGCAAGCGCCCAGCCAGTGCAGCCTTCAGCAGCATGCACAGTTAGAGTTGTTATTCAGGGCATTCTCTATATTGTGGAGTTTGTGGTTATTCAGTCCTGCTCTCACGACATGATACTTCGGTGGGACTTTCGCGAAATAACGCCGTCATCAATTGTGCACGTGCTGAAGTCGAATTATCTCCTCTGTGTGACGTACCCCTCGTCGGCGCCACATCTCTTCCCGCTAAGCTAGTCCTTCGTGAAGACATCGAAATACCGCCGTACTCGTCTGCCGTTGTTCCCGTCTTCTGTGGCGCTTTCTCTGAAGGCACTGTCCTCTTCACTCCTTCGGAACTCTTCATAACCCGCAAAGATGTCCCCCTCCCTTTCGCCACGCTTGACATTTCAGCCGGTCTCAGCGCCATCGTTGTCTGCAATCCGCTTTCTACAGCCCTGACGTCTCTTTGCAGTGAAGCACTTGGCCATGTTCAGCCTCTTGATGACATGTTTATAACCGACGTGCCGGATGCTTCGTATACAGAGCTCACTGACTTCTGTGCACTTTCCACTTCTGCTCCGCCATCACCTGACTTATTCACACCTTTCATTGCCGATTACCTTACTTCTGAGCAGCGCTCCCAGCTTCTTCACCTGCTTGCCCAGCTCCGTTCTTCTTTTGACGTCGCTCAGCCTACTCTGGGTCGCAAGTCAACCGTCAGCCACCACATCGACACTGGCTCCAACGTGCCATTGTGACAGCGCCCGTACCGCGTATCCGCCAAGGAACGTCAGGTGATCAGTGAGCACGCGGACGACATGCTTCAGCGCGGCGTCATTCGACCTTCCAATAGCCCGTGGGCATCATCGGTGGTTCTCGTCACAAAAAAACATGGTTCTATTCGGTTCTGCTTCGATTATCGCCGCCTTAATAAGATAACGCGAAAAGACGTCTACCCTCTACCACGCATTGACGACGCTCTGGACAGCTTGCAAGGCGCTGAATTTTTTTTTTCGTTGGATTTACGTTCGGGCTACTGGCAGGTCCCGATGCCAGCAGTTGATCGCCCTAAAACTGCATTCATTACACCGGATGGTTTATACGAATTCAATGTGATGCCATTCGGGCCTATGCAATGCGCCTGCTACGTTTGAACGAATGATGGACAATATCTTGCGCGGTCTAAAATGGAGCACGTGTTTGTGCTACCTCGACGATATCGTTGTGTTCGCCCCTGATTTCAGCACGCATCTTCTTCGCCTCAGGCAAGTGTTGACGTGCTTGACCAATGCAGGCCTGCAACTGAACCTGAAAAAGTGCAAGTTCGCCGTGCGCAAGCTCATGATTCTAGGTCACGTCGTATCACAAGACGGCATTTGCCCCGACCCATCAAAAATTCGCGCTGTGACAGAGTTTCCGAAACCTATGACACTCAAAAAACTCCGCGCCTTCATCGGCCTCTGTTCTTACTTCAGACGCTTTGTTGGCAATTTTGCCTAAAATATATTACCTTTGACAAAACTCTTAAGTGGCGCCAACGACCTAGCCTCCTGGTCTCGTGCTTGCGACACCGCGTTCTTGACCTTACGCCGTCTCCTGACGTCTCCGCCTATACTGCGACACTACGACCCCACCGCCCCAACTGAAGTGCATACCGATGCCAGTGGTATTCGCCTTGGCGCTGTCCTTGCGCAGCGCAAGCCTCGCTAATCCGAGTACTTCGTTGCTTACGCCAGTCGTGCGCTGACCAAAGCGGAACGCAATTACAGCGTCACAGAAAAAAAGATGCTCCGCCATCGTTTGGGCACATGGGAAGTTTCGCCCTTATTTATATGGCATGCCTTTCCATGTGGTTACTGACCATCACGCCCTTTGTTGGTTATCCTCTTTAAAAGACCCGTCTGGACGCCTTGCCCGCTGGGCTCTGCGCATTCAAGAATACGACATACACGTCATCTGGCGCTCAGGTCGCAAGCACCCTGACGCCGACGCTCTGTCCCGCTCCCCCCTGCCAGCCGACGCGGCCTCCCTCTCCACCATTGTAGCGGTATCCTCGGTCGACATCACCACCTGCGCATCAAAACAGCGCAAAGACCCTTGGGTGGCCTCCCTTCTGGATCTCCTTTCTGGCTCGCCTGCATCTCCCATCTCCCGCTCCCTGCGTCGACAGGCTGCCCACTTTGCTGTCCGGGATAACCTCTTGTATCGACGCAACTACCAGTCCGATGGTCGCAAGTGGCTTCTGGTTATCCCTAGGACTTTGCGTTCCGACATGTGCGCGTCTTTCCATACTGACCCACAATGTGCACAGGCAGGAATTTTGAAGACGTATGACCGCCTGCGGCAACGTTACTGCTGGCGAAGAATGTTTACTTTTGTCCAAATGTTTGTCCGCTCGTGCCCGCAATGCCAACGCCGCAAATCTCCGCCTCATCCAGCCCACGGTTTATTACAGCCGCTTCCGTGCCCTGCTCGTGGCTTCGACCGTGTGGGAATTGACCTGTACGGGCCGCTACCGCTAACACCCGCTGGCAAACGATGGATTATTGTCGCATTTGATCACCTTACACGCTATGCTGAAACCGCTGCTCTACCTGCAGCGACCGCCAGTGACGTTGCATCCTTTCTGCTCCAACGTTTCATTCTTCGTCATGGCCCACCTCGGGAGCTGCTGAGTGATAAAAGCCGTATGTTTTTGTCGCAAGTGGTTGAAGCACTGCTTGCTCAATGCCGCATAGTTCACCAGACCACCACGGCGTACCATCCTCAAACTAACGGGCTTACGGAGCGTTTCAATCGCTCCCTAGGTAATATGCTCACCATGTACGTTTCATCGGAGCATACAAACTGGGACATCATCCTCCCATTTGTCACGTACGCATATAATACGGCTACACAAAGTACTACAGGATTTTCTCCACACTTTCTTCTCTACGGTCGCAATCCTTCCCATACCATCGATACGGTTTTGTCTTATACACCAGACGCGTCAGAGTGTGCTCCCGTTTCAGCCTTCGCCCGATACGCCGAGGAATGCCGTCAATTAGCCTGAAAGTTCCCCTCCGCTGACCAACAACGACAAAAATCCAATCGTGATGGCGACGCTACGAATCCGAACTTCGCTCCCGGCACACTTGTCTTGCGGTCCGTGCCTGCTACCACGCCTGGACTTTCAACAAAACTTGTCTCGCAGTATGATGGACCATACCGCATCGTCGAACGCACCTCTCCGGGCAACTATGTCATAGAGCGGCTTACACCGACATCTGACAAGAGCGGCCGTGGACGGGATGTTGTTCACGTTCACCGCATGAAACAATTCTATGACCCGCTCGTCTCCACGTCATAAGTCGCCAGGATGGCTCCGCTTTTGGGCCGGGGGTAATTTTAATGAAGAAGGAAAGCACAAAGACAAGGTCAGCCAGATCGTCTGTTCTGTGCCTGCAGTGGAACCAGTGGGCCAGCCGGATCGCCAGTGCTTAGCACGAGCGTGAGCCGTTCGGGCAACCAGCTGTTCCTACTCTGCGTGACCTTCCTTCTCGATTAGGAACAGACGCTACCAACCGAACTGTTCAAACACTCCATTACAAAATAAATAAATAAATAAATAAATAAACGGCAATTTTTCGTTTCGCTGCCTTCTTATCACTCATGACTTGCGATGAGCCAACGATGCAGTGGGTTCGGGAGTGGGAATATGTTATTGTGTATAATATACCGTCTCTGACGCCAGCAATATAACGATGGTGACGGCGGAATCGGACCTAATGGAGAACGACGACGGAAGGACGACAGTGGCATGACAACGCTTGTATGTCGATAATAGAATGACCCCGGGCGGATGACGACGACGAATTCAGGGCGGCGGCTTGGTATTGATGTAATGACGACAAGGAAATGGTTATGACAGCTTTATGATGAGTACATTGTGACGACGACAGTCTAGCTAGGTCTGCATGAAGACGGCAGCGATACAACGAAATGACGATGACGGCATAACGACTCAGGTATGAAGGCGATGGACTGACGGCGATATATTAATTACGGCTGCATGATTACGAAGACATAATGAGATGTAATGACTACGACGGATCGACAGAGATTACATCACGAATACTGCGTGGCGACTGTGGTATGACAATTACGATGACGGGATGACGACGACGGCTTAACGTCGAAAGCATAACATGGATGAATAAACAGCGAGTGCATGTTGACGACAGAATGCCAATGAGAGAGACTTTAACTCCTGTAGAGTTTAACTCCTGGCTTACGCACGCGTGTAGTGTCAGCCCAGAAACAGCGGAAAAGGTTGCGATTGCGCTTGCGCTTACAGACCCCCTCTGCGAGGTAGTTCTTAACGACTCAAAATCCCCAGTTCATAACTACGCGCGGGGGCGCATTTCCTCCGAAGCCCTTCAGCTACTAAGGAAAGCTGGTCGACAGCACTTCCATACCACCGCGATCATTTGGTTCCCAGCGCACGTCGCCACTCCTTCCAACGAAGGCTCCCCTAACTTGACCGAAGTAGCGCACCCCTCTGCGCGAGAACTGACCCGCCGAGCAGAATCGGAGACCCCCTCTTCGAGTTCGGAACTCCTGGTTCGAAACACGCGAGAACGCTTAGTCAGGTGCAACGAAATCACAAAGCACTACCAGCTGTGCAGGCGGATGTTGCCCCCACCTCACCCCAAACTGAAACGTCGCCAGGAAGTCGTCTTGCGACAACTGCATACACTAACCTTCCGCAGTCCGGCGCGATTGCGGCACATTTTCCGCGCGCAATACCCGAGTGCTCTTTGCAAGTTATGTAAGGCAACTAGAGCAACGCTCTCACATATGTTGTAGGAGTGTCGCGTTATATCAGCTAAGATGGCAGTAGCTCTGTAGGCTCTTGCGTCGAAGTGGGCCGCCATTCTGCGCAGCTCCCACTTCCAGTGGGCAGTCCAGCAGACCTGAGCCCGGGTCATTAATCTTTACCCGATATAAAATAAAGTTGTTTTCATCCATCCAATGAGAGAGTGGCACACCTGCGCATATTTCCGTCAACCGCCACTCTAGGCTGCCTCTGTTCGCATGCACCAGTACATATTACATCCTGAAGAATCGTGTAACTCAGAAGCTAGCCCCCGTGAAGTGGCAGAAGAGACACAGTGCATTACAGGAAAACGCATTGTCTAAAACCCGGGTTTAGTGATTAGTATAGACATTGACATTATGTATAAACTACCGTAACTCTTAAGCTTTCGAACATGCGGTGCAGAATAAAAAGGAAACACGAGTTTGTTCAAAGGAAAACGTCTAAGAGTGCTGCCCACGAATGACGGGAATCCATTTTTTCACTAAATGCAACGCATGCACATTTTACTAAAATTTATATGGAGTTTGACCTACAAAATTCATGTCTTCATGAAGGCTACCTTCGTTTCACCCATTCAACGCGTCGTCGGGTTCATGGGTTACGATGCATGAAAGCGGACACGTGTCCCTAAGCTCGACAAAGTTTCTAACTGTTTATACTTAATCCGGAATAATACCGTGTGATCCCTGGTCCGTCAATCCTCGTTTCTCCGAGAGACGCTCTGTAACCTCACACTCGTTCGGCTGCTATACACGCATGTTAGCCTCAGCCTTGATTAGCCATAAGGCGAATCCCCATAGTTTTCTAACGCTTCGCTTCTCTTATTCGTTTAACGTTACGAGTTACTGTTTGCCGTTTTAAGAGCACGTACCGCTTTCTGTCAGGTTTATTGAGTTTTTCTTTTTCCTGGTGCTTTCTGTAGTTACTTGAAGCATGGCAATTGTAGCACTGGAGCGTTCTCGCTAGAACCAGCAACGCTAGAGTACAAAATATCATCGTGTATGTGTATCACGCCGGTGGTGTAGCAGACACCGAAATAATACGAAACGTAGCGAGGTTGAACTTATGCACTGTCGTAGAGCGCGCAAACGAGCGATGACCTTAGAAGATGGCAAAACGAGAATTGTTTGGCAGTGGAATAGTTATTAACATAAAATAAGTCGCCCCGTTGAATCCTGTTTCCTTTCTTTAGAGAAGAGATTTACTCACCCCCATCTTAGAACGCAGCACGAAACTGTGCAATACTTACTGAGCATCATCTTTCGCTTCTCCCGATGGAGAGCATTGACCGGCTTACGACACGCTAAGGAGGTGATCTTTATACCAGCCCCCAATTGCGAGAATTAAAGGAAGGCATCCACAAGGAACAAGCATTGTTGGGAAAATAACGAATAAGCCACGTTTATGCCCTGCTTTCACGACCAGGTTGCGTCGCCTCCTCCAAAGGAAGATGACAGGAACTGAGGTCTTTTTTGTTGAATGTTATGCAACGCTGAAAGCAGGTTAAGGGACCTATAATTCAATTCTTGATCAGTTGAAGATTTTATGGATTGTTACTGACGAATTAGTTTCTATGGATTTCTATAATTCTGGCATTCTTCTACCACTCTGGTACCCTTGAAGTCGGGAGCCACGGCTTAAAAAAGCCGCACGCTTTCAAGCACGATATTTCATCCATCTTTGATTAAAACGGCTGTTATGCCATCTGCTCATGTCGCTTTTCTCCGAGTCACGTCTTTCAACGCGTTAGAGGCAGTAGGACTTGACAGCAAGATGTACTTCTGGATCAGTAGCTATCTACATAAGAGATCCTTTTTCATACTTACCAAGGGTGGCCCAGCCTCCCAGCATTACAGTAGCCATAGGGTGCCTGAGGTAGGAGTACTAAGCCCAACGCTCTTAAATCTAGCACTAATTGGACTCGCCGACGCTCTTCCATGCATCGTTAGACTCTCCATCTATGCCAACGACATTTGTATATGGTCGTCGGGTGTGACGCGACAGCAGCTTCGCGCGTGACTGCAGAAGGCAGCCACTTAAGCATCATCCTACATTCGAGAACAAGGACTTCAATTATCATGTGAAAATTGGGCATTGAGGGCATTTAGCAGCATACTAATGTTTCCATACGTGATATCTGTCTATGGACAGCTGATCTCGTAAAGCACATGTCAGAGATTCTTGGCAGTGGTCATGGACAGAAATCACTCCTGGACTCCTCAAGTGAATTATGTGGGGAAACTCCTGGCAGGAATTTGCCATATGTTTAGGTTTCTAGCAGGAAAGACCTGGGCAGTGTCAATACAAGTTATGCTGCAACTGCACAGGGTCCTCCTTATTGGATTCCTGCGGTACAGCTTATCGGTCATCTCCAACACCAGCAGAACTAACCTGAATATAATTCAAGATATCCAAGCTGAAGCCCATGGTTCACCGCGGAGAGCGTCAACGATTGAAGTTATTGCAGTCGCTCAAGATTACTTTATTGGAGCGCACATTACCATTGAAACAATGCGTGTGCACATAATACATTTCACGCGGACCGCTACCCACCAACTGGCAAGTATCCCAGTAGAAAGGTGCCACATGACATTTAGTGCAACTGTCTTGGCACACCGTGCCTTCCTCAGGACAGGTGACGCACCTGCAGCAAGGTCTTCGATTCCTGCATGGTGTTTGAGTCGTACTAAAGTAAAGCTTACAATCACAGGGCTTCAGAAATGCCGGAGTTGCCAGCATCAGCACTCAAGCAACTTACTTTACTCCTCTTCTATGAGAAATACCGCGACTGTACGCACGCTGGCTGGCTACACTGCTGGCTCAACTACATCGACCGGTTCCGGTGGCGCTGTATTTATACCAACAATGGAAATAATTCAGTGGTTCAGGACTTCCCATATCACTACGTCTACAGCTGCAGAGCTAGCGGCTCTCCGCGATGCGCTTCATGTGATAAATGGTGAAAGTCTTCGAAAATGTGGAGCAAGAAGAAGAGGTGCCGAGCAGTGCGGACGTATCCACGTCGGCTCCGGCGTTCTTAACTGTTTTTGGGCGTCTTTCCAAGAAGAACCCTGGATATATATACCTCACCGGAACTGCCAAGTTTCAAGGAATCCGCCGATGCCAGAGTTTTATCGGTGGGTGAACTTTTCGTCATATTCTGAGGCTTTTACTCTACGATCACGCCGACGAAGGAGCTAGCCCTAACGGGCACAGCCTGCTCTCGGCGCGGCGGTGCAGGCAGGCCTGCCTGTAGAGGCAGTCCCACGCTTGCGTTTTGCCGTCTCTGTGCGCGACTGAAGCGACGACACGTGCGTTCATTGAAAGCGACGCCATGCCCGAAGTCGTAACTGTGGAAGGCATGGACGTAACCCAGGAAGATCTCAACGGTGCTGGGTGGATCACCGCCCTCAACAACCGTAAAAAGCAGGAGACGAACAGGCCGCCATTACGAGATGGCCAACGTGGTACCGTGAACAAGCCGGCTGGCTGCCGCACTGCCAAGGGACCGGCTAAATGTCTGTTGTCGCAAGTAACGGCAGCTTCGCGACTTCCGAAGCTCCCGAAGGAACAGATCAAGATTATGGTGCGCCCCAAGGGAGGCCTCGACGTATCAAAAGCCGACGTAGTGCTGCTAGCTCAAGCCCTGGCCATGGCGGCGGCCCTGCCTGAGCATCAAACGAAGGAAGACACCGTGTGCCCAAACAAGGTGCAGAATATTTTAATCATCTCTACTCCGCACGCAGCTAATGCAAGGGCCTATGCGAGATTAAATAAAATCCATACTAAGTACGGCGCCTACGAAGTCTCGGCGTACGTCGCCGCCCCTGAAGATACGTGCAAAGGCGTAATAAGGCGCATCGACCCCTGTCACGATGAAGGCACGCTTAGAAACATGATTGTTAACGAAAGAAATCCCACGGCACTAGAAGCCAGGAGAATCAAGCACTCGCATGTAGTAGTGATTCTATTCAGAGGCATGCGTGTGCCCAACCACGTGATCTGCGGCACGGCCTTGTTGCCATGTTCTTTATACCGACGCCAAGTCGACGTTTGCCATGCTTGCGGCCACGTAGGCCACCGTGCCGACGTTTGCATCAGCAGCGAGGAAGAGAGAAGCAAATGCCGCGGTTGCGGAAAAGCAAAAGCGGACGACGAAGAAGAACATCAATGCACCCCCAAGTGCGAAGCGTGCGCCGGGCCCCACGTCACCGGAGACCGAACGTGCAAAAAGCGCTATCAAATTCCATACATCGTACGACGCCGACGCCGAAGACGCCGACAAAGAGCAAGGAAGGCACAACTGGACGAAGAATCTGACGTCACCGACGCAATTGGCGACATCTCGTTGGCTGCACCAGCTGCGCGGAGCGGTTCCATCCTGGGTACCCGATCTCTATCCGGAGGGCGCTCGCGCTCGAGAAGGAGCGAATCCAAACCGAGGCAAGGAGAACGCTCCTCCAGATCGAGATCCCGGTCTCGCTCCCAGTCCGTCAAGCGGGCCACGTGGGCCGACAAGGTCAAGGGAGCGACACAGCCGTCTGGGAAGACGAACGCATCAAGCAAAGAAACGACAGGTGAGGCACAGCCAGAGCATAGGATCGATCCCCGTATCCAAGCGCTCGAAGCGGAAAATAGGGAACTTAGACGCGAGCTCGCAGAGCTTAAGGAATCCTTTAACAACATGAAAGGAAAACTCATAAACCAGCATGAGGTCAGCAGCAGTGAACCAGGCCCATTAGCCGGGCAGTCGAAACGCAAGGCGCTCAACCCGGAACCTTTTAGCGACACAGAGGAGGAAGAAGAGGGCGACATAACCGAGGACAACGAGACCCCGTCCGCCGCCTCGGCTTCCCCCGTCAAAAACGAGGGTAAACTGGAAAAAACCCTGAGTAGGATTATGGAAATGCTCTCCGCCATAGAGTTGAGGCGCAAGGCTCCGTTAGGTCAGCTCGTCAGGTCGGTGACAGACAAGCCACGAGTGATATTTCTGCAGGAGATGCTCTCGGAGAAGGACATTACTCTGTCGGGGTATCGCGCAGTAGCGTACAAAGGCGAAGCGGGGAGAGGCATCGCCGCCTTAATTAAAAAGAGTGTCTGTTTTGTGGAGCACACCGTTCCAAAATATCGTAGCGGACTAGAAGCACAACTGATCGAGCTCGTGCCCAGTAAATCTAGCAACGCGAATGTCTTCATTCTTAACGTTTACAGTTTGCCTGCAGATAAGAACAGAGACTTTAATGCACTATTCCATTCCGCAATCGGGGCAGCCAGAAACGCGCCCCTCTTAATTGCGGGGGACTTCAACGCTCCGAACACGGAATGGGGATATGGCTTTAACAGCAAGAAGGGCACAAACTTAGCCGGATGTGCAGCCGATTTTAACCTCACGCTTGTTACAGATCCTAGGTTTCCCACTAGAAGGGGTAATTCGGTCAGTCGAGACACAACACCGGACCTCACATTCTTCCGAAATATCGAGGGCACGTGGGATAATCTTCAGGAGGACTTGGGTAGTGACCACTACGTTCTCGAAACCGCGGTGCAGGTCAAACCCAAACCTCCGGTCAAATACGAATATGTCGATTGGGATCTTTTCCAAAAAATTCGAGCCGAAACCGCCCCCTCAAGTGAATCCTTCAAAGAACTAATTACCAATCTTAAACAGGCTGTAAAAAACGCAACCAAAGAAATCAGCACAGAACTTGAAGTCCCCAAAATGGACTCTCGGTTAGCGCATCTCCTGGAGGCTAAACACGCTCTTGAAGAGAGGTGGAAAACACCGATATTAAATCGCCGACTACGAGCCAAACTAACGTCACTAAACAAGGAAATAGAGTGCTATTCCAAGCAACTGGCCCTGCAACAGCGGGACGAAACGTGCAACGAAACGGACGGTCGCATGAGAAGAGGTAGTAAGTGGAATCTGCTTAAAAGCCTCCTAAACGATAAACAGTCCCGGAATGCGCTAAATCTCGCCGTCGATAGGCTCATTGATAAGCAGGTCACCCCGGGCCTCACAAACGATGTAATTGTCAACGACCTGGCGCGAACTTACCTACCCGTCAAGGAAAGAAATTCGCAAGGCATAAGCGCGAGAGCGGCTTACACGGGGCTAGACAGGCCAGAATTAGACAAACCTTTTACGGTTCCAGAAATCAGAGACGTACTCTTCAACCTAAATGGAAGATCGGCCCCGGGGCCAGAAGGGGTCACCAACAAGCTCCTCCGGAACCTGCACGACAAGGCCATTGAAGTCCTAACGGCAGAGATAAACGAGGTGTGGAGCACGGGGCAGGTCCCGTCGGAATGGCGCACCGCCAAAGTGGTGCTCATCCCCAAACCGGGGAAACCTCCGCACATAAACAACCTGCGTCCCATCTCTCTAACATCGTGCATTTGCAAAGTGGCAGAACATGCAGTACACAATCGAATCGTCGAACACGTCGAAAACCACGAACTATTTAGGCATAATCTAATAGGTTTTAGAAAGGGACTCTCCACACAGGACGCAATGCTCCTCCTGAAAAGATCTATATTCGATAACGAGACGCGGAACGTACGAGGTATCATTGCACTCGACCTCGCTAAGGCCTTTGACAAGGTGGCTCACGAACACATCTTGAATGAAATTTCCCATCTCAACCTAGGGCGGAAATTCTTTAATTTCACTCTCTCGTTCCTATCGGAAAGGAAAGCGTTCCTTCGACTGGGCACGATCTCGGGCGGTCCGTACGAACTGGGCAACTGCGGAACCCCTCAGGGCTCGGTCCTATCCCCGCTACTATTTAATATCGCCATGCATAAACACTGTGAAAGGCTGGCCGCACTCCCAAAAGTAGGCCACGCAATCTATGCAGACGATATCACAATCTGGTCCCCGGGGGGATCTTTGGCCGATCTAGAGCAATCTCTCCAGGCGGCCATAGATGTAACGGAATAATTTCTTAAATGCACGGGTCTCAAGCTGTCACCGACCAAATCCGAACTCCTCCTCTACAGACAGTCGAGTCAGGGCGTTAGGGACCTCGAGCCTCTGGAAACGCTGCCAGTCGAAATTACAACACGAGAAGGGCACCCCATTCCGAGGGTGAACTCCATCAAAATTTTAGGACTTCTAATCAACGCCAAAGGCTGTAATGCAGAAGCTCTAAACAAGCTGATCGAGGAGGCGAAAAATATACTAAGACTCATAACTAGAATCGCAAGCACAAGGGGGGGACTCAAGGAGGACAACCTACTCAGGGTCTTCCAAGCTTTCTTCATCAGTCACATTACTTACACGGCACCGTACCTCAAGTGGAGCAAAATTGAAAAGAACAAACTCGACACACTCATCAGGTCCGGCGTCAAAAGAATACTCGGTATTCCACAATCCGCTAGCACATTAAAACTACTTGAACTCGGAATTCACAATACCACAGACGAGTTAATTGAAGCACAGTTTATTGCACAGATCTCCAGGCTTTCGTCAACTAAGCCGGGAATCAAAATTCTTGATGAAGCTGGTCAACTCCCTATACAGGCACCGCTCAACCGACACCCCCTATCTAAATTAGCCCGTGAAGGTATAAAGGTTGAGCCCGTGCGAGGAACATCCACCCAATATATAACGAAGGTCGCAAAAGAGCGCGGGCTAGAGCCATCCTTCAACCATCCTTACGGGGCAGATGCATTCTTCGTTGACGCCGCCAAATATGGCAGCGAAGACAGGTTTGCAATCACGCTCGTTGACGCGCGCGGAACACTTATCAGCGCCGCATCAATCTACGCCAAACACGCGAACGAGGCGGAGGAAACCGCGATAGCCTTGGCTGTTCAAGCCGCAAAAGGCCCGGCGTCCATTTTCTCCGACTCGCGCACGGCGGTCAGGGCTTTCTCGTCCGCTCTAGTTTGTAAACGCGCAGCCGCCATCGTTAACAGATGCTTTCGTATTAATACGCCAGAAGAAACTGCAGGCCATACCATAGCATGGTTCCCGGCCCACATGAACGATGCAACTAACCGAGCGGGTTGCAACCCTAACGAGTGAGCCAACTGCCTGGCGCGTGAATTCACGAACCGCGCCAGAGCTAGCAGTCCGGCTCTCCCGCAGGATTGCCCCTTCAAAGATAAACTTACAACCTTTCACGAAATTACGTGACATTACAGACACAGCAGGAGAAAATTCCCTCCCCCCAGTCCGAAACTGAACAGGGCTCAGGCTGTTGCTCTCAGGCTTTTACAGACGAGATCGTACCTCACCCCGAGAGCGCTTAGTTGGATAGACCCGAACTTTCCGCAATCGTGCTCCAAATGCGGTCACGCGTGCTGCTCCTTCGACCCCATGCTCTGGCTGTGCCCGTACAATGCGGGCTCCGACTTTCATACCAAGTCTAAGTGGGACGCCTTGCTGAAGAGCTCGTATTTCCCAAGCCAACTTCAGGCCGTCCAGAGGGCCCGCGACGTCGCGGAGAGTCACCATCTCCCTGTCCCGTCGTGGGCCGAGCCACCAACTTGATCGGGGAGCCTTCGGTTCCCCCAATCAAGTTCTTCAGGACACTCTAATAAAGTTCTTGTCACTGTCGCTGTCCTCGAAAATGGACCATCTTGTGTGATTCAAGGCCGGCCTTTCAATGCGTGCAGTCTTTTCGCCGACATGGAACTCACGATCAGCTCACATGTGAAATGTAGAAGTTGTCCACTACTTGAGAGAAAATGCCATGATATTTTATTTAAATTGATACCAGGTCATTGCGGTATCATTGGAAACGGTGACAAAGATAAGGCAGCTCGGACGTCAAACAACGGCGAACGCTTTGTCCCAATTTCTCTCTCAGGGACCGACGCTGCGAGATAACTTCGCAGAGCAGATTACCGCACCTGGTCTGTGCACCGTACTCCGACCAGACTGCTCCGACGCGAAGCGTCTCTTCTGTGTCTGTTGTGGCTAGGAGCTGCCTTCACGAAAGCTCGCTCAGCACTTATTGGAATGGCTGATAGCCCTGCAGGTGATATTTGTGGATGCGGGAAGAACCTTTACCACTTATTGTGCCACTCTCCTGAATTTGAAGCGCAGACAATCTTTGTCCAACACATTGAGGAAGCTAGGTGATCGTCCTCTGAGGAAAGAGACAGTACTATAGAGCACCTTGCCCACCGATCATTCGCCCAGAAGGCAGTGAAGGCACTTTTGTGCTTTCTGAGAACGCCTGGTTTGCACGAGCGGCTTTGACTCAATAACTGTCTCTGCACGTCTCTATACCATCTCTCCCTTCTCTCTCTTGCCCTTGTCTCTTCCCCCAGCGTAGGGCAGCCAACCAGAATCATTACTGGTTAATATCCCTGCCTGCCTTGTATCCCTCTCTGTCTTTTTATAAAGCCAAGGTGCATTAAGAGCACCGCATCAGACATTTTTGACAGTTTTCAGCAATCACTTTCCGCGCGAACACATATATAGTGAACAAATGAATAGTGTGTCAGACAAGCTGACATGCTGCGCCATACATATAGAAGATTATACGCATACTTCGAAAACGCCCAAGACGTTCCTTGACTGTTTCAATGCTGATGATTGCAATATAGTCGACCATCTCAGTTTTCAGTATGCTCAGCTCGAAGAATTTTATGAATCTGCAGCTAAGGACATTCACGTCCTCTGGGGTAGGTACAAAGACACCTTATCTTTTAGCACTAGTAACTACGTGCCAAATTAGACGAAAAAGTGCAGCAAAGCTAATGCATCAATTACACACAAAATTGTTCAGGCAAAATGAAAAGTAAGAAGACTACGGAAAACGCAAGGAACTCGCAGTTTCGCCCTAATGGCAAAGCACCGATTGCGATAGCACATTAGTAGACAGCCGTACAACCTAAGGATAGTAGTTTTATCGGCTTCATAAGCCTATAAAGATTCCCTTTCTAACCAAACTAACAAGCAACGCGTCAAGCATGCACAAAGATGAGCACATCTCGATCAATGACCGCAAACAGTCGCTGTCAAAACGATGCAGTGAGAAAGCGCGGCAGCAGTAGTGAGCGAATGGACCCTCCTGCTGTCTCTCGCTTCAACGTGAACTAAACCGCGAGAACACAGCGCACATGAAGCTTTCAAGGTAGGTCCCGCGCGGCCGTGCCGGGCGTAGCCATCGCCACAGCCGAACGCTCTGGCCCCCTTCTTTCATCCCCTCCACCGGTGCTTACACGGTATGGAAGACGGCACGCTTCCACCCGGTTTTCCTCCACTGCGCGCGAGATTGAGCCACTATCATCTGCTCAACATTGCACGCTTTCACTCGCACATGCAGCATACGGCGCGTGGGGATGGTGTTGTCGTCCTACAACATCATGCGGAGCGTCACGGCGACGGTGACAGCAGGAATGCTCCTGAAGTGTCCATATTGTTAGGGGGATGTTGGGAGTATATAAAGACTGTATTTACAATACATATACAGGATGAATCAGAGTAGATAGGATGGCTGACCACCAACAACGCGCAGCAGCCAGCGCCTCTCGATCTTCAACTTCCTCTGTCTTCTTCCGTAACAATATAACTGCTATCACAATGAAACTAAAGCCATTACACACAACTAGACATACGCTCAGTGACGCCATTATGAATAAGAAATGTAATATTGAGGCCATTAAAGCTAACTACTTCACCAACGTTCTTAATTTCTTCAAGAGGGCGCCTATTATATATTTTAATTACCTTAACCCTAAGAAGCGCGACGGCCCTACAGTTTCTAGTGCCTAGAAACGAAACATCACGCCTTATTTTCGCAATTATTTCCGATCACTATGTAAATTCTATGACGGGAACCTTCCGCACATAGATCCGTGGGCGCGCAGGCATTTGGTGCCCCGGAAATAACTGAAGCAAGGGTACTAGACCTTGTACTGAATCTTGATGCCAAAAAAAAAAAGCTCTTGAGCCAGAGAATATGCACCCAACGTATTTCTTAAAAGATGTGCTGAATGGACGGCTAAATATATCTGCCTAATTTTTCAGAAATGCTTAACAAGGAGTACTCCTACTGCAGATTCTAAAAATGCCAAAGTTATCCCAGCTCACAATTCTGGACGCGCTTTTCAGGTGTCAAATTTTAGGACAATTTCATTCCTTAGACTGTATGCAAGCTTCTTCAAGACATTGTCGTGAAAAACATATTCGCATAGGTTTACCAAGAACCTTGGCTATCACCCTGCAAGCACCGTTTCCGCAGAGGACTTTTGACAGTCAAGCAACTTAAGAGAACTAACGCATGATATATTAATGCATGTACATGGTGTTCCAGCTCAGTTTAGCCAGCGCTCAAAAGTAAGGGAATGCCACACAGCTGGAGTGAATCAAAATGAGCTTTGCCATGGCTTGGGTATACTGAAATTATTTTTCATTCCACCTAATTGAATAATTAGTCCTAAATATTTAATCAACTTCTGAAATATTATAAATTGATGTAAATTCCAAAGGATAAAATTATAGAGTGACATGAAAAATTCCTCACACAGCTTTGCGTTGCTCAATACGTGCTACATAAATAAAAGTGTTTTTTCGAGCGTGATACACGCCCGCGAATACACGCAGATTGCTTCGAGCGGCCAGTCGCGAGGCAATTTTGTGGGCGTTTGCGGGCTTCACATTTTTGAATTCCTTACTCTAACAAACTTACTGCGAGACAGGAGGGGGTGCAGAGAATGGCAATAGGGTTTATTTTGAATAAGTACGATCTGACTCACTAACTAGTTTACGAAAAAAGATGGTGTGCTAACCTTGCTAAATCAAGCTTAACTAACTCGACTAAAGCCTTTTTGAGTTATTTCATGGCAAAATGAGCAATGGCACATTTAAAGTTATCTATTTATAACGTATACGACCTGCACTGTCACAAACACCACCGTGGTCTTTGTTGAATACTGAAGAGCAAGAAGAGATTGAGAACTCATGAGGTGAAGGCTCGCGCTAGCGTTATCTTGGCATTTGGAGCAATAAACCGCCTCCGACGCACGTCAGTCTCTGTCTTCAACACCCCTGTTGAACATGTACATTTCAAACTGTTCCACATATTGTTATTTTAATCGTGCAATTGGCGAATTGAGCAAAGTGCATTGGTCATTCATGAACACTTTCGCTTTAAAAAATTTCTATTGTTGACTGAGGAACTAATGCGTGCATAGCTGTTCATCTATAGTTTTAAGGAATATTTTCTACATTCTTGAACTGTACTGTGTTCTCTGTATTCTGAATTTGCTCTGGCATTTCAGTAAATGTGCTGCCTTTCTTTCTGCTGATTTCATTTTGCTTTGCTTACTTTTAATAGTGTGTTTGATGTTATTACGTCCTGTATGCTGTCACAGTGGACTTGATGCAACACTAAAGAAATTATGTGGTTTCGCGTGGCGGAACCACGATCTGATTATGAGCCACGCCGTAGCGGGAGACTCCGGAATAATCTGGACCACTTGGGGTTCCTTAACCTGCACCTAAATATAAGTACGCGGCAGTTTTCGCATTTCGACCGCATCGAAATACGGCCGCTGTGGCCGGGATACGATCCCGGCCACAGCGGCCGCATCGTGCTTAGTAGTCCAACTCCTTGATGCATGGTTATTCAAACACAGTACCGTGTTGTGTCTTACAATACGTGTCGTATGTTTTTTGCACAACTTATAAGTCTTTCCTCGCTGCTATGATCTCCTCTAAAATGACGCATATTGTTAAATAAAAAATAATAATAAAACAATCCATAAATTGTACAAGTGTGTTCAACATGTGATATTAAAAAATAAGGGCTGGTTATGTCTGATTTGCGCATTGGTACATTTCATTATTTCAATTCATTGAAACTTGAATTTACGTCCCTGGAAACCGGAGAATAAGCAGCCTGTTTTTAGGAAGCAGTCTACATTGCTAGAGATGATGACGGGTTTTCAATGCAAGGCAACTCTAGCAAAGTGCAAGAGCTGCCTCAGGCGCTTTTACAAAGAAATAGGAAGGTAATGTGTAGAGTACAATTAGTCATGCTAAAACAGTCTAGTACGGTAGAGTCAATGTTAATGCTACATGTAGGTTTTAAGTGGTTGAACTTTATTATACATAACATGCTTAATGCGGTCCAGCATAAAAACTCAAACCTTGGGACCTATAATGTGAAACTATTCCAATCTGTTTTTATTCCAATTTCTTGACGTAACATTTAGGTAACCACTGACGCAAGCATCCGGTGGTAACCCACATCTTCCTTGAAAAGCCCAATAAAACTCTCTCCTCGTTCATAGAATGTCACTTTCTTTTGATTTCAAGGCGAATATCATTGCCTACATTGAGAAGTTTTTTATCTAATTGGCTGGGAAGTGGCGAGGAGCACACTCTAGTGGAGAGAGTTTCGATGGCGCCACACCAGCACAGTGAAAGTAGATAGCCGGATGAGGGGGGTGATGCCGGCGTCTGCGATTCCTTCGCATATCCTTACTTAGCTTGCAGTGGCTGGTCGAAAATCGCGGTGGCGTGCAACGGAAGGCTAAAATGCTGTTAAAACGGATCCTCAGCAAAGTATAGTTTGCAGAGCGATGTCGTCTGCGTGCCGAAAGGTCTCCACAGCCCTATGCTTTCCCTCAAAATATTTTATTATAAGCAAATAAATGCATGCTTCCTGGCAGCTCAGAGTTGCCAATGCCACAGCGATCGGCGAGCAGGCATCTTCTATTCCTTTTGGAACGGGGCAGTCCCCGGCTATTCAGAAACACGTTCAGTTTTGTTCGGTATCTTTATGCTTCTTTAGCGCGCACACATCACTTTGAGGTGGTGATTTCTCGTGGTTCTGTGAAGGTGTAGCCAAGTATAGTACAGATATAGTGGACGCAACTCGAAAACGTTTGACCAATAGCAACTCGTCATATGACGCCCATTTTGTGAATGGTGAAAAGGACGTCAAATCAGAAACTCTTATTTTCCTTTTGTTCGGTCTAATCATTCATAATCAGTGTGCACATGCCATATCGTATGGTGCATTTTTGCAGTTTTCGTGACGTCGCGTGACAGACAGGCGTATTGGGCGGCGGCTCGAAAATTTTATGACCAATCGTGGAGTGCTGATGGCAGAATTGGAATAGAAAAGTTTGGAATAGCTTTACGTTATAGCGCCTGCTTTATTTGAATGTGGTGTCGTATGCGGCTCTGGCTCGCTGTTTGGTCAACTGCCCCAGAATCTTTTAGAAAAGCATATCAAAATAATGAAAATCTTTTCTTAGGTATCTTTGATTAACAGTGCCATGAGCAATATGGGAATTTAGAGAAGTGACAGGATAGAGCGCTGACTTAAAGAAATTTTTCTTACCCGCATAAACCAGGCCTAAATACCATGCTGCGGCATAACATAAAGTACAGATGGGTTATACGTGTTCCAAAATTTGCTTCTAACAAACGACATACATATTATGTGCCTAAATATTGCACTTTATCGCACAGTGGCATTGAAGTGGCACTTAACCCTCTCCAGACTTCCACATTTCATGAGCTTCAATAATTCCTCAAGCTTGTTTGCTCTTGTGGCGACAGCAATGGTTGCATTGGGTCTGCAATGATGGTCTCGGAAATGAATGCCGCGATGGCCATAAATGGAGTTAGAAACGTGTTTTAGGCGCCACATAACCTGTCCCGCTTATGCAGACAGGCTAACTGCGATCCAAAAGCAAAACAAGTAACTGCAGAACTAGCTATAAGAACCGTTTTCGCGAGCACACAGGGGATGTTGTTGACAAAACTCAGCTTTCTTGCAGCCGCCAGTACTTTGGTCAGACGGGACGCTGACTCACTGAACGATTAAAAGAGGACAACAGTAATGTTTTCAACTTTCATCTCCGTTACTGGTCATCTCGACATCGACTTTCAACACAATCATTGCAGACCCATATTAGAAGCACACCCATTATTATTCAACGGAAAAGCAAGCAAACTAGAATATATTAATGAATCGTATGAAATTAACTAGTCTGGAGGGCATTGTGTAAGTACTTCTTCATTTTCTCGGTGCGATAAAGACGTGCAATATCTAGACACATGATCTAAATGCCGTTTGCTGGAAGCAAATTTCAAAGCACATGTCATCCTTCTGTACTTTTTGTTGTGGCGTAACGTAACAAGCCAGGTTTATGTGCACGATTAAAAATCATGTAGGTCAGGTGACCTATAACGTAACACTATTGCAATATGTTTCCATCCCAATCTCCTGACGTCAAATATGCGTAACCGCCGACGCAAGCATCGGCAGTGGCCTGCAGGGTTGTCTGAACAGACTAATCAAAGGCTGCCCTAGTTTATAGTTCACTTTTAATTGCCTTAAGAATGAATAAAATTGCCTACAGTAAGCGGCTTGTCTTTTCTAATTGGCTGACAAGAGGAGAGGAGAACGCTCAAGTGGAGAGGGATTCGACAGGGCCGAGCCAGTGCACTGAAAATCGATAACCGGATAAAGAGGGTAGTGCCGGAGTGTGCGATTGGTCCGCACTCCGTCACTTGGCTTGAGATGGCTGGTTGAAAATCGCGGCGGCATGTAATGGCAGCTTGAGAATGCCGCTAAAACGGATCCTCAGCAAAGAAGAGTTGGCAGAACGAGGTCATAAACGTGCGGAAAGTGTTTGAAAACATTACACAAGCCCACAAAAAGGTTTATCGTACACAAATAAGCCCATGCTTTCCGGTAGGTGCGAGTAGCCAGTGCTTGAGCGATCCGCGGCAGCCATATTTTATTCTTTTCCGAACGGGGCAGCCTACGGCTATTCAGAAAAGAAATTCGGTTTTGTTGGGCATATTGATGCATCTTCAACGCGTACACGTAACTTTGACGCGGGCAATTTTTGCCGCTTTGTGACGTCGCGTGACAGGCCTGTGAAGTGGGTGCAGCCCGAAAACTTTTGACCAATAGCCGAGCGTTAATGGCTAAAAGCGTCGAATCCAAAATAATTATTGTTCTTTCATTCAGTTGAATCACGCAGAATCACTATGCACACGTCATGTTAGATTGGGAGATACCGCGGTTTTCTTGACGTCGTATAACAGGTAGGCGAAGTGGGGGTGGTCCAAAAAAGTTTTTGAGCAATCGTGGATGGCTAATTCCAGAATTGGAATAGAAAAGTTTGGAACGACTTTACGTTATAGCGCCCCACCTTTCCTCACTGTCATTTCGCTCACCTCCCATGCTGCTGGTAGCGTTGCTAACCAAAGATGCAACATTACTAACAAGTGGGTACAGCCACCCTTGCTTATTAGGGATGGCCTGTAGGCCTATTACGTACAGTGCGAAGAGAAGTGAGGAATTGTATTCAGAGCCGCTCCGAGGAGCTGCATGCATATCCTTGGGGAAAGCCAGGAGCGGGTCAGGAATGACTCTCCCGGAAGCCACTGATCCGGTTGCAGGCCTTACGCATTCCTCGTAGGGCGACATTCGAACCCCCTCAGATGGCGGTCCCAGTGCTAAGCGTCGTACCGGCACTCCCAATACAGATGGGCTGCGGTAGGCCGCCTGGCGATGCCACAGTCGGGCGCATCTGTGCGGCTCCGGTGGTGCTTCTCGTCCAGGCTGTCGAGCACTCGTTTCCTGCGACAGAAGGGAGTCACGAGATGAAAGGAGGGTGGTGTCTCTCGGCGTGGCTGCTACCGCCACAACTGCTACAGCACGTGCGGTGTGGGGATGAAGCGGGAGCGAAGCCTTTGCAGCAGCATCTGCCTCGACCCGGAAAGAGCAGCGAGAAGTGAGTGGGTCTGGGTCTGTGGGAACAATCGTACGGGGTTCATCCTTGCGTGAATTGGCTAGAAATGAATATAAAAACGCCATCCTTGCCAGATGGAAGCTCATGCGCGAGCGCCGTAAAATGTTATCAGTGAAAATTTTTCCCTGTCTAAAACTAGGGTATATTTAGAAATTTTACCAGGCCAACATTGAGCCGCGTATTTCAAATGTTCACGCTAAGTGCAGTGGCACAAATAACCAGCAGTAACAGAAGTAATTATAGCTGCTGCGCTATTCAACATAAACACTATGTCTGCAGTTTACGATGGTAGGGAGGCACTGGAAGTGGCAAGGGAATACATCTACTTAGGTTAGGTAGTGACCGCGAATCTGGATCATGAGACTGAAATAATCAGAAGAATAAGAATGGGCTGGGGTGGGTTTGGCAGGCATTCCCAGATCATGAACAGCAGGTTGTCATTATCTCTCAAACGAAAAGTGCATAACAGCTGCGTCTTACTAGTACTAACCCACGGGGCCGAAACCTGTAGGCTTGCGAAAAGGGTTCTACTTAAATTGAGGACAACGCAACGAGCTATGGAAAGGATAATTGTGGGTGTAACGTTAAGGGATAATAAGAGAGCAGATTGGGTGAGGGAATAGAGGCTAGTTATATAATGACATCTCAGTTGAAATCAAGAAACGAAATGGGGGGGGGGGGGGGCAAGGGCAGGACATGTAATGACGAGGGAAGATCACCGATGGTCATTAAGGGTTACGAACTGGATTCCACGAGAATGGAAGCGTAGCAGGGGCCGGCAGAAAGTTGGGTGGTCAGATGAGATTTAGAAGTTTGCAGGGCCAACATGGCCACAATTAGCACATGACCGGTGTAGTTGGAGAAACATGGGAGTGGCCTTTGCCCTGGAGTGGGCGTAGCCAGGATGCTGCTGCCGAATATATATATATATATATATATATATATATATATATATATATATATATATATATATATATATATATATATATATATATATCTCAAGGAAAAGTTCTGTAGGTCCGGTGCATAGATAGTTGAAGAAACGGAGGAGCACACTTACGAAAATTCCATTTTTAATGTTGTAACGTTTCGGCCGTGGCACGGCCTTCGTCAGAATACACACAGATACAAGTGCGCACCCGCTTTTATGGGCGTGCGCACGTGGGCATAATCAGCAGTACATGCGCGTGTACACTTGCAAATAATAACAGAAAAGTACAGCAGTAAGTATGACATACGCCGATAAATTATATGTATGAAATATCATTGTGGTATCACGATGATGGTACATGAAGTTACAGGATGATATCAATTGCGACATGGCAAAACTAGGAACAAATTGATTTGGCATGGTTTGTCAACTCTGTACAAGAATATACACATCAAGATATGGCAGACAGGCACGACATTTTGCCTGTGCTCTCGTTTATACCGGATGACACAGTGTTAAATTTATGAATGAAAAAGGATTCTCGTACTTCTCGATCGTGGTGCGATTTGAAACCTGATTGTATTATATCAAAGCAACAGTAATACAATCAGGTTTCAAATCGCACCACGATCGAGAAGTACGAGAATCCTTTTTCATTCATAAATTTAACACTGTGTCATCCGGTATAAACGAGAGCGCAGGCAAAATGTCGTGCCTGTCTGCCATATCTTGATGTGTATATTCTTGTACAGAGTTGACAAACCATGCCAAATCAATTTGTTCCTAGTTTTGCCATGTCGCAATTGATATCATCCTGTAACTTCATGTACCATCATCGTGATACCACAATGATATTTCATACATATAATTTATCGGCGTATGTCATACTTACTGCTGTACTTTTCTGTTATTATTTGCAAGTGTACACGCGCATGTACTGCTGATTATGCCCACGTGCGCACGCCCATAAAAGCGGGTGCGCACTTGTATCTGTGTGTATTCTGACGAAGGCCGTGCCACGGCCGAAACGTTACAACATTAAAAATGGAATTTTCGTAAGTGTGCTCCTTCGTTTCTTCAACTATATATATATATATATATATATATATATATATATCATCGAACGATGCTCAAGGGACGAGCCGCCGCGAGAACGACGACGAAGTGGGTCTGTGCCCTTGGCGGGAGCGAATGTCGGCCTGGTGCTCTGGCCACAGTCCAGTGTAAATTGCCTGTAAATAGCCTCTTTAGTCTGTGTCTTTCTGCACATAACAGTCTGGTGGAAGTCACCGATCCCCGTCCTGGCCACGGAACTCCGGAGTGGTCGGTACATCGAGTTTGTCACCATGCCTCCTGGTGACGAGCCCGCCTCTCCAACGGCTTCGGCTGGTCCGACTGCTCCTATCGTCACGGTTGCCCAACATCGCGACCCTGCTGTGTTCTCTAGCCTGGAGGGACAGGACGTTGACGAAGGGATCAAGCTATATGAACATGCCAGGTCTAATAACAGGTGGGACCCAACCATTATGCACGCCAATGTCATCTTTTATCTTGGCGGACACGTGTGATACCGGAAGCATGACGACGAGATAAGCAGTTTGGACACTTTCAAAGAAAAGCTATGGGAACTGTTCGGCGACCCCATTGGCCGCAAGGTTGCCGCGAGAACGGCTCTTGCGTCTCGTGTTCAAACATCTACAGAGCCGTACGTTTCATACATCCTCGACGTCTTGGCTCTATGCCGCAAAGCTGACGATGCTATGTTTGAATCAGATAAAGTGTCACGTGTTCTAAAAGGCATCGCCGACGACACTTTCAATTTGCTTGTTTTCAGCAACGTCTCGACAATTGACGCCATCATTAAGGAATGTCGTCGCCTTGAACAAGCCAAGAGCTGCCGTATCACAAACCACATCACGCGGTTACCCAACACCGCTGCTACGTCGACATGTGAGGGTCGACCGCGTCAGGCCACCACCTGTGACGACGTCACCCGTATTGTTCGCCGCGAGCTCGAGGCCGCCTGTTCGCCAGTTTTCTCCGCGAAGCCACCCGATCCGCCAGCAACCACGATTGCCATGATTCAGGCCGTAGTCAGACAGCAATTTGAGAACATGGGTCTGAACTCCGTGTGTTCACCTTCTCAACCCAGCATTCACCAGTTCTCTACCGGCCCTCCTCGTCCCCGACAGTCCTTTTCTACCGCATGTCGCCGCAACCCGTCCGAATGGCGTACCCCTGATGACAGACCAATCTGCTTCCACTGCTGTCGCATCGGCCACGTCGCTCGTCACTGCCGCAACCGATGGCCACCGCCTCCTCGGACATACGCTGCCACTTATTCCCGCACCTTTGGACCTTCTATTCCCTATGCCACCCCCCATGAACCCACTGCCGCTGATGCCACTGCTCCGAACCTTCGCTACAGCCGCTCGCCCTCACCTCGACGCCATCAGTCTCGGTCGCCCCAACCCCGCCGCTTCTCTTCGCCGCCTATCGCCTCCCGGGCCTAGCCGGAACACTAGGCCCTGCAGCTTCTGGAGGTGAAGCTGCGTTGTCGACACTGCCCTCAAATCCTCTGCTCACGTTAAACACGAACCAAAACCTTCTTGACGTTAACGTTGATGGCTATCCTGTCACGACACTCATCGATACAGGGGCACATCTTTCTATTATGAGTGCTGCCTTCCGACGACGACTGAACAAGCTCCTCACCCCAGCGTCGGCACGCGTCGTTCGTGTTGCGGATGGCGGTACTGTGCCTATCATCGGCATGCGTACGGCACGTGTTAGCATCGCCGGCCGCCACAATCCTGTCCTCTTCACCGTGATTGCTCACTGCCCCCACGACCTCATTCTGGGCCTCGATTTTCTCTCCGCGCATTCTGCTCTTATTGACTGTTCTACCAGTGCCCTTCGCCTTCAGTTGCCGATTCTCGCAGAACCTACTGACGCACCCCAGTGCCGCCTACACCCCACCGGCTTTATTCGGCTGCCGCCAAAATGAATAGCCTATATTGAACTCTTGTCTTTCCCATCAGTCCCTGATGGCGAGTACCTCGTCACTCCTCTGCACGACATTCCACTACAATGTGACGTTAGCGCGCCTGACAGTATACTTACTATTAGTGCGAACCGCACTTTCATGCCTATCTTTAACTTTGGATTGGCAAAGCAAATTCTACCGCAAGGTATTTGCCTTGCCAACGTTGATTGTCTCGGCGACCATCACGTGGCAACTTTATCGACCGAGCTTAGCAGGCCCATCGTGCCAGCCTCTGCCGTCGATCCGAAGATACAGAAAATGGTTGCGACGGACCTGTTTTCTACGCGGGCTGAAGACCTTTACCAAGTATTATCGTCCTACACAGATATTTTCGACTTCGACGATCGCCCTTTAGGCCAGACACCCCCGGTCAAGCATCGGATTCTTACTGGCGATGCTACTCCTATTCACCGACGACCATATCGTGTTTCTGCGTCGGAACGCCAAGTAATTCAAAGTGAAGTGAACAAAATGCTAGACAAAAACATCATTGAGCCTTCTTCGAGTCCCTGGGCGTCACCTGTAGTGGTGGTTAGGAAGAAGGATGGCACGTGGCGCTTCTGTGTAGACTACCATCCTCTGAACAACATTACTAAAAAGGAAGTCTACCCGCTCCCACGTATAGACGACGCCCATGACTGCCTGCACGGTTCCAGCTATTTCTCGTCTATTGATCTTCGTTCTGGATACTGCCAGATTGCTGTTGACGATATAGACAGAGAAAAAACTGCGTTCATCACACCTGATGGCCTATACCTATTTAAAGTAATGCCTTTTGGATTATGCAACACCCCTGCCACCTTTGAGCGTGTGATGGACTCCTTGCTCCGAGGTTTCAAATGGTCCAGATGTCTCTGCTACCTCGACCACGTCATCGTCTTCTCGCCCACATTCGACACTCACCTTGAGCGTCTAACAGCTATACTTGATGTATTTCGAGAGTCGAAGCTGCAACTTAACTCGTCCAAATGTCGTTTCGGCCGCCGCCAAATTACTGTTCTGTGCCACCTCGTTGAGGCTTCCGGAGTACAGCCTGATCCCGACAAAACTCGCGCTGTCCGAGACTTTCCGGTTTCGAAGACAGCCGCAGACGTTCGAAGTTTTGTAGGGCTACGCTCGTACTTTCGTCGTCTTATTCAAGATTTCGCGGCAATTGCTAGACCCCTCACTAATCTTTTGAAGAAAGGCCTACAATTCCCGTGGGGTACTGCATAAGCCGCCGCCATCTCTCGTCTCGTTACTCTTCAGTCCTCACCACCCATTCTCGCCCACTTCGACCCTGATGCCCCTACAGAATTGCGTACAGATGCCAGCGGTTATGGAGTAGGTGCCGTCTTAGCCCAGCCTCAGCGCGGCCAAGATGGCGTTATTGCTTATGCGAGCCGCCTCTTCACACCATCGGAGCGCAACTATTCCATTACGGAACGAGAATGCCTTGCTGTAGTCTGGGCGGTTGCGAAGTTCAGTGCTTACCTTTATGGTCGCCCTTTTTCCGTAGGCACTGACCAGCATGCTCTCTGCTGGCTCTCATCGCTAAGAGGTCCTACAGGCCGGCTGGGCCGATGTGCTTTGAGGCTACAAGAATTTTCATATTCCGTGGTCTACAAGTCTGGCCGCCTGCACCAAGACGCTGACAGCTTTTCGCGTTACCCTGTTGATGACCCTGACTCCTCCAATATTACCGGTGCTGCTTGTGTATTCTCTGTGTCGCAGCTGCTTCATTTCGCCGACGAGCAGCGTCGTGACGCCTACATCAGAGCACTCATCGACCATTTTGAACACTCTGCGGCCGACGCCACTCTACGCCTCTTCGTCCTCCGCGACGGTACCCCGTACCATCGTAACCTTCATCCGGACGGCTCTGAGTTCCTACTTGTCACACCTAAACACCTCCGCTCAGCCGTTCTAGAAGAGCTTCACGACGCACCAACGGCAGGACACCTCGGCGTATCTCAAACCTGTGACCGTGTACGTCGCCGTTTTTTCTGGCCGGGCCTTGCCCGCTCCGTACGACGTTGCGTCGTCGCTTGTGAACTTTGCCAACGACGCAAGAAGCCTACCCAGCTCCCCGCTGGTTACCTGCAGCCGCTCGACATCCCTGCCGAGCCCTTCCGTCATGTCGGCTTAGACCTTCTCGGCCTATTTCCGGAATCTACATCAGGAAACAAGTGGGTTGCAGTCTCGGCGGACTACGCGACCCGCTACGCCTTAACCCGTGCTCTTCCGACCAGTTGCGCAACTGATGTTGCGGACTTCCTCCTGCATGATATCATTTTGATTCATGGCGCTCCGCGTCAATTGCTAGCGGACCGTGGCCGTACGTTCTTAGCTGAAGTCATTTACGACATCATGCGTGCCTGCTCAATACAGCATAAATTTACCACGTTACTAGAGTAGGTTCAGTTTTCAAACTCCCGTGACTGCGTGGACCCACCACCGATCCTTACATCTCGTGGCGCTGCTGTCGCACTTTGCTCTGTCACCACGGCGCAGACGGGGCGACGAAGCACTGTCCATTGTTTATCTGTTTTGACACGTTGTATACATGCGTGTTTTGCTGCAGTCTCGGTGCATTTTTGCGACACTTTTGTGCGTTTAATATGCCGTGCGCGTTTTGAAGAGTTTACTGGTCGTATCATCTAATTTTATTTGGTGACGCGAGTGCATATTTATGCTCCGTTCCTGCAGCGATAACCTACTTTGAATGTGCAAGTCTGCTGGCAAGTGAGCAAAGCTCACGTAGGTTTCAACATTGCACTTGTGAATGCGGTGCTCTGATGAAAGAAATAGTGTCAGCTTCATTTTTTTTTCATCCCGAAATGAGGTGCTGAGAGTGCATATACACCGTGTGTCCCAGCTAACTACAGCTAGAGTTTTAAAAAGTGCGAATGCCGCGTAGCTGGTCACAACCGAGGTAATGTTGTTTGCCGTAACTTCGAGATATTCAAATTATTTTAAATCCGCCTAGTTAGGTAATGCGTAGTTAATTCAGGATTAATATATATATATATATATATATATATATATATAATTGTTCAATTGATTGTTAGTGAATTACCTAATTTAATAAATTAATTAATTCACCTAGTATAGGTAATTCATTGCCACCATCAAAGCTCGAGGCTTCAACTCTCACCAACGACCGCGGATTGGAGTGCCCTAACTATATCTTACAAACTGTGCCTTAATCAACTTCGCCTAATTCACTGCCTTAATCCACGCTGCCTTAACTGGCGTCGTGAACTCCCTCGATTGGTTTGCTGGGGCTCCCATGACTTTTTTGGACCATCGTGTGGTCGCGCTAACATCGCCTCATGAGTCATACCACGCGTTCGCATTAATAATTAATTAGTACTGAGCAGCAACAGCTGATTACAACTACTAATCAGCTACTCATTAGCAACAGCTGCTTAATAGAGCACAGTGGACGGCCGGGGCTGCTGTGGCCCTCGACTAAGGACTCCACAGCGCATTCTGGGGCAGCGCAGCAGCATTTTCACAGCTACGTAAAATTTTTTTATCAGACTGCTAAACGCGAGACTATACAAACGTTTAAATACGCATCGGTGAAAACACTTGCTGAGTACGTAAGTTGCGAAGTCGGAGGACCCGAGCCGCTTCGCAAACGCAGAGCTGCGCCCGCGTAGAGCTGCCTGCGGTGCTCCCGCCCTCTGGCGGCAAACCAAGAAACGGGGGCACCCGCGATGTACGGCGCCTACGGAGAGTTTGACAACTGAACCTAGTCTAGTAACGTTGCTACCACCCTCAAACGAACGGCCTCACTGAGCGTTTGAACCGCACCCTTACAGACATGCTATCCAAATACGTTTCAGACGACCACCGTGACTGGGACCAGGCTCTACCTTACATTAACTTTGCGTACAACTCTTCCCGTCTCGCCACTGCTGGCTTTTAACCGTTTTATCTCTTGTATGACCGTGAACCGACGCTACTGCTGCACACTGTGCTTCCATCCACCACAGCATCAACTAGCGCTTATGCCCGTGATGCTATAGCCCATGCTGACCATGCTCCCCAATTTGCGCGCGCTCGTCTACAAGTCTCTCAAGGCAAACAAAAGCAACGCTACGACCTCCGCCACCGTGATGTCCATTTTGTGCCCGGCACCCTCGTGTTGATTTGGTCATCATCATCATCATCATCATCATCATCATCATCATCATCATCATCATCATCAGCCTGGTTACGCCCACTGCAGGGCAAAGGCCTCTCCCATACTTCTCCAACAACCCCGGTCATGTACTAATTGTCGCCATGCCATGCCTGCAAACTTCTTAATCTCATCCGCGCACCTAACTTTCTGCCGCCCCCTGCTACGCTTCCCTTCCCTTGGGATCCAGTCCGTAACCCTTAATGACCATCGGTTATCTTCCCTCCTCATTACATGTCCTGCCCATGCCCATTTCTTTTTCTTGATTTCAACTAAGATGTCATCAACTCGCGTTTGTTCCCTCACCCAATCTGCTCTTTTCTTATCCCTTAACGTTACACCTATCATTCTTCTTTCCATAGCTCGTTGCGTCGTCCTCAATTTGAGTAGAACCCTTTTCGTAAGCCTCCAGGTTTCTGCCCCGTAGGTGAGTACTGGTAAGACACAGCTATTATATTGTTACGGTTAATGTTAAACCGGCTTTATTCAAGGGACGAGATGGATGGTAAAGTCAAGATGGCGTCCTGAGGCTGCACCAGCTCACTTCTTCTTCCTCTTCTTCTCGCCCGGCTCATGCCGTAGCAATCCCCGGTTGCCAGACGAAGCCCGCTGGGCAAGTCCAAATCACTCGGAAAGCGTAGGGTGAAACCGCTTAAGACGGGCAACATGTACTAACTGGGTCCGGCTAGACCGACGACCAGTCGACGTCAAGCGTGCCACTACGTACGTCAAGTCACTCAAGCGATCTACGATGACGAATGGGCCCGTGTACTGAGGTAAAAACTTTTCGCATAAGCCACGTTTACGTTGAGGAGTCCACAACCACACAAAGTCTCCTTTGGCGTACGAGACAGACTGGTGTCGGCTGTCATAGCGCTCTTTCGATCGGTCTTGCGATGCCACAGTACGAAGACGAGCGATACGCCGGGCTTCTTCGGCAAGACAAAGCGTCTTGGCAACAGAGTACTCGCTGTGAAAGTCAAACGGTAGTATAGTGTCAAGGCAGCTTAGCGGTGAACGTGCGTAAAGGAGATAAAAAGGACTGTAATCGGTCGTCTCATGCTTTGCAGTATTATACGCATAGGTGATGAAGGGGAGTACGTCATCCCAGTCCTTGTGATCGGAAGATACGTACATGGCCAGCATGTTAGTTAGAGTTCTGTTCGTACGTTCTACAAGCCCATTTGTCTGAGGGTGATAAGGCGTTGAATGACGGAATTGCGAACTGCAGAGACGAAGCAGTTCTTCTACGGCGTCCGCAACGAACTGACGACCGCGATCGCTAATGATCACACGGGGGGGACCATGTCGAAGAATAATGAATCGAAGCAAAAACGTTGCAACGGACGCAGCTGTTGAAGATGGCACGGCCGCCGTTTCCGCGTAACGGGTCAGATGGTCGACACATACGATCACCCATCGGTTGTCGTTAGATGATCGGGGAAATGGGCCCAGAAGATCGATACCCACTTGTTCAAATGGCAGGCGAGGCGGCGGCAGAGGTTGGAGAAGACCTGGCGGAGCGGTCGTAGGGCGCTTGTAGCGTTGACATTGTTCGCAACTGGCGACGTAGTGCTTGACCGTGTCCCGCATTCTGGGCCAGTAAAAACGCTCCTGTGTCCGGTTCAAAGTTCTTATGAATCCTAGATGGCCAGAGGTCACATCGTTGTGCATGGCTCTCAGTATGTCCGTTCGCAGACTCTGCGGCACCACCAGAAGGAAGCGTGCGCCTTTAACCGAATAATTGGTCTTGTAAAGCAGGCCGTCACGGACACAAAATCGACCGGTGGCTCCAGGACGCGATGCGGCCACAAATAGAGGTTCCAAACCAATATCATTTTCCTGCTCTGCTTTGAAAGTCATCGAGTCTGGGAATGTAGAAGAAATGGGAGCAAAACAGTCATCAAAATTGTCTTCGTCACACTCCGTCGTCGTCAGAGGAAGGCGGGAGAGACAGTCCGCATCTGCGTGGCGACGCCCGGACTTGTAGGAAATAACGAAGTCGTACTCCTGCAGTCGAAGAGCCCAACGTGCCAGTCGTCCACTCGGGTCACGGAGATTCACCAACCAGCACAACGCGTGGTGGTCAGTAATGATAGTGAACGGGCGTCCGTAGATATAAGGTCGAAATTTGTGGACAGCGAAAACAGCTGCCAAGCATTCTTGCTCGGTCACAGTGTAATTGCGTTCCGCCTTAGTCAAAGAGCGACTAGCATAAGCCACAACGTGTTCAGCTCCTTGATGACGTTGCACAAGTACGGCGCCGATGCCGATGCCACTGGCATCAGCGTGCACTTCCGTAGGTGCGCATGCATCGAAGTGACGCAATATGGGCCCTGATGTTAGTAGAAATTTTAGCTGACGGAACGCGTCGTCGCAAGCCGATGTCCAGTTGAAAGGGACGGCTTTTTGGAGAAGACATGTTAGGGGGTACACCACGTCGGCGAATCTTGGGACGAAGCGCCGAAAGTACGAGCACAGGCCCAAGAAACTCCTCAACTCCCGCACTGACTTCGGTGCTTCGAAGGAGCTGACTGCCTCAATCTTCCGTGGATCTGGCCTCACACCGTTTTTGTCGACCAGATGCCCAAGTACTAACGTCTCGGTTTCTCCAAAACGACATTTCTTGGAATTTAGGATCAAGCCGGCTTGTTTGACACAATCCAGAACAAGATTGAGACGGCTGTTATGTTCACTCAATGTGCTGCCAAAAATAACCACATCATCGAGGTAGCACAAACAAATTTCCCATTTAAGTCCTCGGAGGATAGTATCCATGAATCGTTCGAATGTTGCTGGCGCGTTACAAAGGCCGAACGGCATAACGTTAAATTCATAAAGACCGTCTGGTGTCACGAAGGCCGTTTTCTCCTTATCGTCTGGGTGCATGGGTATCTGCCAATACCCCGATCGCAAATCCAGTGATGAAAAGTAGGCAGCGGAATGTAGACAGTCGATGACATCATCAATTCTAGGAAGCGGATACACATCCTTTTTGGTGACCGCATTCAGTTTCCTGTAATCAACGCAAAACCGCCACGATCCATCCTTCTTCTTTACTAAGATTACTGGTGCTGCCCACGGACTAGAAGACTCTTGGACAACACTTTTACGCAGCATGTCTTTCACCTGTTCAGCAATAACTGTCCTCTCTGCTGAAGAAACGCGGTAAGGCTTTTGCCGAATGGGGTGCGCAGATCCGGTGTCAATTCTGTGGCGAGCACGAGAACGCGGGAGTGAAGCCTGCTTGTCGCCTTGTGTGAAATCGAACACAGAAAGATGTGCCCACAAAACTTGTGCGAGAGCGCGGCGCTCATGTGAGGGCAGTGCCTTGTTGATCATTCGTAGGATCTGCTCTTCAGAAATGCTTCTTTGGGGATCGCTAGTATGAGACTGCTCCTCCTCGCTTAGAACTGTAATGGAGCTGTAAGTAATCTCGTCAAATTCAGCAAGCTTCATATCACGCGGGAGAACGGCAGGGACGCAAGAACAATTGAAAGCCCATAAATTGGAGGCGCCATTCACTACTCTCACGACAGAGCGTGGTACAAGTACATCTTTCTTTGCGCAGCTCGACGTAAGTGGCTGGACTTGCGCGTCAAACGATGAAAGGTCGGCAGCAGCGAAATTGACAGGGATACGTGACAGCGACCAAGGCGGTAGCAGCAAATCGTTCGAAACAACACAATAGTTTTTCACTGGTAAGGATGTGTCGGCAAGGGTGGCGAGAAGCGCGCTATTCAAAGTAATTTCGCCTGTGCCACAGTTAACGGATGCACCACAATCCTGAAGAAAGTCAATCCCGAGAATCACATCATGAGTGCATCGCGGTAGTACGAGAAATTCTGTTTTAAGATCTTCTCCTCCGAATAAAACACTTGCAACACAAATACCAAGGGGAACTAGGCACTCTCCGCTGACACCACGAAACGTGACACCATCATTCCACGGGAACATAACTTTCCTACCCAGCCTCTCTTTGAAAGTCACACTCATGACGGAAACGGTAGCACCAGTATCCACTAATGCTGTTGCAGGTATACTATCAATTAACACACGCACTTTGTTCTTCACCATCATAATAGGCAGAGGAGTATTTCGCAGATACACAGACTGTCCGGCGACCTTACCTCCATCGGCCGCGCCGGCTAGTTTCCCGACGGCGGTGGAGACGTAGCACGTCGCCGTGGTGACGGTGAACGGCGTTGGCGACTGGTTGGGGGCGTCAGGCTGCGGTCAGAAGCTGGCGAGCCACTCCTTCTACTATACTGACGGAAGGTATTCCGAGGTGGCGCGCCTGTGGTGTTTGCAGGGTCTATCGGCCAACGGTCGTCATAACTATCACGTCCAAAATTAGGCCAAGTTGGTGGTGGGCCATATGTTGTTGTCTGTCGGCGCCGGCGACAAAAACGAGCAATGTGTCCTGAGGCGCCACAGCTGTAACATACAGGAGATGCGCGACCGACGTTGTATGCCTCGGAGTCAACCCTGGGACGCTGCGAATAATAAACGCGATCTTCCGAATTCCGATTCGTGGTGGTAGCTCGACGAGTTCGTTGATCGTGCGTCATGTCGTCGGGAAAGGTACGTCGGTGCTGTCGCAGCTGATCACCTCGACAGTCTGCAACGCCTGGCATGACAGACAATGCTGACACAGCAGATGCATGTTCTTGAGGTTGGTTGGAAGCGCAACCAAGCTGTTCGACATCCGCCCCTTTGGTGTGTCGTTCAAGTTCTTCGCGGACAATTTGCCTTATAGTTGCCGCAAGGTCAAATTGAAAGCTGTAGTTGTCGTTTTCGTCAACGCTTGCCACCGTTGTGACATTTGCTAGCCTGCCAAACTTTGGCGTGATACGGCGCAGCTTCAAGGCCTCAAATGTGCGGCAATGCTTGATGAGGTCGGCGACCGAGGCGAGACTCTCCTTTCCGATTAAATAATTGTAAACATCCTCGGCTATGCCTTTGAGAAGGTGTCCAACCTTGTCCTCTTCGGACATTCGAGGATTGACAGTCTTGCAAAGCTTCAGGATCGCCTCTATGTACGTAGTACAGGTCTCACCTGGGACTTGAGCGCGCTGAAGCAATGTCTGCTCCGCCCGCTTCCGTTTCGTGGTGGAATCGCCAAAGCACTCTGTGAGGTGAGTAACGAAGCTGTCCCACGTTGTGAACGTATCTTCATGGTTCTCGAACCACACTAGCGCCGTGTCTGTGAGGAACAGAACCACATTGTCGAGCTGAGTCGTGGAGTTCCAGCCGTTGTACTTGCTCACACGCTTGTAGTGGGTGAGCCATTCCTCCACGTCTTCGCCGAATTTTCCAGAGAAAGGGCGGGGCTCCATCTGATGCATCCAGGCGCCGGTTGTTCGCACTGGAGCTGCCAGAGAAGGCTGTTCGTCGCTGCTGTGGGACATCGGGATCTCAAGCGGTGTTGGAGGCAGTCGAGCGAGGCGTCGGCTCCGGCGTGGCACTTGCTGCAGCAGCTCCGTCGTCTTGGTCGAAGTACCCCGCACCTCCACCACAAAACTGTTACGGTTAATGTTAAACCGGCTTTATTCAAGGGACGAGATGGATGGTAAAGTCAAGATGGCGTCCTGAGGCTGCACCAGCTCACTTCTTCTTCCTCTTCTTCTCGCCCGGCTCATGCCGTAGCAATATACTTTTCTCTTGAGGGATAATGGCAACCTGCTGTTCATGATCTGAGAATGCCTGCCAAACGCACCCCAGCCCATTCTTATTCTTCTGATTATTTCCGTATCATGATCCGGATCCGCCGTCACTACCTGCCCTAAGTAGATGTATTCCCTTACGACTTCCAGTGCCTCGCTGCCTATTGTAAATTGCTGTTTGGTCACCATCGCGTAAAGTTGGCCTTTGTGAAAAACTGCTTTCCTGCTACAGGTGCCTATATCGCGTGCTTCGCCAAGTGACCGATGTCACCTACGAAATCGTTCTAGCCACGCCCACTACGTCCTCTGCGGTGACAACCAGTGACATTGTCCACATCGCCCGACTCAAACCCTACAACTCTGCACGCGCCTTGGATATTTAACAGGACCATGACGGCGCTTTTGCCGCCGGGGGGTAGTATTACGATATCATCGAGCGATGCTCAAGGGACGAGCCGCCGCGAGAACGACGACGAAGTGGGTCTGTGCCCTTGGCGCCAGCGAATGTCGGCCTGCTGCTCTGGCTCCAGTCCAGTGTAAATAGCCTGTAAATAGCCTCTTTCGTCTGTGTCTTTCTACACATAACAATATATAGTGATCCTAATCTCACGTGGGAGTGACTGTTATGAAGACAGTAGCAAAACTGTAGATGGTGAAACTAAATCTTTATTGGGTGAACTTGAGCCCTCAAAAGAAAGTTACACTTAATGCACAACGATAGCGGCGAACACGGTCGACGATCCTCGAAAATCTGATCAGTGGGTCAAACGCGTCGGCTTTTATACATCAGTCGTATGTTCCTGAATGATCACTGGGACCCGCGTGAATAGTGTAGAAGAAACGTCTACACTATTCACATCGCGCATACATGCAGTCAGATTACTCAAGGTTCGCTGATACACAGCGGATGGAACCATCGATAACATTCCAGAAACTTCCGATAGATGCAGGTGCGTCCTCATGTGTGCGATAACATTTGTTATCTGTCTCTTCGACTTCTACGTGCCACTAGCCAAACTTGACATCCATCGACGAGAAGTATTTAGTATAGCAGAGCCGATCCAGTGCGTCGTATATCCATGGAAGGGGGCACACATCCTTCCTTGTTATCTTGTTCAGTCGATAATAGTCGACGCAGAAACGTAAGGTTCCGTCCTTTTTCTTCACGAAGACAGCAGGAAATGCCCAAGAGCTTTTCGACGGCTGGATGATGTCGTCTCGCCGCATTTCCACTGACTTGTTGTGTTATAGCTTCTCGTTCTCGCGTCTAAACTCGGTAAGGGCTGTGGCGGAGCAGTCGAGCGCACTGTTCAGTGATTATGCGATGCTTTGCGACTTGTGTTTGTCGAATCCTCAATTGCGTAGAAAAGCAGTCTTTGTATCGTCGGAACAGACTTCTGGGCTTTTGCTGCTTAATCAAGGGGAGACTTCGATTTATGCCAAAGTCTGGTTCGGGAACGATATTCGTCGCGGTAGATGCGGCAGAATCAAAGAGGACAAACGCATTGCTTGTTTCCAGAATTTCGTCGGTGTATACGATCGTCGGGCCCTTGTTGATGTGCTTGAACTCCTGGCTGAAGCGTGTCACCAACAGTTTCGTTTTTTCTCCGTGCAGTCGAGCGATTCTTCTTGCGACGCAAATTTCACGGTCGAGCAGCAGACTTTGGTAACCCTCGATGACGCCTCCTACGTTGGCAGGTGTTTTAGTGCCCACGGAAATGACAATGCTGGAGCGCGGCGGGATGCTGACTTGACTATCGAGCCCACTCAAGGCATGGTGAGTACGAGAGCTCTCTGGTGGTATCGCTTAATCTTCGGACAGCGTTATCGATTTCGGCTTCCGGTCGATAATCGCGCCCTGTTGGTTCAGAAAGTCCATGCCGAGAATTACGTCTCGTGTGCACTGTTGACGGAGAACGAAGGTGACAGGCTATTTACGGATAGTAACGATAATTCGACCCGTGCAGATTCCAGTTGGTGTTATCAGGTCTCCCACATCTGCCCGGATTTGAGGGCCTTCCTACGCAGTCTTAATTCTCTTGAACTGGGAGGCAAGGGTTCCACTCATTATGAAGTAATTGGCTGCTCTGTTCACTAAGGCGGTGACTGCGTGGCCAACGAGAAGCACGTCGAAGTCGGTGGTTCGTTGTCAGCATTGCAGTTGGCGGCGGATGACGGCTGTGTCGTGTTGACCTGGAGCTGCAACGTTGCTTAGTCAGGTCGCCTTTCGTCGGCGTATTTTCGACTTTCAGTCTCGGTTATATGTCATTGAATCAGTCTTTTCGGTTTCTTCGTCATCGGCGGAGGATCTTCGTCAGTTCGACGAACAGCAACCACACCTCCATCGGTTGCTGGTTTTAGTTTTCCGGATATGGGCTCGCATACCGGCCCCGGGCTGGGTATGGTCGGTGCTGCGGTGACAGGTAGCGGCTTGGTGACGACGAACGGGACGGCCGTCGAGGGCTCAATTGAGTAGCGGCGACGTAGTCGGCGATATCTCGAGGTCATTCGGCAAGCTGTGATTGCGGCCTGTTAACGGCGAATCCTCGCAGTCTCATCTCCCGGTATGGGCATCGGCGGTAGACATGACCCACTTCTCCGCAGTGGTAACAGAGTGGGTGGTGGTCAGGTGCACGCCAGATGTATGTCTTCCTTGGTTAGTTTCGCTGGTCAATGGGTGGGCGAGCTGGCGGCGGCGGCAGATGGCGTTGCTGCGTCGTTACAGCGCTCTGGCGCGGGCGCGGAGTGGTACTTTGACAGCGAGCGACGGCGGCGTAGGTCATCGTTTCAGGCTGGGCCTGTGGCGATTTCGCCTGGCCTTCGGGAAGTTCCAGTGACCGCTGGGTTTCTTCTCTCACGACGTCAGCGATTCAGGCAACGTGAGGCTTGGATCTTGGGAACATCCTCTGAAGTTCCTCTCGCACGACCGCTCTGATGGCCTCGCCTAGGTCGTTGTTGCCCAATGACTGAACTTCAGCGTAGTTTACAGAGCTTGCGCGGTAGTTAAATTGCCGCTCCCGTATTTTCACACATTTCTGGATGCTTTTGGCCTCGTGAAGAAACTCTTGGACGGTTTTCAGTGGATTTCGTATCGTTCCAGCGAAAAGTCCTTGCTTGACGCCACGCAGGAATAGGCGAAGCTTTTTCTCCTCGGACATTTTGCGGTTGGCGTGGCGGGTCAGGCGCGTCATCCCCTCGGTGAAGATCTTTATCTTTTTGTTGGGCAGTTGTACTGTGGCTCCTAGCATAGCTTCAGCCCTTTCCTTGGGCACAACGCTCGTAATGATCCGCAGGAAGCCGCTACGGAACAGGTTCTACGTTGTCAGGTTTGACCCTCGGTTCTCAAACCACGTCCTGGCAGCGTCTTCTAAGGCGAAGTATACATGCCGCAGATTGTCGTCGGAGTCCCAGTTGTTGAAAGTTGCGATTCCTTCATACGTCTCCAGCCAAGTTTCTGGGTATTCAGACGTTGATCCACGGAAGGTTGGTGGGAAGAATGGGGGGCGCTGGCGTAGCCATTGGGGTTGCTGACTTGGGCTTGATCCCTCTGGTCTTCTCGGGAAGGGGTCCGTATTCAGATAGCAGTCCTTGCTGCCTATGGCTAGCTCGCTGGCCCTTGGCAACGTTGGTGTTGTCGTCGGCTTTAGGGCTTGGATCGCGGCTTTGCGGGGGCGCTCGGTACATGAACGCACCAGCACCTGCACCAGATGTCACGAGGTGGTGGCTTTGACGTACAAAGCTTGTAAAACATATCGCCGGACACCATCTTGGGAGTGTAGATTTTTCCCCGCCTTTCGTGCTGAACACGGATGCATCACACTATGCTACTGGTGCATTTCTATTCCAGAAACCATAAAAAGAAGCTGAGAGAACCAAACACCACATTGTAGGGTATTAAAACTACACCCTGAGACCCCGTGAAATCAATTACTCTATCACAGGAAAGGAAGCTCTGGCCATGATAAAAGCTGTGCAGTACTTTCGTACTTACCTGGAAGGTGCCAAATTCATTCTTTTCACTGACCATGAAGCACTGACTCAACTTCTGGGCATGGCCCAGCCAAAAGGCCACATTGCTGGATGGGTAAACTATATGCAACAGTTTGATTTCATACTTTCGCACCGTCCGGGCCCACTCCTTAGTGACGCTGACGCACTATCAAGATTAATTATATACTAATCAAGCTAGACTCCGGAGGTAATCAATCATACTAAACTGTGGGAAGGCACAGCTAGAAGAGCTCCAGTTTACCCATGGAAACTATGACGTATCCCCAAGTATGATTCAAAGGATTCTTCATCTGTACCACCACACTCCTGGATTGGGCGGACGTGGTAGCCTCTGGTGCACTTATGAGAAATTGCTCATGAGATTGACATGGCCGGGCATGAAAAATGACATCAGCCATTAAATGCGCATACGTCACTTCTGCCACGTGAAGAAAGTTATATTGAAGCAATCGACAGACGTTATGACAAACCCTAAATATTCAAGCGTCCCGTTCGAAGTAATTCATTTGGAACTAGCGGAGCTCAAATAGAAGGGGAAGAGACAAGGGAACGGAAGCTTTCTTGCTCTCCATAGATGAGTGTACAAGAACCATTGCGGCTAAAACTGGCAGAGAAGACGCAAACATCCTCAAGGCTTGACAGTTTTAAACACACAAAGATGCTCGTCTGCGACACCGGCTCGGCTTTCCTGAGTGCCAAGTTATCAAAGTGAGCAAAGGAACACGGGATAGTGATGAAGTATTCTCCTTACCACACGGCAGCAAATGGCCTAGCAAAACGTGCCACACGAGACGTCAAACAGCATCTGAAGATGTATTCAGACTTTTCCGGTGGCTGAAAGTGCTGTCTCGAGGCCGCTGTGAACCATCAAAACAGATCGTACGCCACTAGTTTAGGCTGCAGTGCTCATTTTGCCACTTCGGGCACAGCGGGCATACTTCCTGCAGATCGAGAGCTAGGCCTCCTAGATAACTTCGATCTAACTGAAGTAAGGGGAACTGTCAAAGAACAGGAGGTCTGGAAGCGCCGCATGAAGAGAAACGTTGATAAAAGGCACACTAGCGAGATACCGGACATACAACCTATAGACTGTGTCCTAGCAAGCAAAGGAGCTATGCCTTCAAATTCTTAATTTTACACACCATTTCAAGTGGTTAAGACTGCAACGCCGCATGGGATATTGAAGAAAGTGTTGTACACCGGAATATCGGGTCAAACAGAACGCGCCAGTATTAGAAACATACTCAAGTATTTACCCCAGGAGGTGTAATCGAAAGAAGCCCGGAATACTGAAGCGGTTTGCGCTGGATACATGCAAGAAATCGAATTGAGCAAAGGGAGAAGTGAGGACGAAGAAGTTAGAATAAAATGGTGGATGACACCCGTCTCACTGACATATGGCTTTCCGGTGCAGTTCTAGCTCGGAACGCTACAATATATATTGTCGCGGCTCACTGGAGACAAGAGCGGAGAGCGGTATTTATTCGAGAGAGTTAGGGCAAGCACTCAGTCCAGACTTCTTCTTTTCTAGCGCCTCGATTGCATCAGACGAGGTCGTCGTCTTTATCGTCAACGTGGTTAGGCACAGATGGTGTCGCGGCATTTGCCCCCCTCCAAAAGGAGCATCGTCCCGATGCACGGCGGGTAGCATCCGGTGTCCAGCAAACCACAGAGTGTCCATGTCACTCAGAAAAATAAGGTTTCATGCGCACCACGTGCACAGTCTCAGGCAGGTCGTGACGGCGCCTCGAGCAGGATGGGCTGTCAGGAACGACTTCATAGTTGACGTCGCTAAGGCGTCGTAGAACCTTGTACGGCCCGAAGTATCGACGCAGAAGTTTCTCCGCGAGGCCTCGGCAGCGTACTGGAGCCCAAACCCAGACTCTCTGGCCGGGCTGGTAGACGGCACATCGATGGTGTTGATTGTAACGTCGGGCATCACGGTCTTGTTGGCTGGCTATGCGAACGCGCGCGAGCTGTCTTGCTTCTTCGGCGCGCTCTGTAAAATCTGTGGCGTCAGTCTCGGAATCGCTGGAATCATGAGGAAGCATAGCATCCAGCATTGTAGTTACTGAATGGCGTCATTCTTGTTGTTTCTTGCCGAGCCGTATTATAAGCAAACGTTACATAGGGTAAAATTTGGTCCCAGTTCTTGTGTTCCACATCGACATACATGCACAGCATGTCTGCGAGAGTCTCGTTGAGGCGCTCCGTAAGTCCATTGCTTTGCGGGTGATAGGCGGTCATCCTTCTGTGTGCCGTGCCACTGAGGGTGAGTACATTTCGCAAAAGTTCAGCCGTGAACGCGGTTCCCCTGTCGGTTACGATGACCGCTGGAGCACCGTGCCTCAGGATGGCGTTTTCGATGAAGAACTGTGCGGCCTCGGCTGCTGTGCCGCTAGGAAGTGCCTTAGTTTCAGCATATCGCGTGAGGTAATCTGTCGCAACTATGATCCATTTATTTCCGGCAGCAGATATTGGGAATGGGCCCAAAAGGTCCATCCCAATTTGTGCAAACGGTGTTTCCGGTACTGGAACGCGATGCAATAATCCGGCAGGTTTCGTACGTGGCACTTTTCGTCGCTGACAGTCAAGGCACGTTCGAACGTAGTGCTTCACCTGTGCTGCGAGCCGCGGCCAGTAATACTTTTCTTTGATCCGTGCTAATGTCATTGTGTAGCCTAAGTGACCTCAGGTAGCTTCGTCGTGACAGGCCTGCAAAATTTCATTGCGGAGAGGTTTAGGGACGACTAGCAGATATCTCTTCCCTGTTGAAGAGAAGTTCCTCCTAAAAAGAACGCTGTTGCGTAGGCAGAATGATGACACGTGCCTTGAGAACAATCTGGGCTTGTTTGTGGTGCGGCCTTCTAAGAAATCAAGTAGTGACGCGTGCTCCTGGTCTTCTTGCTGTTGTTGAGAGATGGTGGCCGCATGAACAACTCCCAAAAAACCTGCGGATTCGTCATGGTCTCCGCCTGACGACTCGATCGGCGATCTGGAAAGGCAGTCAACGTCTATGTGCTGCTTTCCCGATTTATAGACCACCATCATTTCGTACTCTTGAAGCCGTAGGCTCCAGCGTGCCAAACGTGCAGATGGATCTTTCATGTTGGTCAACCAACACAGAGAATGGTGGTCCCTTATAACTTGAAATGGGCGGCCGTATATGTACGGGCGGAACTTGGTAACTGCCCATACTACAGCCAAGCATTCCTTCTCTGTGGTGGAGTAGTTCGACTCGGCACGTGACAATGTTCTACTCGCGTAAGCGATGACTCCCTCAGCGCCGTCTTGCTGTTGAACAAGGACGGCGCCCAGACCTACGTTGCTGGCATCGGTGTGGATCATTGTCGGCGCATCCACGTCAAAGTGGGCAAGAACAGGCGGAGTTTGTAGGCGGTGCCGCAACTCGTTAAAGGCCGCCTCCTGCTCCTCGCCCCACACAAACGTGACATCTTCTCTGGTTAAGCAGGTGAGCGGTGAGGCGATGCGTGCAAAACCCGCAATAAATCGCCGGTAATATGCGCATAGGCCCAGGAAGCGTCTGACTACATTTTTGTCTCTAGGCCTTGAAAACTTTGCGACGGCTGCGATTTTCTCAGGATCAGGTCTGACACCTGTGTGACTTACTACGTGGCCCAAAAACTGTAGTTCTTCATAGCCAAAGTGGCACTTTTCAGGTTTTAAGGTAAGCCCAGCGGACCGTATGGTTTGAAGAACCGACCGTAGCCGTCTGAGATGTTCATCAAATGTGGCAGAATAAACAATGACATCGTCTAGGTAGACTAAGCAAGTCTTCCACTTAAGGTCTGAGAGAACAGTATCCATTAAGCCTGTTTCACATGATGCGATTTTCGTCACACCGGAAGTGCGATTTCCGTCGTTTGCGATGAAAATCGCAGTCGCAGTGCCGACCCCCCGATTTTCGGCGGCGACCAACCGGTTGGTCGCACAGTCGCACCGTCGCATCGATCGCTGCGATTTTCCGTCGAAATTACGCGGAGAGCTGTCAACGGAGCTATTTCGCCGGTTTGTTTTGGAAAATGGCGTCTCGCACGACAAGTGCAATGCGCGGAGACGTGGATCATCGAATTCGGTACGTACGCGAAGGAAGAATAAAAACTTGTACCGCAGATTGCATTCTCCGATTGCTATGCGTTTGTTGACACGCTACACAGCAAATGAAGCGCATTTTCACGTTTGCTTCGTACGCCTTTGCGAGTTGTCAGTGCTAGGAGGTGTTCGATCCCCAGCAGACGACGAGGTCGTTACAATTTTCTTTTGTTGAGTAGCATGCAAAAATCGCGCTTACGGAGCAGCTTGAATTATTTTAACCTCGGCAAGGGCAAATGACAAGGCAGCAAAGTATCCGAAGTTTCAACGTTGCGCTGAACGCGGTATCGTTCAGTTGCATTTTCTTGTCGGTTTTCAAGCACGAATTTCCCGATGCATCTTGAAAGCTTATCTTGCCTCTTATGAAATTTGATAGAGCAAAAGTGTAGGCTATCGTAATGAATTCGCTACGATAGCATTAAATCCGTGGCTTGAATAAAATATTACATGCACGTTAAGTTGCACCTCTTCTCCGGAGAATTTTTTTTTCTTGCACAGAAACCAATAAACATTGACTATGTTGCGGACTTTGCATCCTTACTGCATCTGTATGAACACTTGCTCTGCAAGGTAATTAAGTGTACAGCTAGTAGATTAAGTAAATTGCTTGCTATAGTGGCACAGTGACAACGTACCCTCCTGCACAATTATGTAGAACTCGTGCAACAATGCGAAAAGCAGGCAAACGGCCTGTTCTTGTGGGGATAAAACAGTATAAAACGACACGCTGAAGAAAAGTAAATCAAAACTGTGCAGTGAAGTCAGCCAGTACTAGCAGTTCTTGCACGTTCACAGCTGATCAAGTGCGCAGAAACATTCATGCCTTACATGTTTCTAGTAAGTTTCTAATAAGTTTGTGATCACATATATTAGTGTGTAAACCCATATAACGATATCCACTGCGATTACTATCTTTATAAGTAATGAAATACCATGCTACTTGCAAGAACATATATCACCTGAGGATTTTAGATCAAATTTCTGCATTTCAACTATACACAATATTTGGTTTATTCAATAAAAGACCACAAACTGGGCTTTCTTGCAATGAAAAACTTATTCCAAACTTCACTTACATACAGGCAAGAAAAAATATTATAGACAGAAATATAGTTCAATTTGTTCA